>NC_053489.1:530261311-530865106 GCF_905171775.1 Rana temporaria
ATCCAACTATCCAATAGAAGATATGATGATCGGTTAAGGTGTGACTCTGCCATGGATCGTTTATGACATCAGTCATTACAAGCCTTTTTTGACTTTTGGTGGCATATGCCATCCTAAGTCAACGTGCTCTGGTAAGCCTGCATTGCTTTCGGTGGCGGGATTATTACACATTGGAGAAGTCACTTATTGCATCTGTTTACTCATTCACTTGATTGACTTTCTGATTTATGCAGACTTGTATACCTAGCACTGGTTGATTCCATTTGTTTTGTGTTTTGTTGCAAATCAATAGGTGCAACAGTCTACGTTGTATCACGTGCCAGTGGCACATTGTTTGTTCCTTGAAAAAGGGACTCTCATATCATCGATGCACATTTATAGTGCTCTTATTTTATATATTGTTATGTGTTTTTATATTGTCACATTCACTGGTTAGTGCAGGTCAAACCTACAAGGTGTGTGCAATTCCACTGTGGGGGAGTACATGCAATATGCATTGTAATTTGCAAAGGATCTGAACATTTTGCATTGTTGGAGGTGGACCGCACCCTCCATCATTGAAGAATATGATTGTTTGGGGTATAACTAAAGGCCAAACTTTTTTTTCGTTTTGGTTGGCATGGAGATTGAAACACCTATTAGGTTTTTATTGTAGTCTGTTATATGGTGAATGTATTGATCTGGGTTAAGGTGACTGAAATGTATTATTTTATATTTCGTTATGTTAGAGGTAAGGAGCATTATATTTAGATTTGTAGCTCTGTACCATTCTATATTCAATATTCATGATTTTATTTAAAGAATAAATGGCAAGTAGATCAGAAAACAGATGGAAAGTCCAGCACTATATAGGCTACTTTCACACTGGGGCACTGGGGACGTCAGCGCTTTACCGTAGTTTTTGCAGCCCTTTTTGGCTGCTAGCGGGGTGCTTTTAACCCCTACTAACGTCCGAAAAAGGGTTAAAATCGCCACTCTCTGCCTCCCCCTGTGCTCTCCGCCCCCAGCACTTTCTGCCCCCCAGTACTCTCTGCCCCAAGTACTCTCTGCCCCCCCTGTGCTCTCTGCCTCCCAGTGCTCTCCGCCCCCTGTGCTAAACCCCCACATGCTCTCCAGCCCCCCATGTTCTCCACCCCCCCAGGGCTCTCTGGCTCCTCCCTGTGCTCTCCACCCCCACATGCTCTCTGCCCCCCCCACATGCACTCCACCTCCCCAAGGGCTCTCTGCCCCCCCCTTGTGCTATCCACCCCATTTGCTCTCTGCCCCCCATGTTCTTCACCCCCAGGACTCTCCGGCCCCCCTGTGCTCTCTGCCCCCTGTGCTCTTTCCTGGACCCCCTCACCCCACAGCTCTGCCGTCCCCCCCCCCTCTTCTCCCACCGGCTGCTGTGAAAGAGGGAAGAAGCCAGTAAATATGCCATGGCCTGATCGGTCTAAAATGCCTGGGCCTTTTTTTTGTCCCAGTCCGGGCCTAGTTGTAAACCTCAGACAAGAAAAGTTAACAAAACATCCCTCTATAGTGAGTACTGATCTAAATCCAAAGCAAGTTTGGTTCTTCTCTGACTTCTCCTCTCTCTTCTATCTGTATGACCCACTCCTAATAGATTAAGCCAACATCTCAGCCTGCAGAGAGATGGCCCTTCCACCTCCAGCACACAGCAGGTGACTCATAGACTCAGCTCTATGTTTCTCTGAGCCTGTAAAGAGGGGAGGGTTACACTTCCCTTCAATCGGCTCTCAGATTACACTCAGCTCTGTGCTCTAGCTTTCCCGTCACCTGCTTTCTGCTTCTGAGAGAAATCATTTCTGTGTATTGTAGAATGCTGTACAACTTTTGTATAATGATTTCTGTTTATCACCCAAGCAGTGGCGGCCGGTGCTCAACATTTTTGGGGGGGCGCAAACAAACAAAAAAAAAACAATTGCAGCCTCACTGTGCCCCTCAAACGCAGCTACTGTGCCATCAATTGCAACCACTCTGCCCATCAAATTCAGCCACTGTGCCCATCAAATGCAGCCACTGTGCCATCAATTGTCACCACTGTGCCATCAATTGTCGCCACTGTGCCATCAAATGCAGCCACTGTGCCATGCCATCAAATGCAGCCACTGTGCCATGCCATCAAACGCAGCCACTGTGCCATCAATTGTTACCACTGTGCCATCAATTGTCGCCACTGTGCCATCAATTGCCGCCACTGTGCCCTGCCATCAAATGCAGCCACTGTGCCATGCCATCAAACGCAGCCACTGTGCCATCAAATGTTACCACTGTGCCATCAAATGTTACCACTGTGCCATCAATTGTCACCACTGTGCCCAGCAATTGTCACCACTATGCCATGCCATCAAATGCAGCCACTGTGCAATCAATTGTCACCACTGTGCCATCAATTGTCACTACTGTGCCCTGCAATTGTCGCCACTGTGCCCATCAATTGTCGCCACTGTGCCCAGCAATTGTCGCTACTGTGCCATCAATTGTAACCACTGTGCCATCAATTGTCGCCACTGTGCCCAGCAATTGTCGCCACTGTGCCCAGCAATTGTAGCCACTGTGCCCATCAATTTTCACCACTGTGCCCAGCAATTGTAGCCACTGTGCCCAGCAATTGTAGCCACTGTGCACATCAATTGTAGCCACTGTGCCCAGCAATTTTGTAGCCACTGTGCCCAGCAATTGTCACCACTGTGTCATCAATTGTTGCCACTGTTCCCAGCAATTGTCGCCACTGTGCCCAGCAATTGTAGCCACTGTGACTATCAATTTTCGCCACTGTGCCCAGCAATTGTAGCCGCTGTGCCCATCAATTGACGCCACTGTGCCCATCAATTGTCGCCACTGTGCCCATCAATTTTCACCACTGTGCCCTGTAAAATGCCCTCCCCGCCTGGCACTTACCTTTCTGGGGTCAGCCATCCTGCTTCTACCGTCCCTCGATGTCTTCTCCCGACATTGATGACGCTTCAGCCAATCAGGTTACCGGTAACCAGAACGCCTGTCAGTCTTATCCAAGGAACTCTGGAAGCCGGAGCCGCTGGCTCTGATAGGCACTTCCACAGCCAACCAGCTGCCGTTATTTAGATGGCCAGCACTCGCCAGGGGACCGGCCATCTGAATATTCGGTGGCAGCGGCAATACATAGATTCATGCAATGCATGAATCTATGTATTGTATACAGTGGCGGTGCGAGAGCGAGAGGGGGCGGTGCGAGAGCGAGAGGGGGCGGCGCTCCGGCGCCCTCTATGGACGCACTGCCACTGCACCCGAGACTAGTCACTTCACTGTCCTCAAAACCAATATATTAAAAATTTCTTCACAACAAACCAGGTTACATTGAGTTTGGCAGTCTAAAATTCAACCAATAAGATACTAAAGTGACATTGCTGGTGAAATTTTTAATGGCAGGTCCTGTCCAGAGACCAACACCTATTCTCCCCTACTGTAATATTTGCGTAAGGGCAAAAACATGAATTCTACATAAGGTCATCAAACAATCAACAAGCATTTTTTTTAAAGAAATTTCAATAATTAAAAAAACTATTTTCTCTGCAACCAGTCATCAGCTCTATCATATCCCTATGCTGTATAGCTAGTTTACACTGAATACATTGTTTTTTTAATCCTGCAGTTACTTTTATAAGCGTCCTTTCACATGAGCGGACTCTGCTTTGCTCTGCGGGGTATCACTCCACTGATCCCCACTGAACAGACGGATGACAGGTCCGTCTCTGCTCACTGTGCAAAGTGGAGACGGACAGAATCCTGCTCTCCCAATTGGGAAAACAGGTGAAAATGGACTACCTGTCTGTTTTCACATGATCTTATCCGATCTGATCCTTCAGACGGATGGAAAATAGGGTCACTATCTGTCTGGATTCGGTGGACAGGATCAGATCAGATAGTGGCAGGTGTCATATGGGTGAATGGAGGGTGTGAAAGGACCCTAAGACTGTAACCACTGAAACTTAGATACATTACTGAACTTGAAAGGTGACTGTGAATGTTGGAGTACAGAGAGAAATTCCTGTCAATTGTTATTGATATCTGTCTTTTCTCTCATTTCAGCAATCAGTGCTGCCAGTCCCAATTAGGTGAATAATGGTTACAGTTTAAATGGATTACATTAATTTTCTTTCAATACATTGGAGTTAAGTGACTTTTTTTTTATTACAGTTGCCCCACTATCTTTAAGTGGAGGTTCACCCTAAAAACAATTTTTTAACATTAGAGCCAGCATAGTAAGGGCATATGCTTTCGGCAGTTTTTTTCTTTTCTCCGTACTTACCTTTATATTCTGATTTGGTCCAGGGCTTCCTCGTTCTGATGACTCCGGGACTGGGTGTACCTATCCCTGCCTCAGGGTTCCGATGACTGCGGAACTGGGTGTTCTTATCCTTCGGTTCGATGATTGACGGCTTGTGAAACAGGTGACCTGTCGCACAACGCGTGTCACCAGATTTCCGGAAATAGCCGAGCTTCGAGTCGGCACTATACGGCGCCTGCGCCCGCCGTGTAGAGCTGACTGCGCAGGCGCCGCATAGTGCCGACTCGCAGCTCGGCTATTTCCCGACATCTGGTGACGCGCGTTGTGCGACAGGTCACCTGTTTCACAAGCCATCAATCATCGAACAGAAGGATAGGAACGCCCAGTCCCGCAGTCATCGGAACCTGGAAGCCCTGGACAAAAACAGAATATAAAGGTATGTACAGAGAAAAAAAAAAAAAAAAACCGCCGAAAGTAAATGCCCTTACTATGCTGGCTCTGCTAGATGTAATATAAAAACATTTTTTTGGGGTGAACCCCCGCTTTAAATGGCTTATATCCATGGCAGCAAAGGTATTTCATGTTCATTAACAGGGAGATCTGTAGACCTTTAACAGGCCTAGTAATACTGACCTACAATGATCTCTTCAGTGCTCCAGCCAGGTCCAGTAGGATTCTGAAGTGGATTCCTGATAAACAGATTAATTCTAGTAACCAGGAAAATCATAGACCAAGCTTCTGAGTATTTACTATAGATTAAGATAACATATTTTGGCTTAAGCTCTCCTTTAAGTATATTATAATGTTATCCAAGTGTAATTGCTATAGATACAAAGCACCTTGCTAAAGCTTTTAAAGGATTATGAATCCCACTTGAGTATAAAGTTAATGGTATGTAAATAATTCATGTCTTTCTATTTGAGATTATCCATTTATCATCAAGACATATTATTATGTTTTAAAAGGTTTTGACAGGACTGAAAGCAGAACTGTTTTGAATTTATTTGCCCTAAGTCACTAATATAATTTGACGGTTGGTGTGTATTATATTACTTGCTGTTCAAATACAACTTTATTTCAATTTAAGGGCATATCCATTACAGCATTATTAGGCTAGTTTGGATCCAATAGTAGTCAAAAGTAAAGAAAGTAAGGCTACATTTTATAAAAGTTTTCAAACTTGTATACAAATTTACCCCACCTATGGACAAAATATCACAATTCTATAGCATGAACTACAGCTTATACCCCTTTCATTCACAAAAGTGGACCAGTGGTCACCAATTGTTCCTTACACAAAATGTATTCTTTGTCACACCATCTCTGTGCAGTTTTTTACTTTTCAATGAAGAGATCTCTTTCAGAGGATGAAATGAAGAAAACATTTTAAATCACTAAAATTTCCTTAACACACAAAATCATAATTCTATGGCACTGGCAATAGACTATGGCCCGGGTTCACGTACGGCCGCTCTACGTTGCGCGGGCGTACCGTATTTATGGTATGCCGCCGCAACTTAGAGAGGCAAGTGCTGTATTCACAAAGCACTTGCGTCCTAAGTTACGGCGGCGTAGCGTAAATGGGCCGGCGTAAGCGCGCGTAATTCAAAGTAGGCTGGTAGGGGGCGTGTTGTATTTAAATGAGGCTTGACCCCATGTAGATGCATGGCCGAACGAACAGCGCATTCTCAGTTTCACGTCGTATTTACGCCTAAAGATACATCGGCTCAATGCCTGTGACGTGAACGTAACTTACGCATAGCACTATTCGCGTACGACTTACGCAAACGATGTAAAAAGATACGCTTGTTCCGACGTCCATACTTTGCATGGGCTGTGCCACCTAGAGACCAGCTTTATCTTTACGCCGGCGTATGTCTTACGTAAACGGCGTAACTAATTGCGATGGGCGTACGTTCGTGAATCGGCGTATCTTGCTCATTTACATATTCGACGTGGAAATCAAGGAAGCGCCACCTAGCGGCCAGTGTAATTATTGCAACCCAAGATACGACGGCGTAGGAGACTTACGCCGCTCGTATCTTGGCCAAATCTATGCATAACTGATTCTTTGAATCAGGCGCATAGATACGACGGCGGCCATTCGGACTTACGACGGCGTATCTGGAGATCTAAAGTTCATACTTATGCTTTTTCTTTCATGCTAATCATATATAGTTTTTAATTTTTCATAAAAGATGTCTCCAATATAGTAAATAAAATAAATAGAAATAATTAAAATCACTATAATTGATAAACACGCAATATATTACAACTTTATGGCAGGAATATTAGCTTATACTTCTTTTACTCATTATCCCATTCCTGTGTAGTCTTTCACTCTTCAATGATAATGTTTCTCTTCCATTAAATGGAACAAAGATGAACACAAATATCACAATTCTATGGTAGGAGAGATAGATTATGCATTTTTCATCCAGAGAGAGAGAGCTGTCCACTGACAACTAACTTATTCTTTGCCTGAAGTTTTTACCTATGCTTTGTCTGGCAGTGCAATTTTTCACTCATTGATGAAGTCATTGCTCCTCCAATAAATGGAATCAAGAAAAAATTATTCAAATTCAATAAAAGTCATTAAGAATGCTAACATCACTGCCCCTCCACTCCACCTAGTCCAATCAGGGAATGCCTTGTATTCATTGAAAAAAATACAGGGTGTTCTACGAATGGTGGCAGTGCGGAGAGAGGGACTCCCTGTCGTAGATGTGCAATGGGGCAAATGCTGGCATAAAACCTAAGCAGAACCTTGATGATCGCTGCTATATCTGCAATAGCACCAATTACTACAGTGATTTCCAGCTTCCCCAGCGGTTCATCAGGTACGATTAATGCATATTTACATTGTGCCAAGCTTGCAACATAAGTAATTCTTAAGCCTTGTACACACGGCCGAGGAACTCGACGTGCCAAACACATCGAGTTCCTCGGCCAGTTCAGCACTGAAGCCGCCGAGGAGCTCGGCGGGATGAGTTCTCCCATAGAACAACGAGGAAATAGAGAACATGTTCTCTATTTCCTCGCCGAGCTCCTCGTCGGCTTCCTCGGCCGAAAGTGTACACACGACCAGTTTCCTCGGCAGAATTCAGCCAGAAACTCGGTCGGAAGCTGAATTCTGCCGAGGAAACTGGTCGTGTGTACGAGGCCTTAGAGTTTGGCGTTATTTATTTTTTCATATTTAATCCTTTATTTGATTTTAAAACAAAACAAATGACAGCAGAGGAAACCAACATTTCATTACAGGTATATGCCAATATTCACTTTATACAATTCCTCCATCATATAACCTCCTCTACCTTTGTGTGTAATACACCTTCTCCTGACAACAAAATCTACCTATTATTATACATCATTAGCCCACTCCTACTCATACTATTATGATTCATAGTCCTTCAATTATACACATTGGGGCGCCTAGTCCCCCCCCCCCTCCTGTCGGGGCATCCTCTTGTCCCCTTCACGGCAGGGGGGCTTTCTCTCCATCTCTTCTTATAACTTGTTTTGCCTCTGCTTATCATATTCCCCCAAAAACAAAATAACCCCCCCCAAAAAAAGGAGACCCCCCCTCCTAGACAACCGCTCTCTCCCCGGTCCCACCAGCTCCATGTCTCATTAGTTTACAGATTTACATCTATTAAAGTTTTCCCCTCCTCTGAGTATTTAAATTGATTCCATTCCGCCCAAGTCTCCAAATAGACCCCCCGTTTCTGCCGAGATGTCCAGACCAAGTCCTCCATCTTATTCAGGTCTACTACTCTTTTAAGCCACATCCCTACTGACGGGGCGTGAGTCTGCTTCCACATTACTGGAATACAGGCTCTTGCTGCGTTTTAAAAGATGACAGATTACCAACTTCCTATACCGTCTAACCGTAATATCTGATTCTTGTAACAGATAAAACGTCCAATCCTCTGGTAACTCCCCTTCACTAAACCTTTGCGTTATTTCCCGCACCTCCTTCCAGAAATTCTGTATTCTGGGACACTTCCAGAAGATATGTATTAACGTCCCTCCTTTTCTCCCACACCGCCAGCATTTATCTGACATCTCTGGATAACATCTACTTAGAACCGCAGGGGTGCGACACCAGTGTGATAAAATCTTAAAATTCATCTCCTGCACCCTTACACTGACTGAGGATTCGAATATATTACGTAATATTTTATTCTTTTGCTCTTCTGTAAAAGATCTACCTAACTCCACCTCCCATCTGCTAAAGAAGGGTAGTCTAAAGTCCTCTGCAGGTGTATTGAGTAATTCCATGATTCTAGAAAGAGTATGTTGGAGCGTTCCCCTCCCGTTACAATACCCCTCAATTTTTGTTAACTTTCGCTCATATCTACTTGGTAAGTCCAGAGTATCCAAAATGTGTCACACTTGCATTGCCCTCCAAAAATCCAGTTGATAAGTCCCTATCATCTCCTGAGTCGTAGGCCATACTCCCTCCTTCACAAAATGGGAGGCTTGGAACAGCCCCTATTCTATCAATTTACCAAAAGGCCCCTTCGTCAATCCAAGTCCAAACTTTGGGTTCCCCAAAATGGGGAAGAGAGGTGAGTCTAATGTTGACATTTTCTCTTTCACGAATAACCCATATCATATCCGAAGTGTGGGGCCTATCAAAGGATGTCTCTTCACATCCTTCGGGAGCTCCCTATAACACCATGCTGCTCTTTGGAGTAAACCACTATACTGAGCTTACTCTAGCCTCGGCCATATTTTCTGTTCACCATGTCTACTCCAGTCAATCAGACGACTCAATAGTGCCGCCTGATAATATCTGTATATGTCTGGGGCCGCAACCCCCCCTCTCGTTTAGATAGTGACAGTATAGATCCCTTAACTCTTGGGTGTTGATTTGCCCATTGAATCTACTAAACATAGCTTGTATCTGTTTACAATCCTGCTTGGGTATAGCAATAGGGAGTGTCTGAAAAAGGTACAGGAATTTTGGTAAAATGTTCATTTTAATAATGTTAGACCTCCCAAACCACGAATGGAGTCCCTCCCATCCATCCAGGAGGATCTGAACTCTAGCTAACAGCGGTACGAAATTGAGCTTGTATACTTGTTTAAGATCCACCGGGATGGAGGTCCCCAAATACGTCAAGGCTGAGTCTGTCCAATTAAATTTGTAATTAGATTTCAAAGTCTTCAGTTCTTCCTCAGCAATCGCCACACCCATTGCCTCTGATTTGGCATAATTGATCTTAAAATTTGCTAATTTCCCATATATCTCCAGTTCTTGAAGTAAATTAGGGAACGATACCATTGGATTGGTCAAGCTATACATCATATCATCCGCATATAGAGTTTGGCTTTAACACAGAGAATATAAAATTTTATTGGCTGGTATGATAGATTATACCTTTTTCGCCCACAAGAGTAGTCCACTAAAAACCAACTGTGGAGTGGAGTCTTCACTACACAGCCCCAAACACTACACATCATAAAGTAGGCAATGGCAAGTGATGATTGATCAACGTGATGACCATGCTGACCACTGAGAAGCTCTGTTGAGTCTTATTTCTTCTGAGACCTGATTCCTGATGAAAAAAAGGATTTCAATTGGTCAGCTCAGGCACAAATCTCTGTTTGCCTTTATATCTCATGTGTATCTTTGATCATCTGGGACATGTATCCAATTCACCACAGTGCCAGTCTACCTGATAAACCATCATCAGAGAAGACTACCAGCATGAATACTATTGTAGAAGTCAAGAATACTGACACTTGATGGCATTTTTCACTCCAGCAAGCTTGACTATAGTATTTTGCATTGTGGGATCTGACTGTAATCACAACACTGATCTTCTGTTTGATAAATTGCCAACAGAGGAGGAGAATGCCAGCCTAAATCATTTTTTTTATGACAGCAAGGCTGATATTTCTTTTTGATCTATTGTGACTCTACACTAACATTCAAAATTTTTATTTGCAGCATTAACTTTATGGGCTGCATGTATAAACTGACATATTTAGCTTGATTCACAAAGAGTTAAGCCGGCGTATCAGTAGATACGCCGTCGTAACTCTGAATCTAAGCCGTTCACGCCGATAGGGGCGTGAACGCTGATTTACGCCTAGAATGCGTAAATCAGCGAGATACGCCTATTCACGAATGTACGCTTGCCCGTCGCAGTAAAGATACGCCGAACAAAAAGCTGGCCTAGCCAATGTTAAGTATGGACGTCGTTCTCGCGTCGAATTTTGAAAATTTTAAGTCGTTTGCGTAAGTCGTCCGTGAATGGGGCAGGACGGAATTTACGTTCACGGCGAAACCAATAAGTCCTTGCGGCGTACTTTGGAGCAATGCACACTGGGACATGTCCATGGACGGCGCATGCGCCGTTCGTTAAAAACGTCAATCACGTCGGGTCATGGTTTATTTACATAAAACACGCCCACCTCTTCACAATTTGAATTAGGCGCGCTTACGCCGGCCCATTTATACTACGCCGCCGTAACTTAGGAGGCAAGTGCTTTGTGAATACAGCACTTGCCTCTCTGACTTACGGCGGCGTAAATACGATACGCTACGCCGGCTCAAAAATACGCCGCCCTACGTGAATCCAGCTAATTGTCTTCATTAAGTTGTGTCTCTGACAGCAAGCTTTCTGCATTTACTGTGCTCTCACAAGGCGCACATTCTGATTTATTTTACGGCTTAAATGGGATCCCTAAAATTAGACTTTTATTTATATTTGTCCAGTTTATGACAGCACCTCTCTTGCATATAGCAACACTTTAGGGTTTCCCTTGAATGCATTAATGCAGTTGTGCCACAGAAAATGTTATAAAAACCTAACTCCCACTTTGCTTCCACCACACACCCACCAAGCCTCTGTCTTATAAGAAACTCTTGCTGGCCAATACATCCCATTCACTAGACAGGTGGCAACAAGGCAGTTTTATTTGATAGGAAACATAAGATAGGTTTCGTTTTTAAATGGAAATAGAAAAGTGAAAAGCAAACTACTGTATGATGGTTAACGTGTTTACCATCTGTTTTCTTTGCTGCAGGGATATAATAAAACTGAGTACATTTACACATGTCATGTGAGACAGTAGAGTAATGGCCTGTTCAGTAAGATAGCCTAAGTAATTATAGAAAATATGAGAAGGGTAACAATCAGAGCCCACTAAGGTATCTGAGAAGCCAGCAGTGAGAGAAGGGGACATACCTAAACTCCACATCTTACACATCTTGAATGAAACTACCCATTAGGAATGTGAGCAGAGCTTTAACATTGCTGATGAGTGACAATTGACCAGGGCAATTTGTAGCTGATTGCAGGCCATTGCCAATGTACTTTATGTCCTTTATGTAGCAGACAGCAACCATTACAGCTCTGTATGACTGTGTGTAGACCTATTATGGATTTGGATGTTATAAATCTTTTCACACAAATTTTAGAAATGTTTCAAACTGTATTTTATAGGAAAATCTAAGAATCCTGGGTGAAAGTTGTCTGAATCTTTTGTAAAAGCATTAACAAAAGAGATCCTGTGTGCTTTGTTAACACACATGCGTTAAAACTGCATGTTATTATGTTTTAACCCCCATCCTGACCAGCCGCTGCAGTTATACTGTGTCAGGTTGGCTCCCCTGGGCAAACCGTCATAGCTGTGCGTCGGTTCGCCTCTTGACCACTAGGGGACACGCTTGCGCACCCACGGCACGATGCTGGAGCCGATACGCGTGCCCGACGGTCGCGATGACCGCCGTGCACCCGCGATCGCTCCACACAGAGACAGACCGGAGATCTGTCAATGTAAACAGACAGATCTCTTTGCTGTCAGGGGTGAGGAGAGCGATCTGTTGTTCATACTAAGTATGAACCACGATCTCCCTCCTTACCCAGGCAGTCCCATCCCCCCACAGTTAGAATCACTCCCTAGGTGACACAGTTTACCCATTGATTGCCCCCTGCTGTTAACCTCTTTCCTGCCAGTGACATTTACACAGTAATCAGTGCCTTTTTATAGCACTGATCACTGTATAAATGCCAATGGTTCCAAAAATGTGTCAAACGTGTCTAATCTGTCTGCCACAATGTTGCAGTCCCAGATAAAAATCACTGATCACCCCCATTACTAGTAAAAAAAAATAATAATAAAAAGGCCATAAATCTTTCCCTTATTTTGTAGACGCTATAACTTATGCGCAAACCAATCAATATACGCTTATTGCAATTTTACCACAAATATGTAGAAGACTACATATCGGCCTAAACTGAGGAACAAAATAGCTTTTTTTTTTTTATTAGGATATTTATTATATCAAAAAGTACAAAATATTGTATTTTTTGTTTATATCGCAAAAAATAAAAACCACAGAGATGGTCAAATACCACCAAAAGAAAGCTCTATTTGCAGGGAGAAAAGGACGCAAATTTTGTTTGGGTACAACGTTGAACGACCGCGCAGTTAAAGCGACGCAGTGCTGTATCGCAAAAAATTGCCTGGTTATCGAGCTAAATCTTCCGGGGCTGAAGTGGTTAAAGCAGTCCATTCATTCTGAAGGCATATGTGGAAGGAGTGTGGCTCAGTAGTAAGAAGTGTTATGAGTTTCCGTTTTCTTAAAGTACTTGTAAATCCAAACACTACAATCTTGTATAAAATGTTATGTCAACATAATAATTAAAAGTAATTCTCATTTTTTTTATCAGCGGTTTTTAATTAAAATAATATATGGAAATCCTGCCATGAAGGTCCTTGTCCAGGCATTTCCTGTTATAGATTGATAACGCTTTGTCCTTGTCTCTTACAGTGGTAGTAAACTTATTTTTTGGACTACAGTGAATATCTCCTAAAGTTTTAGGATATTTACCAGCATATGCGCTCTGAAGGAACGGCATACCTGTGCCGTCTCTTCAGAGCTGCGTGCCATGACTCCTGTGCGCATGCGCAAGAGTGACGTAATCGCGGCTCTGCCAGTCAGGTGGCCGGACAACGCAAACCCAGAAGGAAGACCGGTGAAGATGGAAGCCCTATCAGCACAGCGCTAAAGGGCTTCATTCTAAGGTAAGTATTTCATAATGTGCTAGCATGTGATTATGACTTCACCTTGCTGGATTTTTTTCTTTTAATCATGTCCAAGTTTATGACCACTTTTTTCTGCATTGTCAGCCTGTCACACGGACTTCCAATATAGAATAAAAATGGACGTTAAAACACACATTTCACAGGCATGGACTGTTGTTATGAGGCATGTTACACTACTGGAAAACTATCTTGAGAAATGCCATGTCGCCTTCACTGGAGTGCTTGAAAATGCAAGAAATCAGCAGCACTAAATATTCTTTGTTTGTCTTTTGTTCCTTTGTTCTTTGTTATTAGTAAACAAAGCCCATGTAATTTTCATATCATTTATACAGCCCTTTCATCTAAGATTTACTAAAACTAAGGCTGGCCATACATTATACAATTTTTCTTTAGATTTACACAAACCATATAATATGAAGTCAAACCTAAACACTTTCAATTTGTATGGAATCAGGGAGGCCCTTACACTACTTAGTTGAAGGTGAATCTAAAGGAAATTGTATAATGTATTGCCAACTTAAGTAATATCCAGAACTGCATTTTTGTTTTTAAAAAAGGCACAGGGATGGTGATTAGTAAGTAGTAAATTATATCCGCTCATCGGATACCCCCCCTCTTTCCCGTGCTACAATTGGCACCTTTTGGGGGGAGGGGGGACAGGATACCTGGTATCCTTTCCCACTTCTGGAAGTCTGGCCGCAGCTGTGACACAGTAGTGACGTCACCGCGGGGCTCCCTTCTCCTCCTCCTCCCCTGGCCACCGGGCTAATAGGAGAGAGGAACGGGGCCTCGCGCATGCGCAATAGGGTTTCTGGCATGAAGCCGAAAGGCTACACTACCGGGTTTCCTTACCCGCAATGGCGGCGGCAGTGTAGCCTTTCGGCTTCACGCCGGGAACCCTACTGCCGACATCGCTGGACTCCAGGACAGGTAAGTGTCCATTTATTAAAAGCCAGCAGCTGCAATATGTGTAGCTGCTGGCTTTTAATTTTTTTCCCCGCGCCTCCTCTTTAAGTGGGTCCAAGAAGTAAAGGAAGATTTAAAAAAAATAGGAAAATAATAGTAATCTTTATTAATAATAAATAATTAATGGTTTGATGAGCCTATATAAGAGATCAAGTGATTCCAAGAAATATGATTCCATGAATATTTCACTCAACATGAAAATGAAAGGAAAAGGTAAAAAGTGGGGTTGTTAAGATAGGACGGGGTTAGGAGTAGTGTAGGATCTGCTTTATAATTATCTCAAAGGCGAACAGTGCCTTGAAAAAGTATTCATATCCTTTGACATTTTCCACATTCTGTCATGTTACAACTAAAAATGTAAATGTATTTTATTGGGATTGTATGTGATAGACCAACACAAAGTGGCACATAATTGTACAGTTGAAGGAAAATCATAAATGGTCTTAATTTTTTGTCCCCCCACAACATGATGCTACCACCACCATGTTTCACGATGGGGATGGTGTGCTCAGGGAGATGTGCAGTGTTAGTTTTCTGCCACACATAACGCTTTGCTTTAAGGCCAAAAAGTTCAATTTTGATCTCATCTGAACAGAGCACCTTCTTCCTCATGTTTGCCCACATGGCTTCTTGTAAACTGAAAACGGGACTTCTTATGGCTTTCTTTCAACAATGGCTTTCTTTTTGCCACCCTTCCATAAAGGCCAGATGTGTGGAGTGCACAACTAATAGTTGTCCTGTGGACAGATTCTCCCACCTGAGCTGATAATCTCTACAGCTCCTCCAGAGTTAACATGGCTGCTTCTCTGATTAATGCTCTTCTTTTTAGATGCCAAATAAATCTGAATCTTCTGAACCATTTAGAAGGCAATGCACAAACCAGATAGCTGTGTTCTTCTTAATCGTACCAGAAAATCTCACACTGGCTATTTTTGAAGGACAAGGCTATGGGCAAGGCTCTGAAAATGTTTTCTCTGTTGTTTATCCTTGCCAATAATTCTGTTTTACCTTACTTAGAGTTTTGAGTCTGAGGTGTTCATAATTTTCTTATATGATCCTTGATGATATAAAGCAAATTAAATGTTCAACTCAAATGCAGAGATCTTGATTATGAACATAAGAGCCGTTATATCGTTTAACGCCCAAGCATGCTCCAGCCTGTTCTGAGTGAAATGACAATTTAAATAAGAGTGCTAATGTTTTATGTTGAGGCTAGATATACTTTATAACAGTAATTCAGATAGCCCTGTCAGTGTGATTGCTTGTACTCCACTTCAAGATTATATGTCAACAGAAATCTGTCAAAACTAAAATGGATAATTTTGAACAACTACATTTCGGCAACTATTTTATCACATTGTCATCAATATGAATACAATCTGAACAACAAATCTCAAGTTCAAAATACAATTCTTTCTATAATTATGAAAATGTCTTTGCATGTCTATTGTTAGGCCTGTCCTTGGGAAAGGGAAAATATACTGTTGTATTTCATAAGAAAAAACCTGCCATATGCTATTTTCTAAGTTCGGAAAATAACGTAACCTTTCAGAAATTATTTTAGTCACCTTATTTCTTCTCTGTCGGCATTGTATTTTATTACCACTTGAATGCTTTTGAATTTAAATTGCTAAAATTACATATTTATATAACATTGCAATCCAATTTCACAGGAGGAAAGAAATAAGCAGTCATGCCAGTTATGTGAGAAAGTAAATTGATTGTATGTTGAAATTAACTTTTAAATCCATCCTAGTGTTGAGGCATTATAGAAAAGCAGCTATCTTTAGTAATGAGGCCGCGTACACATGGTCGGACAAAACCAATGAGAATGGACTAGACATGTGCACAGAATTTTTTTTTGTTTTTTTTTGTTCTGTTTCGTATCGTTCCGTAGGTTCGTTCCCGTTCGTTTTTCGTAAGACGCCCATTTTCCTGTTCGTTCCCGTTCGTTTTTCGTACGATGCAATTTTTTCGTATTCCGATCGTTTCGTATTTTGGTTACCGTTTTATTTTCGTACATGCGGGATGGTTCGTTATTCTGTTTAATTCATGTTCGTTACTTGTTAGAAAATAATTTTCGTGAATTTTCGTCATTTTGTACTTTCGTAAATATATCGCGGCTCATCCATATTAACTATTGTTAAGCCCCATACACTTGGTCAGACTTTTTTAACAACAAACATAAAAACGATCGTTTTACCGAACGTTCGTTCGTTTTTAAACTCCATCAGAAAACCATTTTTGGGTTCCAGGTTCAAAAGTCTAGCCAACTGATCTCTCCCTTCAGACGAAAATCCACAGAAAAGTTTATTTGGCTCTACTGTACTACTGTACTCAGCACAAAAGAGAAGCTGCTTCACTAACTAACTACACTCACTGTCCATTCAAAAAAACGAAAATGACATCTTATAACAAAAGATTTGCATTCTGTATTTTGAAACCAAATTACGAACAGAAAAAAGGAATTCAGAATACAGAATACAAATCTTTTGTTAAAGGATGTCATATGAACATACAAACAGAAAAAGGAATCAAACAAAATACAGAATGAAAATCTTTTGTTATAGATGTCATATGAACATACAAACAGAAAAAGGATTCAAACAAAATACAGAATGAAAATCTTTTGTTAGATGTCATATGAACATACGACTGAAAATCAAAATACGAACAGAACAAGGATTCAAACAAAATAAAGAATGCAAGTCTTTTGTTATAGATGTCATATTCGTTCTTTTGCCGTTTTCGTTTTGTCGTATTTTCGTCGGATCGTTCGTTCGTATTTGCGGTTTTTCTTTATGCGACTCATTCGTAATCCCGTCGTTTTCGTATTTTGGTGCTTAAATTTTTTCGTATGTACACATAATTCTGCGGGTACGAAAATGAACATTTTCGTACGAAAATAACATTCGTACGAACGGGAATGCACATATCTAGAATGGACCGAGGTTCAGTTCCATCAGTCCAAACCGACCGTGTGTATAGCCCATCGGTCTGTTGTCCTTCGGTCCAAAATTTTAAAACATGCTTTAAAATCGAACCGATGGCCCACTGCCCAATCGGTCCAAGTCGATGGCTAGTACAGAAAGCATCGGTTCAAAACCCGCGCATGCTCAGAATCAAGTCGACGCATGCTTGGAAGCATTGAACTTCGTTTTATTCAGGACGTCGTGTGTTTGACGTCACTGCGTTCTGACCCGATCGGTTTTTGGAACGATGGTGTGTACGCACATCAGACCATCAGGCCACTTCAGTGGTGAACCGTTGGAAATGGCCCGTCGGACCATTCTCATCGGTTTGGAACGACCGTGTGTACGCGGCCTTACAGTATATCCTGAATGCTCCCCCCATCCCTATGCTAAGTAGTAGATAGTTGAAAGACAGCCCTATGGCATAAATTGTGGGAAATTTAGAAATATTAGGAAGATTATTCTGCCATATGTAGCCACATCCCAGAATAGTATGGAAAAAAAACTCCTTTTTTTTTTTTCCATATATTGTGGGAAACTACTGCTTAGGCACAGCACGCAGAAGAGACATTTGTAACAAAACTGTGAAGACCCCAAGCATGATTACAAAGTAACTGCATCTGGGTAATGCCTCTGTTTGTACTGGTGACCATTGTCATTGCAAAAGAAAGTAAGGTGAAACAAAAATTTCAAATTGTCTTCCAATAGGGGCACCTGTTCCGGAGACAGCTGTCCAATGTGGGGAATTCACCTCACTTTAGAACATTTCCTAAACTTCCTGTTTCATCTCTGGGACAGAAACTAAAAGGAAATTTCTTCAGTGGTACACAGTAATAGGTAAGTTCACCTTTTAATAATATATTCTGAGTGGAACATGTGTAGCACTCACATCCTCAGGAGCCCGCAGTTTAAGGTCCCTAGTAGTGTTGAGCAGAATATGCCATATTCGATTTCGCGATATATCTCGAATATATATTCGAATATTCGAGATATATTCGCTAAATTCGAATATTCGTGATATTTTATCGAAATTAATTGATTGCGATTTTTCGCTATTGCGAATGCGAAAATAATTGCGATTTTTTAATAACTGCGGTATGAGCGCTCTGATTGGCTTAGAATATTCGTGATATTTTATCGAAATATCGCAACATGCGAATGCGATATTTATTGCGCAATTTCGAGATATGCTGGAGGAGCGCTCTGATTGGCTCAGAATATTCGTGATATTTTATCGAAATATCGCAACATGCGAATGCGATATTTATTGCGCAATTTCGAGATATGCTGGAGGAGCGCTCTGATTGGCTCAGAATATTCGTGATATTTTATCGAAATATCGCAACATGCGAATGCGATATTTATTGCGCAATTTCGAGATATGCTGGAGGAGCGCTCTGATTGGCTCAGAAAATTCGTGATATTTTATCAAAATATCGCAAGATGCGAATGCGATATTTATTGCGCAATTTCGAGATATGCTGGAGGAGCGCTCTGATTGGCTCACTCTGAAATCGAATATTCGAGATATTTTAACGCAATTTCACAAAATGCGAATGCGAAATTGATTGCAGATATTTCGAAAACTGCTGTAGCAGCACTCTGAAATCGAATATGTATGATATTTTAACCCAAAAACATATTGCGATTGCGATTTTTCGATCGCGCATGCGCAATAGCGCGAACAACACGCGACCATTTCCTGGAGCCTTGCCAGTTTCCAACTTATGTTCGCAGCGCAATATTACAGCAACATGGTTGGAAGCAATTTCACTAAGTCTGAGGAAAAGTTGCTGATTTGTGTAAGTATTTTGACCACTGTTATTTCATCATCTTCAACTGCATTTTATTCTAGTTTAAAAGTTAGTATATATGTTCAGATATTAGTATTTCACAAAAAATGTGTCTCCTGCTTTTACAAAACTACAAGTCCCAGCATGCCTGGACAGCTGCAGACACCCTGGTTGGCAAATGTGTATTTAGGCACTTTTCCTTGTTATTTAGCATAATGAATTTAACATTTTTTTGGACATAGGACGTATGCGAACGTCCTGACTTCAGTGTCCTCAAGGCCCAAGGACGTTCGAATACATATTGCCCTTTAGATGTTGCAGAACTACAACTTCCAGCATGCCTGGGAATGCTGGCACTTCTAGTATTGTAAGTTCTGCAGGCCCACATTTTTCAGGCCTTTATGCACGGGTCTCTAAACTGTGGCACCCTAGATGCAGCAAAAGTAAAATTCTTAGCATGCACTGACAGACCGTGGCTGATGGGAGTAGTAGTTTTGCAACAGCTGGAGGTGGACTGGTCTTGAAACCCAGAGTTAGGTAACAAACCCGTAGTGTTTTGCAACCATTCTGCCTCCAGCTGGTTATTTTCTGTTGAAAAGCCTGTGGCGTGCAAAACACAACCCAAAAACTCCACCCGGTGCAAGGAAAAATTTGCACACACCTAAAGAGTGACATCACAAAAAACTGCGACGGTTGCATACGTCAGTGGTCCTCCGAAAAGGTCCCGTCTCTGACCCCCCGGGGCGTTAGGCTCCTGACAGGGAAAAGAGTTACTGTGGTCCATACAGCCGAAGCCATATGGACCCATCTCGGTCCAAGCAGCGCAATCAACACGCGAACAACACGCGACCATTTCCTGGACCCTTGCCAGTTTCCAACTTTATGATCGCAACGCAATCGCAGAGCAAGATGGTTGGAAGTAATTTCACTGTATCTGAGGAAAAGTTGCTGATTTGTGTAAGTATTTTGACCACTGTTATTTCATTATCTTCAACTGCATTTTAGTCTAGTTTAAAAGTTAGTATATATTCATAATTATGCAAATGATAATGGCTGCTATATTTATGTAAAAAAGGTGGCGACCGAAATGGCAGTATATAAAATCTGTCATGTTACCCCTGTCATTGATTAATAAGGCGAGAATGCTTCCAATTGTTGAATAGCATACATTTATGTCATATATCCATAAGGCTGTCAACAAAAGTATTACAATATACTTTGTTCTTCATCTTGCAGAAGTTCCTGGAAACAGGATACGATGAGCTGCGGAGGCAGCAAGAAAAACAGGGAGTTATAAGCTCCCTGATTGAGGAACTAGGCGAAGAACACACTCGCATGGCGATCCTCAAAAAGTGGTCCGACCTGAAGAGGCGCCAGATGAACCGGGTCAGGCGTATCCGGAATAAATATCATCCTGGTAAGTTATTGGTCACAGTTATGTTTTTTTTTCCCTAAAGTGTATTTTGTGCGTGTACGAGAGAGAGGAGCCGGACTGCAGGAGTTGGGAGTAGGCAGGCCTCCCCCAGAGGTAATCTGCCACCTTTCTCCATGCCCCGGGTGGCAATGGCGGGTGTGAGGGGGTCCTCCCACACAGACCGTCCTACCTGCTCTGCTTCGAAGCCCAACGGGGCAGAGGGACTCCCTATAAGGGAGTGAGAGGATTTGCCCGCTCAACCAGCCCCGTTAGTCCTTCGCCTCTCTTTTTAGAGACCGCATGGTCAGAGTGCGTGCATGTTAACCCAATTGCGAGTGCGTGTGTAAGTGTGGTGGTTTTTGTGGGAGGGAGGTGGGCATACTAAGCGCAGGCTTACCTCGCATAGCACACCCACCGGGGGCCGAGCTGAGACCACCAAACTCAATTCACATGTAGCCGAGAGCGGGATCCGAACCCCTAGCTGCAGAGGTGAATGGCTTGTCAGCGCAGTGGCAATCGCATTGAGCCAGCCCGGGTCCCTTGGGGACAGTTATGTAAGGTCATATGTAATTAATGTAAGGTCAGATGTTGTTAACCAAGACGCCATGTTGTTGTAACATATATCACCACCAGCCAAGGTATTCATAGTACTGTTGGAAAAAAACATGGGACAGCAGACAGGAACACAGAAGTTATGTGGGAACATACTTTTCCCATTGCTTTGCATGGGACTTTAAACAAAAAGCCCGACCCTCACCAATGGGGTTAGTTAAGGGATAAATTAACGATCCTATACTTTAAGTGGACGTATAGATAACATGTGACCAAGTGTTATCGAAATATCTACAGCTGTTATGAAATAACATGTATTTCCCATAGAGTTGAATGGGACTTTAAAGAAAAACCCTGACCAAGGCAAATGGGGGTGGGTATGGGTTAAACCACCAATCCTATATTTGTGGCTGACATATAAGTAACCTGTGTGCCAAGTTTCATGTAAATATCTTTAGCCGTTTGGACGTGATGGTGGAACATACATACATACATGCACACACACGTTGAGTTTTATATATATAGATTCCCACTAAATTCCTGTGTTAGGCGTGGGGTTGTTATAGTAATCCTGTGTACTCCATCAAGTACTTTTTTTTAACATGAGATCGTCTGAACAAAACAAAGGAGACAAAAACAGCTCATTTTACCATGGTGGCAGCCCAGCTCACGCTCAGTCCCCTGTAGTGCCCACAAGACCCTTTAATATAACATTGTCCCATTGGTTAACTGTCTATATAAATTAATTTGTATTCATATACAATACAGTAGAGTACACAGAATTTGCATACGTCATTAGAAAACATTTTTATAATATATGAACATTGTGTTATTATAGGAGCTCCGCTACCAACTGTGCGCCCCAAGCGCACAAGGCGACAGGCCGCAGAGGAGGAGCAGGAGGAGGATGTGGAAGAGGAGGAGAGGGATGAGGAGGAGCAGCCAGGGCCATCCACATCACCACCCCCAGTTCCTGTGGAGGAGCAAGAGGAGGAGCTGCACCCCCCCCCCGAAACTTCTGGTGGAGTAGTGGGTGACGAGGAAGAGGAGCAGGATGAGACGGTTAATTATACCGTCAATCAGGAGGGTAAATATGTGCACATATATTAATAAAATTTCAACAATAAAATGTAGCTCTAAAAATGGACAGCATTTAAAGCAGGGCTGTGGAGTCGGTAGATAAATTTTTCGACTCCGACTCCTCAGTTTTATGTACTTCAGACTCCGACTCCCCGACTCCCCGACTCCCCGACTCCGACTCCTCTGTATTAATATGCGAATGTATTTTATAGATTCCTTGAGGGAAAGAAACGCAAACTACCACAGGACTACTGGCTGGGAAGCCAACAGTCTACTGTATTGCACAGTTTAAGCAAAAGACAAACACAATGAAAACAATCAAGTGACTGGATAGTAGCAGCAGGCTTAAACATCAGGAACATGATCTTTAACAGTTCAAAAATACAGACCACATTATTTGGCTGTTTTAGAACCAAAACAAAGCTTATCTATAATGAACCAAAAAAAAAATATGAAAAACCTAGAAATGGTTTATATTAATCTTGAAATGTAGTTCTAGGCTTAGCAAATGCAAATAAATGCAATGTAGAGTTCTAAGGAAGAGAATTGCCTCTGCCAGATCCTCTTTCATAGAGTCTCTTAAGTCAGACTTTATTATTTTTATGGCTGAAAATAATCTTTCGTAACGGTCTTTGAAATCCAAATGTTTTTTTCTTATATCCTAACAGTTCTAAAAAAGCTAGAGGTGAAACAAGCTGCCATGAAAAACCTGACGAAGAGAGTAATGGCAAATGAGCAGCAGATACTGTTTTTGATGCGCCAAAATCAACAACTGGTGCAACAACTGGCGAAAAACATGGATGAGGTGACAGAGCTTCAGAAGTTAATGTCCTAATTTTTTTTTATTTTTTTTTTAATAAAAAATGTTATATTTTGCAAAGGTTTCATTTCTTATTGAAATTGTTAGTTTTTTAAACACATCTAACTTCACATCTAACACATCAACATCAACATCAACATCAACATCAACACATCTAGCTTAATAATAACCGAAAACATTTTATACTATTACTAGCTGAATACCCGGCGTTGCCCGGTCTTCCTATCTTAACCTTTTGGGGAGGAAAATCATAGTAATATAAATATACCCATCTTTTATATAAGGGTGTTGGTAAGGGTTAATTTAACTGTTATATATTTTTATTTGGCATATAAGTAATATGTATAGCGGGTATTATTGAAATATCTCCAGGCGTACAGAAGTTATGTGGGAACATACATTTTCCATTGATTTGCATGGGACTTTAAAGGAAAACCCCGACCCTCACAAATGGGGGTAGTTAAGGGATAAATTAACTATCAGTGGTATCAGTGAACAGCAGTGGTAATAGGAGTATATATAGAGTGGGAATTAACTTTTTACATAGGTGTCTTGACTGAGCAGCAGCAGCAGCAGTAGTAGTAGTAGTAGTAGATACAGAGTCATATCACTTGGGCAGGAGGTGCCATGATGAACAGCAGTGGTAATAGGAGTATATAGAGTGGGAATTTACTTTTGACATAGTTGTCTTGACTGAGCAGCAGCAGCAGCAGCAGCAGCAGCAGTAGTAGTATTAGCAGTAGTAGTTGATACAGAGTCATATCACTTGGGCAGGAGTTGCCATGATGAACAGCAGTAGGAATAAGAGTATATAGAGTGTGAAACAACTGCTGACATAGGTGTATTGACTGGGCGGCAGCAGCAACAGCAGAAGCAGCAGTAGTAGTATTAACAGTAGTAGTTGATACAGAGTCATATCACATGGGCAGGAGTTGCCATGATGTACAGCAGTCTTAATAAGAGTATATAGAGTGTGAAATAACTGCTGACATAGGTGTATTGACTGGGCGGCAGCAGCAGCTGAAGCAGCAGTAGTAGTATTAACAGTAGTAGTTGATACAGAGTCATATCACATGGGCAGGAGTTGCCATGATGTACAGCAGTCTTAATAAGAGTATATAGAGTGTGAAATAACTGCTGACATAGGTGTATTGACTGGGCGGCAGCAGCAGCAGAAGCAGTAGTAGTAGTATTAACAGTAGTAGTTGATACAGAGTCATATCACATGGGCAGGAGGTGCCATGATGAACAGCAGTAGGAATAAGAGTATATAGAGTGTTAAACAACTGCTGACATAGGTGTATTGACTGGGCGGCAGCAGCAGCTGAAGCAGCAGTAGTAGTATTAACAGTAGTACTTGATACAGAGTCATATCACATGGGCAGGAGTTGCCATGATGTACAGCAGTCTTAATAAGAGTATATAGAGTGTGAAATAACTGCTGACATAGGTGTATTGACTGGGCGGCAGCAGCAGCAGAAGCAGCAGTAGTAGTATTAACAGTAGTAGTTGATACAGAGTCATATCACATGGGCAGGAGTTGCCATGATGAACAGCAGTAGGAATAAGAGTATATAGAGTGTTAAACAACTGCTAACATAGGTGTATTGACTGGGCGGCAGCAGCAGCTGAAGCAGCAGTAGTAGTATTAACAGTAGTAGTTGATACAGAGTCATATCACATGGGCAGGAGTTGCCATGATGTACAGCAGTCTTAATAAGAGTATATAGAGTGTGAAATAACTGCTGACATAGGTGTATTGACTGGGCGGCAGCAGCAGCAGAAGCAGCAGTAGTAGTATTAACAGTAGTAGTTGATACAGAGTCATATCACATGGGCAGGAGTTGCCATGATGTACAGCAGTCTTAATAAGAGTATATAGAGTGTGAAATAACTGCTGACATAGGTGTATTGACTGGGCGGCAGCAGCAGCAGAAGCAGTAGTAGTAGTATTAACAGTAGTAGTTGATACAGAGTCATATCACATGGGCAGGAGGTGCCATGATGATGATGAACAGCAGTAGGAATAAGAGTATATAGAGTGTTAAACAACTGCTGACATAGGTGTATTGACTGGGCGGCAGCAGCAGCTGAAGCAGCAGTAGTAGTATTAACAGTAGTACTTGATACAGAGTCATATCACATGGGCAGGAGTTGCCATGATGTACAGCAGTCTTAATAAGAGTATATAGAGTGTGAAATAACTGCTGACATAGGTGTATTGACTGGGCGGCAGCAGCAGCTGAAGCAGCAGTAGTAGTATTAACAGTAGTACTTGATACAGAGTCATATCACATGGGCAGGAGGTGCCATGATGAACAGCAGTAGGAATAGGAGTAGAAAGAGCACTCTAAAAAATAATGTCTTGGCTCAACAAAAAAAAATAACGCAACAGTTTGCATCAAGCTTTTTAAGTTATGACAATGTCAGGTAAAATTAAGTGGAAGCAACAACCTACATTGTGTTGAGGTAATTAGCTTTTCTGCTAGATATAAATGCATTTTTATTTACCATCCACTTAATTACTGGCATTATAAACACATGTTTTTAAGTTGAGTAGTCAACAATATTAAGTTGCTCCAATTAGTTTTTCCAGTTTCTACAATCATTTTTTTAAGTCACATGTACTTAATTTCTACAATTATGAGCACACTTTCTTTAGGTTAATAAACAGCTAAACTCAAGTTGGTCCAAAGTTATTTTCTCTATTAGTGTTTAGCTTTGTTTTTGTACTAGCTTTCACAAATGAATTCATTCAACAACACAATTGTTAAACAATTAGACCCCTTTCACACTGGAGTGGTTTGAAGGCGCTATTGCGCTTAAAATAGCGCCTGCAAACCAACCCTAAACTGTGTCTCCAGTGACCCTAAAGCTTTGTCTCCAGTGTGAAAGCCCAAGGGCTTTTACACTGGAGCGGTGCGCTAGCAGGACGGGAAAAAAGTCCTGCTAGCCACATCTTGTGGTGTTTATACCGCTCCTCCCCATTAATTTTTAATGGGACAGCACCGCTGAAAAAGCGCCTCCGCAGAGCCGCCTTGCAGTGTTTTTTAACCACTTCTCGACCGCTAGCAGGGTAAAACCGCCGCAAGTTTTCATCGCAAGTGCCTGATTCACAAAGCACTTGCAATGAAAACCTACGCCGGCGGCCTCCGGCGTAAGCCCGCGTAATTCAAAGGGGCGTGTGCCATTTAAATTAGGCGCACTCCCGCGCCGGACCTACTGCGCATGCTCCCTTTTGAATTTCCCGCCGTGCTTTGCGTGAAGTGACGTCATTTTTTCGATTGGCGACGAGCGTAGCGTACATCCGTATTCCCGGACGTCTTATGCAAACAACGTGAATTTTTTAATTTCGACGCGGGAACGACGGCCATACTTTATACAGCACATACGTGTGCTGTGTAAAGTTAAGGCACCAAAAACGACGACTAACTTTACGACGGGAAACTAGACTAGCGGCGATGTAGCGAACGCGAAAAACCGTCATGGATCGCCGTGACTCCTAATTTGCATACCCGACGCTAGTTTACGACGCAAACTCCCCCCAGCGGCGGCCGCGGTATTGCATCCTAAGATCCGACAGTGTAAAACAATTACACCTGTCGGATCTTAGGGCTATCTATGCGTAACTGGTTCTATGAATCAGTCGCATAGATACTCTGAGAGATACAGCGGAGTATCTGAGATACTCCGTCGTATCTCCTTTGTGAATCTGGGCCAGTGTATCTACAATTGGAAACTCATTGCAACCGGATCACATGGTACTTCTGTACCACATGATCCAGTGCGAGCAAACACACTGCGTTTGTGATCTGCATTTGGGGTGTCATTAGCTTAAAATTGACACTCACTGCAGAACACAGCTGCAGTGCATTTTAAACATGGTGTGGGAAATTCTCATGGATACACCGCTCCTACAGCACCCCTGCCCATTGAAATTATTGGGCAGCACCACCGGCAGCGGCAATTTGCCGGCGGTTTTAACCCTTTTTTGCCCGCTAGTGGTTGTTAAAAACACCCCGCTAGCGGCCGAATAGCACCGCTAAAAATAGCGGCGCTTTACTACTGACGGCACCTCAGTGTGAAAGCGGCCTTAGGGCAAGTAGGAAGAGGAAAGAGGGAGCTGATAAGGGGGAAAGAGCATCAAAAAAAAGAAAAAAAAAGAAGAAAAACAGACAAATAGGAATACCACAATAGTGGCCATAGGTTGGAGGGGAGAGAGGAAAACAGTCCCTCCGTCTCCAAGGAAAGAAGACAATAAACAATCAGACTATTGGGGTTTATTTACTAAAGGCAAATCTGAAAGATCTGAAATTAGGGGAAGCTCTGCTGATTTTATCATCCAATCATGTGCAAGCGAAAATGCTGTTTTTATTTTCCTTGCATGTCCCCCTCAGATCTACAGTGACTGCACTTCCAAGTGCACCTTCAGTGCAAAGTGGATTTGCCTTTAGTAAATATTCTAAACAAACCATGAAGTCTTGAATATAGTTTGCCATAGAAGCTAAAATCTATAATACACTGACTCCCCTGGCACAAAAAAAAACCAAAAACTTTTTCAAGCTTAGCAGATTTTACAAATGGCGCACTATGCTACCCACTGACATGAGGCAATGATGTTCACAAGGCTAAAAACAACCAGCACTATATTAGGTGACAATGGCTGCCTGCAGTTCCTCCATCCGGTGCTGCCTCCGGCTGGCTGGGATGAACTGCTCCAGTTTCCCCTTGCACCTGGGATCCAAAAGGGTGGCCATCCAGAAATCATCCCTCGTCTTGATGGTCTTAACCCGGGGGTCCCTCCTGAGGCATCTCAGCATGTGGGCAGCCATGGGGAAGAGCACAGCCCGCTGTGACTCCTCAATGCTGGCCAGGTGAATGAGGTGCGACTCTTCATCCCTGAGGCTCTGCTGGTCAAACTCAGACATGCCCAACCCCCGGACTATCGGTGCCCCCAACACCGGCTCTCCCTCCTGACCAGGCCCTGACTCCGGGACGACACCAGCAACCACCTCCTCCTCCTCTTCATCATCATCCTCCTCCTCCTCCTCCTCGTCCTGGCCCTGGTCTCGGTGGAGCATTGCTGACTCCTCCTGCTCCACCAAGGCACTCTCCCCAGCCTCGAGCAGGCGATCTAGTGTCCTCTCCAGCATGAACAGTATTGGCAGCACGCTATTGAGGCCAATTTGCTCACTGCTGACCATCTTGGTCGCCTGCTCGAAGGAGGACAACACTTGGCAGACCTGGTTTATCTGCCCCCACTGCGCACAGGCGATGAAAGGGAGTTGTGGTGAAGCCCTCTCAGTGCCTAGTTCCATCAGGTACTCCCTCACCGCCCTTTGCTGCTCCCACAACCTCTTCAGCATGTGGAGGGTGGAGTTCCACCGCGTCACACTGTCCACAATCAGCCTGTGAAGGGGCAGATTGTACTTCCGCTACAATTTGGACAGGGACGCGGTAGCGGTTGGGGAGCGCCTGAAGTGGCTGGCAATCCTACGCGCCTTTGCCACAATGTCACTCAACCCTGGATAAGTGCGCAGGAACTTCTGCACCACCAGGTTGAGGACATGTGCCAGACAGGGCACGTGGGTCAGACTGCCAGCACTAAGGGCGGCGAGTAGGTTGCTGCCGTTATCGCAGACAACCATACCTGGCTGGAGCCTTCGGGGTGTCAGCCACTTCTGGACCTGAGCCTGAAGTGCTTTCAGCACTTCTTCTCCAGTGTGTCTCCGGTCCCCTAAACTAACAAGCTGGAGCACGGCCTGACAGCGCACGTGCCCCACACTTGAGTAGCTACGGGGGCGCTTGCTGGGAGGCTCAGCAGCTGCGGAGACAGTGGCTTGAGGGAGACCAGCAGTTCTCCCCTGGACACCCCGGGGCGGCACCACAAGATCGGTTGCCGCCGATCCCTCACCGACGCCTCGGAGGGAAACCCAATGGGCCGTGAAGCTGATGTAGCGTCCCTGCCCATGCCTGCTGGTCCAGCCATCCATTGTCAGATGAACCCTGTCGCTGACAGCGTGATCCAGCGACAGGGTTACATTCTGCACAATGTGCTGGTGTAGGGCAGGGACACCAGTCCTGGCAAAGAAATGGCGGCTGGGGACACGCCATTGGGGTTGGGCCTGCTCCAACATCTGCCTGAAGGGGTTGCTGTCAACTATGTTGAAGGGCAGCAGATGTTGGGCAATAACCCTTGCCAGGAGCCCATTGAGGGAACGCACACGTCGGTCTCCAGGGGGGAAGGGAGTGGTGCGGTCAAAGGCGTCTGAAATCGACGCCTGGCGCCGGACGGCAGTGCGGGACACAGACGCGGAGGGTGCTGTGGAAGTAGAGGTCTGGCTGCCGGTACCAGTACCTCTACTAGAGGGAGCGGGGGGCATGACCTGCTGGAAAGAGATGAAGATGTGGCAGGGGCTGCTGTACCCTGCTCACTTGTGGTGGTGGCGCTGCTACCACCACCACGCTTCATCTCGTCATACAACGCCCAGTGGTTTATCCTCAGGTGCTGGTTCAGGGCTGTGGTACCCACCCGAGCCAAACACTTCCCTCTCTTCACCCTCACTTTACAAATCCGGCAGATGGCCACGGTAGGGTTGTCTGCCACCAGGGTAAAGTAATTCCAGACAGGTGACTTCAGCACCGCCCTCCTGTCAGATGGGGTGACGCTTACTTGCACCTGCTGGGACTCGGTGCGCACAGGTGGAGCTGCCTGCTGCTGCTGCTGCTGCTGCTGCTGCTGCTCCTCCTCCTGACACCTCCTGCTGCCATCACCAGTGGAGACCCTGACGATGGTCTCCCTGGTGGTGACCTGGCGCACCGTTTCACCAGGGTGCCTACCTTCCCCGTCGTCACTGACGTAGTGAGCCGACGCGTCAGATGGCAACCATGATGGGTCACCCTCTTCGCCCCCAGAGATGTCAGACCAAGGGCTGAAATGTGTTGGTCTGAGGGAACCACCTGACATGGAGCCTCTAGCCTGGCTCCGCTGTCCCCTCACCCACGCCTGGGTCTGACTAGGTGCTGCTGTTTCCTGCACCAAAACAGCAGCACCAGTTTGAAGGGATGTCTCTGGGATACTGCCAGCAGGTATCCCATCCTCCTCATCCATCCCTTCAAAAAGGTCCTGACCATCAGGACAGAGCTGGAGGTCTGCCTGATGCATGGCCTCCCCCAAGAGATCCCTCTCACTGTCGCTGTCGAACAGTAAGATGCTGGACTCTTGGGGGCTGGGGGGGGGTAGTACAGGCACCGGTGTAATGGTGGTACTACTGTGAGTCGGGACCGACGACTCAGTGGCACTGCTGTGCCCCATGTAGTCCACCACTACTTGAGCCTGAGATGGCAATATCGGGCGGCTGCCCGATGGGAAGAACTCCCGGATCAGGCGTACTCCCCTTGCACCCGATCCTCTACCACTAGTAGGGGCACGAGAGGTACCCCGTGCTGGCAGCGATCCAGCACTGGGAGTAACTCCCCTACCCCTGCTGCCACGGCCACGGATGCCGCTCATTATTGCTGATATGTGTGTGGGGGGGGTAAACTTTATTGGGGGGGGGAAATGTGAACAAAATGTGTTTTTGTGTATTTTTTACAAGACAGGCACGCAGACAAAGACGTACACAGACAGCTACTAAACTATAAGAAAAGTAGTACACCAGACAAGGACTACAAAATTAAAGAAAAAAAAAAAGCACTAAACAAACACTAACTTTTTTTTTTTTTTAAACACAAAACACAGACACTAAACACACACTAAGCTAAGCTAGATGAAATAAATGTACACTAACAGTGTGTACACTTACTACACAAAATTTAACTAAACTGAACACAAAACTTAGCTTTTATAAAAGCTCTTTAGGAAAAACTAAACAAAATGTGAACTGAGATGCCTATCAAATATCACTGAACAGCGAACCTGCAAGATCTAACAGTAACACAAGATGAACAAAACTTAGCTTTTAGAAAAGCTCTTTTATAAAGCTCAGCAAAATGTGTTCTGAAATCTCTAGCAAATATCACTGAACAGCGAGGATTGCAGGATCAAACAGTAACACAAATGAAAAAAACAGCACAAAACAGCACAAAACGTAGCTTTGAAAAAAGCTCTTGGGTCTATTGCTTTGAAAAAAGCAGTTGATATACTGGAAAAGATCCACTGGAATCACTAAATAGCAATGCTGGTGATGATCTAAATCAATCAAGAACAAAGACACAGGAAACCAGGAACACAGAAACAGCCTCCACACTCTATAGCCAGCTTCTGAATCTGCAATGAAATGGTGCTGGGAGTGAGCTTATATAATGTCCATGCAGGCAGGTTCCTATTGGTTGCTAACCTGTGACGAGTGTGGAAGGAGAACTCTGATTGGCTCTGATGCAAAAGGGCGGAGCAAATAATCGCGCAATATTCCTATTGCCGAATATTCGCAATGCGAATATTCGGCAATATAAAATGATCGCTTCAGCTACTCGGCCCAATGGCTCTAATCATACCAGCAATGCTTTCAGACGTCTATGGAGATCACTAGGATGTGATCTGTTTTAAAAATGAAACTGTAAAAATCGCTCTGATGCGGAAGATCGGGGCGAGGAAAGTAATCGCGCGATATTGCGTTTGCCGAATAATCGCATTGCGATCTTTCTGGAAAATTCAATGAACGCTTCAGCTACTCGGCCCAGGGTCTCTAATGATACCAGCAATGCTTTTAGACGTCGATGGAGATATCTAGGATGTGATCTGGTTCAAAAAAAAAATTGTAAAAAATCGAATATTCGGAATTGCGAATATTCACCGCGAATTTCGAAATATAGCGCGATTTCTCGAATATGCTATATTCGAGTCGAATATTCGCAATGCGAATATTCGTGAGCAACACTAGTCCCTAGGTCTTTTCCGGTAGTTGCACCCACAGCTAGACACACAGTCACTCATTTGGGTATGATTTTATGATGCTTAAAGGGTTTGTTATTATTCCTGATATAGTATCCTGTTCTCTTTGCATTGCTTCATTTATGTGAAATCCCTGGTGTTCCTGCCAATCCTTCTGCTTTCTTATTAAAAGTGAACCACACTAAGCAGGAGGGCACACAGTGGGCAGTTGTCTAGCTATGCTGGGAACTCAGCCTACTCTCCTCCAATGATCAGACTTTTCCTGACATGCCCCGCTGCACAGCCATTTAATAGGAAGCTCAGTGTGTTGCTGTTTCTCCTCCCCCTAGGAGTAGGGTAACTGTGGGATACTCCAGTAAATCTAGTAGCAACTTGAGGACACTAATCTTCCTCTGAATATACTGAGCAGAGTCCTTGTACAAGCAGTTAGTTGACTGAGCTATGCCAGGACACCAGGCACAATGTCCCCTGTTTGATCAATGCTTACACTTGCACTTAGAGGGATAGCAGAAGCACACAGTCTTAAGCTTCGTACACACGACCGAGGAACTCGACGGGCGAAACACATCGTTTTCCTCGTCAAGTTCCTTGTTAGGCTGTCGAGGAACTCGACAAGGCAAGTTTCTCCATTCCCGTCGAGGAAATAGAGAACTTGCTCTCTTTTTGGCTCGTCAAGTTTTTCGACAGTTTCCTCAACGAAAATGTACACACGACCGGTTTCCTCGGCAAAAAAATATCTCCCAGCAAGTTTCTTGCTGGTTTTTGCAGAGAAACTCGGTCGTGTGTACGAGGCCTAAGAGATCTCTCTCTCTGTTATGTACTCACTAATGTGCTTGTCCTTCCAATATCTTTCAGACACCTTTGCCAATAATAGACAGAGTTCTGTGAACTAATAAACTACAAGTCCCATCTGCCAACGCTGCAGAAGATTTGTAGTTCAATGAAATGGGAGGGGTCTGATGGGCACCCTCATAGTTCATTGACACTTCCTGCACTTGAGTAACTGTCTGCCCATACATTAGGTACAGGCAGACAACTGCACTAGCCTGGCTTGCGACCCATGCCCCACTGATCGCGGGTACAATGCTTTGCAGGCTGCAATGTAAAAAAAAAAAAATGCTATTTTTTAAACTGCAAAATCATGTGCATTTTTTTTTTTTAAAGCATGAACTTAGCCTTCAAAATGCAATTGAAATGCTTTAAAATGCAATTGGAACTTTACACCTGATTAATGCAGCTAATAGACTTAAAAAATAAACTTGTATTTATTATTTTACATTTAAAGGAAATCCAGCTGCTTATGATTTCCAGACCTTATCACAAGCAAGTAATTCTTGAAGAGTTCAGCAGAGGTTAAGAAGGTAATTGATTTGGAGAATATGTTTGATACTTTTGCAGAATAGCACATTCTGTATCTTGTTGACTAATTAATCAATGTCAATTACAGAGTCAGTCAGCTAAAAACACTATTAGATACAACACTTTCATGCAGGCATTTATTTGATTTGAGGGGAAAAGTATTATTCTGATTTATATCTAATGTGCAATAAAGGTGACTGGAACCGTTTTCAGATTCATTTTGGAAGATCAGCTTTGCCTGAAAATACCTTTAGCACAACTAATATGATTGTTAGTATTTCTAGCAGATTGAAAAAAAATATATATATTGACAGTGTGTGTGTGTGTGTGTTTCTGCACATTGCACATCTGAGATTTACACAGCTCTTTCGCACAACAAAGTCCTGCCTAGCAGTGGAAGAAACCTAATTGTTCTGTGCTGCGCTTTCCCTTGCAGTTTTTTTCCTGTGACTAAAAAGGAGAAGCTAACAATAACATGTTGGGGAATCATATTGGTTCTAGTACTGACGGTTCATTTTTAGGATTTCTGGAGACAAAAGTAGCAGTGGAACTGACTCAGTTAAAGCTTAAAGGGTCACTAAAGGAAAAAAATTTTTTAGCTGAAATGACTGTTTACAGGGTATAGAGACATAAAAGTTAACTGATTCCTTTTAAAAATGATTAAAAATGTATAAAAAACAATCATATAATGTACCTACGGTTTAGTTTCATTTTTGCTGTTGTTTCCTGGTTCTCTGATGTACAGAGCCAGAGAACCAATAGAGGGCAGTGATGGTTTGTAAAACGAAACTGGATTGGTGCTGACACACAGTAATCACACCTCCTTGATTAGTCACCACAGTGAGAAATCTCCCAGTACTGTGGTTATCAGGAAACAGACAACCAGGAAGTGTCCAGAACAGAGAGGAATTACAGCAACATCAAAGCAAAAACGAACAATGAGGACATGAAACCAGGACTGCAGTAAGGTAAAGGAAGCTATTTAGCTAAAAAAAAAATTCCTTTAGTGACCCTTTAATAAAGCAATGGACCTTTATGGTATTCATCCCAGAGTTCTAAGATAATTTTAAGGTATTGTTTTTGGACCATTTACTAATCTTTTTAATCAATCACTTCTAACAGGAGAAGTTCCCCATGACTTGCGGACAGATAATATTGTACATATCCACAAGAATGGCAGCAAGGTGGAAGCTGGAAATTACAGGCCTTTGAGTTTAACATCAATTGTAGTCAAGTTAATAGAATCACTCCTCAGAAGCATCAGTGATCACTTAAAAATACACAACTTGCTGGACCCAAAGCAGCATGGGTCCAGCGATGAGAAGATCTCCTCTTCATCCAGATCCAGGATCCAACGATGAGATGTCCATAAAGCCCAGCGTATCACCTGTCTCCACCAGAGACACCCCGGGAATGACGCGGCTTAAGCCAGAGACATCTCTTATGTAAGTGAGGGCGGGGCCACCCATCACGTGACCCCGTCCCCCTCCGACGCAAGGGAAAACCCAGGCTTTCCCAGTGACGGGTGACCCCGCCCCCCTCTGATGTAACGGCAAACCTGCATTACATCAGAAGGGGCGGGGTCACACGCACGTCACTGGCAAAGCCTGTGTTTTCCCTTGTGTCAGAGGGAGACTGGGTCATGTGATGGGTAGCCCCCCTCACCTACATAACAGCTGTCACTGGCTGAAGCCATGTCATTCCTGGGGTGTCTCCGATGGAGACAGGTGATGCGCTGTGCTGGATGGACATCTCATCGCTGGATCCTGGATCTGGATGAAGAGGAAATTTTCTCATTGCTGGACCCCGGAGAGCAGATTACCCATCGCAGGATACCGACAGCATTGGAGCGGAGACCGAGAGTGGATTACCACGCTGGAATCTTTTTTTTTGTTTTAAAAAAGGACTTTCTCAACGATGTCAGTGTTTTTTTTTTACAATTGTTACACTTTCTTTGTGAAATGGTAGGGGTACAATGTACCCCATTACCAATTCACATAGGGGGGGGCAGGATCTGGGGGTCCCCTTTATTAAAGGGGTCTTCCAGATTTCGATAAGTCCCCCACACACAGACCCCCACAACCACCATGCAAGGGTTGTGGGGATGAGCTCTCTTGTCCCCTCTCTTTTCCTGCGGCCTGCCAGGTTGCGTGCTCAGATAAAGGGTCTGGTGTGGATATTTGGGGGAAACTCCATGCCATTATTTTTTTTAATTTGGGGTGGAGTTCCCCTTAAAATCCATACCAGACCTGAAGGGTTTGGAATGGATGTTTGGGGGAACCCCACGTCATTTTTATTTTAAATTTGATGCAGGGTTCCCCAAATATTGATACCAGACCTGAAGGCCCTGGTAATTGAATTTGGGGGACCCCCACGCATTTTACATTTTTTTTATGAACTTCCTTCAGAAATGACACTTTGTGTAGGGACATTTCTAAGCACGGGAAACAAGCGCTGCTTTACAGGCATACTATACACCCCCCCCCCCAGGTACGAAATTTAAAGGAATATTTCACTTTTATTGTTTCACTTTAAGCATTATTAAAATCATTACTCCCAAAAAAACTTCAGTTTTTTTTATTTTTTTGCATTGATACATGTCCTCTGGGGCAGGACCCGGGTCCCCAAACACGTTTAATGACAATAACTTGCATATTAGCCTTTAAAATTAGCACTTTAGATTTCAAATTTGCCGCGAACACCCTAAATTGTTCGCTGTTCGCCGAACAGGCGAACAGGCAATGTTCCACTCAAACTCAAAGCTCATCCCTAGTTTCTATGGGCCAGATTCACGTAGAATCGCGGCGGCGTAGCGCATCGTAGATACGTTACACCGCCGCAAGTTTTCATCGCAAGTGCCTGATTCACAAAGCACTTACGCCGGAGGCCGCTGGCGTAAGCCCGCGTAATTCAAAGGGGCGTGTGCCATTTAAATTAGGCGCGCTCCCACGCCGGACCTACTGCGCATGCTCCGTTTTGAAATTCCCGCCGTGCTTTGCGCGAAGTGACGTAATTTTTTCGAACGGCGACGTGCGTAGCGTACTTTCGTATTCCCAGACGTCTTACGCAAGAACAAAAAAAATTAAAATTTTGACGCGGGAACGACGGCCATACTTTATACAGCACATACGTTTGCTGTGTAAAGTTAGGGCAGCTAAAACAACGACTAACTTTGCGACGGGAAGACTAGACTAGCAGCGACGTAGCGAACCCGAAAAACCGTTGTGGATCGCCGTAACTACTAATTTGCATACCCGACGCTGGTTTACGACGCAAACTCCCCCCAGCGGCGGCCGAGGTATTGCATCCTAAGATCCGACAGTGTAATTCAATTACACCTGTCGGATCTTAGGGCTAACTATGCGTAACTGATTCTATGAATCAGTCGCATAGTTAGGAAGACCCTAAAACAGAGATACAACGGCGTATCAGGAGATACGCTGTCGTATCTCTTTTGTGAATCTGGGCCTATGTTTCTATGCAAGCTGCAGACTGATGGGCTGATCTGCATCAACATGTCCCCTGCACTGCATCACACCTCATTGGCTCCTTGTGCAGCTTCTCCCTCCCCTTGTTGTTAAACTATGCTGTACAAGGATTGAAAGAGGCTAAGATTCAGGTACTTGCTCTACTTGCATTAAAAAATATATTATTTGATAATGTATTTATGATTACAGAACTTTTTTTAAATCAGTTTTGACATTGTTAAGAGGAAACTAGAATGGTTTTTGGTCATTTTTATTTTTATATTTTTGCTTTATATCTGCCTCAAAGTAAATAAATTTATATATATATGTGTGTGTGTATATATATTTTTTTTCTATGTATTTTCTTGCGCTTCTAATTCTGGGCAACCAACTAAAACAGTTTTGCAAATGTCACCGACAGAAGTAAGACTGAGATAAGACAGGTTTTCACCATAAACAGACACACAATTAAAAAGTGATCAGGGGCAGGTTCAGGGGCGGACTGACACCTCATGGGGCCCCTGGGCAATAGAAGATTATGGGGCCCCTGGACTTACAGATGGCCACCACGCCAGGAGGCAGTGCAGAGGCGGGGCAGCTAAAATCTCGTCATTTTCACATCAAAAGCATGTCGGTTTCGGACATATCAAGGACAGATGTAAAAAAAACCATAGATTTTTACATATTGTCCCTGGTTTTACTGAGCCTGGCAACCCTGATGGGGTCCTCTAGTGGCATGGGGCCCTCGGGCAGTGCCCGAGTGACTCAATGGTCAGTCCGCCCCTTGGCAGGTTTTATTCTGTCATTGTGCTACTGTAGAATAGCTGAGGGGGGAATGTATGATTGAACCTGCTTAATTATAATATTATATTTATAATACTTAATTATAATAAACCTCTTCCCCCTGGGTATGAACAATCATTTCTTAACAGATTACTGGTTGAATGATACAAATATTTGCCCACAATTTTTATAATCGAGGGAAGCTCCAATCTGCCTCTCACCTATCCACCCAAATGGACATACCGTGGACATACCTGTTTCTCACACATTACCTAAGATCCTTAGACAAAAACTCTACCTGATCAAGAAAACTCACGCCTTTCGAAATGCTCTGTACACAAAAATCCCCTCAAAATCACCTCATATCCAACATTCACTCTCTTCTCTTCAAGGACTGCCACCCTAACGACACTACAGCTTGCAAGGCATGGGAACGGACATATCATTATCCATTACACCAGAAGATTGGGAATAAATTTACCTTAACATCCATAAGGGCTCCACACAAGAAAATGGATACAAAGTTCAGCCCTATTACATAAATTTAAACTGACAATCCCAGAAATATGTTGGAGATGTCACAAAGAACGAGGCATGCTATTACATATCTGGTGGCCAATCCACCCCCCCCCCCTTTTATTTTCCATTTTCTTTCCTCCCTCTTCTTCTTCTCTCCTCTTCCCCCTCTCCCCTCTTTTTCATCCCTCACCCATTCAATATCTCTGGATCTTACCAAGATATCTTTGAAAAACACCTTGCATATACCATATATGACCCTCTCGCTGTGCCCCACATATACCTTGTCCACCGCAAACCCCTCCTTCTAGCTAGATCAAACCCACACTTCATTAGACTTCTCCTTGCATGTTTATCTCTCAAAGCTAACTAACTATGGTCTATTTAATTGCAATTAAGTAGGGCAACATTACTGAACTACCCAGAATGCTTAACCCAAATATGGCCCTCTAGTTGAGAGCCATATAGCCTACTGCAGTTTGAGACTCAAGTTACTTTGTTAAAGTGGAGTTCCACCCATAAATATAACATTACATTAGTAGTTTTAAAAAAATGTCATTAGTCCTTTACAAATTTTTTTTTTTTTTTTTAGATGCCTTCAAAGTGTTGTTGCTAGGCAGAATAGTTCATCTTCCCACTTCCTGCACCTAGGTGCTTAATGCTTCCTAACCTACACCGTACAGACTCCTGGGAATGTAGTGGGTGTAACTTTCCAGGAGTCTGTGCATTCCCCAGTATGAAAGAATCATGTGACTTGGACAGCACAGGTGCTGAAACCTGATCTGACACTGCTTGTGCAGCACTGAGCATGTGCGAGATTTGCAAGGCTGAAATCCAGGAAGTCATACAGTCTGGCTTCATGATGCCCACACTTAAGATGGCCCCAGTCAATTTCTATTTTATAAAGTGTCTAAATGCTGTAACAACCTAACAAAATGGACCTTAGTTTACAGACTAACTTTACTAGAATACATTAAGCTTGTGTATTACAGGGGTATTTATATTTAAAAAGTGAAATTGTGGCCGGAACTCCGCTTTAAGGTTTATGCATTGTTAATTAACTTTCTGCTATACTTTTGTTTTGTTTTACCCGTTCTCACTGTACAATTTTACTGTTCCATTGACTTGTACGCATCTTTATTTTATATCATAAATAAAAACATTTGTGGAAAAATAAATAAATAAACCTCTTTCATTTGCTTTTGTTTAGCATCACCTTGCTGTGACAGAAATAATAATACATGTACCCAACAGTGCGCCTGATTTACTAAAGGATATGTGCATACGTCAGTGTATTGATTATGTGAGAACAGGAATAATGTATGGCCACAGTATTTACTATGCATCTCTGCACAAGCTCCAGCATATATATGTGGAATTTGCCAACAATTCATTTATTCTCTGGAATGTACACTCCAGCTTCTTAAAGAGGAACTACAGTCTGCTCATATAATTTTTAATAAAAACATAATTTCCATTCTGAAGCTTCCCTCCAACCACTTTGCATATTATTTTATATATACCGTGATTCTGTACATGCCAAATATTCTGTAGAAATCTCCCTCCACTGAGTCTGGCTGCATCCATTTTAACTGTGGGCTGCTGCCTGTTCACTTCCTAGACTTACACAGACACACAGAGGCACACTTCCAGATCTATAGCCCTCATTGGCCCTCTTATGACTCACCCCCCTCCTGGCAAACTCTCACAAGAGTGTAAGAGAAAGCTGTGCATGAGGTCATAAGCCTAGGTTTTTTACCAGACAAGAAACAGGAAGTGGGCTGTATAAGGTATTTACTGGCAGAAAAAAAAAAGTTTTACTATGCAAAGTTAAAACAACAAGGGCAAGATTTAATAGATGGAAAGTTGAAACAATGACTAAAGGTCCGCTTTAACATATGCCAGAAAATCCATGGTGTGCCTAACATAAAAATGTGATTTATCCTTATATTTTTGGTTCTAACCTCTGCATTAAATGTCATATCATGCAGCAATTAAAGCACATCAAGTACGTATGGCTATCATTCAAAGTGACTGTCATAAAATTTAGTTTGTAAAAAGCCTCAGTCAACTGAGCATGCAAGATTGTTATTCTGTGCATGGTTTTGGAATAGAGAAATCTATTATAATTACTTGTACATGCTGTGTTTCATTTCTATGACAGCATACAGGGTTTTTACATGCTGTTTAGCTTAGCGTACATATATATTATAACTTTGCAAGCCAGTCACATTTGGTTTTTTTTTTATACTTATTTTTAAATAAATGTTTTCAATTTCATTCTGTAGATTTAGAAGCAAAAGGCACAAAAGATGCATTATTTGGATGTTCTGAGTGCACAGCAGATTGGGAACCACACCCATTAAACATCAGCAAATGATCAGGTAGATATTTCAGAGATCACAATCTGTATGTGCACAGATGTCTGTGTGTGCAAGCAGGCCCACAGTGTTAGGCCCCGTACACACGAGGAGACATGTCCGATGAAATCGGTCCGCGGACCGTTTTCATCGGACATGTCTCCTGGGATATTTTGGTCTGATGTGTGTACACACCATCAGACCAAAATCCCCGCGGACAGAGAACGCGGTGACGTGGCGGTGACGTACGCAAACCAGGAAGTTCAATGCTTCCACGCATGCGTCGAATCAATTCGACGCATGCGCAGGATTTCGATCCGCTGGTTAGACGTACTAACTATCGGACATGTCCGACGGACAGGTTTCCAGCGGACAAGTTTCTAAGCATGCTTAGAAACTGTTGTCCGCTGGAAACATGTCCGCTGGAAAACTGTCCGCTAGGCCCTACACACGATCGGACATGTCCGCGGAAACTGGTCTGCGGACCAGTTTCAGCGGACATGTCTCCTCGTGTGTACGGGGCCTTAAGGACATATACTGTATTTTTTAATATTACTATAATATGTGCAAAATCACTATATACTCTGTATTAGGCACCTCCCGCCCGGCAACTATACATACAGTATACGGCCGGGAGCGTCATCAATTTCAGGATGATGTACTGGTACTTCCCCCCATTCTCTCCTCTCATCACGCAGTATCACAATTTGAGATCACAGTGTCCCTCAGACACAGCGGATCACAGATCGAGCCCCAATTTTAATTGACCCTGTACTATGTGATCATTGTGACCATTCACAGTGATCACAGTAGTAGTAAAAGGCTTCCATTCATCCAGCCTTTGTTTACTACTGTAATTACTGTTATTGTTCACAGCGATCACAGGGGCCAATGAAACTAAAGGGAGTAGCGGATGAATAAAACTGTGTCCTAATGCAAGGTGTTACTGCCACCTAATGAATGTGAATGAGCCCTAATAGTGCAGCCAGTCACAGTGTCTCCAATCCCAACACACAAGTCATAGTGTTGCCAGAGCAGTGCAACTAGTGTTCCTGATTGCCCCCACACCAGACCAGTGCAGCCAGCAACAGTTTTTCTGATCACTGCCACACCAGTCACAGTGTCCCCAGGACAGTGTAAGCCACCAGTCCCCAGTGTCAGCAGATTCATTTTTCAAAACATGGTGACAAAAATTTACAACTTCAAAATACTTACTAAATTGTTTGCTTTCCAAAAAAGGGGTCATGTGTACTGTCCTGGCATTTTGGGGCCCCAAGAAATGAGACAGGCAGTCAGTACATCAGGACTGATCAATTTTCAAATATATATATATATAGCATAGATTGTAAACTCAATGGCCGGGATTCAGATACATTGGCGTATCTTTGAGCGGGCGTAGCGCATCTCATATGCGCTACGCCGACGTAACGTAGAGAGGCAAGTACTGTATTCACAAAGTACTTGCTCCCATATGTACGCCGGCGTAACGTAAATGGGCCGGCGGAAGCCCGCCTAATTCAAAGTAGCAAGGCCGTGGGCGTGTTGTATTTAAATTAACCGTGACCCCATGTAAATGAGTGGCCGAACGAACGGCGCATGCGCGCGCATGCTCACAATCACGTCGAATTCACTCCCTAAGATACGCCGGCTCAATGCCTGTGACGTGAACGTAACCTACGCCCAGCCCCATTCACGTACGACTTACGTAAACAAATTAAAAATCTACGCGTGTTCCGACGTCCATACTTTGCAGTAACCTGCGCCTCATATAGCAGGGGTAACATTACGCCGGACGTAAGCCTTACGTAAACGGCGTAGCTAAATCCGACGGGCGCAAGTACGTTCGTGAATCGGCGTATCTAGGTTATTAGCATATTCAACGCATAAATCTACGGAAGCGCCCTTTGCGGCCAGCATAAATATGCACCCAAGATACGACGGCGTAAGAGACTTACGTCGGACGTATCTTGGCCAAATTCAGGCGTAACTGCCTTTCTGAATAAGCGCATAGATACGACGACGCTCATTTGGACTTACGGCAGCGTATCTGGAGATACGCCGTCGTAAGTCCTTTCTGAATCCCGGCCTATAACTTTCACACAGAAAGAACAAAGAAATGTAGCACAATACATTTTGGCCAAAATTTATGAAGCAAGGTTATTTATTTTCAAAGGTTCAAAGGGAAGAAAAAGTGTTCAGGTTTTTTTATATTTGTATAACAAAAGAAAATAAAGTAGTTTAATAAATACCACCAAAAGAAATCTCTATCTGTCTCAAAAAATATATATATATAAAATACATTTGGGTATAAAGTGGCATGACTGAGCAATTGGCATTTAAAGTATGAAAACTGAAAAATGGCCTGGGCAGGAAGGGGGTGAAACAGGCTTGTCTTGAAGTAGTTAAATAATAGAATTACTTGTAATTTTACTTTACAGTGTTATTTGTTTGCTTGGTCAAATAACAGAAGACATAGGGGCAGATCCACATACATACGCTGCACCCGGCGCAGATGTAAGATATGCTACCCCGCTGTAACTTACTTGGCTTTGGTTTGAATCCTCAACGAATTCGCGCGTAGTGTATCTCTCGCGGCGTAAGGGCGCGGAATTCAAATTGGGCGGGTAGGGGGCGTGTTTCATTTAAATGAAGCGCGTCCCCGCGCCGAACGAACTGCGCCATCCGTAAAAAAAACTCCCAGGGTGCATTGCTCCAAATGACGTCGCAAGGACGTCATTGTTTTCAACGTGAACGTAAATGGTGTCCAGACCCATTCACGGACGACTTACGCAAACAACGTAAAATTTAAAAAATTGGACTCGGGAACGACGGCCATACTTAACATTGAGTACGCCACCATATAGCAGCTTTAACTATACACCGGAAAAAGCCGAACGGAAACGACGTAAACAAATGCGACGGCCGGTCGTACGTTTGTGGATCGTCGGAAATAGCTAATTTGCATACTCGACGCGGATTACGACGGGAACGCCACCTAGCGGACAATTGCATCTAAGATTCGACGGCGTACGAAGACGTACGCCTGTCGGATCTAACACAGATGCCGTTGTATCTTGTGTTGTGGATACCAAAACAAAGATACGACGCGCAAAATTCGAAATTACGCGGCGTATCAAGAGATACGCCGGCGTAATTTCTTTGAGGATCTGCCCCATGGTTGTCAAAAATATAGGCTTTGACAACCTTTTGTAATAAATATAATGCTGATCAGGTATTTCATGCTGACTTACTGCTTTAAAGGGTTTATAAAGGAATTTTTTTTTATCTTAATAGCTTCCTTTACCTTAATACAGTGCTGTTTTCATTTCCTCGTTGATCGTTTTGCTCTCAAGTTGCTGTAATTCTTCTCTGATCTCCACACTTCCTGGTTGTCTGTTTCCTAATAACCACAGTCCTGGGAGCTTTCTCTCTGTGGTCACTAATCAAGGAGGTGTGATTACTGTGTGTCTAAAACACCTCAGCACCAATCAGTTTCGTTTTCCAAACCATCACTGCCCTGTATTGGCTCTGTGGCTCTGTACATCACAGAAGCAGGAAACAACATGCAAAAACGAAACTAGAAACTGCAGGTACATTATATGATTGATTTTTATCTATTTTTAATATTTTTAAAAGGAATCAGTTAACTAATATGTCTCTATACCCTGTAACAGTCCACATAGCTAAACTAGGATCAGCGATGTTTCATCTCCTTGTCTGCTCTATGAATGTTAACAGGCAGTATTGACAGAGAGTTTCAATTTGTACAGATCCTGTACATGAAACAATACATAAAATACAGTTTAATGTAGGACTCCAACCAAAACCTTAGTCGGTTTTGTTTTCCAGAGATAAATATTGTGTTTGGTGTCACGTAATCTCAACAGTTACAGTATATGACATATTATAGCTATTGGGAGACATTTTATAATGTTTGGGAATTTTAATTTATTTTCCCAAAGAAAATATTCCAGCATTACCAAGTGGAAATATAAAGACAAAAACAAAAACACATTCCTGATTACGGAAGGGTACAGAATTCTGGTAATGATTTGATCCTATTTCTTTGTACATACATCACAGGGACAGAAAAGGAACATCTTTTCAAAGGGGTCATAAGCCGAAATTAAAAACTGATGGTAAATTTAACCCATTCCCACTATGATAAAAACTGTATAAAAAAAATGACTGGGGTAAGGCTCTCTGTCAGTTTTCTTTTTGTTTTTGACACCTACAATAGCAGGCTGCTTTTCTCTGCAAAATCTCTAATGCCGCGTACACACGATCGGTCCATCCGATGAAAACGGTCTGATGGATTTTTCCATCGGTTAACCGATGAAGCTGACTGATGGTCAGTCGTGCGTACACACCATCGGTTAAAAAAAACGATCGTGTCAGAACGTGGTGACGTAAAACACAACGACGTGCTGAAAAAAAAAAAAAACGAAGTTCAATGCTTCCAAGCATGCGTCGACTTGATTCTGAGCATGCGTGGATTTTTAACCGATGGACGTGCCTACAAACGATCGTTTATTTTCCTATCCGTTAAATTTAAAACAAGATTGAATTTTTTTAACCGATGGATAAATAACCGATGGGGCCTACACACGATCGGTTTGGTCTGATGAAAACGGTCCATCAGACCGTTCTCATCGGTTTGACCGATCGTGTATACGCGGCATAAGTTTACTGGTGACATTTGTTCTGACTGGAGATTTCATTTTAGAATGAGTGCATTGATGTCTGATGATTGGCCAAAGCATGCACCTGACCTGCATGCTTTGGTCACTTACAGCGCACCCTGCTATGAGAGCCGTGATTGGCCAAAGGCAAGGTGTGCGTCCACAATGCCGCCTCTTAAACTGGACGTATATATACTGTACGTCCCTTTGCCTGCCCGTGCCATTCTGCAGACGTATATCTGCATGCAGAGGGCAGTAAGCGGTTAAGAAGGATGGACATTTAATAAAGGAATTGTCAAAAACTGTGTATTGTGGTTTTTACTTTTTGACACTTTTTTTTGTTAAAGAGGGCTTCCAGATTCTGATTCCGATAAGCCCCCTGCCTGCAGACCCCACAACCAATGGCCAGGGTTGTGGGGATGAGGCCGTTGTCCCCATCAACATTGGGGCAAGGTGCTTTAGGGGGATACATGTCCCCTGGGGCAGTACCCTTTTCCCCATACACTTTATAAGTTGCGTATACTTTAAGCTTTTAAAATTAACACTTTTGATTTTTCACGTTTGTGTCCCATAGACTTTAATGGTGTTTGCGTGTTCGCACACATTTTTTTGTCCGTTCGCATGTTCTGGTGCAAACTGAACCGGGGGGTGTTTGGCTCATCCCCAATGATAATAATTAAAAGTAGTAATTACTGACCATCTCCAGAGAATGTCTATTGTCTGGCTGTCTCTGACTTTAAAACTTCACTAGCCTGAAGTAAACATCTAGATAGTAAAGTCAAAGTTAGGTTAGAGTTCTTTGGACTAAAGGCTTGGATCAGAATGACAGCAAGGAAACCAAAATTTTTAGGAGAGATCAGTAATTAGTGCATGCTTCTTTTAAAAGACTGGTTGCCATAAAAATACCTCTCCCCCAACAGCTTCTGCATCAGTAAGCCTTCCATAATTGCATGAGCTCGAGTTAAAAAGGCCAGTTTTTATTGACCAAACTAGCAGTTTCTAGGACTTATATACTGTAGTTCCTCATTGCTCACCTTTCACCTTAAAGTAGTTGTAAAGGTTTAGGGCCAGATTCAGAAAGACTTACGACGGGCGTATCAGTAGATACACCATCGTAAGTCCTAATCTGAGCCCGCGCAAATTTAAGCGTATGCTCATAATGAGATACGCTTAAATGTTGCTAAGATACGACTGGCGTAAGGCACTTACACTGTCGTATCTTAGATGCATATTTACGCTGGCCGCTAGGTGGCGTTCCCGTTGTTAAATATGCAAATGAGCAAATACGCCGATTCACGAACGTACGCCAGGCCGCCGTATCTGTTTACGTCGTTTGCGTAAGACTTACACCCGGCGTAACGTTACCCCTGCTATAGTGAGGCGCAGCCAATGTTAAGTATGGACGTCGGGACAGACGTAAGTTACGTCGTTTGCGTAAGTCGATTCACAATTGAGCTGGGCGTAAGTTATGCCCACGTCGCTTTCATTGACAATTAGCGACGTGATTTGGAGCATGCGCACTGGGATTCAGTCGCGGCCGGCGCATTCGCAGTTCGTTCGGCGCGGGGACGCGCTTGATTTAAATGCTTCACGCCCCCTACCCGCCAAATTTGAATTCCGCCGGGTGATTTACGCTACGCCGCCTCAACTTTACAGGCAAGTGCTTTGTGAATAAAAATAAAACTTGCGGCGGCGTAACGTAAATGACATACGTTACGCCAGCAGAAAGATCCGCTGATCTTTCTGAATCTGGCCCTTAAAGTTTTTTACCTTCATGCATTTTATGCATAAAGGAAATACATGTGTGCAGCAGTCACCTCAGCCCCCTTATATTTACCTAAGCCTGATTTTCCCTCAGCGCAGTGCACGGGTGCCTCTGCTCTCCTAGGTCTCTCCCTCCTCATTGGCTGAGACAGCAGTGGGAGCCATTGGATCCTGCTACTATCAATCACAGCTAGTGAGCCAATGAGGAGAGAGTAGGGGTGGGGCCAAGCCGCACTTCATGTGTAAATAGACATAAAGAGAAGCCTGTTTGTGTGCCCCCCCCATAGCAAACTGCTTGCTATAGGGGCACTCTGCAAAAGGGAGGGGGCAGGAGTGCCAGCCAAGAGGAGGAGGATCAGGGTTGCTCTGGGCAAAACCAAGTAAGTTTAACATGTTTGTTATTTTAAAGAAAACAAAAATTGAACCTTTAATATTACGTTAAAGCCCAGTTTGTTTACCTAACCTTGATTTACCGGGGCCATAGGAAATAATGTCAGCCCACTTATTCATATTGACACTTGCGCTAGGTTAAAGACTATCATTTTGTATGTCTGTGCCCTGGAAGATGGAAGGTCAGCAATGACAAAAGAAAGCTGCACCAGATCCTAGCAACTGTCTTTTAACTACATCTGAGCTCTGCAATTACACAGTGATTACTGATACAGAGAGGGAACATTGATCCTTTTTGTTAAAGCCGTATTTATCCTTTCACAAACAGCACACACGCCATTGTACATTGACATATCTACATTGATTAAATGCATTAAACAGTTAATGGTGTTTATAAAAATATGTGAATTTGTCCTTAAATTCAAATTCTCCCATACACACGAGAGGATTTATCTGCGGATACGGTCCAGCGGACCGTTTCCGCGGATAAATCCTCTCGAGGATTTGCGCGGAGTTCCATGCGATGGAGTGTACTCACCATCGAATCGAAATCCGCGCCGAAATCCTCTGGCGATGACGTGTCACGACGTGCTCGACGCTGTCATATAAGGAATTCCACGCATGCGTCGAATCGTTACGACGCATGCGGGGGATCCCTTCGGACAGATGGATCCGGTGAGTCTGTACAGACCAGCGGATCCATCCGTTGGGATGGATTCCAGCGGATAGATTTGATAGCATGTCATCAAATATTTATCTGCTGGAAATCCATCCCAGGGGATAAATCCATCCCAGGGGATAAATATCCGCGGAAACAGATCCGCTGGAGTGTACACACCATAGGATCTATCCGCTGAAACCCATTCGCTGGGATTTTTCAGCGGATGGATTCTATCGTGTGTATGGGGCCTTAGTAAAAAAAAAAAATGCTAATATTTCTCCCTAGCCTAATTTTGCACAAATGTCACATTTTTCTACAGTCTAGGTGTAATATACAATTTGTGATATGTTGTATTATTAAATTGTTTATTAATAGAATGTTTCTGTATGTTTGAAACCCAACATACCATCTTAAAAAATAACATTAATATTTATTTTTTGACATAACACTTGCAGTATATTTTATGTCTTATTTATTAGAAAACATACAGAGGTTTGTCATCTGTAATTATCTTAGCTCTACTAAAATGCCATGTTTGATTTAAAAGATGTTTCAAGCATCTGATGTTATTAGCAGGAGATCCATTGCGCCCTGCTTCATTATGGTTTGATGGAGTTACGTTGTGACATGCTCTGTCTTCCCAATACAGCAGAGCAACTAAGCTTCATTTGAAGTATCCCCCAAGCTCATTTGCTTAGTTCAGGAACATTTCTGGACTGATTTACTGTACCTGGTTATGTCAGGTTATTCAAGCGTATTATGTCCTTGGTTGTTCATGTGCTGCTAAGAGCTTTAGGAAAATGGTAGCAAATCCTCATAACGGGAGAGCTGTCACTGCACACTTGGTAGTAAAAATGCATATGGACACATACAGTAGGTCTGCAGGTATATTAACATTTATTCTATTTACTTCAAAATAACAGGATTCAAAATAACTAAACGTAATGATATACACCATAGTACATAAGTAAAAATTCCAAGTTAATATACAAGCTAACATGCATTGGCAATACCCTTAATACAAGTTTATAAATACATAGGATTTAAAGACAATTTAGTAGGGAGTAGGGAAGGGAGATAACACCTTGTAGACAGTTGTTGGAGAAACAGTTGTCCCTATATTTCGATTTCTTATCAATTCCTATACCTGTAACAAATCAAACATTTTGGATTTCCCATCACTTTCTGTACCGGGGACAATGGTTGCCACGACCAATAAATAAGCGAAAATCCCCCAATTAACCCAGACATGAATATAAACCTCACCAAGGTTTTAACTCTATCCAAAACTTAAAAAAAATCTGGGCTTCAAATACAATTTAAGGCTGGGTTCACACTATTGTCAATTGGATGCATTTCTCCACATCCAATTTGCATGACTGGGAAGTGTGGCTGGCTCTCAATGCAACCGGTTCACACAGCTCTGCGGTGGCCAAGGAGTCCACAGCAGAAGAGTCCTATGCGTTGTTTTCTCCGGTTTCAGGTCCAAATTCAGCCAAAAATTCTGACCTATCTTGGACCTGAAATTGTGAACGGGAATGCACCGGACCCCCCTGCTGCGAGCCATGCCGCACACAGTGTGAACCCAGCCTAAAGAAGATCTACCTTTTTTTTAAAGGTAAATAAAGAAGATCTACCTTAACCAACTATTTTATTGCTATTTATCTACCTAGAAGATCCAACACATATAGCACTTCACTTGGTCCCTTTCAGATCTATTCCTTATTTTCCAAGCAGCTTGGTTGGACAGGTTTCCCCCAATACAACAACACTGCTAGGAACAAGAGAGATTTGTGATTGACAGGCATAGGTGTGCGCAGCCTATTGCATTAGGGTGTGCACATCAAAGCTCCAACACACATGCGTGTGTGACATATTTACTGGCCTCTTCCCAGCTCACTATCCTGAAACAATGGGGTAGAGTGGAAGAAGGGAGCTCACAGGGGGACCCAGGTAGCAGAAAAAACAGGGATGGGGGGTGGCATATATTTGCATGGTATTGGTATTTTCTTCCTGTGGCAGCTAAATGTTGGCGAGAGGGAGAGGAGGAGAAGCCGACTTTCAGCTGCTGCAGGAGGAAAATACACATTGGTTCCACTAAATTCCCCCTCCTGTCCAGGTTCTTGGGGTCAGCAAGGAAGGATTGCAGTTTACCCGTCACCTTCCCATGATCACTGGGGAGATTGCCATTGATGGGTTGCCATCCCTAGGATTAGGGTGTGCCCAGGCACACCTGACACACCCCTTGCGCATTCCTATGTTGACAGGCCTGGTATCTGGCAACAAGGGCTGGATGAAAAACAGATCAAACAGCCTGCAGACATCATGTGTCCATCAGCAACTGCTTTTACACATTCACGGTCTTGGTAATAAATCACATAGCAAACATAGAAAATAAGTGTAGCGCTAAAAAAAGGGAATGAAAAAACTGTGTGAATAAGGCCCCATACACACCATAGAATCTATCCGCAGATAAATCCCATCGAATGGGTTTCAGCGGATAGATTCTATGGTGTGTACACTCCGGCGGATATTTATCCGCGGATATTTCCGAATTCCAGCAGATAGATATTTGTCGACATGCACAGAATATCTATCCGCTGGAATCGCATCCCACGGATGGATCCGCTGGTCTGTACAGACTCACCGGATCCATCCGTCCAAAGGGATTCCCCGCACGCGTCGTAATGATTTGACGCATGCGTGGAATTCCTTATATGACAGTGTCGCGCCCGTCGCCGCGTCATAATCGCGGCGACGGCGCGACACGTCATCGCCAGAGGATTTCGGAGCGGATTTCAATGCGATGGTGAGTACACTCCATCGCATTAAAATCTGCTGAAATCCTCGAGCGGATTTATCCGCGGAAACGGTCCGCTGGACCGTATCCGCGGATAAATCCTCCCGTGTGTATGGGGCCTAAGTCTTATAGCAAATGAAGTGGGAACACCACAAGTGTTCATACAATCAGCTAAGCACAGTGCAGGATGATTAAAGTCTGTGAAAACAATCCAAACAATCCAGCTGAAAGTGTGTGATCAGAAATTGATAGAAGGTCTGATAAGTGTACACTTACTCTATCAATTTCTGATCACACACTTTCAGCTGGATTGTTTGGATTGTTTTCACAGACTTTAATCATCCTGCACTGTGCTTAGCTGATTGTATGAACACTTGTGGTGTTCCCACTTCATTTGCTATAAGACTTATTCACACAGTTTTTTTTTTCATTCCCTTTTTTTAGCGCTACACTTATTTTCTATGTTTGGTTTGTGTTGCAAAATTGATCTATTTTGTGGTGTTGGCTCCTATCTATTTTGGTTAGCGCGGTGAACATATGTACACACTGTATATATACTTTTGCAATGAATCACATAGAGCTGCAGCACAGACCAATCATTCAGTTTCTTGAATGAGCAATTAGCAATATTGGGCTGTGTTGTACATAACACTGGCCTAACAGCACTAATTGTTCATTCATAAAAGTGGCGACCTGATCCCATGCTCCAGGGGGCCCGTGTGGCTCTCCCGTACACCTGCATAGAAGGGGCAGCATACAGAGGAACCAATCCCCATAATTTTCCTGCAGCCACTGAAAGCCTGTTTCTCCTCCTTTCCACCCCACATGCATTCATCGGCTGCAGGAGGAAAATTAAGGGGATATGTTCCTCTTAAGCCCACCCCCGCTGTCCATTTTATCCAGCTTCCTCCTCTTTCTTCTGCCCCCGGCCCCTGTGCTCTCCCCTGGCCCCCTGGTCAGTTTGTGGATTAATGGCAAGCTCTGTACAGAGCTGTTTCTGTCCTATCATTCTGTGAAGCTGAGGCTGCAGAGGGCTGTGTCCTCAATCTCCTTTCTCTGTCTCAAGGGTGAAATATCAGAGGTCTAGTTAGACCCCTAACATTTCACCAAAGCCCCCCAATGGGGCTCCTAAAAATTAAAAAAAATACAAATAAAAGAAGATAAAAAATAATAATAATAAGAAAAAACGAAGAAGATAATAAATAATAATAAGAAAAAAATTACTGACACCTGGGTTGCAAAGGTTGAGCTTGACCCGGGGTTGCAAGTGCGAGGGAAGGACCTTGGGGGCCCTTCAAAATTTCTTGCACCAGGGCCCTGAAGGTTCTAGTTATGCTTCTGCGTATGTACTTTTATTTAGGCTTTACTATACACCCTTACATGTTGATGATGCAGAAGAAAGGGCAGATGAAAGAAGTGTAAAGGCTCGTACACACGATAGGTTAAACCGATGAAAACGGTCTGAAGGACCGTTTTCATCAGTCCAAACCGATCGTGTGTAGGCCCCATAGGTTATTTAACCTTAGGTTAAAAAAAATGGCAACTTGCTTTAAAATTTAACCTATGGATGGTAACCGATAGGTCAAAACCGATCGTTAGTATGCAAAACCATTGGTTAAAAACCCGCGCATGCTCAGAATCAAGTCGACGCATGCTTGGAAGCATTGAACTTCGTTTTTTTCAGCACGTCGTTGTGTTTTACGTCACCAAGTTCTGACACGATTGGTTATTTAACCTATGGTGTGTACGCACAACGGACCATCAGTCAGCTTCAAAGGTTAACCTAAGACAACTGTCCTTCAGACCGTTTCATCGGATGGACTGATCGTGTGTACGAGGCTTAAGGGGGTAATATCCTTATACAAAGATTCATGGTACAAATGCTGTTAATGTGGTATTGATGAGTGTCCTTTTAAGGTAACCTTTTTGGGTCATTACCTGAGGTTCCATTGCTGCAATATTTATTCAAGTAAATTATTATTGAAGCATGTGGTTGTTTGTTATTAGGGCAATGTAAATATTATTTGGCCTTTTTGATTATAACAGTGCAGTTGGTATACAGTACTGGCTCTCTCTGAAATTGGAATGTGGAAGGTACAGATATTCATCTTCTGTCCTCCGTCTCGCAACTAACTGCTGAAAGAAAAACTTAGCAGGCAAGAAAAGGCTGCATGTAGGAGATGTTGGATTGACAAGAGGCTGCGTGAAGCTAAAGGGCTATAAAGCGAGATCAGCGGTTTGAAAAGAGAGATATGAGCAGAGAAACCATGCTAAGAAGCTGTATTAATGTAGATGCATAAAGACTTTGAGTCAGATTATGGAAACAATTTTATATGCAATCCTACCTAGTAAATCCATGTGAATATTTTCCTTCCAGATGGTATATACTAATTTAATGATTGTTGTAAAAAAATATATATAACCATTACCCTCCACTGGCAGCTTGATATCCAAAGGTCATCAAATGTCACTGCTTTAATTTATTTTGCATGTGATTGGGTATTAAAATGGTAAATATGTATGGCCATTATTTGGACTATGGTCCCTCTAAAAGGAGATCTGAATGAGTTATTCTGCCTCTGAGAGAGGTCTGAGAAGATCATAAATTAGCCAGCATGTGTCCAGGAGGTCTTGTGTGTAGAACAGGACAGAGTGTGAAGGAGCTGTTGGCTGTTTGGCTGCTAAGACGCTGGCAGGCTATTTGTGACCTTTACTGGACCCCTGGAACTGGCAGTGACTTTAAATTTTGTTGTGGGACAGGTTCATATTGGCTGTGAGCCAAAACCTTGTTTTATATTAGAGTCTATGGACTATTTTGCTTGCTTAATGCCTTTTTGGAGAAATAAAGACAATTTGTTTTACAAAAACACGACTGGCTAGTGAGCTATATCCCACAATGCAAAGTTAGCATAGCTTCATCATATTTACTTTGCAAAGTCATAATTCTCTACTCCATACTTTACGCTCTAAAATAAGTCTGCTGTCTTTAATTAGCATGACCAGGACATTTTTTGCTATTCAACACTGTGCTAATTTAACTGGCAATTGCTTGGTCATGCAACACTGTACCCAAATGAAATGTATATTCGCTTTTCATACAAATAGAGCTTTCTTTTGATAGTGTTTAGTCACCACTGTTTTTTTTTTTTTGCTAAACAAAATACCAACAATTAAAAAAAAAACACCAAATTTTCTTAGTTTCTGTTATAGAATTTTTCAAACAAACGATCTTTCTTCATAATTTAGGCCAAAATGTAACTCAAATCAGTGTATATTATTTAGTCTGTGTGAAAGTATAGAGTCTGCAAATTATGGTATGTATATAAAAAAATTGGTCAATGTACTGTTTTTTTGAAGCCCTAAAATGCGAGGAGAGTACAAATACCCTGGAAAAAAAACGTTTTGTGCTTAAAAAAAAAAAACAGTAAAGTTAGCCCAATGTTTTTGCATAATGTGAAAGATGAAGTTACGCCGAGTAAATAGATACCTAACATGTCACCCTTCAAAATTGCACACGCTCGTGGAATGGCACCAAACTTTGCTACTTAAAAATCCCCATAGGCGACGCTTTAAATATTTTTACTGGTTACATGTTTTGAGTTACAGAGGAGGTCTAGGGCCAAAATTATTGCTCTCACTGTAACGTTTGCAGAGATACCTCACATGTGTGGTTTGAACACCGTTTTCATATGTGGGCGGGACTTACGTATGTGTTCGCTTCTGCATCCGAGTACACAGGGACAGGGGCGCTTTAAAAAAATATATCTTTTATTGTTCATTTTACTTTATTTATTTTAGTTTGACACGTTTTTCCACAAAAATGTATTTGTTGATCACTTTTATTCCTATTACAAGGAACGTAAACATCCCTTTTAATAGGAATTATGGCATGGCAGGTCCTCTTTACAGTGAGATATGGGGTCAATAAGACCCCACATCTCACCTCTAGGCTGGGAGGCCTGAAATAAAAAATAAAATAAAAAAACTATCCTGGCTTCGATCGTAGCAGTGAGTTCCTAGAAGCACCGAAGGACGGCGGGAGGGGGGGCGTCCCCTCTTGCCTCCCGTGAGAATGGTCAAGTTATTGCAGAGTATTGCAGGGTATTGCAGAGTATTACAGGGTATTGCAGGGTATTGTGGAGTATTGTGGAGTATTGCAGTGTATTGCATGGTTTTACTGGGTATTGCAGAGTATTAGAGGGTATTGCATGGTTTTACTGGGTATTGCAGAGTATTAGAGGGTATTGCAGGGTATTGTGGAGTATTGCAGAGTATTGTAGAGTATTGCAGAGTATGGGGCAGGGTATTGCAGAGTATTGCACAGTATGGGGCAGGGTATTGCAGAGTATGGGGCAGAGTATTGCAGTGTATGGGGCAGGGTATTGCAGTGTATGGGGCAGGGATGGCTGATCATGGATGGCTGGATCTGTGACTGCTGTTGTCACAGATCCAGCTCACACTGCTGCTGCCTCCACTCTCTTCCCCTCTCCTCTCACACTGTACCGATCGGTACAGAGAGGGGAGGGAGGAACCGGCGTCATCACATGACGCCGGTTTGTTTACTAGTGATCGCTCCATCATTGGACGGAGCGATCACGTGGTAAACGGCCACTATCAGCGGCGATGTACCGCGATCCGTGATGCGCTGGGTCCTCTAGACCTGGCGGTCACGGACACTGAAGTGTGCGCGTCCCAGGGGGTGCACGGGAGTACGATTCTGGAAGGCCGTTAATTAACGGCCTCCCAGGACCATGTGCTGAAGATTGTTGGCTGATTAAAGTATGCAGCTGTGTGCAGCATTTCCTTTGGATTATATCCAGTAAGATGTAAATTGCACAAATGAATGCAGCTCTGTATCTATAAATACATCACTAAATAAAAGCAGCGTAATTACAGTAGATAAGTAGCACCATTTATACAGCCATTTTTAAGAAAAAAACATGTGGTTGCCAAAGCCTTATCCCAAAAAAGGATCGCCACTGTCCTAGAGAACCCAACTGGAGACGCACTGGGGCCAAATGAATGTTCCAACCAAATGTGGAACGTGTCTGATGGAAAGTTTGTGTGTTGAGAGTGGCCCAAGTGTTCATCGCCTTCCATCCACTGTTAGGATGTTGTATCATTATTAGGGAGTGTTGCACCTGGGCCTCTCTCAACACTTAAACACGTTACACATTTGGTTGGTATGTTTATTTGGCCCCAGTGCTTCTCCAGGTGGTCCGGGTTCTCTAGGACAGTGGTGGTTTGGAGTTGGAAAAGGGGGGAAAAGGGAGGGAAGGGAAGGAGAGGACAGGGAAAGGGGAGGGGGAAAGGAGGTGGAAAAGAAGGGAACTGGATAGGTATTGTCAAGTAGGGGTAATACTTATCACAGCAGTTAGGTCCGTGGACAGTAGAAGCCAAGCCATAGTGGGAGATGGAAAATTCCTGATGTGTACAGGCAGATGGACAGGATCGAAGGTGCAGTAATGTAGAGGGAGCAGGGATGGTGCAGTATTAAAATTAAGGTCTGATAGTACTTGTAAAAAACAGTGTTATGTCATCCAAGGAGGTAACCAAGCAGTGACAGAATGCAAGGTAATGCATGGACAGGGAAAAAGAGTAAAACTGCACCTACACCCACAAGGAACCCCAATTTTTTTTTACTATTTACTATTTTTCCTATACACTACATACTTTATTGCTGAATTATACTACATGTTTTTATTCCATTATGCATTCTACAGATTGGTTTTCCTGATGAAGCGGTGAACTTCCGCGAAACTAGTTGACTTTGACCAATCGTTGAGATGTACAACTATCTGTTTTGCTAATTTTTATTAATAAACCTTTTTACATAACTCTGTTTATATTGTTTTATCAGTACCGAGATAGTCCCTTCATTCAATCATGTGGGTTACTTTGGGTTTAGCCTCAGCAACTATTCCATTGCCCCCACTCCCCCTATTTTCGCATTTAACTGGGATGTTGGTACGTTTCTAATTATTATTATTTATTTTTACATGAGGCTATACTCCCATTTTTGTCCATAGGGTGGCCTAATGATTTCACCGTAAACTTGTGTTGTTCATTCATTAATGTTTCCAGTTAAGTAGAATGTGCAATACATATATTTTAATATTTGGCATCAATTCAAGTTTGTTAGTTTCCCACAGATCTAATAAATACAGAAAAGAAACATAAATCTTGTTTGTTGGTGCTGCATTTTCTGCGTGATTAGACCCAGGAGAAAATTACTTACTCTGTCCTTGTGATAAATCAGTAAAGATTTATTGTAGCAGAAAGAGCATGGATTCTAGTTTAAGAAGTTAATTTTGCTTTTTTAATCTCAGTATAAATTTCTAAAGCCTGACGCCTTGCATTCATATAAACAGGAAAAATCACAACGTTATAAAGGTTTACACAGAGCTAAAACCTGAGATGAATTATCTTAACCATCCATTAAGGAGAAGTACTTATAAAACCTTGAAGTCTGCACTTTTTTTCCTCCTTTATGGCAAGAAGGATTATAGTAGATTTGATAAAGTACTGTTTTAGTTATGTAGCTTTCTTTAAATGTATCAATTTGTAAAATAAAGAGATACAGCATACCTTCAAGGTAGGATTTTCTTTCTTAGTTAAGATACGTTGTATATTTTATTTTGACAGCACAATTGCCATTCAGCATTGCAAACAGACATAACGAATGGTTTGATCAGCTGACACACAAGTAACATACACCAAAACAGAACCTCTTTTGTGAATTTGCAAAGCAGAGAGTTTGAAATGGAATGCCAGGACCTGTAACGGAAGCAATATTTACTAACTTGATTACTTTATTTTTTTAATAGTCATAATTATGGAGTGCACATGTGCTGCAAAGGTCCCCCACAGCTGGATTGTAACCTATTTGTATTATATACAGCAGGTATCATGTGCATATAAAAAGCTAGTCTTGTTTTTAGCAATAAAATATCCACAAAGCTTGTTTGCATATAGCAATATGGCAACACCTTTGACCTTGTATTCTGGTCCCATTGCTTCACTCGTGCCAAATGCCAGGTCTGGCAGATGGCAGCTGATATAAACAAAGGGGCAATTATATCCCTGATGACATAATTGACCATATTTGATCAAGGACCACATAGGGATTCCCAGGAATGTGAAGAAGAGGTGTTTGTCCTCACCACCCTAGGGACAATGGGCCAGTTTCTGAAAGAATTACCTTGCTCCACGGCAGCGTAACGTATGTGATTTACGTTACACCGCCGCAGGTTTACAGCGTAAGTGCCTGATTCACAAAGCTCTTACCTGTAAACTTGCGGCGGTGTAACGTAAATCCGCTCGGAGCAAGCCCGCCTAATTCAAATGGGGCCGGCACCATTTAAATTAGGCGCATTCCCGCGACGAACGTACTGCGCATGCTCCGTCAGGAAAATTACCCGAAGTGCATTGCGCTAAATGACGTCGCACGGACGTCATTTGTTTAGACGTTAACGTAAATGGCGTCCAGCGCCATTCACGGACGACTTACGCAAACAACGTGGTTTTTCAAATTTCGACGCGGGAACGACGGCCATACTTAACATGGCTTAGAACAACTAGGGCTCAGCCCTAATTTTACGCGGCGTAACTCGACGGAAACAACGTAAAGTTAAATCGACGGGCAGCGCGGACGTTCGGGAATCGCCGTAACTAGTCATTTGCATATTCTACGCCGACCGCAATGGCCTCGCCACCTAGCGGCTGGCCTAGAATTGCATCCTTAAGATCCGACAGTGTAATTCAATTACACCTGTCGGATCTTAGGGCTAGCTATGCGTAACTGATTCTATGAATCAGCCGCATAGTTAGGACGGGCGGATCACAGAGATACGACGGCGTATCAGGAGATACGCCGTCGTATCTCTTTTGTGAATCTGGCCCAATGTACTTTCCCAGGGAGGTCTCCTTTGCAAGGTACTCCCACCATGTTGAGGACATGTGGTCTGGTATGGTTCAGGAGAGGGAGGGTACATGCCCCCCTTTCTTTTCCTGCCCAGATGGCCAGCTAGGCTGCATGCTCAGATAAGGGTCTAATGTGGATTTTTGAGGGGACCTCAAGCCATTTTTTTATTGCCTCATACACACGATCGGATTTCCAACTGACACATTTGTGGAATTTTGCGCGAAGGGCGTTGGCTGTTCACTTGTTCTGCATGCAGGCGGCAGAACTTTTTCAGCCAATATACACAAAACAACGTGGTTTTTCAGCTCTCACCCTTTGGGCAATTTCTGCTAATGTTGTGCTATGTTCAGCATCCTGTAAATATCCCCCAAGGCTCTGTTTGGACCCTTTCTATTTTTTAGCTACACCTTCTACACCTTCATTTGGAGGGGTATGAGATAATGAATTCGATTTTTACAAGATGTTAATAATAATCAATATAATATCCATTTTGTCCCCTGTATCCGTGAGGAAAAAATAGATTTCTAGATTTAGACATGTTTAAGGAGATTGACTGAAACATTTAGAAAGGCAGTGGATTGTAACAGTTATTTTCTCAACAGCAGTTGCCATCTTTACAAATGTCTAATGAATATTCCCAAGCAACAATTTATTTACTTAAGACATAAGACATAACTGTAGTAAAATAGAAGATTAAAAAGAGGAAGCTAAAAAAATTATAGTACAGTTCATGGAAAAAGGTTATGAACAGGAGCTATTGGAAATGGAAGCAAAACCATTTGAAAACTTACAAACAGAAATATTGCTTATTGACAGCATTAAAAATTAAAATGGTATGAAGGATGAATCTGATAGAGAAGTTATACCTAAACACTACAGTTCTATCCCATATGGGACAAAATACATTTACTACTTTGCCCCTTGTTTTTATGTGCTCTCTAAACTACAAATAAGCCCAGTCGTGGTGAAACGTGTCAGTGGCTGTGGCATAGGGTGGGGACTGTGTTGGAAGCCAGCTACACTGATTAAACTCAAGAGTTTGACTTTTATGTAAATCTGTTATGCCTTTCTATTTCATTATGCTCTCTAACCTTAGTTAGGAATATGTCAGGGCTGGCCTCAGCCCTTCCTTCTCAGAGCAGGCCACTCAGCTTTCGGTTAATTTCCAGCTTCAATCTTTCCACAACGACTCACCTGATGATGATATTCTACTTGTCAAGTCCTGCTGGTTACTTAAACTGCTCAGTCAAGATCCTCTCTGCCTTTGTTTGTCAACACATCCAGAGACTCTCTCCTGTGTACCTGTTAAAGACTTGCTTGGCTGACATCCCTTCTTTTTCCTGCTTGCTGTTCCACTATGCTCATTCTCCGGTTTCCTAATTTCCTGGCTTGTCCTGAAGTACGCTGATCCCTGGCTCCCCAATGTCCTGGCTTGTCTATCAATTTTGGTTACCGAACTCTGGCTATGTTTTGACTATGTTTACTCTGTTTGCCTTTTACTAGAATATCAACCTGCCCCCCTCCTGCAGTGGCTAATCCGACAACAGATTTGAAGATGACAGTTGATTCACAGATACAGCTTGACAAGCAGCAAGACAAGCAACAGCAAGATGAATGCAGAGACAGGGGATGTGTCAGCCAGGCCAAGGTGTCATTTACCAGGCAAACCACTCTCTCTATCTCCTTGCTGCCTTGTGTAGTCATCTCTGATCTACCACCAATAGCAAACTGCAGATATATGCAAACAATTGTGTAGATCCAGGGCTACCAATATTATAAAAATGTTATTATATGCACAAAAAAATTGTGTGATATATAACCCAACCCGGATACTTAAATCAGGGGTAATAGATTATGAAGACACAAGTCAAAACCCAGGTTGGGTAAATTGATTATTTTTTGCAGTTTGCGACTTACAATTAGCATTGGCAAGAAAGAACCTGCCTATGTAGAGAACATATTGCATTTTGTGAGTACTACTGGATTATTTTGAAGGGGAGAAAGCTTTGACTGAGACAGGATGTGCTTTCGTAAGGCAAGAATGCCAACATCAGATTACTAAAAGAGTAAGCTGTTGGTGGGAATTGAGCAACCACAGAACTTTAACAATCTCAAAGTCTCCAAACAACCATAGGCTTTTTTTGCTGGTTTTGGTTTTAAGTATCTTGAAACAGTTGTATGAAACATAGAAATTGGGTAAAATGCCATTGTTAATAGAACACAAACATCATACACCAGAATAAAATTTATCATCACTCTGATTAATGATAAGTGAAGATTTGTACCTGACAAAAAATAAATAAATACATGTTCTTTTTAAAGGAGAAAAATTGCGAAGGCATAAATACACAAGTATGGTGTTCAGTATCTAGGAATATATGGTTAGTAGAAATATTTGTAACTAAACTTCTAGTTTTTATCAAAAAAAAAAATAATTCCCCTCAAGGTCAACAATACAATGTATTGATCACCGCTGTAACAAACAGTGTATGTACCAGTGAAGTAAAGTGCAAATAGCAATATTAAATGAACCAAAGTGAAAAAACATGGAGCATGCGTGTATCGTGCTCCAAATGACTAAATCACATATACAAAACAAATAAAGTGTAGCAAATAAAATCAAAGCACAGGAATAGCAATGGGGGCTAAGTTTGCTCCCTCGGTAGCCAATGCCTTTATGGCACAATGGGAGGAGATCTTACAAAAGATATATAGACGATGTGCTAATAGTGTGGAATGGTACCAAAGATTCACTTGAAGAGTTTCTCACCCAACTCAACACCAATGACAAGAATATCAAGCTGATATTGCGGAAAGAACAGAGTTTATAGCCACAAGGACAGGAATATGCCATCCAATTAGGGATTTTATCAGCTGTCATACTGAAGGAGTTGTGTATGTTTTGCAATGTACCTGCAATTTGCAATAAGTGAGGAGAACCAAAAGACCTTTGATGGTCCGCATCAAGGAACATGTTAAAAATATCATTAATGGTTTCCTCAAACACAATATTAGTAGACACTTTGCAGAGGTCCATAATAAACATCCTAAACATTTATCTTTTTGGGGGATTGATAAATACAATAAACCATGGAGGGGGGCTCATTTGGTTAGATCTATTAGCCAGAAGAAATCTCAATGAATTCATTCCCTCCATACCCTTGTACCGAACGGTTTAAATGTCGAGTTCGATCTGAACTGTTTTTTGAGCAATTTCTAAGTTGTTTAGTTTTTAATATATTTTATATATTTATTTTAAATATTTTATATGTCATATATTGATATCTGTCTAGGTCTGCGTGACCTTGTTTATGGCTGTGCCTTATGTGTCATGCTGGTATGGACACATGCCATTTCCTGTCCGCAGTCCCTATATATAGATACATTTAACATGGTATTATACACCTGCCCTGGACAATATACCGTCAGGTTGTCTGTAACATTTATACTTATTTAAGCTGTGGGTAATATGCCCCTAGATCGTCATTACCATGACGAATGTAGTCTATCAACTCCACCAAGAAAATGGCTGTCATGTATAGACATGGCCGTTCCATTTAGTTATATTCCACCATTAAAATGTCTGCCATCGTTGTTGGAGACAAGTTTTTCTAAAATGGCCACCGAATCATTTCCATTTTGAGTAGATATAAAGAACACTCTCACATCCAATCAGATTCCTCTGATGAAGTCATGTGAGGAGACGCAACGCGTAAGAAAAACTGCATGTGACCGGAAGTGACGTGGAGTCAGTCCGGAATACGGTTTTATCCCTGCTTGGTTTTTTTTATCCTTCTTGTAAGCGTCAATTTTTACTTCATTAAATCTATTTTGCTTTTACTACTTCACGATGGGAGCTTTTCTTTTTTCCCTCTCTCTTGAGATTGCTGGACCCATACTGTGAGCCTCCATTTTATTGAAGACCATCACTGGTATCGTTGAGAACATCAGGAAGCTGCATATTAAGGACATCACGTTCGCACTAAGCCGGTCTGTAGTCATACAAGGCTCATGATCTGTATGATCGAGGTAACCGCTCTGTGAGCCCACATAGTAAGAGGACCATCACTGGAAGCACGTTGAATTTTTAAGCATTTGAAACTCATTATTTAATTTTATATTAGCACTAGCACTTTGGACTAATTTATATTTATATTGTTCATCAGTTGTTCATCATCGTTCATTATTGTTTGTATCTTCAGCACTTTATTTGGGTGTTGATCATCCCTACACTTTATTTGTTTTGTATATGCGATATATGCGACTTTGTTATTTGTAGCCCGATACACGCATGCTCCGTGGTTTTTCACTTTGGTTCATTTAATATTGCTATTTGCACTTTACTTCACTGGTACATACACTGTTTGTTACAGTTTTGTGCATCCTTCTGGTACACACAGTGGCCCAGATTCTCGTACGAGTTACGCCGGCGTATCAACAGGTACGCCGGCGTAACTCTGAGTCTGAGCCGTCGTATCTTGGCGCCTGATTCAAAGAATCAGATACGCCAGAATTTGTATAAGATACGACCAGCGTAAATCTCCTATGCCGTCGTATCTTAACTGCATATTTACGCTGGCTGCTAGGGGCGTGTACGCTGATTTACGCCTAGAAATATTTAAATCAGCTAGATACGCCAATTCACAAACGTACGCCCGGCCCCCGCATTACAGATACGCCGTTTACGTTAGGCTTTCCCGGTGTAAAGTTACCCCTGCTATATGAGGCGTAGATGAGGCGTACCAATGTTAAGTATGGACGTCAGGCCAGCGCCAAATTTTCCGTCGATTACGTTGTTTGCGTAAGTCGTTCGCGAATAGGGCTGTGCGTAATTTATGTTCACGTCGAAAGTATTGGCTTTTTGCGGGTTAATTTGGAGCATGCGCACTGGGATACTTTCACGGACGGTGCATGCGCCGTTTGGAGAAAGCGTCATTTACGTGGGGTCACCATACATTTACATAATACACGCCCACATCTTCCACATTTGAATTAGGCAGGCTTACGCCGGCCTATTTATGATACGCCGCCGCAACTTTGCTTTGAGAATACTGCACTTGCCTCTCAAAGTTGCGGAGGCGTAACGTAAATAGTATACGTTACGCCCGTACAAAGATGCGCTCTCCTACGTGAATCCATACCAGTATCAGTGGTACAGTTGAAAAGAAGATTTTTTTTTTCTTTTCAGAAATGATTGCTGTTCACTGATTTCTGTTGGTACAGTTGAACAAAGCCACATTTATTTTTTCTCCAGTTTTTTTTATTTTTTTACAACATTATTGCTAGCTGAAGATTGCAATGGAAATTCAATATTTAATAAGCCCAGTACCTTAGGTCTGACATCAATAAAATCAATAGTTATCAGAATTTTAATGCTGGATGGTGGTTCAATTTGTCTCACTTTGCAACATAAACTGCAATGTATTTTGGATTGTTTCAAGAAATACATTAAATGCCTGAAAAACTTAAAATTTCTATAAAATAAATGTTTTATATATGAGCTGCATTTTGTGTAAGAGACATATTTATTTATTAATTTGACCATTAATACAAATCTATATATATATTTTTTATTCTGTTGTCTTAAGAAAGTAATTTATTTGTGAAATAACCCTTTCCCTGGCTGCTTCCCAGCACACTACTGGTTTAATATTTTATCTATAATAAATACATTTTACTTGCGTATCAAAATGTTATGCTTGGTTGAATTGAATTATGCTACATGGAATTTTATCATTCTTTTGTGATAATGTCTTACCAGCATGGAAAGGCCTTCACATTAGTTCAGCAATGTACAAGGCAAAATTTCACATCTCCTTACTGGTTATTCAAGGATTTTTTAAGGCATCTAGATGTTGTCTTTGCTGCAAATAATAGATGGCTTGTGCATGCTGTTATAAACAATTGGCTGTAAGAAAGAGAAATGTTCACATTCAAGAAGAATGACCTTAATATTTTTTTCAAAAACAAAACTATAAGACCCGGTTCACACAGGGGCGACCTGTCAGGCGACTCAGCCGCCTGACAAGTCGCGGTCCGCAGTAGTCAATGGAACCGTTCTAATAGGAGCGACGCAAGTCGCTCCAACTTAGAAAAAGGTTCCTGTATGACTTTGGGGGCGATTCGGGGCGACTTGCATTGACTTCAATACAGAAGTCATTTTGCAAGTTGCCTCTTAAGTCGCCTTGAGATCGCCTTGCCGAGTCGCCCCCAAAGTCGTGGCGCCTGTGTGTGAACCGGCTCTAAGGATGCATTCACATCTGAGTGTTGGATGTTTTCTAAATTTATTCACACGTTTTGTCAAACATTTGTATGTGCATTTCTGTGTGTTTTGTTTGTTTTCTAGCATTTTTGAGTTCTGGCATTTTTGTATTACCCAAAAGACTAAATTATAAACTGTGACATCATTTATTGCTATGTGTTTCTGCTTTCATCTGCTTCCTGAGTTATTCTCATCTCTTGTGTGTTATGCGCTGCTTTGTACTCTCCAAACATAATGGATGAAGAAATGGTGTGTTAGGTGGTATCAGCAGTGGCGTTGTGTCCATAGAGGGCGCAGGAGCCCACGCCCCCTCTCGCTCCTGCACCGCCACTGAAAAACAATACATAGATTCATGCATTGCATGAATCTATGTATTGTTGCCGCTGCCGCTGCCACCCACTATTCAGATAGCCGCCCCCCTAGCGAGCGCCGGCCATCTGAATAACGGCAGCTGGTTGGCTGTGGAAGTAGGCTGTAATCGGCTTCCAAACAGTTAACCAGGGGACGTATTCATTCCTTGGTTAACACTGACACACATCTCAGCCAATCAGGTTCACCGGATCTGGTTACCGGTAACCTGATTGGCTGAAGTGACATCGAGGGCGGGACTACATCGAGGGATCATGGAGGAGGATCTGAGGATGGCTGACCGAGAAAGGTAAGTCCCAGGCAGGGGGGGGGGGGGGGCAATCTGGCGGCATATTAGGGGCAAACTGGCGGCAATTGATGGGCACAGTGGCAACAATTTTATGGCACAGTGGCTGCGTTTGATGGGCACAGTGGCTGCGTTGCCAATTGATGGGCACAGTGAGGCTGCAATTGATGTTTTTTTTTTTGTTTGTTTGTTTGCGCCCCCCAAAAATGTTGAGCACCAGCCGCCACTGGGTATCAGCTGCAGTAATGTCAACTTTCTTACTTGATGAAGAAGAGAGAAAAGGAAGGCACGCAAATACTGAGTCATTCCTGACATTTCTTTTCACGAACAGTGAACAGAAGGTCCAGTTCTGGTTAATATACAACGACTTACATTTACACAAGGACAAGTTTTTTGAAAACACCAGGATGTGAATCAGAAGGTGTGGTCCACTTCTAGCAGTCATTTGTCTTGTTTATTTATTTTTATTTTATTTGCTTGTAGTTGTTTTATTATGTCCACTAATCAATAATTAGTTTGGAGCGAATGTACATGCACTTCAGATCATCACACTGAGGTAAGCTATAATTTTTTTACTCGTTCTACAAGAGCGAAAAACAAATGTAATCACTAGTGTTGAGCGGACACCTGGATGTTCGGGTTCGGACCCGAACCCGAACTTTAAAAAAAAAGTTCGGGTTCGGGAACCCGAACCCGAACTCTGAACCTCATTGAAGTCAATGGGACAGGGACTTTTAGTAAACAAAAAAAAAATGCGCGGAGGTCCCCCCAAATTCAATAACCAGACCCTTTAGGTCTGGTATGGATATTAAGGGGAACCCCGCCGTCAATTTAAAAAAAAATGACGTGGGGTTCCCCCTAAATATCCATAACCAGACCCTTCAGGTCTGGTGTGGATTTTAAGGGGAACTCCACCCCAAATTTAAAAAAAAATGGCGTGGAGTTCCCCCTAAAATCCACACCAGACCCCTTATCCAAGCACGTTGACCTGGCCGGCCACAGAAAAGAGGGGGGGACAGAGTGCAGCCCCCCCTCTCCTGAACCGCACCAGGCCACATGCCCTCAACATTGGGAGGGTGCTCGATTGGTCCAGCGATGAGAACATCCATCCATTCAGAGCACAGCTCAGCGAATGACGCGCCGATGCTTTGACGTTTCTTTTATAGGGGAGGTGGCCACGCGTCACGTGACCCCGTCCCCCTCTGACGCACACTCTGCTACGTCACTGGGACAGCCCAGACAAGGGGCATGTCTTGGCTGTCCCAGTGATGTAGCAGAGTCGTAGCAGTGACGCTGGATAGAGACAACGTTGGAGCATGGATCGTCCATTTTCACCGCTGGATTTTTATTTGGTTTAATTAATAAAGTAATTTGTTCTACGGTGTGTGTGTTTTTTTTTTCTGAAAACTACTATTTACACTTCCTTCGTGAAATGGTAAGGGTACAGTGTACCCCAATACCATTTCACACATGGGGGGGGGGGTCAGGATCTGGGGGTCCCCTTTGTTAAAGGAGTCTTCCAGATTCTGATAAGCCCCCTGCCCGCATACCCCCACAACCACCGGGCAAGGGTTGTGGGGATGAGACCCTTGTCCCCATCAACATGGGGACAAGGTGCTTTGGGGGGCACCCCAAAGCACCCTCCCAATGTTGAGGGCATGTGGCCTGGTGCGGTTCAGGAGAGGGGGGTCTGGAGAGGGGGGTCTGGTGTGGATTTTAGGGGAAACTCCATGCCATTTTTTTTTTAAATTTTGGGTGGAATTCCCCTTAAAATCACACCAGACCTGAAGGGTCTGGTTATGGATATTTAGGGGGAACCCCACGTCATTTTTATTTTAAATTTACGGCGGGGTTCCCCTTAATATCCATACCAGACCTAAAGGGTCTGGTTATTGAATTTGGGGGGACCTCCGCGCATTTTTTTTCCCGAACTCCGAACCCGGACCCGAACTTTCAGCAATTATTCGGGTTCGGGTTCGGGTTCGCTCAACTCTAGTAATCACCTAAACACATTTTTGCTGCCTGTATATTTTCTTTTTTTTTATATAATATTTTTCTGGACTAATTGGGCCCTTACTCAGTGATAAATGGTAACAGATATATTATTTTTTTGGAAGAAAAAATGGCACAACAATAGTTAAAAGATTATATATATATATATATATATATATATATATATATATATATATATATATATATATATATATATACAGGGCTCAAAATTTCAAGTCCTGAGCTACTAGCCAGGCCTAAAGGGTTACTCGCCACCAGTTGCCCCAACCGACCACTACCCTGCACTGCCCCTAATCACGCCCTCATAAATTATCTCATGAAATGACACTTAAATGTTTTATGCAGAATTAAGCTACAAGAATAAATATTAACAACTTTATCAGTGCAGCCTCACCAGTGTCCATCAATGCAGCCTCACCTGTGTCCACCATTGTAGTCTCACCTGTGCTACAATTGCAGCCTCACCTGAGCCATCGTTGCAGCCTCACCTCACCTGTGCCCACCATTGCAGCTGCAGCTTACCTGTGCCCACCATTACAGCCTCAGCTTACCTGTGCCCACCATTGCAGCCCCAGTTACCTGTGCTCACCATTGCAGCCTCAGTTACCTGTGCCCACCATTGCAGCCTCAGTTACCTGTGCCCACCATTGCAGCCTCAGTTAGCTGTGCCCACCATTGTAGCCTCAGTTACCTGTGCCCACCATTGCAGCCTCAGTTACCTGTGCCCACCATTGCAGCCTCAGTTACCTGTGCTCACCATTGCAGCCTCAGTTACTTGTGCCCACCATTGCAGCCTCAGTTACCTGTGCCCATCATTGCAGCCTCAGTTACCTGTGCTCACTATTGCAGCCTCAGTTACCTGTGCCCACCATTACAGCCTCAGTTACCTGTGCCCACCATTGCAGCCTCAGTTACCTGTGCTCACCATTGCAGCCTCAGTTACTTGTGCCCACCATTGCAGCCTCAGTTACCTGTGCCCATCATTGCAGCCTCAGTTACTTGTGCTCACTATTGCAGCCTCAGTTACCTGTGCCCACCATTGCAGCCTCAGCAGAGCGGATAGCCGGCTGTTACAGCCGAGTTTACATTACAATTGCCTCCTCTCTGCTCCGCTCGTTGTTACACATAGCCCCGCCTCCTGACCCCGCTCCTGTGATAGACAGAATGCCAGTCCAATGCTGGGACGTGTTCTGTCTATCACAGGAGCGGGGTCAGGAGGCGGGGCTATGTGTAACCACGAACGGAGCAGAGAGGAGGCAATTGTAATGTAAACTCGGCTGTAACAGCCGGCTATCTGCTTTGTAATGCCGCGGCTTTTCTCTTCCTTATGCTCTCTTCCCCTAGGGTGATCAATGGGAGAATAGCTCCCGATCAATCCTGCATGCCGGCGGTACTCATCCCCCCCCTCCCAGGCAGCCCAGCTCCTCGCCAGAAACAATTTTCCACTCTGCAAAATGCGAGTAGGCGAGTGGAAAATTTGAGGGCTGTATATATATATATATATATATATATAAATATAAATATATATATATATATATAGACATAGATATAGATATCTATATCTATAGATCTATATATATATATATGGAGAGAGAGAGATATAGAGAGCGTGAATAAAGAGGTGAGCTGGCCGGATCACAGAGCAGGGATTGCCCACTGTAACTTGAATACTTGAATAAATTGAATTGCCTCTGCTCGCGGTAACACACAATCCTGTCTCCTGACTCAGTGCCTGTGACAGGCAGAGCACGTCCACACCAGCATTGTACCAGCGTTCTGTTTGTCACAGGCACTGGGTCAGGGGGGGGGACTGTGTTTTAACGCAAGTGGAAGCAATTCAAATGTAAGCTAATACAGCGGGCAATCCCCGCTCTGTGATCCAGCCAGCTCACCTCTTCATCCATACTGTCTTCCCCTGTGATGATCCGACCACCCTCTCTCTTCCTCCATGCTCTTTACCCCTGCGAGAACGGCTCCCACATTCAACCTTGTCTGCCGGCGGTGCTCGCCCTCCCCCCCCCTGCTCCGAGGCAGCCCTTGCGAGTAGGCCATTGTAAAATTTGAGGACTGGCCTAGGCCATCTTTATGTAGAGCAACAATTTTTTTTTTCAGATCCTCAGAGAGTTCTTTGCCATGAGGTACCATGTTGAACTTCCAGTCACCTCTATGAGAGAGTGAGAGCGATAACACCAAATTTAACACACCTGAGACCTTGTAACTCCAACAAGTCACATAACGAGTCACATGACACCGGTGAGGGAAAATGGCTAATTGGGCCCAATTTGGGCATTTTCATTTAGGGGTGTACTCACTTTTGTTGCCAGCGGTTTAGACATTAATGGCTGTGTGTTGCGTTATTTTGAGGGGACAGAAAATGTACACTGTTATACAAGCTGTACACTCACTACTTTACATTTCTTCAGTGTTGTCACAAAGATATAATAAAAGATATAATAAAATATTTACAAAAATGTGAGATACTTTTAAGTATTCTTGTGATTTTTTTTTTAATCTTTATCTGCATCTGTCATTACATTTAATAAATGTTATACTTGTAAGTATTTGTGTGATCGCTCTTAGCACAAAAAAAAACTTAAACTATCACATGACTGTGATACAACAGTCACATGCCCTCCTCATGTTCTTCCTACTCTTGAACAGGAGATTCTGGTGGACATAATTACAAGGGTGCTCCCTTACATCCTGATAAAGGACAGAGAGAAGATAGCCATTTTGTGAAAAACACTCTTCAACATGAGACCAATTGTGCTTTCTATATGTTTCAGTGGGACTAAAATTGCCTAAAAAATGCGAGCATCTGCCCCAATCGAGCTACAAAAGTAGCCCTAAAATGTTTCAGAGCTTCAGGCACTTAGCTTCAGGTGTTTTTTCAGGTGTGACCCACCACCTATAGAAAATAGATTTATTTCTCCCTGTTATGCCCCGTACACACGATTGGCAATTCCGACAGCAAAAGTCCGATGTGAGCTTTTGAATGGAAATTCCGACCGTGTGTATGCTCCATCGGATTTTTGCTGTCGGAATTTCTGCCAACAAAAGATTGAGAACTGGTTCTCAAATTTCCCCAAAGAAAAAATTCCTAGCGGAAAATCTGATCGTCTGTAGCAATTCCAACACGCAAAATTCAGACGCATGCTTGGAAGCATTGAACTTAATTTTCTCGGCTCGTCGTAGTGTGGTATGTCACCGTATTCTTGGCGGTCGAAAGTTCAGAGAACTTTTGTGTGACCGTGTGTATGCAAGCCAAGCTTGAGCAAAATTCCGTTGGAAAAGCCAACCATGTTTTTTTCAACAGGAAATTAGTTTGTGTGTACACCGCGGCATTCGTTTTGTAGCTTCAAGCTTTGTGCTACAAAACGCTTAGGTGCGAATGGGGCCTTAATCATGGCAATGTGCAACAGTATACTACAGAGATTGGGGAAGATTCAGGTACGTGCGCTTCTTCTTACGGCGGCGCAGCGTATCGTCTTTACGCTACGCCGCCGTAACTTACAGGAGCAAGTGCAGTATTTACAAAGCACTTGCTCCGTAAGTTGCGGCGGCGTAGCGTAAATGGGGCCGGCGTAAGCGCGCGTAATTCAAATGTGGAAGGGGGGGCGTGTTTTATGTAAATGTTTGATGACCTGACGTGAATATATCCCAGTGTGCATTGCTTCCAAGTACGGCGCAATGTCGGCGTATCTAGCTTTCTGAATACAGAAAGTAGATACGCCGGCGCAGATTTGAATTTACGTGGCGTATCTTTGGATACGCCGGCGTAAATTCTCTCTGAATCTACCCCAGTGTGGGCAAGCTCACAGTGAACACAGGACAAACAAACCACAGTCAATAAAGCAGAGCAAAACTGCTGTTAAATACGACTTTTAAATAATTGCTCTAATTATTATGTAAGAAAAAAGGTTTAATTTCCACTTGTAAGCAAGAACTCTATCTTAATATTTCAGCAAGCCTGTGTAACAATCTCAGATACATTCTTCGAATGTCATCAATAAAAGAAGCCACAAACTAATTGCTAATTGTTGGCAGAAGTGAGTATTGATCCAGCGAAAGCATAAACAGTTTTTGTCAAATGAGGGTATTTTGCCATTTTTAGTCTATGTGTGCTTGCCTGCTGAGTCTTATCAGAGTCATGCACCTTGTAGGAAATAGAGAATCTTTATTGAAGTATTATTATATGGATCGTGGCAATATGCTCCTTCCATATACTGTGCTGTCCCCGAGGACCCTAAGTGGAGTCAATGTATCTGGCCCTGAGCTCTCCATGTTTCAGAGTGGAGATAAATCGACTTCCACATGAAATGCTGTATCACCTTTAATCAGGAAATATAATTGCAAAGCCCTAGGCGCCCAATCTTGCAACACCTGTTGAAATTTAGTATTAGTTCTGTGAAAAGGGCAGGTATTTATAGGTCAATACCTTGGGCCCTTATTCCTGCATCAAATACAGCATCAGGCTTTGGCAGAAAACATAAAAGATACAGGAGAGATCATAGTTCAAAAAATGAAAAATGCTACAACATTTTTAAACAAGTTAAAAGACAGGTTTTCCTCTGCACTATGTGTATCTCAATCAAGTACACAATGGCTTCATATTTTCATCATCTGTATTTGATTAATATGATTGCTGAAAGAAGATACTGTAACCCCCACTGAGCTTCACATTCTGCAGAACTTTGTGGCGCCATAGAATGAGCATATTTGTGGTATCAAAAAATGAGCATGATTTTACATTATGGAATTTTATATGCCAAGCATATATTAAAAACAGTGTTAAAAGGAAAATTACTGGGTACTGCATGTGTGTAATAAAATAAAGACATTGCAGATCATTGTCTTATTTTCTTTTTTGTTTACAAACGATTTTATTATATCAAAAGGTCAGAGATTAATACAGAGTCATTACAGAAGCAAAAGGTACAATCAAACTGAACATGCTTGTTCTAGACATGTGATATATAAAACATGAAACATGTAAAGATGAAAATGGTAAAACATTACAGACCAGCTACATTATGGACAACTGATAAGTAGAACATTTTCATGGAATTGCTATATCCCAGGGGGACCATTTCTTTTTGAAAACATGCATTGTGTCGAAGAGAGTATGGTGGATTAGCTCTGAGAGTTTGATTTGTTCCATTCTATTTAAAACTTGGGACCATGGGACATTTGAAGAGTGCCAATTAAAAGCAATCATCCAGTGAATTGAATTAAAAAGTGTGTGAATCAGTCTAACATGTTTAATAGGTATATTAGGTATAGATGCGAATAATAAACACACCATGGGATTAAGGGTTACTTTACTACCAGTGATATGTTCAATCTTGGCTGTTGCAAGTGACCATATGGGGTCTAGAAATTTGCAGTTCCAGAAGGTATGTAAAATAGTGCCCTGTTCAGGGCAACCCCTAAAGCAAGTTGGGGCTACCGTGGGATAAAATGAGTTTATTTTGGAAGGGGTCAGATACCATCTGGTATGAATTTTTAGAGCAGATTCTCTTGCTGAGGTAGAACGAGTACATTTTAATAGGTTATGTAACATAGTAGTCCACTCCTGTGGAGAGAATGTGCAGCCCAGGTCGACCTCCCAATGTAGCATTGGATTAGACTTCTCTGGACGAGAAAACTCACTCAGAGAACGGTAAATGCGGGAGATCAAGCCCCTATCTCTAGGTGTTGATATACAGATACGTTCAAAATTAGAGTAGGGAGTATGTAATGTAAGTGAGAAAAAATCCTTGTAGAATCTCTCAATTTGAGTGAAATTTGCTAATTCTGAGATTGGGAGTTGAAATTCTTCACGTAGTTCTGAAAATGGGCGAAACTTGCCATTCCTGGAAAGGGATTTCAACGTAGTGAGATTACATGCCCTCCATTTACTGAATAGACTATCATTTTTAAAGGCTGGTGGGAATCGGGGGTCGCCCAAGAAGGAAGCCAGTGGGGGAGTGGCCGAAATTAAGTCAAATTTATCTTTATAGCGATGCCATAACTGAAATGAGTAAGCTACCACCTTATTTAAGCGAAAAATCACTCTAGGGGAGATCGATCTGGACCACAACAACCCCTGAAGATGGAAAGGTTTAATTGAATGTTCCTCAAATTGTATCCAGGCAACTTGACCCGAAGGAGCAAACCATTGAGCAAGTTGCGTAAACCTTGCCGCGAGGTAATAATACCATAGATTGGGAAGGCCCAGACCTCCATTTAAATGGGATCTATGCATAAGGGAGTATCCGAACCTCGGTTTTTTGTTGGCCCATATAAATTTATTGATATCCCTCTGTAGGGAGTCTAGTGTGTATTTAGGGACCTGTACTGGAAGGGATCTAAAATAAAAGAGTAATTTAGGCAAAATTGCCATTTTGACAGCCGTTAATCTACCCAAGAAGGATATATGATATGCTGACCATGCCTTCAGAAGTACTTTGATGTTTGAGAACAATGATGGGTAATTGGTTTGATACAGAGTGTTATACAATGGTGTAAGGAGGATGCCCAGATACTTAAATGAATGTGAAGTCCAGGTGAAGGAGAAACTATGCTGTAAAGAGGACAACAGTAAAGACGGGATATTAATTGGCATAGCAGTACATTTAGATAAATTTACCCCAAGTCCGGAGAGGTTATGAAATGTGTTTAGTGTTTTGATGAGGTTAGGGAGGGAAATCAAGGGGTCCGAAAGGAAAAGCATCGCGTCATCAGCATATAGACTCAACTTGACGTCACCTGGGCCCCCCGGGTATCCCCTAATATTAACATTACTACGTATGGCACATGCAAGGGGTTCTATCGCAAGGGCAAAAAGGAGAGGGGAAAGGGGGCATCCTTGTCTAGTCCCTCTACCCAAAGCGAAAAAATCGGAATTTTCTCCTGGGATTCTAATTCTGGTTTGGGGGTTATGATATAACGCTCTAAAGCCGTGCATGAATTCATCACAAAGACCATATCTGGGGAGTAAATGTTCGAGGTATGACCAACTGACACTATCGAAGGCCTTGTGGATGTCAAGGCTAAGTATAACTAATGGTTTAGTATGTAGGTTTGCATCTTGTATTAAATTAGTGACCAGTCTTACATTATCAGTGATCTGCCTGCCCGGAATAAACCCAGTTTGGTCAGGATGAATTAACGACGTAATGACTGTCGCAATTCTACCAGCAAGCAGACGGCCGAAAATTTTGAGGTCATTGTTCATGACTGAAATTGGGCGGTAGTTTTGAGGGGAGGTATGATCTTTGTGGGGCTTGGGTATTAAGCACATATTGGCTAGAAGCATTTCATCTGGAAATGTATTACCTTGTAGAATATGATTGAATAGTTTGGATAAGTGTGGGGCCAGGATATGGGAGAATTTTTTGTAATAGAGGGTAGAATACCCGTCCGGACCTGGGGCCGTTGAAGTCTTTAGGGATTTAATGATATCAGAGATTTCCACTGCGGTGCAAGGAGCGTTCAGCTTATCTACTTGTTGGGTAGATAGGGTGGGGAGCATTAGACCATCTAGCCAATCCCGGGAAGACTGTTTCGGTGGCGAAATCGGGGCGGATAAAAGGTTTTTATAGAAGTCAGAGAAAATCTCTATAACCTCTTTAGGGTGAGAGACCAGGTTACCATTAACATTACGTAGTTTATATATATGTGGAGGGTTAGTCGACTGTTTAAGCTTTCTAGCAAACATTGTGGATGCAGTGTTACTATATAATAGGAATTTTGCTTTGGACCATCTCAAGGTCCTCTCAGTGTCTGATGCCAAAAGCGTATCAAGAGAACGCCTTTTACTTTGGATTAGATTATATATATCCGTTGATGGGGATTGGAAATGTTTATAATATAATCCGTCCAATTCCCTAGTTAGATTATTAATATCTATTAATTTCGATTTATTTTTAGCTGAAGCAGTATTAATAAGGTGACCTCTCATGACTGCCTTATGTGCTGTCCACAGAGTGGAAAGAGAAGTGTCGGGAGATTCATTATGAGTGAAATAATCTTCTAATTGTGAAGACAGTTTTAGGGTTATACTGGGGTCTGTTAACAGGGAATCATTTATTCTCCATTTATATGGGGTAGGAGACAGACCTATGTGAGACGTAGTGAACGCGACAATGTGGTGATCAGACCAGGGGCATATGTGGATGTCTGCATTATGTGAATTAGCTAAAAGAATCGGGGTAACAAAAATGTAATCTAATCTTGCATAGCTGTCATGTGGGTGTGAATAAAAAGTATAGGCCTTTATACCAACGTTATGGGCCCTCCATGTATCAATTAATTGATGATTGTGTAAAGAGCGGGTGAGAGATTTTGGAAAAGCCTTTGATGTGGGGACCACTCTGCTCCTATCCAGGACCGAGTTTGCAGCTGCATTAAAGTCGCCTCCCACAATGAGGTGGGGGGAGTGATATCTGTCTAGGATATCATAAAATGTTGTAAAAAAAGCAGATTGTGTCTCGCTAGGGGCATAAACTGAAGCAATAGTTATTTGACGACCATTGATGATGCCTTTCAGGATCAGGAATCTGCTATCAGGGTCTTTGTATATGTTTAGAATTTCCATGACCAGTGAACGCCTTATAAAGATGGCAGTACCACGAGCCTTGGAACTAAAGTCTGTACAATAATGTTGATTATAAGACCTATCAAAATATTGTGGGAGTTTATTAGTGGCAAAGTGGGTTTCTTGCAATAAAATAATATCGGCTCCCAACCGTTTATAGTGACGGAATGCCTTTTTGCGTTTATTAGGCGAATTAAAGCCTTGGACATTATGAGAAATTACCTTGATCCCCATTATTTTTATATAAAAAGAACATTGGACTCATAAGATAGAATGCAATGAATACTAGTATAAGGGATGTCATAAACTCAAGCATATACTCTATGTGAATATCGTTTCCAAACTCGTGAACTAAGAATATAATTATATCTGAACAAGAGAACATTAGAAATGCTAACCTTTTAAAACTTAACAATGTTTTCCTCAGTAGGGCTGAAATAACAGCACATATCAAGTGATGAAGAGGATCTTTGTTTGACCTTTTCCAAATATTGTAGAAATCTAAAGTTTTAATATGACTATGAGAAAACTTAAAGATATTTTGGGGGTCAGGATGAGAAGCAAAACCTGACCAAAGATAACATCGATATGGACATATCTGTCCATTACTCACAGATGGAGCATCCTCCATTAAAACAATAGATAGCAGGAACAGCAGTAGAAAATTATCCACAGACTGTACCATGCGTTTGGAGTCCATTGTGAGTAGGGGGAGCAAACTAGCAGAGGCGGAGCAGAGCAGCCTCAGCGAGGGTTCTATAGACAAGAAATTGAGTGCATGCCGTAACACATTGAGAAAAAAAATTAGCATAGATACCAAAAATGATAATGTTAAATTTAAAGACAAAAAAACAGTAAATAATAATAATTAAAAAAAAAAAAAAAAAAAAAAAAAAAAAAAAATTACTACATTTTTAGTTAACCTGACAACTTTTCTGGGCGTATAATGTAGGTAGAGTAGCAGAGAAAAAAAAAAAAAAAAAAAAAAAAAAAAAAAAAAGGAGGGGTAGTCTTAAACTTCAAGCGTCCAAATTTCTGAATGGTTGACGCCACCTTCTTTGATCCCTACGAGTAGCAGGGGTGGCCCAGATAGGTGAAGGGTGAGGTGTGGAAGGAGGCCTTGCGACTACACTTGGATCCAATAGGCCCAGTTTTACAAGGAGATCTTTACCTTCAGAAACATTGAAGACTGTATATGTGGTGCCATTGTGCGGTACTGTTAATTTAAACGGGAAGCCCCACCGGTATCGAATATGAGCTGATTGTAATACAGAAGTAATCTCCTTCAATTTTCGCCTCCTCTCCAGGGTAGCTTGAGAGATGTCCGGGAAAATTTGAATTTTTGTGCCTTCCAGTTCAATACTATGCAAATTTCTAGAGGCTCTCAGAATGCTTTCTTTTGTGGTGAAATCTTTCATGCATAGGATGATGTCGCGTGAGGGTTTGTCTGGAGGTGGTTTTGGACGCAAGGCTCTATGAATTCTGTCGCATGCGAATGCGGATGGAGGCAATTCAGGAAGGAGGTTATGAAACAGTTTAGAGACCGCCGGCATCAGATCGGAAACCGTCTCAGGAATACCGCGAATCCTTAGGTTGTTCCTGCGATTCCGGTTGTCCAAATCTTCTACTTGTGATTGTAGATACGAGTAGTTTTCAGCTAGAAGTTCAAAGTCTTTTCTGAGATCGTTGTGAGCAAGAGATAGCTCATCGTGTTTGGTTTCTAGAACATCTGTACGACCCCCTAGGGATGCTATTTCATGTGTGAGTGTGGTTGTTGTTTTTTGGAGTTCACACTGTATTTTATTAACCAGTTTCTCATACATCTTGGTTAAGCTGAGGTCCAGGTCCTCTTTTGTAATCTGGGGAGGGGTCTCTCCATTTTGTACAGAGGGCGGCACGTGTAGAGGGCCAGTGGGGATTGTAGGGGATTTTGTGGGGGATGGACTAGAGCCCTTTTGAGCCAACATCTTCAGCTCTTTGTTGCGCAATGGATATGTGACCAAAGAGTGCTGTTGAGCACGGCGCAAATACGCCTTCTTTCCGGACGGCATGCACTAGTGTAAACTGTAAGGAGATATATGCAAATTAAAACTGTATAGAGTGAATAGACCTCACAGTATAGGTTAAACCCTCGCTAGATCAAGCACTTGATTAAAAGATGGTGATCCACATCGCACCTCGCATGCGTCCCCCCTTGGTAGAGAATATGACTTTCAGTACATCTTGTTTTGAGTGAAACAGTTCAAAAACTCATTACAGTACCATTGTGGGGCTACATGCTGCAAGATGGGGCAGCTAGATTATATGAGAGTGTGGGACATGAGGGAGTATAGAAGAGGTGCGGTTCCAGGCAATAATGTGGTGAGTTGCACCCCCACCTAGGCAGCAAAGGGAACCCCAGGGGACAGGGGACAGTCTAGTATCACAGGCAGCACCAGCCGCCACGCAACAGGTAAGATGGTGTGCAGAGAACTGTGTATCTCCAGCTGCTGTGTCTTGGGTGAAGCAAGATGGCTGCCGTATATGGGAGTGAGGACAAGGCCTCTCCGCAACCAGAGTGTCCACGACAGAGAAATTGTCTATAGCCCCCCCCTGGGCAGCCCACACTTAAGCGGGGCACTACCGTGGTGCGGTGGTGTTTGGGATCGGTGCAGGGAGAGGACAAGAAGGCTGGTATGGGGCACAGGGAGTAGTAAGATGGTGGCTCTCACCTGCGTCCCCGCAATGCTGACACTCGACCGGTCATTCCAGAAGGCTACAGGTGGTGTGTGCAGCGTTGCTCCGGTCTGATCGGGCCGCCCCTGGTATGTCCGAGAAGTGCCGTGGCTCAACCCGCAAATCGCGGGGAGCGCGGCACTCGAGCGTGGAGAATGCTAGGCCTAGCAGGCCGCAAGATGGCGGCGGCCCACACGAGGAAGGAGGCGATTCCCGGTCAAAAAAATGGCTCAAACGGATCCCAGCCTCCACGATATATACCGGGATCTGCTGCAGAGGTACCCAGGGACTAGGGTGAATCTCTTGGTGGCCGCAGATCCGATCGATGGTCCGGGATTACAGTGGATACAGGGCTGGTAAACGGAGCTCCACCAACACACGTCCTACTCCATTCACGGTCGGACACGCCCCCCCTATCATTGTCTTATTTTCAAGCTGTTTGTGTGAGGTATATTTAGCTTTATTATTTAAAGGGGTTGTAAAGAAAGAAAATCTCCACACCTCCATGGAACACTGAAAAAAGAAAAAACTTTGGCCCAGATTCACAACACGAGATACGACAACGTATCTCCAGATACGCCGTCGTATCTCTGAGTTGCGCCGTCGTATCTATGCGCCTGATTCTTAGAATCAGTTACGCATACATATCCATTAGATCCGACAGGCGTAAGTCTCTTACGCCATCGGATCTTAACCACTTACCCCCCGGACCATATTGCTGCCCAAAGACCAGAGTACTTTTTGCGATTCGGGACTGCGGCTGGGAGAGAGGACGTCATATTACGTGCTCTCGCCCAGCAGAGCCACCTTGTGGACGTATAACGACGGTGCGAGGTCGGCAAGTGGTTAACTGCATTTTTTTTTGACCGCTAGGTGGCGCTTCCGTCTAATTCCGCGCCGAGTATGCAAATTAGCTAGATACGCGAATTCCCGAACGTACGCGCGGCCGACGCAGTAAACTTACAACGTTTACGTTAGGCTTTTCCCGGCGTAAAGTTGCCCCTTCTATATGAGGCGCAGCCAATGTTAAGTATGGCTGTCGTTCCCGCATCGAAATTTGAAAAAGTTAGGTCGTCTGCGTAAGTCGTCCGTGAATGGGGCTGGACATCATTTACGTTCACGTCGAAACCAATGACGTTCTTGCGGCATACTTTGCAGCAATGCACACTGGGAAATTCCACGGACGGCGCATGCGCCGTTCCGAAAAAACGTCAATCACGTCGGGTCACAGTAGTTTTGCATAAAACACGCCCCCCTGATCCAAATTTGAATTAGGCGGGCTTACGCCGGCCGATTTACGCTACGCCGCCACAACTTACGGAGCAAGTGCTTTGAGAATACAGCACTTGCCCATGTAAGTTGCGGAGGCGTAACGTAAATCAGATACGTTACGCCCGCACAATTTTACGCGGCTCTACGTGAATCTGCTCCTTTGGCTGCATCTTGACTTAAACCTACTTTCAGATGAATATTAAAGGGGTTGTAAAGGTACAATTTTTTCCCCTAAATAGCTTCCTTTACCCTAGTGCAGTCCTCATTCACTTACCTCGTCCTGGAGTGTCGTGCTTGCCCCCTCCCTTGGACTACAGGAGACTCAGGATGCCCACTAACACACAGCTCCTTTGTCTATCTGCAACGTAGAGAGCGTCCTGACTCTCCTGTAGTCCAAGGGAGGGGGCGAGCACAACGCTCTACACCAGGGAGAAAATCTTGCATTACTGTGTGGAGTTACAGACAGAAGAACAGGAAGTGAGGATTTCTCAGAAGAAATAAGGACATTTAAAAGCAAAATGGAAGGATGAGGTAAGTGAAGGAGGACTGCACTAAGGTAAAGGAAGCTATTTAGGGAAAAAAATTGTACCTTTACTAGAGGTCGACCGATATATCGGTCGGCCGATATATCGGCCGATATTTGGCCGTTTTTAAGAAATCGGCATCGGCCGATTATTGTAAAAAAATCGGCCGATTTTCGGCTGCCGCGCTAAAACCCCGCTCCACCTACAGCAGCACGAGAAATGAATCCTTCAGCCACGCTGCTGGTAGCCTGCGCGCCGGCCCCGCCCCCCTTACCTCGGCGGGCTGTAGCAGAAAGCAAACTTGTCACAAGCCTGAGCAGCTGCAGTACAAGTTGTCTGCGCAAAGAGATCACAAAAGCTTCCTGCATGCTGGGACGTTGGCGGGATTACTGAACATGGGCTCTAGGCTACGGCTCCAGCCGTAGCCTAGAGCCCATGTTCAGTAATCCCGCCACCGTCCCAGCATGCAGGAAGCTTTTGTGATCTCTTCGCGCAGACAAGCAACTACTGCAGCTGCTCAGGCTTGTGACAAGTTTGCTTTCTGCTACAGCCCGCCGAGGTAAGGGGGGCGGGGCCGGCGCGCAGGCTACCAGCAGCGTGGCTGAAGGATTCATTTCTCGTGCTGCTGGAGACTGGGGTAATGTACAGTATTCCTATCATCTCTGATAGGTGCCTCGGCTCTCTAGTGATTGTACTCCAACTCACGTGGGAGCTCACAGGTGTCATCCAATGGACAGTGCTGGAGGGAACAGTGTGTACATGTTAGAGCACACCCCTCTCCTGTATACACACTCATTTTATATATATCCATCCCCACCCACGGCCAGCTCCATCCATCCACCCCCCTCTACAAAGCATCTCCCACCCACGGCCAGCTCCATCCATCCATCCCCCTTCACAATGCATCCCCCACCCACGGCCAGCTCCATCCATCCATCCCCCTTCACAATGCATCCCCCACCCACGGCCAGCTCCATCCATCCATCCCCCTTCACAATGCATCCCCCACCCACGGCCAGCTCCATCCATCCATCCCCCTTCACAATACATCCCCCACCCACGGCCAGCTCCATCCATCCATCCCCCTTCACAATGCATCCCCCACCCACGGCCAGCTCCATCCATCCATCCATCCCCCTTCACAATGCATCCCCCACCCACGGCCAGCTCCATCCATCCATCCCCCTTCACAATGCATCCCCCACCCACGGCCAGCTCCATCCATCCATCCCCCTTCACAATACATCCCCCACCCACGGCCAGCTGCATCCATCCATCCCCCTTCACAATGCATCCCCCACCCACGGCCAGCTTCATCCATCCATCCCCCTTCACAATACATCCCCCACCCACGGCCAGCTCCATCCATCCCCCTTCACAATACATCCCCCACCCACGGCCAGCTCCATCCATCCATCCATCCATCCCCCTTCACAATGCATCCCCCACCCACGGCCAGCTGCATCCATCCATCCCCCTTCACAATACATCCCCCACCCACGGCCAGCTGCATCCATCCATCCCCCTTCACAATGCATCCCCCACCCACGGCCAGCTGCATCCATCCATCCCCCTTCACAACACATCCACCGCCAGCACCATCCATCTATCCCCCTCCACAACACATCCCCCACCCACACCCAGCACCATCCATCCATCCCCCTCCACAATGCATCCCCCACGCACAGCCAGCACCATCTTTCCCCCTCCACAACGCATCTCCCACCCACGCCCAGCACCATCCATCCTCCTCCACAATGCATCCCAATCCAAAAATCGGCCCAAAATATCGGCCGCAAAAATCGGCCTCATATATCGGCCATCGGCTGCCCCGATTTCTAAATATCGGCATCGGCATCGGCCAGAGAAAAACCCATATCGGTCGACCTCTAACCTTTACATCCCCTTTAATATTCATCTGAAAGTAGGTTTAAGCCAAGATGCAGCCAAAGTTTTTTCTTTTTTCAGTCTTCCATGGAGGTGTGGAGATTTTCTTTCACCTCCTGTCTGAGTGAGACTATAGCAGGGGAATTCAGAGGGTATGTTTCTCCAGGACACAAAGACACAGAAAACGTAAAAGATGCATTCACCTTTTGTAACATGTTATGTAATTTAGGGAGTAACATGTAACATGTTATTAAAGGACTGACCCCTGCACTTCCCAGATCCCCCATTTTGACAGCTAGCGGGGAATCTTCCCTACCCGTTCCGCCAAACCACTCATTAACAGTATTCTGTGAATAGGAAACTACAAGTCCCAACAGCCTCTCAATTAAATATCACGGTCCTGTTTAACACTGTGGTAGTTCATTGATTTTTTCTGTCAGTGAGTAACTGCCTGATTGTACAAGGTACGAGTGGACAGATACCCTAAAACAGGGCTCAAAATTTCAAGTCCTGAGCTACTAGCCAGGCCTTAATAGTTACTCGCCACCAGTTTCCGCACCCAACCCCTACCCTTCCCCGCCCCTAAAAATGCGCTTGTAAATTCTGGGACCTGTGTGTCTGCCAGAAGGCAGTGGTGGTAAGGAGGAGGGCGTGGAAATTTTGTAGATCATCGCAATCCTTGTGCAGCAATCTCACCTGAAAGTGGGTAAAGCAAACAAGCAAAGCTTCCCCTTTTGGGTGGAGATCTGCTTTAAGCCTAGCTGTTTAGGGACCCAGAACTGTATGGTGGATTCAAGGAGGAGAAACTGGCACGCTCTCACATACCCAGAAATAGAAGGGCAGTTGGGGGAGAAGGGAGATGGACACTGTAAACATAAAGCAGAGTTCCACCCTAAAGTGGAACTTCCACTCATCGGATTCCCCCCCCCACCTCCGGTGCCACAATTGGCACCTTTTCGGGACAGGTATCCCTCCCCACTTCCGGGAGTCCGGCCGCGACCGTGATGTCACCGCAGGGCTCCCTCCTCCTCCCCTGGCCACCGGGCTAATAGGAGAGAGGAGCGGGCCTCGCGCATGCGCAGTAGGGTTCCCGGCGTGAAGCCGAAATGCTACACTGCCGGGTTCCCTTACCCGCAATGGCGACGGCAGCACCTGACAGCTGATGGGAAACATCAGCTGCGGTGCCGACATCAAGGGACACCATGACAGGTAAGTCTCCATTTATAAAAAGCCAGCAGCTGCAGTATGTGTGTATTTTAATATGTGATTTTTTTGCCTAGAACACCTCTTTAACCTATTACTTTGCCAAGCATGAAAAAGTACAGGTGCACTTTAGGAAGAAAACTTATTGTGCTCCTCCTAGACACAACAAATGTAAAAGTAATATGTAAATGCCACTGATAATTTACACCCATGTCACTATACGTTTCAGCACAAAATTTAATTCTGAACAATACTAGATTTTTTTTCACCCATAAAACAAGAGTACTTTTTCAAGCTACTTTGTAGTACCTGATATTTTAAATGCAGAAAGGGTAGTGCATGCCAAAGCTTGTCTTGTGTTCAGACATCTGCTGACTTTGCTAGCATCAGCTCCCGCATCAACAGCCATTCCGTTGGAACTGTCAGATGGTAGAAAGTCCGAACACACCCACTGCCTGAGCCAAGGCAGCCGGCCCGCCCTCCTGTCCTCCGAGCTGATCAGACCCGCTCTCCACACAAGCTGAGCTGAACCAGTCGTCCCGCCTCCCCGCCTGATCTAAGTAGACCCACCCCCACACCAGACGAGCCGAGGCAGCCGGTCTGCCTCCCAAGTCGAGCGGACACTCCCCCCCTGCATAAGCAGAGCCTAGCCAGCCAGCCTGCCTCCCTGCCAGAGCTGTGACAAGCATACCAAGCATGAACAGGGGATGGGAGGAGTAATAAATCCATTACTCCTCCCATCCCCTGTTCGTCCCGCCTTGTCCCCTCCCCACACTCGCCACACAAATCTAGCTTCACACTCCCCCTTCAACAGCTTGAGAAAGGAGTGTGGCAGCCGCGTCAAACACTGCCTGTACACTCAGAAACGCGTGGTTTGGGAGGATTAATGTGCTTAAAATGAATATAATCCCTATGCTTATTTATGCCCTGCACGCAATTCCGATAACTCTGCCACAGATTTTTTTTAAGCAAATAAGGGGAGCCCTCACGACTTTTGTATGGGGAGATAAACACCCCAGGCTGGCATACGAGATGTTGAGGAGACCAAAGGGGGAGGGAGGGGTAGGCCTCCAGGATATAGGGACTTACTACAGAGCCATGGCTCTGGTTCGTATTATGAACTGGTGCCATGATACAGATAGTAAAGGATGGGTACAAGTGGAGAAAACGTTGGCAGGAAGGAATTTGGCAGGGGCACCATGGATTCCGGACGCGTATAGGGGATTGTCAGAATATGTATCACCCTTGACTAAAACAACACTTACAATATGGGACGATCATGATCATATACGTCGACAGAATGGAACGGCTGGGCAAATGGGCGTATATATACGTCCCCTTTAATTTTCCGCCGTGTGTCGCGAGCTCTGTGCCAGCAGGACCCGCAGACTCGATGTCCGCCGGTGTCCCGCGATCGGGTCACAGAGCTAAAGAACGGGGAGATGTCAGTGTAAACACAACATCTCCCCGTTCTTCATAGTGACATGTCACTGATCGTCTGTTTCCTGTCATCTAGAACAGCGATCTGTGATGCGCCACGGCAAGCCACGCCCCCTAACAGTTAGAAGCACTCCATGGGTTACACTTAACCCCTTCAGCGCCCTCTACAGGTTAACCCCTTCACAGCCAGTGTCATGTTTACAGTAATCAGTGCATTGATCGCTGTAAAAATGACAATGGTCCCAAAATGGTGTCAAAAGTGTCCGATGTGTCCGCCATAATGTCGCAGTCATGATAAAAATCTCTGATCGCCGCCATTACTAGCAAACAAAAATAATAATAAAAATGCCATAAAACTATCCCCTATTTTGTAGACGCTATAACTTTTGCGCAAACCAATCAATAAACGCTTATTGCGATTTTATTTACCAAAAATATGTAGAAGAATATGTATCGGCCTAAACTGAGGAAAAAATATGTTTTTTTATTTATTTTTTGGGGGGATATTTATTATAGCAAAAAGTAAAAAATATTGAATTTCTTTCAAAATTGACGCTTTATTTTTGTTTTATAGCGCAAAAAAGGGTTAACAAATACCACCAAAAGTAAGCTCTATTTGTGGGAAGTCAATTTTGTTTGGAAACCACGTCACATGACCGCGCAATTATCAGTTAAAGCGATGCAGTGCCAAATCGCAAAAATGGGCCTGGTCTTTGGCCAGCCAAATGGTCCGGGGCTTAAGGGGTTAGAGCTCACAGGAAGAGAAAAGGACACTGTATTTCTGTCAAGATCAGCTGATGTTTTCTGTACCTGCTAAAATGTTTTAGTCTGATAAGTGAAAACCAATGCAGTCACCACATCTAAAGACCGATACGTTTCAGTATATTACATTTTTTATTTTGCGGTTTAGACATAAACTTTAAAAAGTATCTATCTGTTATGCCTCGTACACACGGTCGGACTTTTAACCATGCAAAAGTCTGCCATGAGTCCGTTGGAAAGATAGAGGACAGGTTCTCTATCTAAGGTCCGTCGGACTTTCGACCAAAAAAGTCAGATAGAGGCTGCACACGGCCAGACTTTGAGAAAAAAAGCCCGTCTGACCTTTTTTCTCGGAAAGTCCGACCGTGTGTACGAGGCATTAGGGCAATCTCATTGTTGATCCATTTTTGAATTTCTGAATTTCTGGGGCTGTCATTTTTATCTTTCAAAAGTTACTCTGAAACACGCAAGTGTATATCAGGTGTCTCAACACTTGCTTTGCACATTTGTTCAGATCATTGGTCATCAAATAGGAATAAATGGAAAAATATAGCAGCTCTCCTGAGCATGTAGGTTCTAAAACAAGTTAACAACAGGATACATCCATCTGTGCTAACTGGTTCCTTTCCTTTTAATGACACCACATAAGAACTCACAAGGTCATGGTTTTCTATAGGATATGGACACCATGCATGAATATGGACTATTAGAATATGGTTCTAGAATTGCAATGGCTATTATCCATATATGTTCCTTATGCCCTGTACACACAATCGGTTCTTCTGATGAAAACGAACCGATGGATTTTTTCATCAGTTATCCGATGAAGCTGACTTTCATCAGTCTTGCCTACACACCATCGGTTAAAAATCCGATCGTGTCCAACGCGGTGACGTAAAACACAACGACGTGCAGAGAAAAATGAAGTTCAATGCTTCCGAGCGTGCGTCGACTTGATTTTAAGCATGCATGGATTTTTGACCGATGGATTTCCCCACAGACGATCGTTTTTTTCTATTGGTTTTTTAACCATAAGAGAATTTTAAAACAGGTTCTGGGAAAAAAACTGATGTTGCCCACACACGATCGGTTCGTCCGATGAAAACGGTCCATCGGTCCATTTTCATCAGACGAACCGATCGTGTGTACAGGGCATTAGTGTCTTACATTTATAGGATAAGTGCCTTGGAGATTGTGCAAATCTTACGGCCTTGTACTCACGAGCAGACATATCTGATGAAACCGGTCCGCGGACCGTTTTCATCGGACATGTCTGCCCGGGGACTTCTGTTCGATAACTGTACACACCATCGAACAGAAGTCCGCGCGTAAACAATACGTGGGCGTGTCCGCGGTGTCGCCGCATCGATGAAGCGGTGTCGCCGCGACAATGACGCGGCGACGTGGGCGGGCCTGCCTTTTAAATGCTTCCACGCATGCGTCAAAGTCATTCGACGCATGCGTGGAATGGCGGGCGGCCGGACATGTACGGTAGGTCTGTACAGGCGGGCGGACAGGTTTCCAGCGGACTGTTTTAACCACTTAAGCCCCGGACCATATTGCTGCCTAAAGACCCAAGGGGTTTTTACAGTTCGGGACTGTGTCGCTTTAACAGACAATTGCGCGGTCGTGCGACGTGGCTCCCAAACAAAATTGGCGTCCTTTTTTCCCCACAAATAGAGCTTTCTTTTGGTGGTATTTGATCACCTCTGCGGTTTTTATTTTTTGCGCTATAAACAAAAATAGAGCGACAATTTTGAAAAAAATGCAATATTTTTTACTTTTTGCTGTAATAAATATCCCCCAAAAACATATATAAAAACATTTTTTTTCCTCAGTTTAGGCCGATACGTATTCTTCTACCTATTTTTAGTAAAAAAAATCGCAATAAGCGTTTATCGATTGGTTTGCGCAAAATTTATAGCGTTTACAAAATAGGGGATAGTTTTATTGCATTTTTATTAATTTTTTTTTTTTACTACTAATGGCGGCGATCAGCGATTTTTTTCGTGACTGCGACATTATGGCGGACACTTCGGACAATTTTGACACATTTTTGGGACCATTGTCATTTTCACAGCAAAAAATGCATTTAAATTGCATTCTTTATTGTGAAAATGACAGTTGCAGTTTGGGAGTTAACCACAGGGGGCGCTGTAGGAGTTAGGGTGCACCTAGTATGTGTTTACAACTGTTGGGGGGTGTGGCTGTAGGAATGACGTCATCGATCGTGTCTTCCCTATAAAGGGAATGACACGATCGATGCGCCGACACAGTGAAGCACGGGGAAGCCGTGTTTACACACGGCTCTCCCCGTTCTTCAGCTCCGGGGAGCGATCGCGACGGAGCGGCTATAAACAAATAGCCGCGCCGTGGTCCCGGATCGCTCCCCGAGCGGACCCGACCTCCGCATGTAGCGGGGGGGGGTCCCGATCGGACCCCCCACCCGCTAATAGGCGAGGACGTACCTGTACGCCCATGTGCCTGTACGTGCCATATTGTGGACGTATATGTACATGCGGGGGTCGGGAACTGGTTAAAGCAAGTCCAGGAAACAGTTGTCCGCTGGAAACCTGTCCGATCCGCCTGAAAATGGTCCGCTCGGGCCTACACACGGCCAAACATGTCTGCTGAAACTGGTCCGCGGACCAGTTTCAGCAGACATGTTTGGTCGTGAGTACGGGGCCTACCAGTTTTTATGACTCATTAATTTTACACTAATTCCTCTACTTTGCATTTGTTCTGACATCTTCTGAAGGAAGCATTCTATCACTTAGTATAACATTTGAATATCTTGATCTTTAAAGAAGATCAGAAAAGCCTGGAGAGCTGTTAAAGGTTATATGTTTAAAATTTAGTGGAAGGTCATATTTGATGGACACTTTAAGGTTTAAAAGGGAAAAAAATATATATAATAATCAGGCGCCAATTTTGTTATATTATCATACTTGAGTATGATTTGCCTCTTGAATTTATTTACAATTTAGGATAAGGTTTACTATCCAGAAAATAAGTAATTTGTATGTTGTATTATATTGGAGTGTTACCAGCTCTTCTTAATCTGTAAACGGAGGAACCCATACATTGGAATGTTTCTCTGCTTGTCCAATACGTATTTATTTAAAAAAATTCTGTACAAAAATATAGAGGCTGTAATTTCTGAACACTGCTTATGAAAATGTTGTGAAAAGACCACTGCTTATGCATATATATGCTATTTTTGATATATTTTCGTTTTGAAATTATCTATTTACTTTGTACCGGAATAGTCCACTTTGCCCACTCTCCCTTTCTTTGGGGCTTCTTGGGGTACCCTAAGCCCCATTTATATCTTATCTAGTCTTGGATGATGGTACCATTAATAAATTTGTATTGTACTTTTTACTTAAGAGGCTAATAATTGAAAACATTTGTTCCGTCAGATCATCCGATCGTGTATACACAAATCCATCGGACTAAAATCCAAAGTACAAACGCGCATGCTCCAAACCAATGCTAATCATCAGACAACAATAGCAGAAGTTGCCCAAAGGGTGGTGGTAAAAAGCTGAAAAATGTGATTTGGTGAATGTTGGCTGAAAATGTAGTGCCGTGTGTATGCAGAACAAGTCTATGGCCAATGCCCTTCAGACCAAAATCCACGGAAAAGTTGGATGGAAGTCTGATCATGTGTATGAGGCTTAAGAATTAGGGCCAAAGATGGCACATTTTTGCAGCTTTCTTGATCAGCTAATCCTTAACATTGCCATGGAGGCCATACCAAGACCCTACTGGGAGTGTAAAAGATTAATTTCCTGAGAAGCTTGCAGTGCTTTACCGGCTCAGACACTTGTAACAAGAAAAGGCACACACACTGCTTACTTGCTTCTCAGAGAAAAAAAAGAGGGTGAGCTTCAGCCGGGCGTCAGTTTTCTTTCCCAATCACCCACGGACCCACCCATTCACCCTCCCGTCACCCACCCATCCTGTGAGCACATGTAAAATCCTTTGTTTGACACTAAAACTCAGGGGTTTCTAGCTCAACTTTGCAAGGGCTGTTTAGTCCAATCAGATGAATACAAGAAGCAGACAGGAGGAGGAGAAGTTCGTATCTAGCATAAACAGCTCTTGTTACAAGATTCAAAAGTTTCTTTCAGTCATCCAAAAGTCAATGGTTTCCTTTCAAACGTCACACAAGCTCCTCTGAGTGAGTGCAAGGGGGGATGGGAGAACATCTGCTGGTTTCAAAACAGCTTTATCCTTCACTTTCAATGCTGTGTTCTTTTGACTTTTAAAACGTAATATCATATCTGACAAATCTTCATGTAAGGATAATAAGACACTTATTGTGACATATACTTTTCACACATGCATATATATATAAAAAGAAATATAAAAACAACAATATAGAAACAATCTGAAAATATAAAAGAGATTAAACATTTTAGTGGTTCTAATAAAAAATTTGCTTAACTCAAAAATAGGCATATTATTACAATCTATCACAGGAGGGAGAAGCAGGGCTGGCCTGTAATATAGCCTGTGGGCAGTTGACTCTGCTGAAAGCACTCTCCTAGACCTACGTGTAACATGTGTTAGGCCCCATACACACGGGAGGATTTATCCGCGGATACGGTCCAGCGGACCGTTTCCACGGATAAATCCTCACGAGGATTTCCGTGGATTTCCATGCGATGGAGTGTACTCACCATCGCATGGAAATCCGCGCCGAAATCCTCTGGCGATGACGTGTCGCGCCGTCACCGCGATTATGACGCGGGCGACGTGCGCGACGCTGTCATATAAGGAATTCCACGCATGCGTCGAATCATTACGACGCATGCGGGGGATCCCTTCTGACGGATGGATCCGGTGAGTCTATACAGACCAGCGGATCCATCCGTTGGGATGGATTCCAGCGGATAGATTTGATAGCATGTCATCAAATATTTATCCGCTGGAAATCCATCCCAGGGGATAAATATCCGCGGAAACAGATCCGCTGGAGTGTACACACCATAGGATCTATCCGCTGAAACCCATTCGCTGGGATTTTTCAGCGGATGGATTCTATCGTGTGTATGGGGCCTTAGCTGTGGGGCTCTTTACAGGTCCAGGGTCATGGTGAACCTGTCTGTTGAAAGTCTGTCCCTGAAGACTCCTTAGAGATTGTGTCCACTGGGAAGACAAAAGCCATCTATTTGGGGCATGTCCCTGGGTTCCTGCCTTTCTATCCCCAGCGTGTCTGTGTTGGAACTGCTGGGCTTCTCAGGATTTCAGGGCTTTGCAATTCTTTCCCTAAGGGAAATATGTTTTCTTTAGTTTTGCATGGAGTGGAGAAGGATTAGAACACCTGACTGTTTTTATTGCTGTCTGTGCCCTCTTAAGATTCACCCTTTGTATATGTCCTGTTTACTGTTATCATTGAAAGTGAAAGTAAAAGAAAAACCCAAATTTTGGGTTCATACTAGAACAGTAATAGAGGAAAAATCTTCCAATGGGGACACCAGTTTTGGTGACCCTGGTGACACTTCGGGAGTCTGTCACTTTGGAAGGATTTCCTCTCACTTCCTGTTTTGGTTATGGGGCAGGAAGTGAAGGAAAATAGAGTTTTCCCTTTAGTTCTACTTTAACATCTGGGTGATTTTTGTGGGCCTAAAGTTTTGTTTGAGCTATTGCCCGCCTCTCAGTTGGGCTGACTTTGAACGTCCCAATGTACCTGAATGACTTCATGCTGTGTCCCTTAACACAGTGGCTTAGTGGTTAGCGCTACTGCCTTGGAGCTATGGGGTTGTCAGTTTGAATTTGGTCAGGACAGCTGCATGGAGATTGCAGCATTGCCTTCTAGCTCAACATCAGAGAACGTGCTTTGAGTCTTCGAGGGAAAAATTGATTTACAATAATAAATATATTTTTTAACCACTTCAGCCCGGAAGGATTTACTCCTTAACCACTTCAATACAGGGCACTTTCACCCCCTTCCTGCCCAGGCCAATTTTCAGCTATCAGCACTGTCATTTTGAATGACATTTGTGCGGTTTTGCGACGTTGTACCCAAAATAAATTTTGATAATTTTTTCCCCACAAATAGAGCTTTCTTTTGGTGGTATTTGATCACCTCTGCGCTTTAATTTTTTTGCGCTATAAACAAACAAAGAGCGACAATTTGAAAAAAAACACAATATTTTTTACTTTTTGCTATAATAAATATCCCATTTTTTTTTTCTCAGTTTAGGCCGATATGTATTCTTCTACATATTTTTGGTAAAAAAATATTGCAATAAGCGTATATTGATTGGTTTGCGCAAAAGTTATAGCGTCTAGAAAATAGGGGATAGATTTATGTCATTTTTTATTTATTTTTTTATACAATGGCAGCGATCTGCGGTTTTTATCCTGACTGTGACATTGCTGCGGACACTTTTGACACTATTTTGGGACCATTCACAATTATACAGTGATCAGTGGTATAAATATGCACTGATTACTGTATAAATGGGACTGGCAGGGAAGGGGTTAACACTAGGGGGTGATTAAGGGGTTAATTGTGTGTCTTAGGGAGTGATTCTAACTGTAGGGGGAGGGCACTGATGAGAGGAGGAAACCGATCGTTGTTCCTATATACAAGGAATATACGATCAGTTCTCCTCTCCCCTGACAGGACATGGATCTGTGTGTTTACACACACAGATCCACGTCCCTGCTCTGTGATGAGCAATAGTGGGTGCCCGGCGAGTACACAGGGATGCGGCAAGCATGTAAAAACATTTTTTTTACTTTCTGCTATAATAAACATCCCCCAAAAATATATAAAAATATATATATAAAAAAAAAACAAATGTATTCATCAGTTTAGGCCAATATGCATTTTGCTACATATTTCTGTTAAAAAAAATCACAATAAGCGTATATTGATAAGTTATAACATCTACAAAATAGGGCATATTTTATGGCATTTTTTAATTTTTTTTTACTAGTAATGGCGGGGATCAGCGATTTTTAGCAGGACTGCGACATTGCGGCAACAGATCGTCACTTTTGACACTTTTTTGGGACCAATGACATATATACAGCGATCAGTACTATAAAAATGCACTGATTACTGTATAAATGGCACTGGCAGGGAAAAGGTTAACACTAGGGGGTGATCAAGGGGTTAACTGTGTTCCCTGGGAGGTGTTTCTAACAGTATAGGGGATAGGCTGCCTGGGAGAAGAGAGAGATTGTTGTTCCTGATCACTAGAAACAACAGATCTCTCTCTCCTCCCCTGTCAGAATGGGGATCTGTTTGTTTACTATGCACATGCCTGCAAAAGCTACTGCAAGGACCGACGTACCGGTATGCCAATTCATGCAGGGGAGCCAACCTCCCGCAGTATATCTGCAGCTGCTGGTTGGGAAGTGGTTAAATGTACTATTAGGAATATAGGATTTTTGACCATCAGTTCTTATTACCCACTCCTACTTTGCTACAAAACTGGAGAATGATGGGAGAGAAAGGCATTTTACAGCTTTGCTGGCCAGTGCCCAATCCACTGAAGACAGCAGCATACCCCAAATGTTCCTGGATTACTTCACATTCTATGTCCCTCAATTTACTGGAGGGAAATATATTTATCATGGCCCTCCTAATAGCATTATTGGCTTCAGGCAAAGTAATGCACCGGTACACCCACCAGCCTGACCCAATTTAGGGGGAGAGGAAGGAAGGAGGGAGAAGGATATAGGGGGTTGGGGAGGAGAGAGAGAGGGAGTGGGCTGAGAGAGAATGAGAATGGAAGGGATGTATAAAGGTCACTTCCAGTGGTATGTACACAGTGGTTGCTCCTTCCATAAGACTTTGCAGCTCTGCCTTTTCTCATTCTAGACTCTATCATGTGGGTGGTTGGGGGTTGTAAAACCATACAGTTGAGCCACTCTGTTACTGGTGCTGTTGCGATAACTGCTGTTACTGTACAGCACATTACAATGCAGTGACTGGATTGAATAGACCCTTAGCTGACAAGGGAACTGCTGGGGGCTTTACTTTGCGGCTGTGGCAAGAATGATACCTCCTTTAGCATTTGGTTGGCATCACCACTCGCCAAACGTGACCTATTCAAATAAAAGTGTCCCGGCAACTGGGTGCAATGTAACTGCAATGTAACTGCTGTTAACGCACAGAACATTATAACTTAGTGGCTGGAGTGAATAGACCCTTAGCTGTCAAGGCTGCAGCTGGGGGTTTTCCAGCAATAATAATACCACCTTTTGCACTTGGTGAACACTACCACTTAACAATGCACATGGTTGTGGTAGGGTGGTGCAGCAATTAGGGGATTAAAACAGGTGGTGAGCAGGGGACATATCATCTCCTCACTCAGGGCCGGCCCTATGATGGGACCGGGTGGTACCATGGGTACCAGGCAGCACTTTTAGGGGGGCAGCATTCTGCCGCATGCCAGACAGCCCACTCCGCTGCCTGTGAGGACACTCACAGCCGGAGGGGAGCAGTCTGCGAGTGAGAAAGGCAGACGCCGCTCCCTCTGAGGAACCTGTTGTGCCGAGAATGGTTGCCCGTCGGAATCTGTTCCCCCTAGATCTCGGCTCCGATCGGAACTCCGCCTCTCCAGCCCTCTGCATTGCCACTCCCTCCTACTCTACCCACAAATTCTTATGATCCTAATACCGCCCCGTCCCCGTGCGTGTCCCCAATACAATGTAATTACTCATTATGGCAGATTGGATAGCAGCATTTGCCCCCGGGAGACAGCCTGTGTACAGGATATATCTATGCCTATGTGGTTCGGATGACTTTGACTATTTTTCTCTCTTGTCTGTCCTGAAGAAGCCTCATGGAGAAACACGTAGACGCACAGGGGACATTTATAGGCAACATATATACCTGACATCTTGTATGGTTTTCTTTTTAATGTTGTTTTATGTAACTACTTTGTAATAAAATTATATATTTTTTGCTATTCCTGTCTGTGTTGCCTATAAAGTCCGACAATTGGTTGCTTTCCTTAAGCAATTTTGTCTTTATCACATGAATAGAGCCATGACAGGTCCTCTTTATACATGTATAAAGCGAAGTGATTTTTTTTGGGGGGGGAGGGGCAGCATTTCATTCTTGGTCCCAGGCAGCACAATGTCTTGGACCGGCACTGTCCTCACTGCCTGTCAAATGCACCTGCAAAGTAATCTGTGAATGGATTACTTTTCAGAGGAGCGGCAGTCTTTTTCAGTTAGAACAGCACATGGAGCGCCATCTGCAAATGTCGGACGGGGGGGGGGGGGGCGGGGCTCAGTGTGCCTAAACTCACCAATGTACTCCCAGCCAGGATGTCCAGCTACTTCATTTACTCCGTATCCTTTCCAATTTGGCACCTAAACATACACGGAAAGTGCTCTCACTACTGTGTGTGTAAGTCAGTGTACGTCGGCACAACAGTACCCAGAGGTGCCCATCCATTAAGACAGCCCTGGATTTTACAGGTAAGAATAAAGTCCTATTTTTAAAACACTTTTAAACAAACAAAAAAAAAGGAAGAAAAGGACGTTAAAGTGGAAGTAAACCCTCCTATCTTTTTCAGCCAAGGAAGCTGCCATCTTGGCCTTTGTTCAATCTTCAACTGCCATGAAGCTGCACATGTGATCAGTTATGACACCAGCCATTGGATGGTTTGACAGTTTGGTTGAGAGCACAACCAATGTGCAGTTAGCATTCCCGGCATGCCGGGAATGTTAACAGTTTTTTTAAGTGTTACATCGATGGGTTTACTTCCGCTTTAAGGTAAACATAAAAATAAAAAAAAGCACTCAAATAAGAACAATTTTACACAAAATGTGAGGTATTGTAAATGAGGCTATATTGTACATGCACTGCATAATTACGTGCAACCAATTAGAACATCTATGCCATCTGGGGGTTATAAAAAAGGAAAGCCAATTAAGCAAGAGTTCATTACAGGGTTCATTACAAGCTAAAGGGTAATAGACTTTAAAATATGGGAACTGTGAATTTATAAAATAACACCTGTGACCTGATGGTAGGAGTTCTCAGTATCACAGATTCCAAAAAAACAGGTAATGGCTACCCTCATTAACTAAAGTGTCTATTATTGTTTAACTAAATCAGGACAAGAGAGCCAAGGCTGTCACAGAAGCACCCATTCATGCAATATGTGTGGAGGGTCCATCCACAAGGAATTGCTCAAATTATAACATCTGATTCATCCACTCCCTAACTAAGTCAGGAGCCAGGGAGATCTGCCTTCTGGGAATTGGTTTTTGTGATGTGAATAATACTCTATAAACATAACTGTACAGTACGTGTATCCTAATTCATGGAATCAATTGAAATGAGTATACAGATAAGAGGATCACATGAGAAAGAGACTTTGTAAACCACATTGTGGCCCAGATTCTGAAAGGGCTTACGACGGCGCAACGCCATGTGCGCCGTCGTAAGTCCTAATCTGGGCCATCGTATCTATGCGACTGATTCTTAGAATCAGTTACGCATAGATAACCATTAGATCCGACAGGCGTAAGGCTCTTATGCTGTCGGATCCTAAATGTAATTTTTTTTTCGCCACTAGGTGTCGCCTCCGTCGTTTTCCCGATCGAGTATGCAAATTAGCAAAATACGTGAATTCCCGAACATACGCGCGGTCGACACAGTGAAGATACGACGTTTACGTTAGATTTGCGACACGTAAAGTTGCCCCTGCTATATAAGGGGCAACCAATGTTAAGTATGGCCGTCGTTCCCGCGTCGAAATTTAAAAATGACGTCCTTGCGTCGTTATTTAGCGCAATGCACGTCGGGAAATTTTAGGGACGACGCATGTGCAGTACGATCGGCGCGGGAACGCGCCTAATTTAAATGATCCACGCCGAGATACGAGAATATGGGCCTAAGCCTTTGGATCACAATATTCAAATATCTAAACAGTTTTGTGAACCACATCTAGGACAGATAGTCGCTCTGCAGCCTGCAAAGGAACTTAGGGGTGTAGTATGACTTATGTAGAATACACAACTTTTCAGTCTGCTGGACTGGGACAAAGACTCTCTAGGGAGTAGGTGTAGGATGTTCCCCTTGTGCTTCCCCTGAATGTATTTAAATATCTCTCTTAAATCTTATTTTTTTCTGGCAGCAGAGCTGGCATTTTATAAACGTCCTGTATGCATGGGGCATGGGGCCTAAGGAACAGAGAGAAAGTGAGCTTACTCATTTCTCATCGCAATGGGGTGAACTGATAAAAGTGAAGTCACTCCAATTAGGTATTTTATGGTAGATCTGACACCCATTAAGGTGGTAGGTTGGAGTGTATTTATTTTTGTATTGTGACTTTTACGGAATCATTTTTACTATAAATAATGAAGTCTCAGGAGTGCATAATAGCTTCTGTTCCAGTCTTGTGTGAGAGTGTGTACAAAGATATATAGAAGAATGCACCACACATAAGGGCACATAGAGAACCAATTAGGAGGACCATTTCTAATGCCCTGTACACACGATTGGACCTTTGTCCAACCAAATTCACATCGGAATTCCGACGGAGGAAAAGAGAACATGTTCTCTATGTAATCTCCGAAGAAATTTATCTGAATCCGATGCAATTACTCTGATGGGGCATACACACGGTCGGAATTTTCTGATGGAAAAAGTCTGTCTGGAAATTCCGATAGTGTGTACGAGGCATTACACTGTGACCAAGTTTATGTATGAGTTTAGTTTCCTATCCACTTAGCACAGGTAGAAGAGGCAGTGTCTGAAGATAAATTGTATTTAAACGCAAGATTAGAAATGTGATATGCAACAGTTTACCAGACCTTAGACACGGTGACTGCATTTTTTTTCTTTTTCTGGATCTAAGGGGGGCAATATATTCACTTACTGTTCTGTACTGGAATGTTGTCACCCTAGGCCAGTGCTCCAAATTTCAAGTACTGAGATACTAGCCAAGCCTTAAGAGTTACTCGCCACCAGTTGCTCCACCCTACCCTGCCCTGCCCCTCTTAAATGATCTCTTGAAATTACACTGTTAAATGTTTTATGCAGAATTAAGGTTAAAAAATAAATATTAACAACAACAATATTAACATAAAGCATATTTCATTTATCTGACTGTGATAAATAAAACAAGGATAAAATATGGTTGGCTGCAAAAGACACTGTACACATCGTTACTGCCTTGTTAAGTAAATATGCGCTACGTACAGACTGCGGGGTTGAGAGGTGTGCTACACTAGGTGACTGGCCGGGAGTGACACCTTCTTTCTGGGTTCTCACTGAGCCCATCCCTAAGGCTTCACTCACACCTGCGCGTTTTGTAAATGCATGCAAAATTGCATAGTTCTGCATGCATTTATAAAACGTGCTAAAACCACATCACATTTGCCGCACAATTCATTGTAAATAGCATCCCAAACACTGCATGCTGACATGCATTTTTCTGCATGCAAAAATGTGCAAACCCTGTAAAATGAGTGGTGTAAAAAAAAACACCCAAAACTGATGCGGCAGAGGCTCAATGGGCTACTTCTTCCTAGTAGGCTGTTCCCTGAAGCTTGCGCTCTTCCTGCCGGGCTCTTCTTCCTCCTCCTTGCTGTCATGGGACGAGCATCTCTTCTGCCGCCTCCTGTCTGCCATGTCAGTGAAAAAAGAATATGCGGGGCTGCGCTGGAAACTACACTTCCCAGCGTGCAACACTGCACACAAAGCCCTCCATAAAGATGACTGGGTGAGGCGGTTGTGTAGCTTGTCAGAGCCGAGCGGACATGCTCCCCGCCCAAGCCGAGTGGACCTGCCCAAGCCGAACCGACCTGGCCCGGTCCGAGCCAAGCAGATCCGCCCCTTGCCCGAGCCAGAATACTCACCCTCAATTGATATTCACTCGCCAAATTTTGAGGGCTGCCCTAGGCCAATGTTGAGACTACAGAACACCTCCTTCGTCTCCTCATCTTCATAACATATGGGAATTGCTCTTTAGTTTACAGAGGGTAATGTGGCAACTGGCAAGGCTGAGCTGTTAACAATATCTGAGTATACAGGACAGCACTGGTTATCGGTCAGTATCAATAAAGATTTTTTAATTATTCAAAAGATAAAGCAAAAAAAAAAAATATTTAAACAACCTGAATGGAGGTATCATAAGAAGTACAATGTTGGGGTTTACATATACTATAAGGTTTCAGTTTTTCAAACTACTTTAAATTGATACATTCATAGGTTAAGAAACTGCACAGCAAAACACAAATATAACATTTAATCACAAAGATTTATAGCTGAGATGATTTATTGTTTTGGGTGGTTTTCTGTTTTGTATTAAATACTTTATTTTTTTCATTTTTCAGACAGTGGTCACGTTTATCTGTGTATAATGTCCCTTGCCAGTTTGAGAAATAGCTGTGTAATTACCGTTAAAGAAAGAGATACTCATCATTTTATAACTACATTCTGCCAATAGTGTATTAAATAAGATAAGATGATATTTTGTTATTTTTGTAATTTCAAACCAAGTTATTGAACTGCAGATGTGCTGTTTGTGATAAATGCATGCTTTTTTTTTCTTCCGATTTATTCATTATGCTTGTATTTAGCAAAATATATTAAATGTAAGGTATTTATTTTAATCAATTGTAAGAAATACAAATGTTCAGAAACTATAATATGTTTCTGACTTGTTGCATCACATATGGTTTCTATCTTTCGACACACACTGTAAACTTTCCTTTATTTACATTTCCCAGTAGACCAAAGAATGACCAGTTAGATAAAATAGAGATGATTTATGAAACCCAAAGATGAAGGATGGTTGTTGTCTACATTAACAATTAAGTTCATCTTTCATTTACAAAGGGAATTAAACAAAGAATGTGACTGGTCACGTTGGGTACCAGCAATGCTTTTGTGTTATTTTTTTTGGTTCCAACTTTTTAAATCATCCCAGTGTACTTAACAATGGCCATTGTATCAGTATGGTGGTGTTAGAAGTAGGTAATACCATGTTTATTATCTAAAACTACAGCCTCCATTTCCTGAAAAAAACAGGAGCTTTGGTTTCAAAAATCCATGAGGGTTCAAAAGAAAATAGGCACAGTCTAAGTACATAAAGATGTAATAGTATAATATAATAGTGTACTGATTTTCCTTCCACCATCTTCACCACCACAACATATGAATGTTGAAGCAGTAAGGCTGGCCATACATGGGTCAAATTTCAAAATAATTTTGAAAATCTTATCTAAGAATTTTTATTCGGATTTCGCACCGTTAGTGGGCTACAGCAACAGACGATTTTTGTGCAGCCATTGAACATAAGTATTCGGGCATTTTGGAAATAAAGGCTTTTCTAATCAATAATGGAAGAATCGTGTGAAAAATTTTATCGAAAAAGAAATGCGCAGAAAAGAAAATTCCCGGAAAGATAAGAAGATTCCCAGCCACAATTTTTTTTTCTGTAGGAACATGATTTGGAATTGAAGGCTTGATTGGTTGAATTTCTAAATCAATGGTGGCACCATTGGATCACAAAACGCACAAAAATTCAGATTTTCAAAAGGAAATTCTTTCAAAATTCAACCATGTATGGCCAGCCTTAATCATGAGCAATTTAGAAGCAAGTCTGAAACAAGTGTAGTGGACTGCTCCTGTTGGGCAGGCGCTGCTTTAAATTTAGAGAGTAGTCTGAGTGTTAGTTGACATATCATTTTGACTAAATTTGGCCTCTGTTTCAGCCATGGAGTAACCACTGTTGTTCTCCTGGGGGTGTTGTTATCACTTCAGGCCAAAGGGTGACAGCAGCTCAGTCAGGGTGATATTGGTGTCCCCCTCGGCAGCCAATCAGTGGGGGTGATCGTTCCGCTGTGCATGCTGGGGAGGGGTACTTAAGGAACAGACGTAGTTAGACCGAGGTCGTCGATCATTGGTCTGTCGTCCCCCCACCTCGTGGCCCTCCTGGCCGGGGGTGCGTGCTCCTGCAATGCTGGCTCCGGGACCACGTTGGTCCAGGGTTGTGATCTGTTTAAGTAGGCCCAGTAGTCAGACTGGGTCTACGCTGTCAAGGTTATCCTGTGCTGTCCATCCTGGAGGGAGGAAGCCGCTTGATGAAGGATCTATCTTGGAGAGGACCAGGCAAGAGGCTGGTATCTCGTGAGAGGCCTGGAAACTTCATCGAAGGATGCACCATATACTGAGAGGCTTGATGGTAATCGCCTATCAGACTTGAGTTCTGCAGAAGTTAATCTGGAGAGATCCGGGTGCTGAATCTTGTGTTAGGGCATTCTGGACCGAAAGTGTCTCCATTCAAAGGAAGGTCTGTGGCAGAGACTGTACTTTGTTCCGTGCGCCACTCTGGCTGCTAGGCCGATGAGTGGGACCTATCCGGGTGTGCAAGACCCACTCTGACTAGTGTGGCGAAGAGAGCTGTTTTGCTGGAAGCAGGAGTGTTTCCGGATTGAAATTACGCACCTGAACCTATCTACATGTTTACCCTTCCACCTCTTGAACCATTTCTTCTTTCTTTCCAAGTTCTGAAAAATAAATCTTAGAAAATAAGTGTAAAGCATGGACATTGAACTTTTTCAACTCTCATCTACTACCCTGGATGGCGAGATAACATGCCACCCGAAAATATTCAGCAGCTCGTCCGGGGTTAGTGCTACACAAAACATACAAATGTAGCGCTGAAAAATGTGAGAATACACACTGAATGTCTATGAAAAAACACCAAGTGACAAATATATGTGAAATAATATAAGTCCAAATAATGTATTTAATGGTGGAAACTTGATAGGTGAATGAGACTGGATGAGTAATCCCAGATTAACAATAATTCCCACTTGAACGTGATGAACACTTGTCAAATGCCCGCCACCAATAAAGCAGAGGTTTACCGGATAAATCGAACTCTAACGAGCATACGCCCAGAGGGTCAACGAAGCTGATAGTATACACGGCAGTATGACAGCATGGAACCAAATCTTCAAACGACAGGAAGCAGCTAAACCACCAGTCAAAAGAAGATGTCTAATGCTTGGAGATGGTAACTCTCAAACGTTCACACCATGGCCCAATGTATAGGAGAAGAGTGAAATACACATAGCATAATACCGTAGGCAAATGAGCGTTTTAATAACGGTTAGAAACACTTACATGGAAGTGGATGAAAAGAACGTTCAGATCAAAATTGTGCGTGGCAGCAGTGGAATCACCCGACGCGTTTCACAAAAACTTGCTTCGTCTGGGGTAAGGTCCTTCGGGGGTAGTGCTACACAAGTTTAAACAAATAAATAAATAAACACACACAAATGCATACTTTATTACTCTGACACTTTTGTTCATGAACCCTTAAATATACCATCACCCAAACAGACATATAAAGGGGAAATTAATTTTCATTATATTGATTTCTTCAAAAAAGTCTTGGATCAGAAACTGAACTATTATAAAGCTAACAAAAAAATAATAATTATACACCATTCAAAAGGCTGAGAAAACAAAAGTTTAAATTTGAGATTTCACATAATTAGTACCTGCATGAAATGAGGAGGCCAAGGGGCAGCCATTACTATGGTTCATCTAGAATTAATTTAATAATAACCCTAGAGATAAAAGCAATACCAGCAGGACTATATTTAATAGGGGGAATAAAATCCCCAGAGGAGAAATGGAAAAGATGTCAGAAGTGCAAAAAATATCAAAATATCAAAACATAATCAAAAGCCTTTGAACAAGAAAATACTTAGGAAAGCAAACAGACAACAAGAGACGTCTCTGGATGACTGTTAGTGATAAGTGTAACTACAAAGAAAAGCCCAGGGACATTACAGACTTAGAAAGAAGATATTGAAGAGAGATAGGGGGCCTGATTTACTAAGCTATGTGCGCTGCGCTGGTTCATGCATTAATTAGTACTCCGGGTGGAGGCTTAATTGGGCGCATGAACCAGCGTAGCAGCCGGCGCATTGAAACTAATATGTAAAGCCGCGCCGAACTCCCTATAGAAGTCTATGGGAGAAATCAAAAGTGTTCATTTTAAAGGCTAATCTGCAAGTTTTGTCCTAAAAAGTGTTTGGGGACCTCAGTCCTGCCCCAGGGAACATGTATCAATGCTTTTTTTATTTTTTAAAACGGCCGTTTTTTCGGGAGCAGTGAAATTAATAATTCTTAAAGTGAAACAATAAAAGTGAAATATTCCTTTAAATTTCGTACCTAGGGGGGGTGTAATGTCAGCATGTGAAATAGCGCATTTTTCCCTCACTTAGAACTCCCCCTGCACAAAGTGACATTCTGAAGGAAAAAAGTCATTTAAAAATTCACACGCGGCTATAATGAATTGTCGGCTCTGACAATTCTAAAGGGATTCATTCATAAAACAAACAAAAAAATGTGTAGGGGTTCCCCCAAATTAAATTACCAGGCCCTTCAGGTCTGGAATGGATATTAAGGGGAACCCCGCCGTAAAAACCAAAAAAAAAAAAGACGTGCGGTTCCCGGCAAATATCCATTCCAGACCCTTCAGGTCTGGTGTGGATTTTAAGGGGAACTCCACCCCAAATTGAAAAAAAAAATGGCGTGGAGTCCCCCTAAAAATCCACACCAGACCCTTATCCGAGCACGTTGACCTGGCCGGCCGCAGAAAAGAGGGGGGGACAGAGTGCGGCCCCCCCCTCTCCTGAACCGCACCAGGCCACATGCCCTCAACATGGGGAGGATGTCCCCATGTTGATGGGGACAAGGGTCTCATCCCCACAACCCTTGCCCGGTGGTTGTGGGGGTATGCGGGCGGGAGGTTTATCAGAATCTGGAAGACCCCTTTAACAAAGGGGACCCCCAGATCCTGACCCCCCCCTGTGTGAAATGGTAATGGGGTACATTGTACCTCTACCATTTCACCCCAAAAAAAATGTCAAAGTGATAAAAATGACAGTAGCCGGTTTTTGACAAATCTTTTAATAAAATCTTCTTTTCTTCTTTCCTTCGGGTTTCTTCCGCTGCTTCTTTCTTCTAGTCCACATCTTGCCCGACGTCTTCTTCTATCTTCTCCGTCCGTCCTTCCGCCTTCTGGTCCCGCATCTTGCCCGTTGTCTTCTCCGTCCGCCTCCTCGTCCGCATCTTGGGTCTTCTGCGGTCTTCTTCTCGGTCCGCCGCCTTCTCGTCCCCTGCGTTTGAATTTGATTTGGCCGCCGTTTTCCCGCTCCTGGGACCCGCCCCCCTCTGACGCCACAAGTAAACTCCTTAGAAGGTCATGTGCGTCAGAGGGGGGCGGGGTCGCAGAGCGTCACACAGCGGGGCAATTCAATTTCAATCGCGCCGCCCGGAGAAGAAGTTCCCGCCGTGTCACACTCATGTGACCCCGCCCCCCTCTGACGCCACAAGTAAACTCCTTAGAAGGTCATGTGCGTCAGAGGGGGGCGGGGTCACATGAGTGTGACACGGCGGGAACTTCTAAAAGATTTGTCAAAAACCGGCTACTGTCATTTTTATCACTTTGACATTTTTTTTGGGGTGAAATGGTAGAGGGTAAAGGGTTGTGGGGATGAGACCCTTGTCCCCATCAACATGGGGACATCCTCCCCATGTTGAGGGCATGTGGCCTGGTGCGGTTCAGGAGAGGGGGGGGGCCGCACTCTGTCCCCCCCTCTTTTCTGCGGCCGGCCAGGTCAACGTGCTCGGATAAGGGTCTGGTGTGGATTTTTAGGGGGACTCCACGCCATTTTTTTTTTTCAATTTGGGGTGGAGTTCCCCTTAAAATCCACACCAGACCTGAAGGGTCTGGAATGGATATTTGCCGGGAACCGCACGTCTTTTTTTTTTGGGGGTTTTTACGGCGGGGTTCCCCTTAATATCCATTCCAGACCTGAAGGGCCTGGTAATTTAATTTGGAGGGACCCCCTTTTTTTTTTTTTTTTTTTAATGAGCAATGACTCTATTCTTTATAGCCATGAGTACTTTAACCACTTGCCCACCGGGTTAATTCTGGCACTTCTCTCCTTCATGTGAAAATCACAATTTTTTGGCTAGAAAATTAATCAGAACCCCCAAACATTATATATTTTTTTTTTAGCAGACATCCTAGGGAATAAAATGGCAGTCATTGCAATACTTTTTGTCACACCGTATTTGCGCAGCGGTCTTACAAGCGCACTTTTTTTGGATAAAAATCACTTTTTTGAATTAAAAAATAAGACAACAATACATTTTGCCCAATTTTTTTCTATATTGTGAAAGATAATGTTACGCCGAGTAAAATGATACCCAACATGTCACGCTTAAAAATTGCGCCCGCTCGTGGCATGGCGTCAAACTTTTACCCTTTAAAAATCTCGATAGGCGACGTTTAAAAAATTCTACAGGTTGCATTTTTTGAGTTGCAGAGTAGGTCTAGGGCTAGAATTATTGCTCTCACTCTAACGATCGCGGCGATACCTCACTTGTGTGGTTTGAATACTGTTTTCATATGCGGGCGCTACTCGCGTATGCGTTTGCTTCTGTGCGCGAGCTCGTCGCGACAGGGCGCTTTAAAAATTTTTTTTGGGGTTTTCTTATTTATTTTTATTTAGTTTTATAATGTTTTACACTGAAATAAAAAATTAAAAAAAAAATGATCAGTTTTCTTCCTATTACAAGGAATGTAAACATCCCTTGTAATAGGACTAGTGTGTGACAGGTCCTCTTTATGGAGAGAGGCGGGGTCAATAAGGCTGGAAAGCATGGTATTGAAAAAAAAAAAAAAAGATCTCATGCTTTCAGCTGCAATCATGTTCGTTCACCACAGTGGTGTAGTGTATAGCACTTTGACCTAGCAGCAAAAGAGTCGTTGGTTCGAATCCCGCCCGTGACAGCATCTGCATGGAGTTTGCATGTTCTCCCTGTGCCTGCGTGGGTTTCCTCCCACAATATAAAAACACGCTGTAAATCGGTTCCGGTCTAAATAAGCCCTAATATGCAGTAGTATATTAAGGTTTGGTTCTGCCCTAGGCCTGACTACATATCTGCACCTCCTAATAGAAAAATGACCCACCCCTTCCTGTCAAGGTCACACCCTGTTTTTGTATAACCCCGCCCAGTAATTTTCAGGGGACCCACACACTAGTTCTGGGGGGGCACTGGATTCCCTTAACCACTTCCATACCAGGCACTTACGCACCTTCCCGCCCAAGCCAATTTTCAGCTTTCAACACTGTCGCACTTTGAATGGCAATTGCGCGGTCATACAACACTGTACCCAAACAAAATTGGCGTCCTTTTTTCCCCACAAATAGAGCTTTCTTTTGTTGTTATTTGATCACCTCTGCGTTTTTTTTTTGCGCAACAACTAAAAAAAGACTGCAAATTTTGAAACAAAAAAACCTTTTTCTTTTTTTAGGTTAATTTTTTTGTAAATAAGTTTTTCTCTTTCAATTACGGGCACTGATATGGCGGCACTGATGGGCACCGATGAGATGGCACTGATGGACATCGATGAGGTAGTACTGACGGCACAGATGAGGTGGCATTGATTGGCGGCGCTGCTATGCGGCACTGATGGGCACTCATAGGCGGCACTGATGGGCACTCATGGGCGGCACTTATGGGTGGCACTGATGGATACTTATGGGCGGCACTTATGGGTGGCACTGATGGATACTTATGGGTGGCACAGGTGGGCACTGATAGGTGGGCACTGTGCATGGATGGGCACTGTGGGGTGGCACTGATTTTTCCAGTCAGTGCCCATTTGTGGGCACTGATTGGCATCTTTTTTCTTATTTTTTAATGCTTTTAGTTTTTTTGTTCTATATTTTTTTTGTTTTTGCACACCCTGGTGGTCCAGGGTGGGCATCCCTGGTGGTCCAGTGTGGTGATCCGAGGGGGGGCTGCGCTGATAAACAATCAGCGCGAACGCCCCCTGTCAGGAGAGCCGCCGATCGGCTCTCCTATACTCGCGTCTGTAAGACGCGAGTGAGGAAGAGCCATCGATGGCTCTTCCTGTTTACATCGTGATCAGCCGTGATTGGACACGGCTGATCACGTGGTAAAGAGTCTCCGTCTCCGTGAGAGACTCTTTACCGAGATCGGAGATGCAGGGTGTCAGACTGACACCCCGCATCACCGATCGCCGCGCTGCGTGCCCCCACAGGCGCGTGCGGCATGAAATCCTGCAGGACGTCCTGCCAGGATTGTGTAACCACTTCCCGGACGTAAATCGGCCATAGGCTGGGCGGGAAGTGGTTAATTTGCATAGTTTTTCTCTCACTTCCTGTTTGGCTATGGGGCAGGAAGTGAAGGCAAATCTCCCCAATTGGACACAGATAATACAAAATAAACTGACAGGGCCTATAACCCTCCCTCACTCTATCCAAAATGAAAGAAAATAAAACTTGTTGATTATAGTTCTTGTCAGGGGCGGACTGACCATTGAGTCACTCGGGCACTGCCCGAGGGCCCCATGCCACTAGGGGGCCCCATCCGGGTTGCCAGGCTCAGTAAAACCAGGGACAGTATGTAAAAATCTGTGTTTTTTTTAGATCTGTCCCTGATATGTCCGAAAATGACATGCTTTTAATGTGAATATCCCAAGATTTTAGCTGCCCGCCTCTGCACTACCTCCTGGCGTGGTGGTCATCTGTAAGCCAGAGGGGCCCCATAATCTTCTATTGCCCAGGGGCCCCATGAGTTGTCAGTCCGCCCCTGGTTCTAGTTTAAGCACAAATTTCATAGAGTTTTATTGAGAGCCCTAAGAAAATATAACCATGCCAATAGGCCAGGATAGAGCGTTGCTAATATGTAGGAATGTGTGTGTTAGAGCACCCCACCCAATGTTAACTAAAAAATTATTAATTTGCAAATAAGTATTATCTGCTCATTTTTTTGGGGATGTCTGCACCCCTGATAGTGACAACATTTGTGAGGTGTCTTCACCCTTTCTAATTCATTCACTTCCTGTCACATAGCCAAACAGGAAGTGAGGGTAAAACCTTACTAATATATTTTCTTGTGGACACAGAGATCAATCTAAATAGTTTCCCATTATGTAAATTGCACTCTAGCATTTTGCTGTGTACACCCCAAATTATTAGGGATCTTGGACTTTGGGGTCCATTTACTAAAGGCAAATCCACTCCTACAAGTGCAAAGCAAGGAAGAAAACAAAACAACTTTGCTTCTACAGGATTGGATGTTAAAACCATCAGTGCTTCCTCTCTGATTTTCAGCAACTATGCTTGTACTGCAGAGTGGCTTTGCCTTTACTAAACCCCAAACTAAATAATCATTTGGGGCAGGGATCCTCAAACTACGGCCCTCCAGCTGTTGTAGAACTACACATCCCATGAGGCCTTGTAATGCACTGACATTCACAGACATGACTAGGCATGATGGGAATTGTAGTTCCTGAACAACTGGAGGGCCGTAGTTTGAAGACCCATGATTTGGGGTGTACACAGCAGTGCTGGAGTGCAATTTGCTTAATGGGGACACTAGTTAGATTGACCGGTGTCCCCAAGAAATGACACTGGTAGGGTTTTAACCTCACTTCCTGTTCAGCTGTGTGACAGGAAGTGAAGCCAATTTTAAGAAAAGGGACACAAAGCTCAACACAAAAATAAAAAAACACAAAGCAGGGGTTCTAACACTCACTAGGCTTCCCTCAAACACCCACAATTTGAATAGGATTGCCTTGCGCTAGATTTAAGCACAGTGCTGTAAATCAGCACGTCAAGCCTGTCCACCAATAGCAAACCCCCCCCCCCCCCCACAGGCCATGTTTGCAGGTTTTCCTTCATCTTGCACATGTGCTTTAAAATAGTCTGGACAGCAATTCTTGATAAGAGAAATCCCCAAAACATGTCCTGTCGGGGGTACTTGAGGGCTGAGGACCACTGCAGAATAAATAAAATACTTACCAGTTTTTGTCTTTAAAGTCAGGGAGAATAAACATGGCAAACATTTCATGATTACACACCAGGAAAGAAGCTTAGACAAAAATCACACATAATTTGTTAGGCCCAAACCTAGTTCAGCTGCAGCTGTCAACATATGTAGCATGAAAAAGTAACAAAAGACAAACTTAACAATTTTAAAGTAATTTTTATTGGTCAACAAAACAAGGAAAGCAAAAAAAGACAAACAAACAAAAATACATTTCAAAATTCTAATTAACCATAGCTTTACACATTTTTCATAAAATAAGGCCACATAGACAAATACATCAAAGTGAACATCATTTAAAAATAAACCAAAACCATTGGCAAAATAAAACAAAACCCATGCAACAAACCACATTTGTGTTTAGCAACAGCATTTCTGCCAGCCTGCCCCTTCTGAGGGCAGCTGAGGACTGATCGATCCAAGCTTTTTATAACAGTGCTAGTAATGAAGCAATTGAAATCACATGACCAAATTGCAGTCTCTAGTTTGGGTGAGCTTGTAATTGGGCACACCTGCAATTAATCCAAACCACGCTCTATGAGCATCCAAGGAGTGTTTTTCACCTTTTAAAAAGAAAGGATAATTTTTTTCTAAGTGTTTGAGCATGCTCAGTTCATCACACATGTAGGAACCAAGCTGCAATGGAATGAGAGCTTTTTTTTTTTTTGTTTCCCCTGATCTGATGCTTTCCAGCCTGAAGGGGAGGTGTTAAAGACAGAAGTAAACACGCACATTTAATAATCTATTTGTGTGAAAAAAAAGGTTGCCAATTTTGTTTGGGAGCCACGTCGCACGACTGCGCAATTGTCAGTTAAAGCGACGCCGTGCTGAATCCCAAAAACTTGCCCGGTCATTGACCAGAAATATGGTCCGGGCTCAAGTGGTTAAAAATTAACAAAACACAAAAGTGAGCCCAATTTTTGGGGATAATGTGAAAGATGATGTTACACTGAGTAAATAGATACCTTACATGTCACGCTTTACTATTGGAAACACTCCTGCAATGGGGCCAAAATGAATTCCGTGAATATCCCCATAGGCGACCTTTTATTTTTTTTTCCAGGTTACCAGTTTATAGTTACAAAGAAGGTCTAGTGGTAAAAGTATTGCTCTCGCTCTAAGGCACGCGTCAATACCTCACATGTGTGGTTTGAACGATGTTTATATATGTGGGCGGGACTTGCGTAAGTCCCGCCCACATATGTAAAAATTATTTTTACTTTTTGCTATAATAAATATCCCCAAAAATATATATTGTAAAAACTAAAAAAACCCTCAGTTTAGGCCGATACGTATTCTACATCTTTTTGGTTCCAAAAAATCGCAAATAGCGTTTAGTGTTTGGTTTTTGCAAAAGTTATAGCGTCTACAAAATATATTTTTTTTTGTTTTAACTAGTTATTGGGGCGATCAGCGATTTTTATCGGTACTGCGACATTATGGCGGACACATCGAACACTTTTTTGGAACCATTGGCATTTTTCTAGCGATCAGTGCTGTAAAAAATGCATTGCTTACTCTAAAAATGCCACTGGCAGGGAAGGGGTTAAGACTAGGTGCGAGGGAGGGGTTAAATATGTTCCCTGGGTGTGTTCTAACTGTAGGGGGGGGTGGGACTGACATGTGTAAATGACAGATCGCTGTTCATGAAGGGGAACTCCAGACCCCAAAAAAAAAAAATAAGGTGGGTTCCCTCCAGGTGCATACCAGGCTCTTAGGCTTGGTCTGGAACATAAGGGGTTAAACCCGCGCAAAAAAAAATAGCGTGGGGTCCCCCCCAAGATCCAAACCAAGCCATTATCCCAGGCACGCAGTCTGGTCAGACAGGAATGGGGGTGGGGACGAGCGAGCGCCCCCCTCCCTCCTGAGCCATACCAGACCACATGCCCTCAACATGGGGGAGTGTGTGCTGTGGGGGAGGGGGGCACTGCCCCCCCACCCCAAAGCACTCTTGTCCCCATGTCGATAGGGACAAGAGCCTCTTCCCGACAACCCTGGCCGTTGGTTGTCGGGGTATGCGGGCGGAGGGCTTATCAGAATCTGAGAGACCCCTTTAATAAAGGGGTCCCCAGATTCCGGCCCCCCACCCTATGTGAATGAGTATGGGGGTACATTGTACCCCTACCCATTCACCTGGGGAAAAAAATAATACACCACACATGAATAAATTAATTTATTAGTCAGCCGGGGGTCTTCTGCCGGGGCCCCCCACCACCACCCCATTAGGCCCCGGGCTTCGCCATCTTCTGCCGGAACCCCCTTCACCAGTGAGGCTCCTGCCTTTGGGGGAGGGTCCCGGGCTACTACGACGGTTTCTGCGGGGGGGGTGCACTGGCACCCCACCCCCGTCTTCAGCGACGTAATTCACCGGGACCCCCTTCACCAGGGAGGCTCCTGCCTTTGGGGGAGGGTCCCGGGCTTCCACGACGGTTTCTGCGGGGGGGGTGCACTGGCACCCCACCCCCGTCTTCAGCGACGTAATTCACCGGGACCCCCTTCACCAGGGAGGCTCCTGCCTTTGGGGGAGGGTCCCGGGCTTCCACGACGGTTTCTGCGGGGGGGGGGGTGCACTGGCACCCCACCCCCGTCTTCAGCGACGTAATTCACCGGGACCCCCTTCACCAGGGAGGCTCCTGCCTTTGGGGGAGGGTCCCGGGCTTCCACGACGGTTTCTGCGGGGGGGGGGGTGCACTGGCACCCCACCCCCGTCTTCAGCGACGTAATTCACCGGGACCCCCTTCACCAGGGAGGCTCCTGCCTTTGGGGGAGGGTCCCGGGCTTGTACGGTGTCTTCCGCCGGAGGGCGCCACTCTCCGGGCTTCTGCGATGCCTTCCGCTTCTGCCTGTCTCCTCCGCGGAGCACAGGGCTTGTCTCCGCTGTCTTCTCCCTTCTCTTCCATTCGATGTTGACACGACGAGGTCCGGCGCTGGAATGCCGTCTGAGCAGTGGGCATGGACTTATATAGGGCAATGCCACCATGTGACCTCAACCCATGTGACATCACATTCCCATCATGCCCAGGGAATGTGATGTCACATGGGTTGAGGTCACATGGTGGCATTGCCCTATATAAGTCCATGCCCGCCGCTGACACGGCATGTCAGCGCGGAACCTCGTCGTGTCAACATCCAATGGAAGAGAAGGAAGAAGACAGCGGAGACAAGCCCTGGGCTCCCGGAGGAGACAGGCAGAAGAAGGAAGAGAGAAGAAAGAAGACGGAAGAAAGCCCTGGCTCCGCGGGGGAGCCAGGCAGAAGAGGGAGCAGAGAAAAGACCGGGGAGTTGGCGCACCCCCGGCAGAAGACCAGGAAGACCGGAACCCTGGCGGAAGGCACCGGAAAGACCGGGGGATAGGCGCCATCCCCCGGCAGAAGACCCCGAAGTCCGGATGCCCCTCCCTAATGAAAAAGAGCTTAAATGGGGTGGGGGCATCCGGCGGAAGGCTCCGGAGAGGACCGAGGGATGGCGCCCTCCCCCGGCAGAAATCACCGAAGCCCAGGGTCCCGGCAGAAGATCGGGAGAGAAGAAACCCCCCCTTCTAAGAGAGCTAAAGAAGAAAGGGGGGGCTCCGGAGCAGATTAATAAAATATTTTATTGTGTGGTGTTTTATTTTACTTTACATTTCCCCCATGTGAATGGGTAGAGGTACGATGTACCCCATACTCATTCACATAGGGTGGGGGGCCGGCATCTGGGGGCCCCCTTATTAAAGGGAGCTCGCAGATTCCGATTAGCCCCGCCCGCATACCCCGACAACCAATGGCAAGGGTTGTCGGGAAGAGGCTCTTGTCCCTATCGACATGGGGGCAAGAGTGCTGTGGGGTGGGGGGGCAGTGCCCCCCTCCCCCACAGCACACACTCCCCCATGTTGAGGGCATGCGGTCTGGTACGGCTCAGGAGGGGGGGGCGCTCGCTCGTCCCCGCCCCCATTCCTGTCCGGGCCAGACTGCATGCTTGGGATGAGGGCTTGGTTTGGATCTGGGGGGGACCCCCGCGCCGAATCGGCGCGGGTTTAACCCCTCACGTTCCGGACCAAGCCTAAGAGCCTAATGTAGCCCTGGAGGGGGACCCGCGCCGATTTCAAGTTTGAAATTTGGCGCGGAGTTCCCCTTCAGGGCTGAAAACAACTCGGAGATTCCCGTGCGCCGCGTCACGCAGCGCATTCACGGGTACGCCGCTTGGTATTTACCAAGATTTTCACGGCGTACTGACGAGGCGCACGGGAATCCCTGACTTTTCTCTCTGCGCATGCCCAGTATGCAAATGAACCTCCCGAGGTTCAGGCGCACTGTGCAAGCGTACGGGGATCTGTTTTCAAAAAACACTTTCCCTTTCAATTCGGCCCGCCAAACACTTCAAAACACATGTCACTTCACTTCCCCTGCATCCCCCCACCTCCCCCCCTAATAAACTCCCGCCCAAACCCCCGCAATTTACAGTTTAATGTGCCGTGCGCCAGGTCTGTACTGGTGCACAATGCACCCTCTCCTGGGCGCACGGAGCACATTAGTAACTAGGGAAATACACTGCACTAGCAGCGTATTTCTTTAGTAAATGGCAAAACGGCTGCTACTCCTGCTTTTACTCCATGAGTCATGGAGTAAAGGCTTGGTAAATCAGCCCCAGGGCATCTGAGCCATGAATAAAGTATTATTAGGAAAGTCTTTGCACAGAGATTTCAGAGCCTCATTAGCTTTCCAGGGCCAGACTGAAGGAAGAACACGTTCTCTGCTTTGTTGCTTTGGTATATTATATGCCTGTTTTTCATTGCGGCAGCTCTAGTAAGGTTCAATTCCAACACATGGGTGCACAGCCACTTGTGAATGGCCATCATTGCCTTCTAGCTTTGCAAGTTTTTGTATATAGTGCATTTGTGGGATCTGACTCTACTGGCCACTCCAGAGACCTTATCCAGCCCTTGAATTTTTATTTTATAAACTACTTGATGACCTGCAACATAACGGTATGTCGCTGGATTTCAAGTGGTTATACTGAGATGGTGCCTGCAGCTGCAGGTATAATCCCTGTTTTGTTTTTTAGAGCTCTCTTGTAAAAGAAATCCTAGCAGCCAACTAGTTGCTGGATTGTTTTTACAAGCAGTGGGAGGGGACTACCCCACCCCCTTCTGTGGCTTTCTTGAGCTCTCCTGTCCCACCAGGAGACCCAAACAACCGCCGGATGATCACAGAGGCAAATAGAGACCGGAGCTCCTCTGTTCAACCTCTGTCTAATAGACCCCATATCTCCCAATAAAGAGTACTTGTCACGGTCTATTGCTTTGGCAGGTGATAGTTATATTCTCTGTGATAAAAATCAAAACGATAAAAAAAAAATTAAAGCAACAGTATAAAAATTAGAATAAATAACAAAGACAAAATGTAAGCGCTCCCATCCCCCTGTGCATTGGGCCTGTATGACGCAAACAACTATGGTCCCACACATGAGGCATCACTGTGAACATCAGATCATGAGTAGTAATTCTAGCATCAGACCTCCTGTGTAAAGCTAAAGTGATAACATGTAAAAGGTTTTAAAGCATCGCCTATGGATAGTAAAATGTAAGTAGTTTGTTGCCATTTTTAAAGCGCGGCATGTTTGTTATCTGTTTACTCAGCGTAACATAATCTTTTCAATTTTAGCAGACAGTTCATCCGATCCCCCCATAGGGGAGAGCGGAGAAAAGACAGGGCGGTCCCTGCACAGTGTGCGGGGACCGCCCTGTCAGCCGACGGCTCAGCGGGGATTTTACGGAGGATCCCCGCTGAGCTGACGGAAACACGGAGGTGGATCATTACTGATCCGCCCCATGTGAAAGGGCCCTTAATGACCACTTTGAACTTGCAATGACTTTATGTGGGGACTGAGCCAGATGACACCAGCCATCTACATTGGCAGTATAAAGCTGGGGGGGGGGGGAGTAGTATTATAATGAAGCGTGACCCCATGTAAATGCATGGCCGAACGAACGGCGCAAGCGCGCGCATGCTCATAATCACATCGCAAATACTCCCTAAGATACGACGGCTCAATTCGTACGACGTGAACGTAACTTATGCCCAGCCCCATTCACGTACGACTTACGCAAACGACGTAAAATCCGACGGCAGTTCCGACTTCCATACCCTAAACGACTTAGACCGCCCTGTCAGCCGACGGCTCAGCAGGGATTTTACGGAGGATGCCCGCTGAGCTGACGGACACACGGAGGCGGATCATTACTGATCCGCCCCATGTGAAAAGGCCCTTAATTACCACTTTGAACTTGCAATGACTTTATGTGGGGACTGAGCCAGATGACACCAGCCATCTACATTGGCAGTATAAAGCTGGGGGGGGGGGGAGGGGTGGAAAGTAATTGGAATGTATGCTCAACCTGCTCAATATCATTATTAAAGAGGAACTGCAGTCTGCTCACATAATTTGTAATAAAAAAAATCTTTGCCATTCTGAAGCTTCATTCCAACCTCTTTGCATATTATTTTATATACAGTATACTGTGATTTTGTACTTTCCAAATATGCTGCAGAAATCTCTCTCCACTAAGTCTGGCTGCATCCATTTTAACTGTGGGCAGCTGAAGCTGCTGCCTGTTCACTTCCACACAGACACAAAGAGGCACACCTCCAACTCTGCAGCCCCGCAGCTTTCATTGGCTCTCTTATGGCTCATCCCCCCTCCCTTCCTGGCAAACTCCCATGAGAGTGAGAGAGAGAGAGCTGTGCAGAATGTCAAAAGCCTAGGCTTTTTACCAGACAAGAAACAGGAAGTGGGCTGTTTAAGGTATTTACTGGCAGAAAAAAAATGTTTTACTATCCAAAGTTAAAACAACAAGAGTAGAAGATTTAATAGACGGAAAGATGAAAAAATCACTGAAGTTCTGCTTTAAGTTGGAATTCTGGTTTATTTGAATCAGCTCACTCATTTATAATTGTAACCCTGGGCAGTGACATTGTTCTTTTCCGCACCACAGCATAGGGTTTCACAAACCCGCCCACACACAGCAGCTGTCACTTCCACCCAGCAACAAGTGAAGGTGCCACTTGCAACTGTGGGGGATGTAATACCCAGAAGACAGCCTCTATTCAATGGAGATCTGCATGGGACTATAAGTCCCAGGAGGACAGTGTTCTGCAGGGAGGGGGGAAAGGAAGGAGAAGCCAGAGAAAGGAGAAATCTCATGTGGGGAGTGAGAAGAGACAGTTGGAGTGCTGCTGAGTCAGAGGTGCTGCTTATCTCCGAAGTTCATGGATGTGTCGAAATGGAACTGTCATTCTACTTTATTAGAGTAGAATGGATGGTACTGGTACTCTTATGGGCAGTACCAGTGGGGAAGCTAGACATTATTTCACCCGGGGCAAAGAATCAGTTCAGTGCCCCCCCTTATGGGACAAGGTTAGGCAGAAGTGAGAAACTCCCAGGCCATAGCTGTTAAGTCAGCTGTCTGTCCCCTCCCCCATGCTCCTCTATTGTCCCCCCTGCTTCTCTGGTCCTCCCCTTGCTTCTCTGTCTCCCCCCAGGTAAGCAGTGCGGGAAGGGAGAGACAGAGGAGCGGAGGGGGGAGGCGGTCCGCTGTCAGTGAAGGCAGCCCACTGAGCCATCGGCCCACCGGGAAACTCCCTGTAGTCCCAATGGCCAGTTCATCCCTGGGTGTCACTGGTTTCATAAAAGATCATTGCTGCATCCAATGTTGCTGGCAATGTCATGGGTTCTGCGAGAAGCCCCCTTGAATATCTAGGGTTCTCAATACAACAGACTGCATAGTGGTGAGTCGCTGCTGGCTACAACCTCATTATCCTCATTTAAAAGGAACAGTGCCACTATAATTTAGAACTTAGTTTGAGGACTTACACCTTTTAGTGTGGCATACAAGTTTACCTGAGTGCTCCAATATAGGACTCTGGGCCCCAATGTCTAATACCAGGCTGGTCAATGGAAGTTTGGAGTGACTCTAGGAGCTTTCAGCCTCTAGGCAATTATCTCTGTTAATGAACAAAAAAGGTGAAGGACTGATGTGTGCATCCCAAATAACTTGATCTGACCGATCCGGTAAATTGAAACAAATGGAATAACCAGTGCAATAGCATTGGAGAGAACCCCTATTAGATCTATTATAGACAGACCAAGTATTGTAAAAAATATAATTTTTTTTTACAAATACTGTACATGTAGACAAAAATAGGTAAGTGACTTCAATAAAAACAACAATACAAACTACCCAAAGTTGCAATGGTATGTAAACCCACTGCTCTTAGAATAAGTTAGTGGTGATGCATACAGGTGATGATACTTTACATGTTACGGACAAGACAGTCCTTCTTCAGGGGTTATTTAAGTCAAGTTGGGTACATTGTTTCTAGAATGCAAGAAATACCAAAAGATATTCTATATTAGTATTAAGGTAACTACTATACAAATGGTACAAAGGTTTAACAAACTAAACACTATGGCCCGGATTCACAGAGACTTACGCCGACGTATCTACTGTCGTAAGTCCAAATGAGCGCCGTCGTATCTATGCGCTGATTCTTTAAATGAGATACGCCTGAATTTTGCCAAGATACGACCGACGTAAGTCTCCTTACGCCGTCGTATCTTGGGTGCATATTTACGCTGGCCGCTAGGGGCGCTTCCGTTGATTTACTTGTTGAATATGTAAATGAGCAAGATACCCCGATTCACAAACGTACTTGCGCCCGTCGCTGTAATCTACGTTGTTTACGTAAGGCGTTTTTCCGGCGTAAAGTTAAACCACCAAAAAGCTGGTCTAAGTCATTTAGGGTATGGACGTCGGAACTGCCGTCGGATTTTACGTCGTTTGCGTAAGTCGTACGTGAATGGGGCTGGGCGTAAGTTACGTTCACGTCGTACGAATTGAGCCGTCGCATCTTAGGGAGTATTTGCGATGTGATTATGAGCATGCGTGTTTTTGCTGATTGTTTTTTGGTGTTTTTTTTTTTTTTTTTTGTGCGTGTTTGTTTTTGAATTACTATTAGCTGTGTCCTTGTGTGTTTAGATTTTTGTTAGTTTTTTGTGGTGTATATTTTTGTCTGGTTTTTGGGTGTGTATTGTAGATTGATTGTCGGGTGTGTTTGTTGTTGCTGGGTGGTGTATGTGATGCCCCCCAAACGCAGGAAGCTTAATTTCACCCTGGGAGAGAAGCAAATTCTTGCTCGGGGCATTGTGAAATATGGGCGATTTCTGCATGGCCCTGAGAGCCAGAACACCACCCCGGCCAGGAGGAGGCAGCTTATTAAAAAAATCACGGACCAGATCAATGCGGCGGGGGGGGGGGGGGGGAGACCAGGACCCCCGCTGGCATACAGAAAAAAATAAATGATCTGAGGAGCGTCGTCCGGAATAAGATGACAAGGATCGACGCCCATACCAGGGGCACTGGAGGAGGGGGACCCTGCCCAGTCAGACTGACGGAGGAGGAATGGGCAGTGGCCCAGTGTTTCCACCCACAGCAGGTGGTGGGCCTGCCTGGCTATCAGTGGCGGCCCGTCCATAGGGGGCGCCTGGGCGCCGCCCCCCACCCCCCCAAGGCTGCAAAAAAAAAAAATGAAAAAAAAGTTCTTTAAGTTTACTCTGCTAGGGCGCTGGTCACTGTGAACTATGGGAGCGTTCATGTCACTACAATCCTGTGATTGCAGGCGAGACGCTACATTTGCAGGGTTTTGTGTTGATTCGAGGCGCAGAGCTAATAGCCCCAGCACTCTCATTGGTCAGACTTCTGCCTGTCTGTGTATCTGACCATTAGCAATCACTGTAGGACTTGGGAGGTGCTTCCCCCCCAGCAGCCGTCTTACTTTCACTTTCTGTTCTAGTGAAGTCAGGAAGACTGTAGCTGGAGGGACTATTTATTTTTTCCTTTCTGCTCCTATGTGGATGTACACTGGCTGCATTTGAAGTACTAGGCTCACACTGCCTCCTTCCTCCATCCATCTCCATGTGACAGCCAGCAGTGCACACTGAAAACATAGAAGGTACAGTACATGGAGGGTCGGGGAGGGGGGGGGGAGTAAATGTTTCACTGACTCCTGATAACAGCTCACTGCACACTAGGCTCAGCCTTATATATTGCAGGAGATAACGTTCTTCCCCTGTGACAGGTTACCCTCAGACTGCTGCTATCTCACTGTTTATTGAACTTGAGGTTAACTCTTTACTTCCCTGCATTTGTTTTGTTGGTTTCTCTGATTACCTACTGGAGGTAGGGTATGAGCCCAGGTTCAGACTACTGCGATCTAAGACATGGCATGTGATTTGCACCCGCACTGCGGTGTGATTCGCATGCGATGTCAGTGAGATGTGAGTTCAGCCATACAGTTGTTTGGCTGAACTTTTCCCCCCACACTGAAATTGGATCGCATGGGTGTTCTCACCTATGCGATGCGATTTCTGTGAGTTCACAGTTCACACTGCGATCTGTGAACCGATCTGGGGGTGCCATTAACATTGTAATGACACCCGCAGCTGTTCGCAGAGGGCAGTGTGAACTGCCAGCAGGAGAGATGCGATGCGGGAACCAACGCTGAAATCGCACTGGTTCCCGCATCACAATCAGTGTGAACCCAGGCTAAAGGAGAAGGATCATCTCATAAAACCAGGGCTGGTGCTCCATGCTTCTAGATTAGAAGCATCCACTATTTTAGAATTCAACTGTTTGTTAAACCTGGGTGTATTACAAGGATGAGGATGATGATGACAGGTGCATTATACAATGATGAGGATCGGTGTATTATAGAATGATGAGGATGAAGATGACGTGTGTATTATACAATGATGAGGAGTATGATGATGATAATGATGGGTGTATAATATGGGAATGACGATGACGGGTGTATTATACGATGATGACGATGACGGGTGTATTATACGATGATGACGATGACGGGTGTATTATACGATGATGACGATGACCGGTGTATTATACGATGATGACGATGACGTGTGTATTATACGATGATGACGATGACGGGTGTATTATACGATGATGACGATGACGGGTGTATTATACGATGATGACGGGTGTATTATATGATGATGACGATGACGGGTGTATTATACGATGATGACGATGACGGGTGTATTATACGATGATGACGGGTGTATTATACGATGATGACGATGACGGGTGTATTATACGATGATGACAATGATGGGTGTATTATACGATGATGACGATGACGGGTGTATTATACGATGATGACGATGACGCGTGTATTATACGATGATGACGATGACGCGTGTATTATACGATGATGACGATGACGCGTGTATTATACGATGATGACGATGATGGGTGTATTATACGATGATGACGATGACGGGTGTATTATACGATGATGACGATGACGGGTGTATTATACGATGATGACGATGACGGGTGTATTATACGATGATGACGATGACGGGTGTATTATACGATGATGACGATGACGGGTGTATTATACGATGATGACGATGACGGGTGTATTATACGATGACGATGAGGAGAAGGAGGAGGATATAATATGGGGATGACGATGACGGGTGTATTATACAATGATGAGGAGTATGATGATTGTATAATATGGGGATGACGATGACGGGTGTATTATACAATGATGAGGAGTATGATGATTGTATAATATGGGGATGACGATGACGGGTGTATTATACAATGATGAGGAGTATGATGATGATGATGATAATGATGGGTGTATAATATGGGGATGACGATGATGGGTGTATTATACAATGATGAGGAGTATGATGATGATAATGATGAGTGTATAATATGGGGATGACGATGATGGGTGTATTATACAATGATGAGGAGTATGATGATGATGATGGGTGTATAATATGGGGATGACGATGATGGGTGTATTATACAATGACTGGAGCATCAGGGTGTCAGACAGTGTTATTGAGTGTGCCACATCATGTCTCGTTGGCTGCTTTGCAATACATGATTTTGGGGATTTCTGCCATGCCATGTGCTGACTATGTTACACTACATAATAGTCACAAATTGTGAGTACATCTGTCCTGTAATGTATACAGCTATATACACCCATCTGTATATAGAGACCATCCTCCATCATCACTGACTGCAGATATACATCATTATTATTGTATTTATTTTATTTCAGGTACTTCTATAGCGCCGTCAATTTACGCAGCGCTTTATACACTGTACAGTCACATTAGTCACTACCCTCAAGGAGCTTACAACCTAAGGTCCCTAACACACATTCATACACATACTGGGGCCAATTTAGACAGGATCCAATTAACCTCCCAGCATGTCCTGTTACTGTATACATAGCTGTATACAGGACAGATGATGTATATCTGCAGTCAGTGATGATGGAGGAAGGTCTCTATATACAGGAAGGAAGGTTGGTGTATATAGCTAGCTGTATACAGGACAGATGATGTATCCCTTCATACCCTGATCTGTGAGGCTGAGCTGTATATTCTGTCCTGTGATGCTAGGGCGGTATACTCTGTCCTGTGATGCTAGAGCTGTATACTCTGTCCTGTGATGCTAGAGCTGTATACTCTGTCCTGTGATGCTAGACCTGTATACTCTGTCCTGTGATGCTAGACCTGTATACTCTGTCCTGTGATGCTAGGGCGGTATACTCTGTCCTGTGATGCTAGGGCGGTATACTCTGTCCTGTGATGCTAGGGCGGTATACTCTGTCCTGTGATGCTAGAGCTGTATACTCTGTCCTGTGATGCTAGAGCTGTATACTCTGTCCTGTGATGCTAGGGCGGTATACTCTGTCCTGTGATGCTAGACCTGTATACTCTGTCCTGTGATGCTAGGGCGGTATACTCTGTCCTGTGATGCTAGAGCTGTATACTCTGTCCTGTGATGCTAGACCTGTATACTCTGTCCTGTGATGCTAGACCTGTATACTCTGTCCTGTGATGCTAGGGCTGTATACTCTGTCCTGTGATGCTAGACCTGTATACTCTGTCCTGTGATGCTAGAGCTGTATACTCTGTCCTGTGATGCTAGGGCGGTATACTCTGTCCTGTGATGCTAGAGCTGTATACTCTGTCCTGTGATGCTAGAGCTGTATACTCTGTCCTGTGATGCTAGCACTGTATACTCTGTCCTGTGATGCTAGGGCTGTATACTCTGTCCTGTGATGCTAGGGCTGTATACTCTGTCCTGTGATGCTAGGGCTGTATACTCTGTCCTGTGATGCTAGAGCTGTATACTCTGTCCTGTGATGCTAGGGCTGTATACACTATCCTGTGATGCTAGGGCTGTATACTCCTGACACTATGGGTGGAATACAGGGGATGGTGTGGGTGGAGTATGTAAGGGGTGGGGCTTATGGGAAGTGGGAGGGGTCAAAAATGAAGGGCGGAGTCTTGCGCCCCCCCATCCTAAAACTTCACCAGTCGCCACTGCTGGCTATACGTCAGATGTTCCTAGGAGGACAGGTAGGTTTTTTTGTTTATTCTCTGTTGATTAGCATGTGTGGGTGGGGGAAGGGAAGATGTGCCAAGTGTGTGGTTCCTCAAACATGTGATTGTTTTGTGTCCTCCACAGATGGCCAGGAGGTTGCAGGCCAGGAGGTTGCAGGGCCATCGGGCCAGGCTGCTGCACCACCCCCAAGACAGGCTGATGATGAGTCCCAAGAAGGGCAGGATTCCCCAGGGGAGGGGATTGGCCAAACCTCCCCTCATGAGGAGGTTGAGGGGGAGGAGGTTGAGGGGGAGGAGGATGAGTGGGGGGAGGATGATGAGGGGGAGGAGGACGAAAATATGCAGATTGGCCGGGAAGTCCTCCTGGCCACTGATATGATGACCTTTGAGTCTTCCCCTGAGGCTACCCCTGAGGCTGGCACCAGTCAGGCCACCATCAGGGGTAGCCCCTCCCACTTCTCCCCCAACAGGCCTCCAGTCACAAGGGTCACTCTCTCCCCTCCTCCAGGCCCGCAAGACTCAGCGGCAGCCAGGGGGCCAACCCAGGAGACCGTGGCTGTGGGCGAGCGTCTGTCGGCCAGTGTGGTGAAGCACAATGCCCGGCAGACCCGCACTCTTGGGAAAATACTTGAAAAAATTACCCAGATGGAGCACAGCCAGGGTGAAATGATGGAGGCACTCGGTGATGTGGCCACCAACTCAACGGCGGTCATTACATGTTTGAACGACATACAGACCGCCACAACACGCGTGGCCCATGAGCTGAGTGCCCTGACCCAGGCTGTGCAGGACAATACTAGGTCTGGCCAGGCCAATGCGGCTGCCCTCACTGCCTGTCTCACTCGAATTGCAGGGGCCATGGAGGGCAGGCCAGCAGGGGCGGCTCCTCCTTCCCCAGCTCACCCCCCCCAGGAGGCTCCTCCTTCCCCAGCTCACCCCCCCCAGGAGGCTCCTCCTTCCCCAGCTCACCCCCCCAATGGACATCCTCCGCGACGGCGTGGCCTTGCCCGTGGCCGTGCCCGTGGCCGTGCACCTGCCCGTGCCCCTGCCCAGCCAAGGCGTAGCAATCGCCGCCGCTAATTAATTAGCAGGGATACTTTTGTTTTTTTGTTTATGCATTTTTTTTTTTTTTATTATTTAATTTGGTCTTCTGTACTTATGATTTGATTTATGTGTGTGAATGATGTGTGAATGTGGGGGGGTGGCATTCCTGATAAATTAAGGGTGTCACCCTCAGTTTTGGTGGAGTAGGGATCCCCAGGACCAGGGAGAAGTGCAATCTTAGGTTCCTGAATGGTGTATGAATGCACAGTGACATAATTGGAGCCGTGGCGTGGCGTTACTGCTCCCAAGTCCCAAAGGGGGGGGGGGGGGACTTGGATCTAATCCAATTCGATGTGCATGTGATGTGTCTGTGCTAGGGACCACAGTGGTGTGCATTCATGCATTATCATTGTGACTTTATTGATGTGCATTTACAGGGAAAAGATACATTCTTATTGTGACATTATTCATGTACGTTTACTGGGAAAAAATGCCTTCTGCAAGGCGTCTCCTGGCTGCTGTGCCCTCAGCAGACCGGGTAGAGTTGGTTGGGGGGGTATTGCCTGGGTCGGGGGTCAGGTCATCACATAAGTCAATATGCAGTCCCCTTCTCAGGGCAAAGTTGTGGAGTATACAACATGCCCCAATTATTTGGCACACAAAGTCTGGGGAATACAGCAGTGTACCCCCAGACTTATCCAGGCATCTGAAGCGGGACTTCATAAGCCCAAATGTACGTTCAACCACTCCCCGGGTACGTATGTGCGCCTGGTTGTAGCGTTGCTCTCCTGGGGTTTGGGGGTTCCTGAATCATGTGAGGTCCCAGGGCATATCCAGAGTCACCTGTAAGGGAAAAGACAGGAGGATATTAGTCATGCATGTGCCCCTTGTGATGTCAGCATCATGGGGGGGACATACCTGACACACATGTCACTCACCAATCAGCCAGCTGTCTCCATACATGTTCTGGTCCAAATCTCTGGAGATCTGGGTCTGCCGGAAAATATAGCTGTCATGGCAGGATCCCGGAAATTTAGCACAGACGTGCCAGATGAGGCCATGGGCATCTACGATCACCTGCACATTTATGGAATGCCAGCCTTTACGATTCCGGAACATGTGCTCAGTATCATGGGGGGGTTGTAGTGCCACATGGGTACAATCAATGGCCCCAATGGTGCGTGGGAATCTGGCAATGTGATAGAAGTCTGTCATGGTCTTCAAACGCTGGTCCTCCTGGGTGGGTTTTTGAAATTGATTTCCCATGCGCCGCAGGATTGCAGGGACCACTTGGTGCACACACCTGCTCATGGAGGATTGTGCCATCCCAGCCACGCCTCCACTTGTGCGTTGGAAAGAGCCAGTGGCAAGAAAATGCAGAGTTGCCAGTACTTTGATGAGTGGCTGCAGTGCATGGGAGCGTTGTGTTGGGCTGGTGAGATCATCCTGAAGTATTGTTGTTAATTCCAGGATGGCCTCACGGTTAAATCTGAAGTTGCGGAATACTTCTGAAGCAGGCATGCCAAACACATCTTGGCGTGGGCGGTATACTCTCTCCTGTGCCCTCCTCCTCCTCCTCCTCTGTGCCCTCCTCCTTCTTTGCGCCTCTAAAGACACTAATGCAGCTAGGATCATTGATGGTCCTGGCATTTTGGCAGACAGATTGTAGTCCTGAAAGTGTGTGTGTGCTGAGCTCTTCCTCAATGGTGTTGCTTCAGCAGACATTCAGACGGCATGTGTAAAATTAGGGCTGCTTTTATAAAGTGTAAATTCCCACCGGGAAACTAACAGGTGCGCACAGGGCGTAATCTACGGCGCACACACTTAATTCTGTGGATCGCCCTATCTCCCTCATTTGCATCTTTGCCTATCAAAAAAAGCGGCGTGCCTAGCGTAATTTGCGCCTGAGAATGCGCCGGTGTAATTATTTTAGGTAGGACGGAAAAGCCGGAATTTCAGGCGCTTCTCGTTTTGAGGATCGGGCGCAAAGATACACGCCGTGTAAATTTAGAAAACTCGAGTTAAGTCGGCGTATCTCTTTTGTGGATCTGGCCCCCTGTACCCAACTTAAATAACCTCAGAAGAAGGACTGTCTTGTCTGTAAGGCCCTGTACACACGAGGAGACATGTCCGATGAAATCGGTCCGCGGACCGTTTTCATCGGGCATGTCTCCTGGGATATTTTGGTCTGATGTGTGTACACACCATCAGACCAAAATCCCCGCGGACAGAGAACGCGGTGACGTGGCGATGACGGTGACGCGGCGACGTGCGCAAACCAGGAAGTTCAATGCTTCCACGCATGCGTCAAATCAATTTGACGCATGCGCGGGATTTCGGTCCGCTGGTTAGACGTACTAACCAGCGGACATGTCCGACGGACAGGTTTCCAGTGGACAAGTTTCTAAGCATGCTAAGAAACTTTTGTCCGCTGGAAAACGGTCCGCTAGGCCAGGAAACCTGTCCGCTAGGCCATACACACGGTCGGACATGTCCGCGGAAACTGGTCCACGGACCAGTTTCAGCGGACATGTTCGACCGTGTGTACGCCGCCTAACATGTAAGGTGTCATCACCTGTATGCTTTACCACTAGCCTGTGGGTTTACATACCATTGCAACTTTGGGTACTTTGTATTGTTGTTTTTATTAAAGTCACCAATGTTCCTACCTACTTTTGTCTACATATATTTGTAATAAAATCTACAATTTTTTACAACAATACTTGGTCTGTCTATAATAGATCCAATAGGGGTTCTCTCCAGTGCTATTGCACTGGTTATTCCAATTATCTCAGTTAATTAGGACCCTACCTAGATTTAAGATTCAGGTACCTAGAGGGGATTGAGTCCAGAAATACTTTTTCCTTGTAATGTCTTTGTTGTGCTGTACAAATTTGTTTTATTTTGTGACTGTTTTTTACTGTTGTTGTTTGGTTGCTGTTGTTGCCTTTTTGGGTGTATCTCTGAAATAAATCCTCCTTCTTCCGCCTTGGCATGTCAAATGGTGGGGTAATGCCAGAAGGGTCGTTGTCATTTGGAATCCAGAGAACCATCAGGGAATAAGCATTACAGAATTATGACACTAATTAGGAGTGAAAGAATGTACCGTATATACTCGAGTATATGCCAAGTTTTTCAGCACTTTTTTTGTGCTAAAAAAAAAGCCCCCCTCGGCTTATACTCAAGTCACTTTTTTGTGCCTGATTTTGGGGACCCGGTACCGGACGGTCGTAGGTCCCCTGGACCCGAAACCTGGCATACATGTAGCCCCATTTCTCATCTACAAGTGTGCAAAGTTTGTTGTATGGGGGACCTACAGCTGGGGAGTACCGAGTCAGTCTATTCATGGGCACAGTGAGGCATGGACACAGTGAGGCATGGGCACAGTGAGGCATGAATACAGTGAGGCATGGACACAATGAGGCATGGACACAGTGAGGCATGGACACGGTGAGGCAAAGTGAGGCATGCAGATGGATACCCTAGGCTTATACTTGAGTCAATACGTTTTCCCATTTTTTTGTGGTAAAATTAGGTGCCTCGGCTTATATTCGGGTCGGCTGATACTCGAGTATATACGGTAAGCATTTGTAAATACATGCTAATCAGGGAGATATAAAGGCGTTGATTTACAACATTTTCCCCCAAGCTTAGTGAATGAGGTAAAGCTCTGCTGACTCTTGCAAATCCCTTGCAAAGTGAACAGCCTATTTCCCTTTAGTGAATCCACCCTGAAGAGTTTCTACAGGGTATTCCATTAAAAAATATACACTGTGTCCTCATGTGTCCTTTTCTCTATTTAAGCTGATGTGTTTGTATGGTAAATAACCATCCTTCAACATTCTGTCTATATAAGGTAATAATACAAAGCTCTTAAAATGCAGAGGCTTTTATGCAACTTTTTGTTATAAGAATGTGAAACAATGTTGGAAAAAAACGAACTTGTAATAAAAAAAAAAAAAAAGGAAACATTAAAAAATATGTAACACATATTACATATCCAATATATCCAATAGTAGTAGAATGGTTTTGTTTTTAAGTTGGCTTCAGTCATCGTTTCCAATTATTGTACATGTTCCAATGTCATTTCACAGACATCAAAATGGAACTTGACATATATCAAAAGGAATGACAATCTTTCCTGAGATTAATAAAATAATGTGTTAAATCCCAAATACAAAGAATTATTTCTCTGAAAATGTTATTTACAATTTAAATCTTGTGTTAATTTCTGGCATAGAAGCATTTTATTAATGTCTAAAGAGCAATTCTAGGCAACAAGTAAACACATTCAATTAAATAATAATAATATTCATTAGAACATGCATTATAGCATTTTATGTTAAAGTGGTTGTAAACCTCTGATATGAACTCTAAACAAAACATATCACTCTACAGTGTGTACTTGTCTCAATCCAGAGCACTGAGTGTTATTTTTCTCTGCTGCCTCCTTCCTCTATTATCAGCATGTGTCACCTCTGGAAAGTTTTTCCTGACACCAAGAAAAAAAAGTGGCATGGGAAGGATCTCCAGCACACAGCCTGTGATTGACAGCCTCAGCTCTGTTCCTGTGTGCTGTGTGAAGGGGTATGTCTCTTTCCTCCAATCATCTCTCAGCTCTCCTCACTGAGCTCTGCAGAGTGTAACCTGAGATCCCTGCCCCCTGCTTTCAAAGGTGAGAAAAGCTGTCTAAATTCTGAAGTTTGAACAGCTTTAGAGGAGAGAGGGCTGCAAGTAAACAGATACAACCTATGTAGATGGATTTGTTTCATCTCTGTATCACCTGAGGATAATTACTTCAGTGGGTATATGTAAGGGTTCACAACCACTTTAACTCCACTTTATCTTAATCTTCTGTGTATTCCCTTGTGAAAGCAGCACACCTACTTTTTTATAAGGTCAGGGAAGGGCCGTAGGAGTGCATACTTCCCAACTTTTTGAGATGAGAAAGAGTGGCTCAATGTATTTAGGCATTGTACATTACCCTGCCACACTCCCAATTATAGAAAGAAAAGGGAAGTCTCTTCTAAGTGCAGTAATATAATACTTTACTGTGCCTGAGACGATTAAAAACACCTACAGAAATGTTGAGATAAACAAGCTCATCAATAATATGGAGATGTCCAGCAGGGGGATTTCCATTAACAATCCTGGTGGCGGGTCTCGTTACCGGCCAGCGGTATTAGAGCTGTGGTAGTAGGGCCCAGTGGGGTCAAGATGGTTGGGCTTGGACAAGACGGACATTGCAACAAAGTGGAGAATTTTTGCAGACACGTTATGTATATCTGTAAGGTCACGTAGAGAACCGTTTCATCGGTTAACCGATGAAGCTGACTGATGGCCTGATGTGCCTACACACCATAGGTTAAATAAGGGATCGGTTCAGAACACGGACACGTAAACCACGTACGACGTGACTATAAAGGGGAAGGCCAAAGCCTTTGGCGCCACCCTTGCCTCTGCTTTTGCTGATTCCGTGTTACCGCGTGTTAGTGAAAGTTTGGTGAGAGACGATTCGTGCTTTTCAGTCCGTTACAGCGTGACGAATGTGCTATCTCCATTACGAACGCAAGTTTTACAAGAACGAGCGCTCCTATCCCCTCATTTAGTCTGAGCATGCGTGGACTTTTAGCCGATGGTCGTGCGTACTAACGGTCGGTTTTGACCTATCGGTTAGGCGTCCATCGGTGAAATTTTAAAGCAAGTTCTAAATTTTTAAATCGAAGGTTAACTGACCGATGGGGCCCACACACAATCCGTTTGGACCGATGAAAAGGTCCTTCAGTCCGTTTTCATCGGTTTTGACCAGGGGTGGGCAATCTCGGCCCTCCAGCTGTGGTGAAACTGCAAATCCCATCATGCCTCTGCCTCTAGGAGTCATGCCTGTGATTATCAGGGTCTTGCAATGTCTCATGGGACTTGTAGTTTCAAAACAGCTGGAGGGCCGAGTTTGCCCCGGCCTGGTTTTGACTGATCGTGTGTACGCGGCCTAAGACAGGATGATTTGCTCTGCAAAGCAGCCAACACCTCACTAGCCAATGCATAAAACAGATAAATATGTAAATAAAGGAAGACCACAAAAGTTACAGGAAATGTGTGACGTTATTGCAAGTTATATGTATACTGTCAAAACCTATAGACGGGGCATTTTGGTTCTGGCATGAGTCAGGCTGAGTGCCACGCTGGCCAGTGTGAAATAAAAATGTTTTCCTAAAAGTTTGTTGTTTGGTCTGTTGTTCCTGGCTTTAGAGCGGCATGTCAGAAGGGCCGCTGCGCTGCTGGAGCCAGCGGGGAACAGAAGCATCCGGATGTGATGTCAGGGGGGGGGGGGGGGGGGGGGGGCGGTGGTGTATTTGGGAGCATGCGCACCAACTTCTTCTTCATAACCAAGGAGTAGGGTTTACAGGGCAACTGGGGCAGGACAAGAAACGGCAATGAATGAAACAAGTGACAGTAATTAACAAGTGCTTGGGGAAAAAAAATTGTATAAAAGCGGAACCAAAAACGAAAAATATTGATATGAGACTGAAAAGAAAAGGTGCAAGTGGGCTCGAAAATAATGCAAACAGAGATGCCAGCAACATATAAGAGTGCTTAAGGCTTGTGGGACCACAAGTACCAGCAGAACCATAAGAAGCAAATTAATTATTTACAAACATATTCCATATTCTGATCTAAAAAATGTATTAAAATAAAAATATCATAATAAAAATACTCTTAAAAATATAATAATATCTACTCAAAGACGGAGAGAAAAACACATATGGACATACTTAAATCATTAAAAAAAAGAAAGATAATAATAATGAATCCTTCCACTAGAGCTTGCTACTCCCCATTGAAGTGCTGCTGGAGTGCATTGCTAGACATCTGCTTGCCTACTCCTAGTTTCTTTAGACTGTACATTTCCTGGCAATAAAAGGATCCTCTTTTTGGCCTTGAGCGCCCTATATTCAACTCCCTCCACACCCCCAATTATGCAGACCATTAAAAATATATGTGGCTAAAATAATTGGTTGTACCCAGAATTTTTTTTTTTCCACCATAACTTTTTCTTTTTCCTGGCTTTTAAAAACAAGAAAACAAGAAATTAAGGCGATAGGATAAAGATTTAAAGCGGGGTTCCGGGCATATTTTTTTTTTTTTGCAAGCTAAAATTAATCACATTAAATATTCTCTAAAACATATTATTATCTCCCCAATCGTTCCAGAAATCATTGAAAACACTTGCCTTATATCCTCCAGTGGCCGTATCATCATATGAGTTGGCATGTGAAGCCCAGTTCCTTTTTCTTCCTGGTTTTCAGGGAGAGGTGCATGCTGGGCAATTTTTAGTCACAGCAATGCCCAGAGACTCCTGAGAAATGAGAGTCATCATTCCCCAGGAGGCAATGGGGTCTTAGGACAGGAAGTTGAACCACCTAGAACCAGGAACTAGGCAGATTATGAATACTGCATAGTAACAGCCAGATAGAAGTGAGTAAAAAAAAATATATATATATATATATATTATTATTTATTTATTTTACATTAAAGGCAAGCTGTTAATAGAAAGTTAATTTTTCGGGTGGAACTCCGCTTTAATGCAGAATAACACTTTTAGTAGTTGAACAGTACATTTTTATAGATATCTGTACATCAGACCAAAAATAGGGCAGAGGGATTTCATTCCAAAAGATGGACAGTCCCTAAAAATGAGAAACAGTTGAAAGGTATGGGAGTATCCTCCATAACCACTTAATACCCGCACGCCGTCATATAACGTCCAAAACGGGGACCTGTTATCCCGGGTGGACGTCATATGACGTCCTGGGCTTTGCGGGGGGATATCTCAATGATGCCTGCACCCAGAGGCATCATTGAGATATCATTTTTTAGCGGCGGCGATCCTGCGCACCGTAAGAACAATCATAGCGGCGGTTCCACCCCTAGATCGTTCTTACAGGCGGCGGGAGGGAACACCCCCCCCCTCCCACCGCCATCCGGTGCTTCTCCGGGCTCTCCCGTGCCATCGGGGGCCCGGAGAGATGATTGCCGTCCGCCGGATGTTTGCCATAGAGATAACTGGTGACCAGATGGTCACCAGTCATCTCTATGACCGTCGGAGGCCCGGGCGCGATGTGATGACGTCACGCCCGGGTCCCCGTAAGTAAACAAACCGCAATTGCGGATAGTTTGAATGAAATCTGTGAATTTTTTTTCACAATCTCATTCTTTCCAGCCTGGAGGAGAGATGTGGGGTCTTATTGACCCCGCATCTCTCCTTAAAGAGGACCTGTCACACACATTTCCTATTACAAGGGATGTTTACATTCCTTGTAATAGGAATAAAAGCGATTGAATTTTTTATTTTTTTTTTAAAAGTGTAAAAAATAAGTAAAATAAAAAAAAATAATAATAATAAAAAAATTAAAATGCCCCTGTCCCCGGTAGCTCGCGCTCAGAAGCGTACGCACACGTAAGTCCCGCCCACGTATGTAAACGTCGTTCAAACCACACATGTGAGGTGTCGACGCGTGCGTTAGAGCGCGTGCAACAATTCTAGCACTAGACCTCCTCTGTAACTCTAAACTGGTAACCTGTAAAAATGTTAAAGTGTCGCCTATGGAGATTTTTAAGTAACGAAGTTTGGCGCCATTCCATGAGTGTACGCAATTTTAAAGCATGACATGTTAGGTATCTATTTACTCGGCGTAACCTCATATTTCATATTTTACCAAAAAATTGGGCTAACGTTACTGTTTTGTTATTTTTTAATTTATGAAACCATTTTTTTTACAAAAAAAGCCGTTTGAAAAATTTTTGCGCAAATACGGTGCAAGATAAAAAGTTGCAATGACCGCCATTTTATTCCCTAGGGTGTCTGCTAAAAAAACATATATAATGTTTGGGGGTTCTGAGTAACTTTCTAGCAAAAGAATGATGATTTGTACATGTAGGAAAGAAGTTCCAGAATAGGTCGGGGAAGGAGGTGGGTTTTAAAGCCCGGTATTGAAGTGGTTAAAGGAGCAGTAAAGGAAAAAAACATTTTGGCTGAAATGACTGTTTACAGGGTATAGAGACATACTAGTTAACTGATTCCTTTTAAAAATGATTAAAAATAGATAAAAATCAATCATATAATGTGCCTGCAGTTTAGTTTTGTTTTAAAACTAGTTTCATGTTTCTGTGAAGTACAGAGACACACAGAACAAAAACAAACAAACACAGGGCAGTGTTTGTTTTTAAAATGAATCTGATTGGTTCTGAGGAGTTTTAGACACACAGCTTGGACCACAGAAGCGATTCAGTTCGCATGCGCCGCGCTTTATAAGTTTTTCATTCATTCATTCATTCATTCATTCATTCACAGTGAAAAGCTGCCATGAGATTGTTCATAAGGAGCCAGACAAGCAGGAAGTGTGGAGATCAGAGCAGAATTACAGCAACTTCAAAGCAAAAACGAACAATGAGGACATGAAACCAGGACTGCAGTAAGGTAAAGGAAGCTATTTAGCTAAAAAAAAAAATCCTTCAGTGACCCTTTAAGCTAAAGCTTTGTAAGCCCACCACCACCCCCTGCTTCCTGCATCACTGACCAGATTCAAACATGGGTGTTGATCTGATTGTTGACTATGAGAAACATTGTTACATCAGGATTTCTATGTGTGAGGCCTCGTACACACGACTGAACATGTTTGCTGAAAGTGGTCCACGGACCAGTTTCAGCAGACATGTTCCGTCGTGTGTACGGCCGACCGGACAATTTTCCGGTGGATCGGACAGGTTTCCAGCGGACGAATGTTTCTTAGCATGCTAAGAAACATGTACGCTGGAAGCCTGTCCGTCGGACATGTTCGGTCGTCTGTACGACTTACCGGACATGTCCGCTCGGCCGAAAGCCCTCGCATGCGTCAAAGTGATTCGACGCATGCGTGGAAGCATTGACCTTCCAGGGTCGCGCACGTCGCCGCGTCATCATCGCGGCGACGGCGTGGCCACGTCACCGCGTATCCTGTCTGCGCGGATTTCGGTTTGATGGTGTGTACAACCATCAGACCGAAATCTCCGAGCAGACATGTCCGATGAAAACGGTCCGCGGACCGTTTTCATCGGACATGTCCCCTCGTGTGTAGGAGGCCTGAGAGGCAACAAGGAGGCTCCGCCAGCATTAGCAACAGGTACATTTCAAGATTACAGTCAAAGTGAGGCTGGTGTAGTACACCTCTGTTTAGGTGAAAAAATGAACTGCTTTAAAGTATTAAAAGATCCCTGTATGCATTTCGAGGTTTCATTGTGTTTTTTTATACAAAGATATGTATGTGAGCAAGGTGTAGCGTGCTGAGGAGGACAGTAAACACAGAAAGTCCAAGTCAGGTAACAAAGTTATATTGTAGAAAGGTTCAAAAACAACCTACTCAGGCCCTGCGAGTAGGCACACCTGTCCGGAGCCACTCACAAACAGTGACAGTGATCCGAAGACTTGAAGATGCAGACCAATGAGGAACGAAATGTGGCCTGGGCTGTCCACAACTCAAAAGGGAGGCAGACATAGTCCCTGCACTGTCTCTATTCCACTGGAATCTTTCCCTATCTAAGCACTGTCCCTTTTAAATAGGGATCCTGTCCCTAGCCACTCTCATAAATTGCGGCAAACCTGGGAGTCGGAGTCTTAAAAAAATGTCTCTGTCTGACCCAAGATGGCCACCCAGAGTCATATGGGGCACCCAGGGCCACTGATAAGGCAGTACAGTCAGCCCTCCTGTACTGGGCCCAGTCTTCAGTTCAAAGGGGGGTCCTAGGGACCTTCTGAGCATGAAGGCCAGCTGGACTACCATACTGCAGACACTGATCCTCTTCTGCCTTCCCCTGCAGCACTGCTGGCATCTCTTCTGTCCCCTTCAGCTGTGTCTCAGTGGGATTATGTCTAGAATCCGTACCCCCATCCCTCTGCTTTCTGCGCCCCCCTGTGCACCCTTTTTCCTCACCGCTTGGCTGGCTTCCCTCCTCTTCTGTCAGCAGCTGCTGTGAGCACACAAGGGAATGTTTCAGGATGCAGAGCAGAGGGGGGGGGGGCAGTAAACAGGTCATATAATAATGATTTTAGAGTATTTTTAGCAAAAATATAATTTGATATTACCTGGGGGGTGGGAGGGAGCAGGGCCCTGTCAGCCCTGGGAGCACCAGCATCCAGTTTACCAGATGTCTCCCTGTAAAACCAATTCCTCATGGCTTCCTTCCCCTTCTGCATTGCCAAGTGCCACCTGCAGTGGGAAGTACAGACTGCACCTGCTCACGTGTATGCAGGGAACACATTTTCCACCAAACTTCACCTGTGTACAGAAACACAACTATCATTGGTGCTCTTCAGTGATCAAGATATTACAGTAGCCCACTATTCTCATAGCAGGCTGGAAATAAGAGGCGCACAACTGGTAATTGTGTTCTGGGCTGGTGCAAGGATTTTTGACACCCTAGGCAAAACCTAATTTTGCTGCCCCCCCTTGCTCCACCCCCTGTGCCCTGCCCATGTAAACCCCACCTTTTTAATGAAGTGCCCATCAAATGCAGCCCACCAGCACCCATCAAATGCAGCCTCACCAGCGCCCATCAAATGCATCCTCACCAGCACCCATTAATGCAGCCTTACCAGCACCCATCAATGCAGGATAACCAGCACCCATCAATCTAACCTACCAGCACCCATCAATGCAGCCTCACCAGTGCCATCAAATGCATCCTCACCAGCGCCCATCGAATGCAGCCTCACCAGCACCCATCAATGCAGCCTACCAGTGCCCATCAATGCAGCCTACCAGCGCCCATCAATGCATCCTCACCAGCACCCATCAAATGCATCCTCACCAGCGCCCATCAACTGCAGTCTCACCAGCACCCATCAATGCAGCCTACCAGCGCCCATCAATGCAGCCTCACCAGCGCCCATCAATACAGCCTCACCAGCGCCCATAAAATGCAGCTTATCAGAGATCATCAATACAGCCTCACCAGCGCCCATCAAATGCAGCCTCACCAGCACCCATCAATGCAGTATACCAGTGCCCATCAATGAATGTTTGCTTGCTTCCATTCATTCATTCGGGAGTCAGGACACAGACAAAGTCCTCCACTGGGCCTCTGACACTATGGGGGTTATTTACAAAAGGCAAATCCACTTTGCACTACAAGTGCAAACTACAAGTGCAAAGTACACTTGAAATTGCACTGAAAGTGCACTTGGAAGTGCAGTCGCTGTAAATCTGAAAGGAGGGGAAGCTCTGCTGATTTTATTATCCAATCATGTGCAAGCTAAAATGCTGTTTTCTATTTTCCTTGCATGTCCCCCTTGAATCTACAGATCTACAGTGACTGCACTTCCAAGTGCACTTTTAGTGCAATTTCAAGTGCACTTTGCACTTGTAGTTTGCACTTGTAGTGCAAAGTGGATTTGCCTTTTGTAAATAACCTCCTCTGTGCGAACGGAGCGGCGGCTGCCTGCTGATGCTGACACTTAGTTGCTTGCTGCAGAGAGAAGAGAGTAGGAACACCAGTAGCCGGACGCCCTAGGCAGCAGTGCGCCCTAGGCGGCTGCCTAGTTTGCCTAGTGATAGCAACGGCCCCTGTATTTCACACCAAATAAGATTAGTGATGTAGCAATGGAACTTTAGGTTATGCAGTTGTGAATGGCTTAAAGGAGAAGTCCAGCCTGAGCTTTTTAGGCTGGGCTTCTCCTATGGGTCGCAGGAGTGCAATTCGTTTTGCACTCCTGCGACCCGTTTTCAGCGGAGAGCGGTCTGAAGTCCGCTTTCCAATGACGTCACTGCCATCAGTCGGGGCAGCGTGTCACCACGACTTCTAAGTTGGGATCCGCCAGAGAGAAGTAGAGCAAAAGCATCTCAGTCAGCATCTCTCTGCTCGGGGAGGAGTGAGAACCGAGCCATTAGCGGTGTTCGGTGGCTCGGTTCTCAGTGCAGAGATGCTGGGGGACATACTTCTCTTTTAATATCCCAAACTTTTGTATTTTTACATTTGCAGAAAGGTCAAAGAACAGTAGTAAAGACTTAAATGGAGGGTATATACTAAACTACTAAACTGATATTTTACCTGTGGGCAGACATTCGTAAGATGAATTCGCTATCATCTGTATCCATATTTTTTTGGAACATTGTTAGTCGGGTTGGAATCATCTTGGAATTTGTCTTGTTTCTCTTGTAACATCCTTCCTACTATATTCTCCATTACATCAAACAAATGAACAATTCATCAGGAGAAGCAATCCTCTCTCTAACAGCTCTGTAGAGTTAATTGAACATGGAGTTTGGCTTCAGACATAATGCCACTGGTGCTGGTGATAGATCTAATACGCTGGTAGTTGATTCATCCTTCTGGTGTTTACCCATAATTGCAGCATCATGTGTGGCTAGACTGTTGTTTTTATATGACCTTCTGAATACAGATGTGCCAACTGCAATGAATGATATGAGAACTTCATGATCTCAAAACGATTACTAAATTCTTATAGTGCTCTAGACCTGGCTGGAATAATTCAATATCTGAATGCTATTCTTATGAAAAAAATGGAAGCAATAAGGAAATAAACCTACCAGCAGGGCCGGATTTGCTCTCCCTGCCGCCCCAAGGCCAGGTTCCGCAATGCACCCCCCTCCCCGCCAACCGAACCACAACCCCACCCCCTAAATCAACGGAGAATGGCAACCGGATGGCAAGGGCGGCACAGTTAGTTTTAATAGTTTTTATTTTGTAGCTTGTTGTTTACTTTTTTTATTTCTGTATAATTTTCTTATTATTTTTAATATTGTTTTTCGTATTCTTTACTTTTTAATTACTGTTTTTTTTTTTTATAATTTAATTATTTCTTATTTTTTTATCATTAATTTTTTTTTTTTACTTGGGAATAAAGTTATCACACAGGAGAAAACAATTCCCTGTGTGATAGCAATTGGAGGTGACAGGTTCTCTTTATTGACCCTGTCACCTCCAAAACAGGAGTCCTAGCACTGTGCTAGAACTCCTGTCACAGCTCACCCCTCTCATTGTGTACATCGGTGGCAGGGACAGTCACAGGAGACAGACTCAGAAGCCTGGGGGGGGGGGAATCCCGAAGACAGAGCCAGTAGAGAGAGGTATGTGGGGGGGCGGGGACGGTAGCACATATCGCCGCAATCACTTAAGGAGCAAGCGGATTCCAGAAAGCAACTTGCCGCCCTTAATTGGCCGTCGGGGGACTCAATGGCGCTGCCGCCCCGAGGCGCCCTGCCGCCCCGAGGCCTGGCCTCGGTGGCCTTGTGGGAAATCCAGGCCTGCCTACCAGCATTCTACCAGAAATGGCAAAATAATAAATCAGGTTTTTACATTGTTTGGTTTTCAGGTTTACAAATTAAATACTTAGGCCCGGATTCACGTAGAATGGCGTATCTTTGTGCGGGCGTAACGTATCCTATTTACGTTACGCCTCCGCAACTTTGTCAGGCAAGTGCCGTATTCTCAAACCAAAGTTGCGGCGGCGTAGCGTAAATAGGCCGGCGTAAGCCCGCCTAATTTAAATGTGGAAGATGTGGGCGTGTGTTATGTAAATTTAATGTGACCCCACGTAAATGACGCTTTTTACGAACGGCGCATGCGCCGTCCGTGAAAGTATCCCAGTGCGCATGCTCAAAATTAATCCGCAAGAAGCCAATGCTTTCGACGTGAACATAAATGACGCACAACCCTATACGCGAACGACTTACGCAAACGACGTAAAACGTGAAAAATTTGACGCTGTTCCGACGACCATACTTAACATTGCTACGCCTCATCTACGCCTCATCTACGCCTCATATAGCAGGGGTAACTTTACGCCGGGAAAAGCCTAACGTAAACGGCGTATCTGTACTGCGTCGGCCGGGCGTACGTTTGTGAATTGGCGTATCTAGCTGATTTACATATTTCTAGGCGTAAATCAGCGTACACGCCCCTAGCGGCCGGTGTAAATATGCAGTTAAGATACGACGGCGTAGGGGACTTACGCTGGTCGTATCTTATACAAATTCTGGCGTATCTGATTCTTTGAATCAGGCGCCAAGATACGACGGCTCAGACTCAGAGATACGACGGCTTATCTGGAGATACGCCGTCGTATCTTCTTTTGAGAATCTGGGCCTAATATTTTAAATAAACCCTGGATATTTTTGAATGCACATACTTACTGATATTGTCTGGTTCCACCCTCTTCCACCTCCTAAGCCTTACTATTGGGGCATTACCCAGAAAATGATTATCAATATTTCCTGATTTAAGCAGTATTAAACCCAAAAGCAAAAAGAATATTCAATTGCAGCTTACCAATTCTTAGATGTGGTGACTGCATTTGTTTTCTTCTTTAGGCTTTTTCCCTTTTTTTACCTGGTGATCCAGCTGCTAAGTCTGCTATTTTTCAACTTCCTTTAACCACTTAAGCCCCGGACCATTTTGTAGCTAAAGGACCAGGACACTTTTTGCAATTCGGCACTGCGTTGCTTTAACTGACAATTGCGCGGTCGTGCGACATGTCTCCCAAACAAAGTTAGCGTCCTTTTTTTACCACAAATAGAGCTTTCTTTTGGTGGTATTTGATCACCTCTGAGGTTTCTATTTTTTTACGCAATAAACAAAAATAGAGCGACAATTTTGAAAAAAATTCTATATTTTTTACTTTTTCCTATAATAAATATCCCCCAAAAATATATCTAAAACATTTAGGATGATTCTTCTACATATTTTTGGTAAAAAAAAGCACAATAAGCGTTTATAGCGCAATAGCGTCTACAACAAAGGGGATAGTTTTATAGCATTTTTATTAATAATTTTTATTTTTACTAGTAATGGCGGTGATCTGCGATTTTTTTTATCGTGACTGCGACATTATGGCGGACACATCGGACACTTTTGACACATTTTTTTGGGACCATTGTCATTTTTACAGCGATTAGTGCTATTAAAATGCACTGGTTACTGTGAAAATGCCACTGGCAGTGAAGGGGTTAACCACTAGGTGGCGCTGTAGGGGTTAAGTGTCCTCTAAGGCACGATTCTTACTGTAGGGGGGCGTGGCTTGCTGTGACATGTCACTGATCGTGTTCCCGATGACAGAGAACACAATCAGTGACAGTGTCAGCTAGGCAGAACGGGGAGATGTTGGGCCAGATTCACAAAGGTTAGCGGATCTTTAGATCCGTGTAACCTATGTTTTTTAAGATCCGCCCTCGCAAGTTTGTGAGGAAAGTGTCAAATTCACAACACACTTACCTCCAAACTTGCGACGGCGGATCCTAACTCCCCCAGCGGAATTCAAATTCCGCGGCTAGGGGAGTGTCATATTTAAATCAGGCGCGCTCCCGCGCCGATTTAAATACGCATGCGTCGTCCGGGGAATTTCCCGGCGTGCATTGCTCCCACTGACGTCAATAGGACGTCAGTGGTTGCGACGTGAGCGGGACTTGCGACGCGCGTGTTCGTGAATCGGCGTACGCAAACGACGTAGGAAATTTCAAAATCGACGCGGGAACGACGGCCATACTTAACAATACTTACCCCTGCTTTTAGCAGGGGTAAGTATACGACGGGTACCGCGCTACGGAAACGACGTAAGAACACTGCGTCGGGTCCGCGTACGTTCGTGAATTTCGCGTATCTCGCTGATTTACATATTATTCAGTGTAAATCAGCGGGAACGCCCCCGGCGCCATTTTTAAATCAAAAAACAGATCCGACAGTGTAACACAGTGTGACACTGTCGGATCTCAGCCCTATCTATGCGTATCTGATTCTATGAATCAGGTGCATAGATAGGACTAGTAAAAATCCGAGATACGATGGTGTATCTGAGATACTCCATCGTATCTCTTCTGTGAATCTGGCCCGTTGTGTTTACATTTACATCTCCCCGTTCTATGTCTTCGTGAGACGATTGCGGGCATGCCTGCGGCGTTCAAGTCCGCGGGACCCGCAGGCGCGCTCACGGAGATCGCGGCGGACGCGCGCGTGCGCCCGCAAGAACCGCTTCTTAAAGGGGACGTACAGGTACGCCCTTTTGCCTGCCCGTGCCGTGCTGTATTAGTGCTGCCAGCATTGCTGCAGAGGTTAAAGGGCTGTCAGTGCTTAGACCATACGACGCACACAGCATCAAACTGTATGGTCTTGGCCACCATGCCGTAGCTCAGTTTCAGGTGCTTGGAAATATTCTTATAGCCTAGGCCATCTTTATGTAGAGCAACAATTCTTTTTTTCAGATCCTCAGAGTTCTTTGCCGTGAGGTGCCATGTTGAACTTCCATTAAACAATATGAGAGAGTGAGAGCGATAACACCAAATTGAACACACCTGCTCCCCATTCACACCTGAGACCTTGTAACACTAACGAGTCACATGACACCGTGGAGCCCAATTTGGACATTTTCACGTAGGTGTGTACTCACCAGACATTAATGGCTGTGTGTTGAGTTACTTTGAGGAGACGGCAAATTTACACTGTTATACAAGATGTACACTCACTACTTTACATTGTAGCAAAGTTTCATTTCTTCAGTGTTTTCGCATGAAAAGGTATAAGAAAATATTTACAAAAATATGAGAGGTGTACTCACTTTTATATATTGCATTTTATAGTCCCCCCCCTACTTTTGTCCATGTTCCCCCCCCCCCCTAAATATGAAAGCTGGAGATGCCACTGTAAGTAGGTGTATTTCAGGGCAAAAAAAAAAAAATACATGGTACATTCCCACAATACCTGCATGTTTCTCCATTTTATTTTTTAATAAACAGAAAAATGCACTCAGCTTCTAAGGCTGGCCATACAAAGATTCGAACTGTTAATGGGCAGGTTGAATGTACCAAGTTCATCTATCGATCAACATGGGCACGACCAGCCTGATGGATTCTCTTGCGATTATCGCTAGCGGCTGCTATAGCTGCTAGTGATAATCATTGTCTTCTCCACCGGGAGAAGACAATTGCTGATTTCCCTGTCAGGACTGTCTGTGTTGATGGGAGAATCGTGCAAATGTCTTTCCTGCAACCCGTGGTTGTAGGAAAGAAATCTGCACCATGTATGGCCTGCATAAATCCTTTTGTGGGATGACAAATCACAGCATTTTTGAGGGCTGAATGATGTTGGTCCTGTCCATTTTTTTTTCTTTTCATTTGCGAAGCGACTCTACTAGACCCTCCTATTCCTTAAATTTTTACAGGAAAAACGCTTATCATTCAGTAGTTCTAAATAATAATTAGGAGGGCTAATTACTCTCCTCAACACAGAAGGTATGCACAGGAAATTTCAGAATTTTTGACATGCTCAACAGGTATTTTGTTTGCTCTTATCAAACCAATAACACTTTTTGTTATACAAACAGGGCCAGTTTCAGGTACATTTGCGGCGGTGTAACGTATCGCATTTACGTTACGCCGCCGCAAGTTTTACGGGCAAGTGCTTGATTCACAAAGCACTTGCCTGTAAAGTTGCGGCGGCGTAGCGTAAATTCCCCCGGCGCAAGCCCGCCTAATTCAAATGATCCGGGTAAGGGGCGTGGATCATTTAAATTAGGCGCGTTCCCGCACTGATCGTACTCCGCATGCGCCGTCCCTAAAATTTCCCGACGTGCATTGCGGTAAATGACGTCGCAAGGACGTCATTGGTTTCGACGTGAACGTAAATGGCGTCCAGCGCCATTCACAGATGACTTACGCAAACAACATCAAATTTTCAAATTGCGACGCGGGAACGACGGCCATACTTAACATTGGATACGCCACCTAGGGGGCATGTTTATCTTTACGCCGCGTATCTCTTACGGAAACTACGTACATTTACTACGACGGGCAAGCGTACGTTCGTGAGTCGGCGTAACGACTCATTTGCATATTCTACGCCGACCGCAATGGAAGAGCCACCTAGCGGTCAGCGTAAATATTGCACCCTAAGATACGACGGCGCAGGCCGTCGTATCTTAGGCATGTTTAAGTGTATCTCAGTTTGAGAATACATTTAAACATACGACGGGCTTAGATTCGGAGTTACGTCGGCGTATCTACTGATACGCCGGCGTAACTCTATGTGAATCTGGCCCACAGAATATAAGATAGCAAATAAAATAAGTTCTTTGTTAGGGTTTAAATGACATCTTCACAGGTTGCCAACATTCCAGCTTCAAATAAACAATGGAGGCTCTGTTTCTTAGCTCAAAACTGATGTTGCTAAAGTCTGTAGAAAGTGAAGTATTTTTATCAAGGAGGGTAATTGTGAAGAAAAATATAGAAAGGGCATGTTAATTGGACTTCATATACACAGAGATATGAGATTTAGGTTTGGGTTGAGCTTAAATTGTTGCTAAACCCACAACAGTAAAACCAGTCTGTATATGCAGTAAAGCATGCTCCACTCACTGTGGAACCTAAGGGGTTAATATTGTGCAGTGTGTAAAAAGGCTGTTTGAACCTGTCTTCCCCTTCTTCCACTGTCCCCAACCCATCTCCTGATAAGACAGTAGTTACTCTGCACATGCAGGTGTGTATTTAGTGTGTATTGATAGAGAGTTTTTTTTCCTTGGGAGAGTGCATGTGATCAGCACAGGGCCAATGAGCACTGTCCATACAGAGGGTCAGGGGTCCTGCAGCCTCATAGGACAGTCAGAAGAGAATGAAAACTCCTCCTTCAAGTTTTAACCAGACACTGAGACTTCTATATACTGCTGATGAGAAATGGTATTTAACCATTTATATTTACTAAAATAATTGCATTTCCAAGTTCTGTGTACCGTGGGAGATCATATATAATGAATGCAGGGTCCTGGGTTTAGTAACACTTCAAGTTTGACGTGAACCCAGTCTGTCTGTAAAACTTTACCAGAGTTTGAGTGCTGAATCCGAAGTCCATTAAAATCAGAGGGTGATGCATATTAAAAATCATTAAAGCCCATTTTTTAGGCTAATAGGCAAGGGATTGTCAAACAAATGACTTGGGGGCTGGGGGATGGCATGTGCCGTTTTTGTTAAATGTAAGTTCAGTGAAGAAGACAACTTTAAAAATACACAATTCCACAAATTAACATGCTTGGGAGATGCTTTAAAGCTGTAAGCGTTTCTACGGAACATTACAATTCTCAGGAACAGCATTGGCAATATCGTATTGTGGCATTACATTAATTGCATGTGTAATAATTTAGCTTACTTTTACATTGGTCAGCAGATTCCTAATATGATTGATTTATAAAAAATAAAAAAAGACTCTATTAGGAAGTTTTTGCCAGGACAGCTGATTTTTTGTTTTTGTGTCGCAGAGAGAGGCCGTAATTGAGCAGTGGAATAGCAGACACAATATAGCTAATATCTATCAGAATATACAGTACCTTTTGATAAAGCTATCAATTTTATACAAATTGCAAAAACAGTTTAAAAACAATTATATAGCATAGTCTGTAATCTTTTGTAGCACTACCCCCGAAGGAGCTGCTGGTTTAGATTTTGGCCTGCCGTTACCTTACTGTTACACTCATTTCAGGGGTTCTCCTTGAAGAGTTGTCCATAAGAATGTCTGCACCAAACACAAAGTCTCTTTCAAGGGTTTTATTTAAACTAAGTTCTCCAACAGAGAGGTAGATGGATGGGGAAAGACTCAGGTACTTTTGCTTTGCGGATCACAGGTACAACTTAGGATTAACTCAGCTCCACACTGGATTTCAGCAACCACCAGATAGGCCTACTCTCACTGGCCTAGCAGCTGATGCGAAGCTCGTCAAAGTCTCTGCCACAGACTTGATAAGTGTTGTCAGGCCGTCCCACGATCTTCTGCCACACGATCATGTAACCAACTGCACACTTGGTATAGTTCCAACAAAAGTTACACAACTCATGGTGCCAAGAATCTTTCAGCTGGACCAGCAGCGCAGTGAGGCAAATCTGCCAGGGTACACCCATCAATTGAATCCCACTGGTTCAGCTTCCTTCCATAGATAAGGTAGCGAAGGACCATCCCTGGATTAGTAGGCACCAGAAACTCCTGGGCCTACTATCATTTTTGAGGCTTTGGGCCAGCCGGCCCCGAAGCTACGAAACAGCTCACACATCCCTGAGGCCAGGAGGGCCATCAGGTCAGGATTGGAAGACAAACCCCCCCAAACAGGGTCTGTCCCTTAAGTACCCCTCCGCAGAATGCACAGCGGGTTGACCACACCCACTGAGCTACTTCTGGGAAAGAGATACCCAATGCCTTTCCAACCTTGACCTGTGGTAACGGCTACACCCACCGGAAACTTGAGCAACTCAGCCGAACTGAAACAGAACCAACAATTTAGCATAATCCTTCCGAGCCAAACTACTGCTCAGACAACTATAATTTAACACATAGTGCCCACTCAATGGAAGCAGGGCGCTACACTTTGTATTAGTACCACTCTGTATAGTTTTAACTTTAACAACATTTCAACCTAGAGTGCACCAAAACACCTCAAAACCACAACCTCCACAATCTAGAGATGAGACAGTTGTTTTGCTGGGCTAAAAACAATTACAGTGCCATGTTTCAGAGATATAAGTCAAACATATGGTACAGTGGCTGGAGAGTATGTAAGCACTTTGATTAAGACTCAAGGTTGCAGTGAAAGAGGGAGAGATAGCAGTAAAAAATAATAATTTGAGTATGTTATTTCAAAGACAGCAGCCATAAACATTGTATAGACTCGCTGCACATTATATAAACATTTGTACTTGGCCTTGGAGAAAGAAATTAGGCATATTTTAATGCGAAAAAAAATTATGTTAGTCAAGATCCAGCAATATTTCATGGACATGCTGCACACCCATGTAAGCATTCTTACCAAGACACAATAGAAGATAAAAATAGGCAGTTTTTGTCATTACATAAAATTTAGAGTGGGTCATGAGCATGAGCTACAAGCCCGAAAAAGTCAACATGTCTGTTGGACAGTATGTACTGAGCGAGCAGATTTAGTCTGGAATAAACAAATACCAATAGGCTAAATTAATGAAATTGTATTTACCACTTTAAGATCAGTGGTAAAACAGCTCAGATTTCTTTTTTTTTAAATGCAATTCACGGAAAAACACTACTAAAATACAGCATGAATTATTTCTTGATGCGATGCAGTATTTTTTTTCAAATATATGTTGTATTGGATTTTATCAATTAGTACGCAAAACAGTACACATGAAAAAGAAAAAAAACAGAACAAAAAGAAAAGCAAACTGCCTTGCAATGCCTCACAAGTCTCTTAAAAAGGGCAAAAGAAGAGCCACTGCATAGGTCACAATAGAATTGTACAAATAGGCGGGTACTCCAATACAAGATTTTCATTGGTCTATAAAATAAATAATATTATAATTGTATTATCTTGGATTTAGAGAAGTTAAGGTAAGGGGGTTAAAAATCTACTTGCCATAGATCTTATGAAATAGTTTTGGTGTTTTCCTAAGCTCGAAAGTGAGTCTATACAGATAAAGGGAGTCACTGATAAGTTTAATCCAGGAAGCTAGTGTAGATAAAACCAGTGGAGACCTTATGATTTGCCTGGAGCGATACAAGCCCTCTGTTTTATTATACATAGACTGAGTGAACCAAGTTCTCCAAGCCACAGGTATTTCTATAGTAAAGGCCTCAGAAATGATTGAGGGTTTGAGAAACAGCTCTTAAGAGATGCGCAATTTTGATGTCTAGGAAATATATTGCTTTGCTAGAGAAAATGTAGAAAACATAAACATTCCTGCCATATTTCCACAAAAGAGGCAAATATCTGCAGATGAATGTGTCAACCTGTCTATAGAAAATTGCTTTTAAAATTAGGTTTTTGACGTTCTTATTCAAAATTCTAATTGAAACTTATTGGTTTTTTGAATTTTCTTCTTGCCCTGTTCTTGTTTCAAATTATATGAAAAATTAAAAAAGTTGCGCTAAGTAGAAACTATTGTGAACAAAGTCCAACAGATGATCTTTGGATCCAACAGATCAAAGAAAAACAGGAGTGCTGTATAAATGCTAGTGCAAATGGAATCCAACGATATCCTCCAGCAAGTGACATCACCAACATATAGTCAGGATGTGCTCATACCCCACCATATGGACCCTCTATTATGGGAGGTCAAATGCGCTTTGGGATATACCAGCTCCAGGCATCAATAAGAAAGTAGTGCAGGCAGTACACGTCTCTCCAGCCATTCCTACCGCAGCAGAATTTAAAACCTCATGTCAGCCAAGCAACACCCAAAAGAAAATAAATGGGGCTTCCAATAGTGTAAAACCTTTTTAAAGGTGTTTATTCAAAATAAATGCACTAAACAGAAGGTCGCTGAAGTTGCATCAAAATATAAAAAAAACTGCATCATGAATCATTTTAAAAGTCACAGTGACCAGGATAGCGTCTCCTCGTCCGACCGTTTTCATCATGATTGGACTTCTTCTGGGGCACTTGGATTCTCAAATTATATGATGGACCTGCAGATAGAGATGGGCCAAACACTCCCCTGTTCAGTTTGCAGAAGAACTCCTGAACAAGGGGAAAGGGGAAAGGTTCTAACCCAAACGGCTAACCCTATTGAAGTCTATGGGAGCCGAAGTGGAAAAAGCAAAAGTGCCCATTTTAAAGGTTTATATGCAGGTCATCGTTTTCTCAGGAGCAGGGATTTTAATTATGCTTAAAGTGGTTGTAAACCCACTGTTACAACTTGGACCTACAGGTAAGCCTAGATTAAGGTCAGGATATGAAACAGGCAAGGACAGTCAAGAACAAGCCAAGATCAGTTACTAGAACCAGATGTAGAACAGAAGAGGCACATGGAAGCCAAACACACAATATTGATCAGCAGGGCTGGCTTGCAATGCACAGATTAATATAGTGCTCCCTGATAAGTCCTGGGGTGGAACCATGCTTTGAGGAGAGATTACTTAAGCAATCAGGTGATGGGCGGCTGGTCTCTCAAGCTGGAAACATGGAGAGGTAAGCTGACAGACAAACATTACTGCGGATCCATGACATCTACAGGTTCCCTTTATCTTCATAGGCAGTTTTTGATAAAGGTGAACTAACTCTTTAAAATAACATTTCACTTTATTCATGCAATTAATTCGCGTAAATTGTAATTATTGTTTGGTACATTTTTAGTGTAATTAGTTAAAGGGGTTGTAAAGGAAATAAAAATAAAAAAATAACAAACATGTTATACTTACCTCCACTGTGCAGCTCGTTTTGCACAGTGTGGCCCCGATCCACGTCTTCTGGGGTCCCTCAGTGGCTGTCTCTGGTCCTCCCCGCAAGAACTCCACACATTCATTCATGTGAGCTCCCTCGCATTGTGTGGAGTCCTTGTGGGCGCGCTCTCGTGATACAGCGAGCGGCCATAGCTGCTCACTGTATCACTTGGCCCCACACCCGGCGCAGCGCCTCATTGGTTGTGATTGACAGAGCAGCGCGAGCCAATGGCTGCGCTGCTTCAATCGACCAATGAGCGAGCCTTGAAGCAGGCCAAGATGACAGCGCGTTCATGGCGCGGGACTTTCGAGGGGTCAGGTAAGTAAACGGGGGGGCGCTGGGGAGGCCGGTATTGTCGGAAGTTTTTTCACCTTAATGCATAAAATGCATTAAGGTGAAAAAACTTTTACCTTTACAACCCCTTTAAGGTAAACCGTATTTATTTTTTGCTAGTTGTTTGAACTTAGTGGTTATGCTAATGCTTTTTCATTATTCATTATACGTAAGCTTGTATGTTAAGCACACCTGAATGGATCATTCTGCCTAATCCTTCCATTCTATGAGCTTTGCTTAATAGGGACTGCAGAAGGCTGATACCACGTCACGTTCAGCTACTTACATTGCTTGCATTTAAGAAAATACATTTAACAGGCCCATTTACAATTGTGTAATGCATGAACTCATGAAATGCATTAAAGTTATTGTAAAGGTTAATTTTTCTTTTTTTTAAAATAACAAACATGTTATACTTACCTCCTCTGTGCAAGGATTTTTCACAGAGCGGCCCCGATCCTCCCTTTCTGGGGTCCCCCGGTGGTGCGCCTGGTTTCTCCTCCACATCGAGTGCCCCCAAGGTGAGCCGCTTTCCATTTGGGCACTCGTGCGGGCGCAATCGAGTGTCCTGCTGCTGCCTCCATTGACACATGCAGCAGGACTTGGCCCCACCCCCAGCTCCCTTGTAACTGCATTTGGTTGACAGCAGCGGGAGCCAATCTATCCAATGAGGACCCGAGACAGTGGCTGGAGCTGCAAGGCTCGTTCTCATCACTAGAAAGATCGGGTTCAGGTAAGGCTCTGGGGGGCAGGCTCTGGGGGGGCAGCTGCACCACAAAAGGATTTTCACCATAATGCATAAAATGCATTAAGGTGAAAAACCTTGCGACTTTACAACTCTTTTAAAGGAAGCTCATTCATTTGAAAGCGCTTTGCATGTTACCACAACACAACAGTGTGAATCCCGCCTTCATAGTAAACAGGCCCTGTGAACTTCTCTGGGTATTTCCCCAGTAGGCAGAAGGCAGTCTTAAAAATGCAATGTTTGGACCCAGATTGAACACTGCCTGGTATCCCCACTGCCTCCACTTGACCTTCTCCTTTTAAAATATACAGCATCACCAGCCCAACCTGGGTGAGACTCCAGCTTTTTTCTCGTGATGTCACTGTGACATTTTTGGTCTGCATAGTAAGCGAGCAGGCAAGTGTACACAACTTTACAAAGCGGGGAAGCACATTCCCCATCTGTGTACTCTGCAGTTGCGATAGCAAGTTCATTCAGCACAATAAACACAGCAAGGCTTAGGTTGAGGGCATGGATGTAAAACCTACTACGGGAAATACAGGCATGCTGTGTGTTGACACAGTGTTATGTAACCCAGGGATGCAAACTTACTGTGCCAGCATGGATCTGCTTCTATGTTCAGCATGGTCAGATTCTAACAGGAACAAAGGGGAATTGGTAGGATTACCAGGTATTGCTGAACAAATGAAGAACTAAATAAAAAACAAGCTGGCGTAGCCATTAACAGCATGAAAACATAGACAGCTACTGTATATATGATATGAATTTTTGGGAAACATACACTTTAAAAATGTATTCATGGTTACAGAGCTTACAGAGCTGAAATAGTTTCTATCTTTTACACATTGTATATCTGCATGATGTTCAGTTTAAAAGCATTTTAGATGCCCATTATATAACAGGAGGGTAAAGTAGGATTTTTTTTGTGACGAGTTTGCTTGTGCAACTTTAAAGATATAGGGCCGGATTCAGAAAGCGCGTATGCCGACGTATCTTCTGATACGCCGCGTAAGTGCACGGATGCGCCGTCGTATCTCTGCGCCTGATTCTTGAAATAAGATACGCCTGAATTTTGGCTCCATCCGCCGTCGTATCTTGGGTGCATATTTACGCTTGCCGCAAGGGGCGCTTCCATTGTTTTACGCATCGAATATGTAAATGAGCGAGATACGCCGATTCACGAACGTACTTACGCCCGTCGCAGTAATCTACGCCGTTTATGTAAGGCGTACGTCCAGGGTAAAGTGAAGCCACATAAAACAGGTGTAAGTCATGTTAGGGTATGGACCAGGGAACAGCCGTCGTATTTTAAGTTGTTTACGTAAGGCGTACGTGAATGGGGCTGGGCGTAGGTTACGTTCACGTCATAGGCATTGAGCCGTCGTATCTTAGGGAGTATATGCGACATGATTCTGAGCATGCGCGCGCATGCGCCGTTCGTTTGGCCCTTCATTTACATTGGGTCACGCTTCATTTTAATAGATCACACCCACTACCTTCCTACTTTGAATTAGGCGGGCTTACGCTGGCCAATTTACGTTACGCCGGCACAACAAAGGGAGCAAGTGCTTTGTGAATACTGTTCTTGCCTCTCTGTGTTACGTCGGCGTAGCGCATATGAGATGCGCTACGCCGCTCTAAAGATGTGCTGATCTACGTGAATCTAATCCATTCATTATACCTTTACAACGTTTTTTTTTTTGTTCTTTTACCATCTGTATAGACTGCAAGATTATGCATTAGATTTAAGCAGTGATACATTTATTGCAACACATTTGAAACAAACCTTTTCTTTTCCTTAAATCTGACATTGGCATGATTTACACCGACGTAAACACATCAGAAGAAGGTCAACAAGTCATGATTGTAGGATCCATAAGAAATTGCTTGCCTCTTGTTTGTTTCATTGGTAGCATGACCTGGTTTTCATGAAGTTCTATATGATTGTCTATGGATTAGGGAAGCTTCCAGACAGCCATGTCATGAATATATTAGTAGGTTATCTTGTGTTATACTAAAGTTTATGAATTCACCCTTAGACACAGGCTATGGAAACACAAAGATGTTTTAAAACTGAACTCAACGCAGATAGAGAAACCATTTAATCGAGATATGTATTCTTTAATTAATATAAAATCAAATATAATTAGAATACTGTGAATTTATTTACACTTCAATTAATTCCCTGTAGTCTAAAGCTTAGTACACACATCTATTTTTATTTTGTTCAAGCAGGCTGAATGAAAAAGAAAAGAGACCCCCCTGCCAGAACACTCTGGTCGGCAGACCATTCGGCCGGCAGACTTCCCGGTCAGCAGACCATTCGGCCAACAGACTCTCCGGTCGTCAGACCTTCTTTTTCGGTTATGTCCCTTCGGCTGGCTTCCATCAGACTGGATGCAGTACACACAGGCCGAATGTCGTCTGGATTCTATTAAACTGGCGGATGCTGTCCGACATTCAGCCCTTGTGTAAAGGGCGTAAGGCAGACTGAGAAGAGGGTGACAGTACTCTGATCCAGTTGTAACTTAATGAATTTTCAAATTTTCTGTCCAATGCGTGCTCCCAATGGTGGGAAGAGCAAAGGGACTGCCTTATCAGCGTATAGCCACTCTATCAATGTTCAATAAACTATTTTGAGGTGGACCCTTAACAAAGCTTTACTGCTTAAAGGGGTTGTAAAGGTAAAATACTTTTTCCATAAATAGCTTCCTTTACCTTAGTGCAGTCCTCCTTCACTTACCTCATCCTTCCATTTTGCTTTTAAATGTCCTTATTTCTTCTGAGAAATCCTCACTTCCTGTTCTTCTGTCTGTAACTCCACACAGTAATGCAAGGCTTTCTCCCTGGTCTGGAGTGTCGTGCTCGCCCCCTCCCTTGGACTACAGGAGGGTCAGGACACTCTCTACGTTGCAGATAGAGAAAGGAGCTGTGTGTTAGTGGGCATCCTGACTCTTCTGTACTCCAAGGGAGGGGGCGAGCACGACACTCCACACCAGGGAGAAAGCCTTGTATTACTGTGTGGAGTTACAGACAGAAGAACAGGAAGTGAGGATTTCTCAGAAGAAATAAGGACATTTAAAAGCAAAATTGAAGGATGAGGTAAGTGAATGAGGACTGCACTAAGGTAAAGGAAGCTATTTAGGAAAAAAAATTTTTACCTTTAAAACCCGTTTAATTAGGTTGGAAGTCATGGCAGGTAAGAGTTCATCTTCAACCTTTTGTCATTGTCCTGATCACCAGCCAGCACAAATATCAGTGTTCTAATACCAGTGTCAGTCAGTGCCAGTGTCCTGATCACTGGTTCACACCAGTACAGTGTTATAATACCAGTGTCAGCCACAACCAGTGTCTTGATTGCCAGCTAGCATCAGCACTGGTGCTCTGACATCAGTGTTAGCCAGCAATAGTGTTCTGATTGCTAGCCACCACCAGTAAAGTCTTCTAATACAAGTGTCAGCCAGTGAGAATGTCTTGATTGCCAGCCAGCACCAGTAGTGTACTATCACCAGTGTCAGCCATGAGCCACCGCCACTGTCCTGGTCACCAGTTAGGACCAGTACAGTATTTTAATACCAACGTTGGCCACAACCAGTGTACTAATTAACATCCAGCACCGCACCAGTACAGTGTTTGAAAACCAGTGTCAGCCACAACCAGTGTGCTGATTGTCAGCCAGCACCAGTAGCAGTGCTCTTACACCAATGTCAGTCAGCTCCAGGGTCCTGATAATCAGGCAGTGCCAGTATAAGTATTTATTCCAATCCAATCCAATCCAATCCAATAGTGTTCTAATATGTCTATCATTTTAATTTTCTTTCATTTTCTAAACTAAAACGTTGTAGGAAATTACATTTTCATTTTCTTTCTTGATTTTCCAAAGTTTGTTGCAAAAAAATAGATCTTCAAAAGGTTTACTATGCCTCTTACCAAATACCACTGAGAGTCTGCTTTCCAAAAGGTGATCACTTTGCATGTGTTTCTACTGCCCTGTCACTTCAGAGCCCTCAAAAATGTAATAGTTTTTTTTAAGAATAACGTTTATTGAGTATTTTTACATAAATACACATACACTTTTAAAAAAAAGAATAAAAAAAGATTCAGAAAAAAAACTGAAGTAATTTCACACAAGAGAATTGTATTTCTTCAATTGGTTCAGTCACCTTAATATGTGGTATCCCTCTATCACTTGGAAACAGCAGAATGTGTTTTGGGGAGTAATTGTAAGTATGGCCATGCTATTTATAAGAAATATCCTATTAAAATTATATTTTTTTGTAAAAAAAAAAAAATGTTGTCATGTTGGAACAGGAAGTGGCCATCCCCAAACTGTTTCCACAAAGTTGGGAGCATGAAATTGTCCAAAATGTCTTGGTATGCTGACGCTCAAAACACACGATCGGAAATTCCGCCAGCAAAAGTCCGATGTGAGCTTTTGAACGGAAATTCCAACCGTGTGTATGCTCCATCGGACTTTTGCTGTCGGAATTTCCGCCAGCTAAAGATTGAGAGCTGGTTCTCAAATTTTCGAAAGGAAAAAAATCCTATTGGAAAATCTGGTCGTCTGTAGCAATTCCGACACGCAAAATTCCGACACACGCTTGGCTCGTCGCAGTGTTGTACGTCACTGCGTTCTTCACGGACAAAAGTTCAGAGAACTTTTGTGTGACCGTGTGTATGCAAGCCAAGCGTGAGCGGAATTCTGTCAGAAAAACCATCCAAGGTTTTTCCATCGGAAAATCCGGTTGTGTGTACGCGGCATAAGAGTTCCCTTCTCTGGAACTAAGGGGCCAATCACAGTCCCTGAAAAACAACCCCATCCACCAAATGATTTGGACCAGTGCACAAAGCAAGGTCCATAAAGACATGGATGAGCGAGTTTGGGGTGGAGGAACTTGACTGGACTGCACCTAAACCTGATAGAACACATTTGGGATGAAATAGAGAGGAGACCGTGAGCCAGGCCTTTTCGTCCACATCAGCGTCTGACCTCACAAATGCGCTTTTGTAAGAATGGTCAAACATTCCCACAGACATGCTCCTAAAACTTGTGGACAGCCTACCTAGAAGAGTTGAAGCTGTTATAGCTGCAAAGGGTAGGCCAACATAATATTGAGCCCTACAGACTAAGACTGGGATGCCATTAAAGTTCATGTGCGTGTAAAGGCAGGCATCCCAATACTTTTGGTAATATAATATATATATTGTACATTTACATCATTCCCTGCCCTCAATAAGCTTACAATCTAAGGTCCCTAACTCACATTCATACATACACATACTAGGGCCAATTTAGACGGGAGCCAAGTAACCTACTACTATGTCTTTGGCGTGTGGGGAGAAAGCAGAGGACCCAGAGGAAACCCACGCAGGCACAACATGACCCTAGCTCTGCCATGCAGAATTGCTAGCCACTGTGCTGTCCAATACTCATAGTCCTGAAAGTATACATGTATGGATAACCTGCATGTGTATACTGTATATTTATATCTATATTTATATATATATATATATATATATATATATATATATATATATATATATATATATATATATATATATATATATATTATATATAGTGAGTAGCTGCTCTAGTTTTGATACCCCCATATATATATATATATATATTTGTATACATCAAAGTTTGTTGGCTCTATAACTTTTACACAGAATAGTCAATATTCACTTATTTGGAATTATTTTTTACTAAAGAAATGTGTGACAGAATGAATACATTTTGGCCTAAATCCTTGAAGAACGATTGTTTATTGCATATGTTTTATAACAAAAACTAAGAAAAAATGTTTTCCTTACTTTAATAATAATAATAATAATAATAATAAAAAAAAAACTTGTGATAATTAAAACACCACACTAAAGCTTTAGCTGTTCAAAAAATGATAAAAACTATGAATGTGGGCACAATGTTGCATAATCTGTCAGTCAAAGTATCACAGCACTGAAAACTGAAATGGGCTGGTAATGAAGGGAGTGAAACATGCTGGTACTGACTGAGGTGGTTAAACATAAGTCTTAATTGTACAGGACTTAAATTTGACACCAATTACATTTTCTGTATAAAATAACAGAATAGTGACAAGTTAATAAAATAGGTCTTATGTTCCATGTCAGATTTGATCTTGATATTTATACTCACATACTACATTTTTATTATGTTCAGCTTCATGTTTATAAAGTTAAATCAGTGGGTAATTAGACTTTCATAATAAAAGGAACTTCAATTAAGCTGTAATAGAATGTGCCATTAATTCTAGACACTACATTTGTCATTTTACAGGAAATTAGATGACAGCTGTTCTGGTTTTATAATGCCAAGCTGAGTTAGTAATTTATCAAAATTTATGTCTAATATATGTACATTGTATCCACATGAGATTCATTCGCTGTAGAGTAAGCCTCAGAGATGGGACAGTGATCATTCAGTCTAGCAAATGATCATCTTTAGACCAACAATGGGGAAGATTGACCAAAACTGGTGCACACAGAATCACCTTTTAACTTAAAGGATCAGTAAAGAAAATATATATATATTTTTAACCCCTTCCATACAGGGCATTTTCACCTCCTTCCTGCCCAGACCAATTTTTAGTTTTCAGCGCTGTTGCACTTTGAATGACAATTGCGTGGTCATGCAACACTGTACCCAAACTAAATCTTTATGTTTTTTCCCCCCCACAAATAGAGCTTTCATATGGTGATATTTGATCATCTCTGCAGTTTTTATTTTTTGCGCTATAAACAAAAGAAGAGCGACAATTTTTTTTAAAAACACAATATTTTTTACTTTTTTCGTTAATAAATATCACAATTTAAAAAAAAAAAAAAAAAATTTCCTCAGTTTAGGCCGATACGTATTCTTCTACATATTTTTGGTAAAAAAAAAAATCGCAATAATCGTATATTGATTGGTTTGCACAAAAGTTATAGCGTCTACAAAATAGGTGATAGATTTATGGCATTTTTATTTTATTCATTTTTTCTAGTAATGGCGGCAATCTGCGATTTCTTATTGTGACCGTGACATTGCGGCGAACACATCGGACACCTTTGACATGTTTTTGGGACCATTCACATTTACACAGCGATTAGTGCTATAAATATGCACTGATTACTGTGTAAATGTGACTGGCAGGGAATGGGTTAACCACTAGGGGGCGCTGAAGGGGTTACAATGTTCCCTAAAGTGTGTTCTAACTGTAGGGGGAGGGGACTCACAAGGGGAGGAGACCGATGTGTGTTCCTCTGTACTGGGAACACAGCATTGGTCTCCTCACCTCTAAAGAAGGTGGATCTGTGTGTTTACACACACAGATCCACACTCCTGCCGTGATCACCGGCAATCGCGGATGCAATTTCCGGTGATCATGGCAGGAGTGTGGATCTGTGTGCGTCCTAGATCGCGTCACGCGCGCCCTAGATCATCGGGAACAAAGGACGTCATATGGCGTCCACCCGGATCGAGGGAGGGTTCCTGCCGGCGTCATTTTACAATGCGCCGGTAAGGAAGGGGTTAAAATAACAAACATGTCATACTTACCTCCACTGTGCAGCTCGTTTTGCACAGAGTGTCCCCGATCCTGGTCTTTTGGGGTCCCTTGGCGGCTGTCTTGGCCCCCCCCCCCCCCCACAAGAGCTTTCCACCTTCATGCGAGCAAGCTTGCATGGTGGAAAGCTCTTGCGGGCGTGCTCCCGTGATGCAGCGGCAACCATAGCCGCCGACTGTATCACACGACCCCGCCCCCCAGCGCGCCGTGTCATTGGATGTGATTGACAGCAGCGCCAGCCAATGGCTGCGCTGCTTTCAATCCATTCAGTGTAGCCAATCAACGGCCAGGCTGAGAACTGAGGAGGATGACGGGGGCGAGCTTGGGACTTTCGAGGGGTCAGGTAAGTAAAACGGGGGCTGGGGGGGGGGGGCGATACTGTCAGATGCATTAAGGTGAAAAAACATTTACCTTTACAACCCCTTTCAGCTTGTTTAATCAAAGTAGTACAAAAGCTTTTTTTTTTTTTTAAATAACAAACATATCATGTTTACCTCCACTGTGCAGTTTGTTTTTCCCCGATCGTGCCCTCCTGGGGTCCCATGTCAGCTCTCGCGGCTCCTCCCCACAATAGCTAACCCCCTCTGGGAAGCTCAATCCCGAGGGGGTTACCTTGCGGGCGTGCTCCCGTGCCATACAATCGGCGTCCGTAGCCGCTGATTGTATGACTCGGCCCCACATTCCATCGGTCATGTCATTGGATTTGATTGACAGCAGCGGGAGCCAATGGCTGCACTGCTATCAATCTATCCAATAAAGAGCTGATAAGACCTGGAGAAAGCAATGTGGGATCGCGCCCACAAGAATTTGGGGGTCAGGTAAGTAAAACGGAGGCTTGGGGGGGCCGATGACTGCCAGGTGTTTTTTCATCTTAATGCATAGGATGCATTAACCTGCCTGGCGGTCTTCCCGAGTCTGACACGGGGTTAGATTTTCCTGCTGCGAGCGGAAACCCCGTGTCAGACTCGGGCTTGCCTCGCTAGATCCACAGGCACAAGTTACTTACCTTGTCCCTGGATCCAGCGATGCCACCGCGCTGTGTGAGCGAGTGGGTCCTCGCTCGATTCACACAGTGCCTCCGTGTGACGCCGATCTCCGTTCCCTGCGACGTTACGACGCACGGGGACGGAGAACGGCGCCAAATTCAAATAAGTAAACAAACACCTTACATACAGTATACTGTAATCTTATAGATTACAGTACTGTATGTAAAAAAAACACACCCCCCCTGTCCCTAGTGGTCTGTCCTGTGTCATGCATGTCATTTTATATAATAAAAACGTTTCTTTCTCCCTGCAAACTGTAGATTGTCCATAGCAACCAAAAGTGTCCCTTTATGTCAAAAATAGTTTTAGATCAGCTAAAAAACAGCGATAATAAATTATAATCACTTGCAGAATTGTGCGATAGCGATTTGTGGGGAAATTCGTCATAAAAAAAAAAAAATAATGACAGCAACAATTCTGCAACTGAGCAAATTTCAGTGATTTTGATTTGATTACATTATTGAATAATTTTTATTATAATTATATTATTATTTGTTATAATTATTTATAATTATTTATTATATTATAATTTATAATTTTGTTTTTAAAAAAATGTCATACCCGGGATGCCTATTAGAAGCTTGTTTGGTCAGATTTAAGTGAGTTATTTCAAAAAATTACAGACCTACAATATAAAACGCCAAATTTCCTTGCAAATAATGGTACCGCTTTTAGCATGTTTTTTCTGACAGAATCATACCGCCAGGGAGGTTAAGGTAAAAAAAAACACAAAGGTTTACAACCACTTTAAGCTTTGACAATAAAATCTAGAATTTGTACCAGTTTTACTAAATCTCCCCCAATGTGTTCTTACAATCAATAAACAGTGTAAAACTAAAGAACTTTATTTGACAATGATGTATACCAACAAATATAGATGTAAGCTCTAAACAACACATTCAAAGAGAATAAAATTAGTAATGCACGACATGTAACTTTTTAATATGATTATCATTTAACATTAGTATTACACCTTCATACTGTATGCGTTTTATACTGTATGTTGTGTCCATATGTAAAAACAAAACAATCTTCCTTTCATATCTAATAGAGGAAACAGGTAATACGCCACCCAGGTGTACTTCAAGTAATGCAGGAAGAGCTTCAGTGACCCCCAAATCCGTGAGAGACCAAATAGGACACAGGGTAACAGATTTGAGTGTGTTCATAAGGTCTCTGACCTTTACTGAATACTACAGTGGCTTATATGCAAAAGAAAGAAGGGAGGGGCTGTGTTTTAATGCATATGTTTCTAAAAGTTATACAAACTTTTCTTATCATGATTTAAACTGCTGATTTTAGTTAACAAGAACTAGCTAATAATTGTGCTTACACAACAGGCTGCTCCATGAATCCGCTTAACCACAATGACTTGCAGGGTGTGTTTCTATGCAAACTGTAAGATAAGCTAATTATGTCAAAACACATATATTAAAAAGTTCATTTCTACTTAAAGAAAATGAAGTCAGTTATTTATACATTCTATTACAATATCAATTTCTGTTCAGAAAATATGTCATTTGCATTCTTTGACTTTTTACATATTTGTATTTCCTACATTTTCAAAAAAATCACTTTTATTAAGAAATTGCTACAAAACACGTTTTATAATATTTTTGATCAGAAAATGATGATTCCAAAATATAGCAACACACTAGACATTCTAAACACTACTGATATGCCCCTGTGCATTTTTATTATACATAATTAATTTGGCACCAAAGGTTTTTGTGGCACTTTATAAAATAGAGAGACAGTTATATTACAATTTAATTCAATACATGAGGGTTAGGTGCAGGGCTTTTTTTTTCAGCTAGAATGTGCCGGAACAGAGTTCCACCACCTCCGATTATAGCCTCTTACCCGCCGCACACTGCTGTCACTTTTACACACAGAAACCCAGGTGGTGTGCATAGCCCTCCCTTCCCTACACTATCCCTATGGGGGATGGGTACAACCGGTGACAGCTCCTCCCAGGTCCGTACTGGGAATAAAAAACAGCCTGTAAATAATTAGCATGGGTTGTCAGCACCCAAGGTAAGGCAAGTAATTTGCACCCCTAACCGGCGAACATTTAGCGTTCCCTGAGTCCCTTCCACTCATACAGTATTAAACCCCTTATGGTACATTTTAAGATGTACCACTCTTTCTCTTTGTTCTCCTTTCTTTCTCTTTTATTCCTCTCTATCCTAATTTCTTGTTGTTTTTCCATCTCTCTCTCTCTATCCGTATTTCTTGTTCTTTCTCTCATTATTTCTCTCCCTTTTTCTTTGTTCCTCCCCCTTTTTTCCTCTCTCCTCCATGTATTCTGTTTTTATTCTTTCTCTTACTCCAGGAAGTGAATGGCTACATGCCCCTTTATTGCACTATTGAATAAAATGCTAACCTATGTATATATATATATATATATATATATATATATATATATATATTTTTTTTTATATTTATATTTATATATATATATACACACACATGCACTGTATGTATTTACACCTATATGTATATTGCACCCGATGAATGATTGTTATTTGGGAGGGGGGATTGCAATGTGGAATGTGCCTTGGCCATAACCGCCCCCCCAATACAGCATCCTCCCCCTGTACTAGTTCATATTAAACATTTTCTCTGTGTGTGTGTGTGTGTGTGTGCATATATAATGTTACTCATATGCTTTTTTCTTCACTGGTTATTACTAATTCGCAATGTTATTCACATTTATGGACTATTTAGTGTTTTCCCATTTGTGAATTGTATGTAGATTCATTAATTGTTTTTTGCACCTAGCACTTTATCATTCGGATGATTTATTTGTACATTCAAGGTGTTACATATACTGCTTGCATATTTGCACTATGTTTTTCAGTTTACACATATAATATGGATTAGCTCTGCACTTGAATATTCTTATCCTGTGAAGCTTCTAGCCTGAATCAGCAGTAAATCCTCCAAAAAAACATAACACAAAATGTGCAGCACACACAGAGCTCTGGCTAAATAGCTGAGCTGAAATGCTTAACAGCCAGCCATGTGTGACACTGTCACTGGACAGTGCTGCAGCATCTCCCAGAAGATCTTATTAGTGTGAAGGATAGGCAGCTAAAAAAAAAAAAAGAAAGAGTATGGAGCCAGACAAGAGGGAGGGGAGGCTGATTGGTAACCTGCACATTGCCCGAAGGAATAGATTTCTGGAAGACACCGGCCAGCCAGCATTACATATGACATTGCCCCCTGACGATCTTGTTTCTATTTAGCCAGAGCTCTGTGTGCTGCAGGATTAGTTTTGCTGTGGCTGTGGTCATACCATCCTCGGCTTCAGGTACTGTGTATCTCCCTCCCAATGCCCCCATTCAGCCTTCTGTTTACAATACAACCACCGCCGCTTCTCTTTCAGCTGTTCTTTTTAAAAATAAAAAAGTTCCAAAGCTCCTAGCTGACAGCCGCTCCAGGGCAGACGGCCTACCGGGAAATTTCCCGCTATTGCGGTAGATCAGTCCGGCCCTGGCTCCTCCTAAAGCAACCTTCACACACGCAGTTGTAGCTGCCCTTTGGCAGCAGCCCCTCTTATACTGTGAGGCTGCATATATGCATACCAGTTTTGTGCTGCGAGCACAGCGCACTCCCAGCACAGAGACTGGGAATTTACCAAAAGCCCTAGTCCGGTACTAATGATCGGGTTCCTGATACCCTGATCGCTGTCCTTGACTGGCTATTACAGTGATCAGTCACTGTGCAGTTCGCCCATGTGTTTTTTTTTCTCCTTTAAAAAATGAATAATTTAAAACATTTAAAAAATAAAGAAAAGAAGAGCTAGTGATAAGGATTGATAACCCCTGGCACAACTCCAGAGCATAAACCATTCTGCCTCTGACCCAAATTGTGAAAGAATGCAGAAAGAGAAGACCAGTCTACATCCTTTACCGTCCCAACGTCAAGAGAGGGAACTTTATTGCCAGCACAGCTTTATAGACAGAATGACATCATTCATATGCACACAGTTGATTCGTCAGTCCACATATAGTCTCTTATTACATGTCCCTATTGCCACGAGGTCTTTCATTTATGGGGGCCATTTTGCTTCAATCGATGGAGGAGGCCATGGAAGGAGTGAGCAGGAGACGAGTAATGCCGCGTACACACGATCGGTCAAACCAATGAGAATGCTCCGTTTTGAAATTTCCGCCGTGCTTTGCGCGAAGTGACGTCATATTTTTGAACGGCGACGTGCGTAATGTACTTTCGTATTCCCGGACGTCTTACGCAAAAAAAATAAAAAATTGAAATTCGACCCGGGAACGACGGCCATACTTTAACATGGCTCGTCTAAAGTTAAGCCATGTTAAAGCAGGCTTAACTTTGCGACGGGAAAAAACGACTAGCGACGACGTGACGAACGCGAAAACCTTTGTGGATCGCCGTTAAAGCTCATTTGCATACCCGACGCTGGAAAACAACGCAAACTCCACCCAGCGGCGGCCGAAGTATTGCATCCTAAGATCCGACGGTGTAAGTCAATTACACCTGTCGGATCTAAGGGCTATCTATGCGTAACTGATTCTATGAATCAGCCGCATAGATACTCTCAGAGATACGACGGCGTATCAGGAGATATGCCGTTGTATCTCTTCTGTGAATCTGGCCCAAAATAATCATTTTATTTAACTCCATCACACTAGATCAAAGTTTGATCTAGGTCAATGTCAGGGTTAGTGTCAGGGTCAACACTAACACTCAATAATTAGTATCAGTGTGTTTTAGGTAGAAAAAAAAAAAGCAAAATGCACACTATTGTTGCTGGGCCCACTTACGGGTACAAACAAGAAATAGCATACACATTTGTGGTATCGCTCAGATCATCAGGAGAAGGAGAATTTATTTTGGGTTGTTCTTTAGTGGTAAGTTATGGTAATAGCAAGAAATATACAGATGAATTAAAAAATATATATATATTTTTCTTTTTACTATTTTGGGCCAGTTTTCTTTTGATAATAATATTAATAATAATAATAATTAAAAGAGAAGTATGGGCATTTATTTTTTCCAGTATCATACTTACCTAGGTGGATGCAGCATGGGTTTGATGCTGCATCTGTCCCCCACCGCCTCTACGCTGAAAACCGAACATTGCTTGGTTTTTACAACTCCGTGAGCAGAGAGCTACAGACTCATAGCTCTTCACTCTGCTCCTCCTCGCTCACGGGTGTGCTGAGCTGTGGAGGGGTGGGGAGCAACCATCTCAGGCTCTCAACAGCTCGCTGAGAGGCTGAGACGGGTGTCAGTCCAGGCACCTGGCGGATCCAGACTCCCATTGTCGGGATGACGCGATGCCTGGACTGACATTGGTGACGTCAGCAGAGAGCAGACTTCAGTCCGCTCTCTGCTGAAAACAGTTTGAAACTAACTGCACTCCTGTGATCCATAGGAGAAGTACAGCCAAACAAGCGTTGGCTGGACTTCTCCTTTAAAAAATGAACCACTAAAAGAAAGCTTAATTTGTCCTGGAAAAAAAAACAAGGTATAATCCACTTGTATACACAAAGTAGTAGTAGAGTCTTAGTAACACATCCAAGTCATATTGCAATATTGTGTTCAGGCATTACAGTGGTTAAATGGCAGAAGGTTTTTTTGCCCTAATGCATTCTACAGAAAGAGCAAGAGGAGGAGATAGAGTTGTAGATGACAATGAATGTATGCCAAGGTTTTTTGAAGAGAGCCAGCTGGTCAACTGTGTCAAAGGCAGCAGGAAGGTAAAATAAGTAAAAGAATATGAAGAGGGGGTGATGGAAGACAGTAATTTGAATTATCATTTCCTTCCCATATAATTAGCTTACTATCTTTTCCAGTTTTTTTTTTTTTTTGTAATATATATGAACTTGGTTAAATGATTAAGGGGAAGGTGATGACAATGGGAATCAGTGGGCTGTGGGATTTCCTCTAGCAAAACATTATTTTGAAATAAAGATGTGTCCACATACTGTGTTTTTTTTTAATCAATGGACAAGGACTATTTACTAAGCATGCATGCTGTTATTATTTTAGGAAAAACAAGGACCTATCTCTATCCCTGTAAAGAAGTAGGCCACGTTCTGCTGTTTTGTTTTCTTAGTTGTTGCCCTGTACAACCTCTTTATTATTTCAAACAGGTCTTGTAATGTGGAGCAAAAGCCAGGAGTAGGTAAGGCACGTAAAGTAGAAGGTCTGGCACTGAAAAAAGCAGCTGAAATACAGCCAGTTTTGTACTTTTGTATCTCTTTTATAGGTACATTGCTCCAAAAACTGCTTATAATATAACATAACATTAATCCTGAATCTGCTAAATTTTTAGCTGTGGGTGCACCTTTCGGCATCGTCTGACCAGACTATGGTCAATTGTACAATCAATATTTGTCAAAAGAATCGAGTGAACACTCACTGCATCCATTCACATACAGGTGCTGTTTGGACATTCTGACAGCCTGCTGTCAGAATACAATAGCTGGCAAGGAAAATTGTCCATCCGGACTGTTTAGCATGGATAGAGGAATAGGTGGGTTGTGGGCTGAATGAAAGAAATCTAAGCGTGCATGGAAAGCTTTATACAGTACATCTGTGCTTTTTAATGAAAGAAATGCCAAATTAACAGAAGTATTTTGATTTATGTGATCTAAGATATTTGTTAAATAGATATTGTCTGTTCATAAATGTATTTAAAGGAGCATTCTCACATTAAACTTAAGCCGTGTAAACACGATCGATTTGTCCGATGAAAACAGACTGTTTTCATAGGACAAACCGATCCTGTGTGGGCCCCAGCGGCCTTTTTTCTATCGGTGAAAAAAATAGAACATGTTTTAAATTTTTCTTATGGATAAAAAAACGATAGAAAAATCCGATCTTCTGTGTGGAACTCCATCGGAGAAAAATCCCTGCATGCTCAGAACAAGTCGACGCATGTTCAAAAGCATTGAACGGGAGCTGCGGTGGCTCGACGCGATTGGCACTGCGCTGATAAGCCATTCACCTCTGCAGCTAGAGGTTCGGATCCCGGTCTCAGCTACATGTGAATTGAGTTTGGTGGTCTCAGCCCGGCTCCCGGTGGGTGTGCTATGCGAGGTAAGCTTGCGCTTAGTACGCCCACCCCCCTCCCACAAAAACCACCACACTTACACGCACTCAAAATTGGGTTAACATGCACGCACTTTGACCACGCGGTCTCTAAAAAGAGAGGCGAAGGACTAACGGGGCTGGTTGAGCGGGCTAGATCCTCTCACTCCCTTATAGGGAGTCCAGTCCCTCTACCCCGTTGGGCTTCAAAGCGGAGCAGGTAGGGCGGGCTGTGTGGGAGGACCCCCTCACACACCCACCATTGCCACCCAGGGCATAGAGAAAGGTGGCAAATTGCCTCTGGGGGAGGCCTGCCTACTCCCAACTCCTGCAGTCCGGCTCCTCTCTCGAGTACACGCACAAAAATACACTTTAAAAAAACAAAAGCATTGAACTTCATTTTTTTCGACTCGTCGTAGTGTTGTACGTCACCGTGTTTTGGCACGGTCGGATTTTTGACTGATGGTTTGTAGGCAAGACTGATGAAAGTCAGCTTCATCGGATATCCGACGAAAAAGTCCATCGGATTAGATTCCATCAGATATCCGATCGTGTGTACAGGGCTTAAGACTTACATTTTTAACTGCTATCAGAACACTTGTACTACCAGTATACAGATATTAAAAGCTGCTGAGGAAAATTTTCTCGTGCCCAGAGGGCTTGTCTAATGCAGGGGTCTTAGACTGGCAGCCCTCCAGCTCTTGCAAAACTACAAGTCCCAAGAGGCCTTGCAAGGCTGACAGTTACAAGCATGACTCCCACAGGCAGAGGCATGATAGGACTTGTTTTGCAACAGCTGGAGGGCCGCCAGTTGGAGACCCCTGCTCTAAAGTTTCTAGACTCTGAACTGTTGGGTGCTAATCGTCAATACTGTTTATATAGTAAAGCTAATAATAGCCATACTAGAATACATAAAAATGTTTTTTCGGTAAAAGCCAAAGTAATTTTTTTGCATTTCTACACCAGTCTATGCCTATCCAGATACATAAATAGTTATCGTATTGTTGGACATGATTGTTCTTAACAAAACATACAAAAACAAACAGATAGAGTACCTCTATAGGGTTACGGTGTGAAGGCACCACCAACACCCAATTTTTCCGCACCTGTTACTTATATCCAAAGTCTGCAAAAGAGGCAACACACTTTATCTAAAAAAATGTTTATCTTGGCCTGAGTGTACTATAATTTTTCTTCTTCACATAAGGCTTGCTTACTGTGGTGAAAATCTTTGTTATTTCCATCCAAAGTCTGCCAAAGAGAAAGACACCAGCTCCCCAAGCTGTTATTTACAAAATGAAGAAAGCTTGCAGGGAGAATCAATTAAAATGTCATTTTTTTTTCTTTCTATATGTCAGTTTTGCTGCAGCAGGTTCTATACACGGTACAGATGTGCCAATTTGCAGGCAGACTAAGGGGACCCCCAAGCAATATATTTAACAACTTTTACCCTCTTCCTGACAAGGCCATTTTTTGTGATACTTTTTTTATTGTTTTTACTAGTAATGGTGCCGATCAGCGATTTTTAGCAGGACTGTGACATTGCAGCGGACAAATCTGACACTAAGTGGCACTTTTTGGGGACCAGTGACACCACTACAGTGATCAGTACTAACAAAATGCACTGTCACTCTATAAATGACACTGACAGGGAACGGGTTAACTCCAGGGGTGATCAAAGGGTTTTGTGTGCTCCTAGGGAGTTATTTTAACTTTGGGGGGAATGCTGACACTGGAGGAAAACAGAGATCCGTGTGTTTAGCAGAAACACAAGATCTCAATTTTCCTCTCTGGCAGAACGGCACATAGGCAGACCGCCGTTCTGCCTCTCCTCGGAACGATCAGTGGGTCCAGGTGGCCATCCTGGCATAGAGTAGGAACAAACAATGATGTACAGGTATGTGAATTTGTGCTAAAGGGCCACCCTACCGCAGTACATGTACATAGGACGATCCTTACGCAGTTAAAGGAATTTTTAATTTCATTAAATTCACTGCTCCTTTAAAAATGATCTTTAACCACTTCCATACAGGGCACCTTCTCGCCCAAGCCAATTTTCAGCTTTCAGCACTGTCGCACTTTGAATGGCAATTGCGCGGTCATGCTACACTGTACCCAAACAAAATCGGCGTCCTTTTTTCCCCACAAATAGAGCTTTCTTTTGGTGGTATTTGATCACCTCTGCGATTTTTTTTTTGCGCAACAACTAAAAAAAGACTGAAAATTTTGAAAAAAAATTACGTTTTTATTTTTTTCTGTTAATTTTTTTGTAAATAAGTAAGTTTTCTCTTTCAATTACGGGCACTGATATGGCGGCACTGATGAGATGGCACTGATGGACATCGATGAGGTAGCACTGACGGGCACAGATAAGGTGGCACTGATTGGCGGCGCTGGTATGCGGCACTTATGGGCACACATAGGCGGCACTGATGGGCACACATAGGCGGCACTGATGGGCACACATAGGCGGCACTGATGGGCACATAGGCGGCACTGATGGGCACATAGGCGGCACTGATGGGCACTCAGGCGGCACTGATGGGCACTCATGGGCGGCACTGATGGGCACACATAGGCGGCACAGATGGGCACTCATGGGTGGCACTTATGGGTGGCACTGATGGATACTTATGGTTGGCACAGATGGGCACTGATAGGTGGGCACTGGGCATGGATGGGCACTGTGGGGTGGCACTGATGGACACTGTGGGTGGCACTGATGAACACTGTGGGGTGGCACTGATGGACACTGTGGGGCGGCACTTATTTTTCCTATGTTGCCAGTCAGTGCCCATTTGTGGGCACTGATTGGCATCTTTTTTTATTTTTAATGGGGTTTTTTTTGAGACTTTTTTTTTTTTGAGACTTTTTTTTTTTTTTTTGACTTTTTTTTTTTTGTTGCCCTTCCCTGGTGGTCCAGGGTGGGCTTCCCTGGTGGTCCATGTGGCGATCCGAGGGGGGGCTGCGCTGATAAACAATCAGCGCAAACCCCCCTGTCAGGAGAGCCCCCGATCGGCTCTCCTCTACTCGCGTCTGTCAGACGTGAGTGAGGAAGAGCCGTCAACGGCTCTTCCTGTTTACATCGTGATCAGCCGTGGTTGGACACGGCTGATCACGTGGTAAAGAGTCTCCGTGAGAGACTCTTTACCGAGATCGGTGTTGCGGGGTGTCAGACTGACACCCCGCAACAACGATCGCCGCGATGCGCGCCCCCGGGGGCGCGCAGCGGCTTAGAATCCTGAGGACGTCATATGACGTCCAGTCAGGATTCTACAACCACTTTGCAGACGTCAATTTGTCATTGGCGGGCGGCAAGTGGTTAAAAAAAAAAATTGCAATGATACATGTCCCTCTGGGCAGTACCTGGGACCCTATACCCTGTTTATAGCCAATATATTTCATATAAGCCTTCAATGAGCACTTTTGTTTTTTCAAGTTTGGGTCCCATAGACTTTAAAAGGGTTCACGGTTCAGGTACATTTTTGAAAGTTCTGGAGGGAACCGAACCAGGGGGGTGTTCAGCGAAACTTTAGTAAGAGATAGCAGCTGCATCATTAGATTATCACTTAGTGGATTGTTTGGGTAATGGACGCTGGTAATTTTTTATATATATCTGACCCTAATGCTGCGTACACACGATCGGTCAAACCGATGAGAACGGTCTGATGGACCGTTTTCATCGGACCAAACCAATCATGGGCCCCATCGGTTATTTATACATAGGTTAAAAAAAAGCAATCTTGTTTTAAATTTAACCGATGGATACCTAACCGATAGAAAAAAAAAACAATCGTTTGTAGGCACGTCCATCAGTTAAAAATCCACGCATGCTCAGAATCAAGTCGACGCATGCTTGGAAGCATTGAACTTTTTTTTTTCTTCAGCACGTCGTTGTGTTTTACGTCACCGCCTTCAGACACAATCGGTTTTTTAACCGATGGTGTGTAGGCACGACTGACCATCAGTTGTCTTCATCGGTTAATCGATTAAAACGGTCCATCAGACCGTTTTCATCGGATGGACCGATCGTGTGTACAGGGCTTAAGTGTTGGATACCTATTATATTTTGTCCCTAATAACAGGATTTACACAAAGCAAATTAATCAAAAAGTGGGCATGCACATATGTTCCCCTTTTAGCTTTATTGACTGCAACAGAGCCATTTCAATATAGTGACAGGTTCTCTTTAAGGACATTCAAATGAGCAATCGGTATGTGCTGACTAACATTAAAATGCAAAATGCACAGATCAATAAATATGGTTCTCAGTAATAACATCTACTTAAATAAAATGATTGCTTGTCATAACTAATGTTCTATTCTCAAGCTAACTTTGCTATTTAAATTTCAGTATGTTTACAGAGACTAAAAATAACTCACAGGTTATCATGGAGGGGTACAAAGTTCTATTATTAAAACTCTTGCACTTTCTGTACTGGAATATTTTATACCCTATGCTAACACTCGTAAATAATGCCAAGGCTTCAGTTTTCTAAGGCTGGTATTCCCAACCTTATTATCAGACCTCAGTAAAAGAGCTGGTTTTGTGGGACTTAAAGGGTCACTAAAGGAAAAAAATGTTTTTGATGAAATGACTGTTTACAGGGTATAGAGACATAATAGTTAACTGATTCTTTTTAAAAATAATTAAAAATAGATAAAAACCAACCATATGATGTACCTACAGTTTAGTTTCGTTTTTGCTGTTGTTTCCTGGTTCTCTGATGTACAGAGCCAGAGAGCCAATAGAGGGCAGTGAAGGTTTTGCAAAACGAAACTGGATTGGTGCTAACACACAGTAATCACACCTCCTTGATTAGTCACCACAGTGAGAAATCTCCCAGTACTGTGGTGATCAGGAAACAGACAACCAGGAAGTGTCCAGAACAGAGAGGATTTACAGCAACATCAAAGCAAAAACGAACAATGAGGACATGAAACCAGGACTGCAGTAAGGTAAAGGAAGCTATTTAGTTAAAAAAAAAAACTTTAGTGACCCTTTAAGCTGCTAGCCAGAAGAATATCAGTTTTTCCATTATGAGCATAGAGATCCTAAATTTTTATATACTTTTCTATTGGTTATATGGTGTAATGGGTCATAGTAGAGCACATATGTATAACCTTGAATACCAGTGGTAATGCTTGAATTGTGTAGTTATTTGAGATAAGCAGAGTGATTTGGGAAAAATAGATTTTGCTGTTAAGACTGATAACTCTCATCTTTTCTAATTGTGCTGTTTAAAATATCTATTTATCGTCATTTGTATTTATGTTTTGAAAGCCCACTTCCTCAGTATGGGTCAATATAGGTGGGTGTTTTCTTCATAATCCCCTTGTACCTCCATACAAGTCTATATGAATGTAAAATCGGCTTTAAGCGGGTCAAATTTAGGTAAAATGCAATTCAAATGCACCTGCAATTAGTTCTGAAAGATCTCAGATGCATCTCAAAGTGAGGTCAAAATACACTGCATTTCCCCATTAAAGTCTATGGACACAGGCTCTAGAAACCACTCTAATTTCACACACTAATACTTTGCTGGGAACCTGGAGGTCCACGTAGTCCTCTGGAGCTGTGCTTGCATTTGGGGTGACAGCTCATTCATCAGATGATATATATATATATATATATATATATATATATATATATATATATATACAGGCCTTTTTTTCTCAGAAAATAGGTGCAGGAACTTAACCATAACCCCCTCACACACACACACACCTTCCAAACCACATCAAATAGTGGGTATGGTGAAATAATCCCCATCTCTCCTTCACCCCTCTTCTTCCCTAGTACCTCCCCGCACACTATAGGTGGCTCTGCCTTGCTCATTTTCCAGGAGATCATCCAGTGGGGGAGTCAGCATCTGCACTGCACCCTGGGCACCTACATCTCCCAGGTCCTCATCCTGCACTCAGTGGGAGTCTCTCAGGAGATCAGATCTATGGGAGCTGTTGGAAGACAAGCTGTCACTTGTAAACACAGAAGCCGGACTATATATATATATATATATATATATGATTGTACCTTTGTAATGTATTAATGTAGATTTTTAAACCCATATGGTTTCTATATGCATTATTTTTTTAAGGCAATTGCTTATTTTGTTTACTTAAAATGTTTTTTTTGTTTATTTTGTGATACTGTACATAAGGTCTTGCAAAATCTCCTAAGGAAGCCATGATTGTGGCGAAACATGTAGAATCGAAAAACTTTTGTACAACGACTGTATGAATTTTCATATGTTGGTTTTAATACAAATCTTAAATCATGTTTATTAACCATTTCCGGCCTGGCCTATAACAGAATAAAGGCCGGGTGGTGGTTCAGTTCTCCTGACTGGGCATTATATGAAGTCCAGCAGAATAACTTGCCAGCGCGCCCCCACAGGGCGATTAGTGGTGCTGTGTGTCACTCTGGCACACTGCATCTCCGATTGTAGTAAGGAGCCTCTGACGGAAGCTCCTTACCATGTGATCAGCTGTGACCAATCACAGGAGGCTCTCCCTCTCAGAGGGGGGTCTGTACTGAAAATTATCATATTGATTATCAGCACAGCCCCATCAGATGTGCCACCAGCAATGGCAATCAGTACCTAACAGCTGCCAGTCAGTGCCCAATCAGAAACACCTGTCAGTGCCCATCAAAGTGCCAATCAGTGACACTTTTCTCATTTCAATATGTCCAATATGGGGAGGTGGTGCATGTAAATAAGACCTATCCGTGGATAAAATCAATTTTTCACTGTAATTTTACCTTTATAACCTAAAAACATTATTGTATACAACCACCCAATGCCACTATTTTTTTTGGACACAATACCAATATTTCTTTATCTAGACTGCTGCCACTTTCAAAATAATACCAAAATAAGTGTATGTATAACGATGCGCAAACCAAATATTTAACGTGAATCAGGCTGCCAACATACCATGTGGATATAAGGTGAAAAATATAAAAAAGAAAATGTAGCGCCCAAAATATAAATAAACCCCTAAAAAGGGTGAATCTAGCGTGTACCCTAAAGGTAAAAGACTAATAATCAAAGTCTAATGCCTCTTCATACACTATCGTAAAATAGTGAAGTGAATAATGGGAGCTGTGATGTGAGAAACAAGCTCCTATATCAAAACCTTACGTACAAATCTGTGCTATAAAAAATCATCAGGTAAAAATACATATGTGAAATAACTGTGGTGTGATCACCATACTTATATATAGAAATATAATATGCAAAAATCAATGAATAAAGAAAGACAGTCCTCCAAGGCCAACGTTCCACTGTTGATCAAATGTGCCTTAATATAGAAGGCGTGAACTCAATCCTGCAAATATCACAGAGTCTGCCAAGAAGGACAAAGTCTAAACTTGTGCAAATAAACTTTCAGTGTTGGGTGGAGCAAAATCTTCAATACCAAGAAATCTTCAGCACTGGACATGAAAATAGATAAATGGGTGGGTACCCTTACCAGAAATGGTGGACCCTCTCAACCACCATACGGTGGGAGGGTCATCAAGGCTTGTATAGACCGATTGTCTGGGTCCAGTGGTCCTCACTCCGCGTGTCCAATCCAGAAATGGTTAATGAAGCGCTTGTTTTTTCAAGGTAGATAACCAAAGTTGATTGATCGATAGTAGCTCAAAACACCCAAAGTGGTAAAAAAGGAAAAATATAGAGGTGCTCCTCATAGTGTAAAAACATTTAATAAAAAAGCATTGCAAATATACACATGCAGTAAAAATATGAAAAAACTTCAAAAAGCCACACAGGAAAAAATAGATCACTTAGCTAGTAATCAAAAGAAAAAATAGCACAAGTAAAAATTAAGTGAATTATGGCAGCAAACTCCCACCTTGGATAAAGGTATAGGGAGTATATCCAACAAAGTTGAGAGTGCAATGGGAATGCAGTGGAGTAATCACCCGACCGGTTTCGTCTCTACACGGACTTCTACTGGGGTATCTGGCGAATACCAAAATAATACCAAATAGTCCCTTTCACAAGGAAGAGAGTTTATTTGTAATTTCACCTTCCCTGTTAATTCAAATGCATTTTATCAAAAACGTTTGTTTTTTGTTAAATTTCATGCATTTGTGAGCTGTCAGACACATGCCCATGCACAGACATGTGATTATCCACCCCTAATACTGGCTCCAAACAGTGGGCCAGATTCACAGCGGAGATACGACGGAGTATCTCAGATACTCCGTCGTATCTCTCAGAGTATCTATGCGACTGATTCATAGAATCAGTTACGCATAGATATCCCTAAGATCCGACAGGTGTAATTGTTTTACACTGTCGGATCTTAGGATGCAGTACCGCGGCCACCGCTGGGGGAGTTTGCGTCGTAAACCAGCGTCGGATATGCAAATTAGGAGTTACGGCGATCCACGGCAGATTTTTGCGTTCGCTACGTCGGCGCTAGTCTAGTTTCCCGTCGCAAAGTTAGTCGTCGTTTTTGGTGCCTTAACTTTACACAGCAATCGTATTGCTGTATAAAGTATCGCCGTCGTTCCCGCGTCGAAATTTAAAAATTCACGTCGTTTGCATAAGCCGTCCGGGAATACGGAATTACGCTACGCGCGTCGCCATTCGAAAAAATGACGTCACTTCGCGCAAAGCACGGCGGGAGTTACGAAACGGAGCATGCGCAGTAGGTCCGGCGCGGAAGCGCCCCTAATTTAAATGGCACACGCCCATTTAAATTACGCGGGCTTACGCCGGAGGCCGCCGGCGTAGTTTTCATCGCAAGTGCTTTGTGAATCAGGCACTTGCGATGGAAACTTGCGGCGGTGTAACGTATCTACGATAGGTTACGCCGCCGCACTTCTACCTGAATCTGGCCCAGTATATTCAAAGTTTATTCTTGCTTAGTCTCAGTGATGAATGGTCTTTCAGCTGCATTCTAGTTACCTGTGATCTGCCTGACCTTTATTACTAAGATTGTTGTTTTCTATGTTTGTCTATGTGTACTGATTATCTTTGTTACCCATCTTGGCTTGGACTGCTGACCAAGATTCTGTTTGTTGACTTAATACCTTGCTGCCTGCATATTGCTGACCTCTGCTTTTTCTGGACTTCGATTCTATAAATAACTTGATGCCACGCTGTTTACTTGTTACTAACCTTGGCTTGTGATTAAACTACACCTGCTGCATATTTTCTGTATATTTCTGGCTGTACTGCTGAGAATCTTACACCCGTGTTCCTATGTTCCAGTTCCTGCACCTAGACACATGTGCCTTTTCATTGCCCTTGCAGGCATTGTCTTTGTTTCCAGAAGTGTTCAGACAGGATTAATGAAAAAGGCCACCTTTGTCACCTTGGACTCCTCTTACAGGTACTTTATAAATTCAGTGCCCAGAAACACTTTGTGGTTTTTCAAAATATCAATAATAGTGATTTATATTTTTGTTTTTAGAAACCAATCCCTTTTGAAGCAGACCACGGAGTCTGCTGCTGGAATATGTTCCTGTGAAAGACTATTTATGGTATCCATATATTTTAGGTCAAAGAATCCTGTCCTTATGTGCAGGGTATAAAGTAATAACAGGCTCTATTCATGAAGCGGTATCTACAGCTTTATGAAATGCAGTAAAATACCACATGCTTTTTTTCATAAAAAAATATTTGCCATTCACAAAAAAATGCTTCTTAAATACTACATGCAGTAGTGGGATGGCTACAGTGGAGAAGAATTCATTTTTATTGCTAATAAAGAAGAGGTAAAATAGTTCAATAGTTAAATAGTTCAATTCATAAAGTCAGTGTGGTCCCTGCAGCATATACAGTAAAACCTTGGTTGGAGAGTAACTTGGTTTGAGAGCGTTTTGCAAGATGAGCAAAATGTTTTAATAAATGTTGCCTTGATATACAGGCGATGTCTTGATATAAAAGTAGCGTCATGTCACAACTGAGTAAAAAGGGGGGAGCCTCTAAGTGTAGCAATATGGTTACATTGAATGAAGGTACAACATTTAACAACTTATTGCTACACTGATGCCACATACACACGATCGGTTCATCCGATGAAAACGGAGCGATGGATTTTTTCATCAGTTATCCGATGAAGCTGACTTTCATCAGTCTTGCCTACACACCATCAGTTAAAAATCCGATCGTGTCCAACGCCGTGACGTAAAACACAACGACGTGCAGAGAAAAATTAAGTTCAATGCTTCCGAGCATGCGTCGACTTGATTCTGAGCATGCATGGATTTTTGACTGATGGATTTCCCCACAGACGATCGCTTTTTTCTATCGGTTTTTAACCATCAGAAAATTTTACAGGTTCTATTTTTTTTCACCGATGGAAAAAAAAAACGATGGAGCCCACACACGATCGGTTCGTCCGATGAAAACGGTCCATCAGTCTTTTCATCAGACGAACCGATCGTGTGTACAGGGCATTAGAGGTGCCTCTCTTCTCTTTTATACCCCGTAAAAAAAAACGATTTGATATACAAGTGCTTTGGATTACAAGCATGTTTCTGGAACGAATTATGCTCACAAACCAAGGTTTTACTGTATATTACTACAAAAGAAAAGAGGTGACTAGAATACCAGTCAAAGGGAAGCTGCTTTCACAAGACACACGTGGTGTAACAAAAGCAACTAAGCTAAATTAGGTAAATGCAAAATATCTTTTAAAATGTAAAAAAAGTTGGATATTTATATTCTGATACTATTTTCATTCAATATTTGACATTTATAAATATATTTTGTATTTACTTAGTATAACTAAAGGAAAACCTTTTTTTTTTGTTTCGGATATGGTGGAGAGGTATTACAACACCTATTTTACTACTGTCTGTGCCCTTATTTGGGAAATGCACCCTCTTTATTTGTCATGTTCTCCATTATCATTGAAAGTGAAATGAAAAGAAAATACCACCTTTTGGGTTGTCCCCAGAAAAGTAATAAAGGGGAGATTTTCCAATGGGGACACTAGTTTTGGTGACCTGGGGGACCTCAAGGGATTTCCTTATTTTGCAGGGATTTCCTCCCACTTCCTGTTTTGCCAATAGGGCAGGAAGTAAAGGTAAATCTCCTCAATGGGATACAAAATAATCCTGCGCCGATTGAACTGCGCATGCTCTGTTTTGAAATTTCCCGCCGTGCTTTGCGCGAAATGACGTCGCAACGACATTTTTTGAACTTAGACGTGAGTTACGTCCATCCCTATTCACGGACGACTTACGCAAAAATAAAAATTCAAATTTCGACGCAAGAAACGACGGCCATACTTAACATGGCAAGTCTATCTATACGCCGCAAAATACCAGCTTTAACTATACGCCGGAAAAAGCAGACTACAGACGACGTTAGAAAATGCGACGGCCGCGCGTACGTTCGTGGATCGTAGTAAATCGCTAATTTGCATACCCGACGCGGAAAACGACGCAAACTCCACCCAGCGGGTGCCGAAGTATTGCATCTAAGATCTGAAGGCGTACGAAGCCGTACGCCTGTCGGATCTTACACAAAAGCCGTCGTATCTTGGTTTGAGGATTCAAACTAAAGATACGACGTGGGAAATTTGAAAGTACCCCGGTGTATCAGTAGATACGCCGGCGTACTTGCTCTGTGGATCTGGCCCTATATCTACAACTCATGATACATTAGTGTGATTGTCAGTGGGAAGAATCCCTCCCCTCCGATTACAACCTCATTAAAAACGATTAGTTTAACAGCTAATCTTTAAAGGGGTATTAAACCCAAAACCAAAAATGTATTATATTGCAGCTTACCAATCACTAGATGTAGTTACTACATTACTTTTCTTTCCCGTGGCTTTTTTCCCTCTGTTTTCATCTGGTGATCTGACCAGTAACACACCTCCTGTATTAGTGAGAAAAAAATACTCTTGATAAATGAGGACACGAGGCACAGCAGACAGTAGCATTGTCAGTCTAGAGAGGGGGGGGGTTAAATGTATTAGCAGATTACAATACACTAACAAAATTAAATCCAAACACCAAATCACACTTTATAATTAGTTACAGCAATTTCCTTTTGGGATACAGGTTTTACATGAATAAATAAAATCTGATAATTTTAACCACCCCTGCCAATGTAAGATGGTTTGTCTCATCCATGTAACTGATATGTTTTGTTTAAAGGATAAATTCACATTTGGGAACATGTTACATGTTTCAACCATGTTTAGGGTGTAACATGTAACATGCTCCAACTCCTGCAGCATCTCCCTATCCGCTGCATCTGGTGACAACAAGCTGCAATATATAACATTTTTAAGATACTCACACATCATATGTTCCCAGCGATAAGTGATGCACAGCATCATTGTAGGCAGATGGTGTCACACGTCTAGAGGTCTGATAAATTGCTTGATGACCACTCAAAGATGAGCTGGTGTAGGGACACCGGAATTTGTTCCCCAGTCAATGAGGTCTCACTATACTCCTTCATGAAAGGTAGATCAAATATCGTCTTGATCTGTTTTGGAAAATTAAAAGGACTCTGTCCCCAAAGTGGAGCGGCAAGTCAGAGCACGCAAGAGCCAGTGATAGGAGATCAGGGACCTAACAGGCAAAAAAGAGAAAATTATTCAGTCGGCTTCCTGAATAATTTACAGGACAGTAGATTGGTTTCGTTCTTAAATATTTCCACATCCAAAAACGTAACTTTGGAAATGTCTAAACTTTTTGTAAATTTAAGATTTAATTAATTTGCATTTAACACAGTCAGACATGCATGCAAAAGAGATTGGGGACCATCCCAAATGACGAAGATATCATCTATGTATCTGTAGCAGGTACATAGAGAGATCCTCGTCGCTAAAAATCACGTTTTCCCATTCCCCCAGGTACAGGTTTACGTAGCCAGGGGAACAACATGTGCCCCTGGCTACGCCCTGTACCTGGAACAATCAGCCGTCAAATAGAAAAAAATTATGATTCAATATATGGTCAAGAAAAAGAAGTATAAACTCATTAACCTCCCTGGCGGTATGATTCTGTCTGGAATTACGTACCAAAAGCGGTACAATTATTTTGCAAGGAAATTTGGCTTTTTATACTGTAGGCCTGTAATTTTTAGAAATAACTCACTTAAATCTGTCCAAGCAAGAGTCTTGTAGGCATCCGGGGTATGATTTTTTTTTAAAACAATATTATAAATTATAATATAATAAATAATTATAAATAATTATAACAAATAATAATATAATTATAATAAAAATTATTCAATAATGTAATCAACCCAAAATCACTGAAATTTGCTCAGTTGCAGAATTGTCGCTGTCATTATTTTTTTTATTTATGACGAATTTCCCCACAAATCGCTATCGCACATTTCTGCAAGTGATTATAATTTATTATCGCTGTTTTCTAGCTGATCTAAAACCATTTTTGACATAAAGGGACACCTTTGGACAATCTACAGTTTTTAGGCAGAAAGAACATTTTTTATTATATAAAAGTACATGCAGGGCACTGGGCAGACCACTAGGGACAAGGGGGGTGTGTATTTTTTACATACAGTACTGTAATCTATAAGATTACAGTATACGGTATGTAAGGTGTTTGTTTACTTTTTTGAATTTGGCACCGTTCTCCGCCCCCGTGCGTCGTAACGTCGCAGGGAACGGAGATCGGCGGCACACGGGGAGACTGTGAATCGAGCGAGGAGGTCCCGCTCGCTCACACAGCGGGGTGGCATCGCTGGATCCAGGGACAAGGTAAGTAACTTGCCTGTGGATCCAGCGAGAAGGTAAGCCGCGCCGCTGCACACTCTGCACGTCCACCCCGAGCGTGATTAGGGGATACCGATCTTATCATTGAAAACCAACCCCGAGTCACTCTCGGGGATACCGTCAAGGGGGTTAAATGACTTTGCATAGTAAAACATTTTTTTTTCTGCCAATAAATACCTTATACAGCCCACTTCCTGTTTCTTGTCTGGTAAAAAGCCTAGGCTTATGACATCATGCGTAGCTCTCTCACTCACTCTTGTGAAAGTTTTCTAGGAAGGGAGGGGGTGAAACATAAGAGGGCCAATGCGAGCTGCAGAGCTGGAGGTGCTTAGCCTGCTTTTCAATCCAGGAAGTGAACAGACAGCAGCTTTAGCTGCCCACAGTTAAAATGGTTGCAGCCAAACTTAGTGGAGGGGGATTTCTGCAACCTATTTGGCAAGTACAGAATCACAGTATATATAAAATAATATGCAAAGTGGTTGGAGGGAAGCTTCAGAATGGCGAATATGTTTGTTACAAATTATTTGAGCAGACTGCAGTTCCTCTTTGGATTGGATTGGATTGGAATAAATACTTATAGAGCGCCGAATGTGAGTTGTGAAACTCGCGTCTAAGCGCTAACCAACAAGCTGGGGGTATCCAGTTCCCAAGAGCAAAAAGAAGAAACTAGGACATGTAATTAAAAGAGGGGAACAGACAAGAAATAAACAGAAATATAAAAAGAAGGGGGGGGGTGTCAGGGCACAAAAAGCCTATCCCTACTCCCTGACCATGGACCGCAGCCTGGGATTAAGGCAGTGTCCTGCTAAGGGCTTGGAAGGCCAAGTCTCTGGGCCAGATTCACAAAGGTTAGCGGATCTTTAGATCCGTGTAACCTATGTGTTTTAAGATCCGCCCTCGCAAGTTTGTGAGTGTCAAATTCACAACACACTTACCTCCAAACTTGCGATGGCGGATCCTAACTCCCCCGGCGGAATTCTAATTCCGCGGCTGGGGGAGTGTACTATTTAAATCAGGCGCGCTCCCGCGCCGATTTAAATACGCATGCGCCGTCCGGGGAATTTCCCGGCGTGCATTGCTCCCACTGACGTCAATAGGACGTCAGTGGTTGCGACGTGAGCGGGACTTGCGACGCGCGTGTTCGTGAATCGGCGTACGCAAACGACGTAGGAAATTTCAAATTCGACGCGGGAACGACGGCCATACTTAACAATACTTACCCCTGCTTTTAGAAAGGGTAAGTATACGACGGGTACCGCGCTACGGAAACGACGTAAGAACACAACGTCGGGTCCGCGTACGTTCGTGAATTTTGCGTATCTCGCTGATTTACATATTATTCAGTGTAAATCAGCGGGAACGCCCCCGGCGCCATTTTTAAATCCAAAAAAAGATCCGACAGTGAAACACAGTGTGACACTGTCGGATCTCGGCCCTATCTATGCGTAACTGGTTCTATGAATCAGGTGCATAGATAGGACCAGTAAAAATCAGAGATACGATGGTGTATCTGTAGATACACCGTCGTATCTCTTTGTGAATCTGGCCCTTTATCTGTAGGCTTGTGAAAAAAGAAGTGTTTTCAAGCCCTTACGGAAGGCCATCAAGGAGGAGGATGCTCGGAGCTGATGAGGGAGCTGGTTCCAAAGAGAGTTCCCCAGTGTTTTAATGAGTCTCTAAGCATTAAAACCAATGGTTTGGAAATATTCAAGCTCGGCTCTTTGAGAAGTCTTGAATGTAAGCCACTTACTCATATTAATGCTGATAAATTGTTTCTGGACCATCTCTCTTGATTGTGCCACTTTGTTGTGAAATAAAAAATCAGACCTGTCACACCAGTGTTAGCAGTTATGACATCTTACTCTGCCAAGAGTCAGCTAGTTATTTACATTTTCTACCTTACCTACAAATCTTGGACAGACTAAAAATGCCCATAAGAGTCCAAAAATGCATTACTGCACCATCTTCACATTCATTTTTCAATGATTTTCAATCCGATATACATCAGTGATTACTCTGTAGAATTCAGTTAATATACTGTATCAGTTTAATTTAAATTAAGATGTTCAATATATCAAACAATATCTTCCCAGCTGATTTTAAACAGTAATAATATATTATTTTTTCCCTGGGACAGAACATTTAAATCAAATTATGTCAGTGTTAGTGGTTAAAGATCAGGTTAGTTGTGCTGTTGAGGCTCATGGAATAGTAATGCTCATCGCATTTCTTGTACATCATGACAATGCCCCTAAGCATATCCAGGAAATCGATCAATAAGTTCACCGTGGCTAAAGACTGCCTCGGAGGCTACAACAGTTCTGAATTTAAGTTTACAAAAGTAATTTTTTTAACCCGCAAAGCATAGTATTTCATCTCTACCAATTTTGTTAGTCATTCTTTAAAGGTGATCGACCATGGCTTTAAACAGCTTTGTTCAATAAACAATACAAAAAGAAAAGTGCTATGCCTCAATTACAGTAATGCCTGGTACACACCAGTATTTTTTTTCGTTCAACCCAGCAGAGCTGAAGGAAAATAAACGGACAGTTCGGGAGGAGCTGATGTACTAACTATCCAACATTAGTACTGAAATTTGCCCTGCTGTGCTATTGTGTTCTGACATTGGAGCTCTTGCTCTAGGGCACAAAAAAAACACAACCCCATTAGCGGTCATTTCAGCGTCTTAGACCAACCTCTTATTAGGATCACTCTAATTAACTAAGCTGATGCCCGGGATAATGAACATTCAAAACGGAGAGCTACAGCGGCGTCACCTCCATCTAACATTCGCAGCTGTGCCATCTACACAAGAAGTATTCGTTTTTTTAGAGCGAGCTTCTCTCTCTCTATATACTGTGGGGCAGATCCACATACATCTGCGTGGGCGCAGCGTATGTGAGATACGCTACGCTGCTGTAACTTACTTTTCTTTTCTTTGAATCCTGAAAGAATTTGCGCCGTAAGTTACGGCGGCGTAGTGTATCTCTCGAGGCGTAAGGGCACGGAATTCAAATTTGGCGGGTAGGGGGCGTGTTTCACTTAAATGAAGCGCGTCCCTGCGCCGAACGAACTGCGCATGCCCCGTCCGTCAAAACTCCCAGGGTGCATTGCTCCAAATGACGTCGCAAGGACGTCATTGTTTTCGACGTGAACGCAAATGGCGTCCAGCCCCATTAACGGACGACTTACGCAAACGATGTAAAATTTTCAAAATTATACGCGGGAACGACGGCCATACTTAACATTGAGTACGCCACCAGATAGCAGCTTTAACTATACGCCGGAAAAAGCCGAACGGAAACGACGTAAAAAAATCCGACGGCCGCTCGTACGTTCGTGGATCGTCGGAAATAGCTAATTTGCATACTCGACACGGATTACGACGGGAACGCCACCTAGCGGACGTCGAAAAATTGCATCTAAGATCCGAAGGCGTACGAAGACGTACACCTATCAGGTCTAACCCAGATGCCATCGTATCTTGTTTTGAGGATTCAAAACAAAGATACGACGCAGGAATTTTGAAATTATGCCGGCGTATCAATAGATACGCCAGCGTACTTTCTTTGTGGATCTACCCCTGTATATATAACTATCCAGTGGTGAGGGCAGGACGTGTTGGTGCTAAGATTCCCATGCAGCATTTCCTTTTCACTTGGGACCTGAATGTCTCCGCAGATCCACCAGCAGGATTCCCCATTGGCTATCTGATGAGCCTTGTTTGACCTTTTGGTCATTGTTGGAGGTGAGCGGCCAATCTTTAAATGTTACAATCGATGTTGGACTGATGCTTTGTTTTCCTTCTATCAAGTTACCGTTCTATGAGACATCCATCTCTATATAAACTGATTCCTACCATTTGGTTTTACTTGGACTTTTTTTCCCCTTTTTTGAGTTTATTGTATTTAATTTTATTTTTGGGTTCATGTTAACGGCACACTACATTATAAGGTGCACCACCCCCCCCCCCTTCTTTTTTCTTTTTTTTTTGACAGGGGGACAGCCCCCCCCTCCCCCCGCTAGAATACTCCAATTAGCATTCTCAGCTATGAGAGCGTTGATTAGGAGCCGATTGGCAGATTTCTTTGGTCATGCCCCTTTGTCAGTCGGACCAACTCCACACGGGTCGAATGTAGGATGATTTCTATTCATTCATTGGTTTCAATGCTGCCCAACATTCAGCCCCCTGTGTACTAGGCTTTACTTAGAGCAACAATCAGCCTCCATGTCATTGAAATCAGACCACTATTGACTTCAAATGCATTTTGCAGAAATTTTCCAAAAAGAAAAACTCTTGAATTCACTTATTTATACTAACTTGAGTGTTTTTGCTAGGGACATTTTAGAAAAATGCACTGGAGTCAATTACCAGGTTATTTTCATGAAACTTCAGCAAAGGCAAAAAAAAAATTTGAAGCAAATTCCAGTCACTCCACTCATCACTACTGGCTATAATAGAAACTGCTCTTAAGTGCTTTGCTCCTTACAATAATTTATTGCCAATGCTCTCCCAAGGTTGAGATTATCTAAAATGTTCCATATAAAGCCAGATAATTATATTCTGTTTATTCTCATCTGGGTTATTATTGAAACTTTACATAACTCATATAGCATTAAAAATATGAGAATGTACTTTTTACTTAGAGTCAGTAACTTAACACAGACAATACTATAAGCAATTATTCCTAATTTATTTCAGGTTCTAAAAAATTTAGTTTTTTTTTAATGTCATTAAAAATGATTGTGTGTGGGCTCCAGAGCATTTTTCACGATCTAAAAAATGGGCATTAAAAATTTCGAACATGCTCTATTTTTTCACTACGTTTTTAATGTTGTAAAAATGGTTGTGTGTGGGCTTTAACGACGTGAAAAAAACGCGCATTCTCAGAAGTAATGCCGCATACACACCATCACTTTATGTGATGAAAAAAACGACATTTTCTGTGAAGTAAAAAACGACGTTTTTGAAACTTCAATTTTCAAAGACGAAGTTGCCTACACACCATCGTTTTTCTCACAATGTTCTAGCAAAGCGAGGTTACGTTCACCACGTTTTTCCATTGAAGCTCGCTTCATAAGTAGCTTCTGGGCATGCGCGGATGAAAAAACGTTGTTTTAAACGACGTTTTTGCTACACACGGTCAATTTCTGTGAAGTAAAAGTTGACGTTTTGAAAAACGACGTTTTCCCCCACACACGGTCAATTAAAGTGACGTTTTTAAAAACGTCATTTTTTTTCATCACATAAAACGACCGTGTGTACGCGGCATAAGTTATGAGAGGGGAGCGCTCGTTCTGGTAAAACTAGCGTTCGTAATGGAGTAAGCACATTCATCACACTGTAACAGACAGAAAAGCGCAAATCGTCTTTTACTAACACGAAATCAGCAAAAGCAGCCCCAAGGGTGGCGTCATCCTAATGGAACTTCCCCTTTATAGTGCCGTTGTACGTTTTGTACGTCACAGCGCTTTGATAGAGCATTTTTTTTCACGATCGTGTATAGGCAAGGCCGTTTTAATGATCGGGTTGAAAAAAACGTTGGGCCGGATTCAGAGAGAATTTATTTCTGTATTCAGAAAGCTAGATACGCCGACATTAGCCTAAGATACGACTGGCATAAGTCTCTTACGCCGTCGTATCTTAGGGTGCATTCTGCCGCTGGTCGCTAGGGGCGCTTCCGTTGTTGTCGGCGTAGAGTATGCTAATTACCTAGATACACCGATTCACAAACGTACGTACGCCTGGCGCAATTTATTTACGTAGTTTACGTTAGGCTTTTTCGGCGTAAGGTTGTTCCTGCTATTAGGAGGCGCAGCCAATGTTAAGTATGGACGTCGTTCCCGCTTCGAAATTTTTATTTTTTACGTTGTTTGTGTAAGTCGTTTGCGAATAGGGCTGGATGTAATTTATGTTCACGTCGAAACCAATACGTCGTTGCGCCGTACTTGGAAGCAATGCACACTGGGATATGTACACGGACGGCGCATGCATGTAAAAAACGTCAATCACGTCAGGTCATCATACATTTACATAAAACACGCCCCCCCTTCCACATTTGAATTACGCAAGTGCTTTGTGAATACTGCACTTGCTCCTGTAAGTTACGCAGGCGTAGCGTAAAGACGATACGCTGCGCCGCCGTAAGAGGAAGCGCAGCTACGTGAATCTACCCCGTTGTTTTTATTGCATTTAAGTCCAAATATGAGATCTGAGGTCTTTTTGACCCGAGATCTCATATTTAAGAGGACCTGTCATGCTTTTTTTCTATTACAAGGGATGTTTACATTTATTGTAATAGAAATAAAAGTGACCCACTTAAAAAAAAAACACTTTAAAAATCAATAAAATCAAGTAAAATAAATAAAAAAAAAAATTTTTTTAAAGCGTCCTCTCCTGACGAGCATGCGCGCATTATCAAACGCATACGTGAGTAGCGCCCGCATATAAAAACAGTGCTTAAGCCACACATGTGAGGTATCGCCGCGATCGTTAGAGGGAGAGCAATAATTCAAGCCCTAGACCTCCTCTGTAACTCAAACATGCAACCTGTAAAAGAAATTAAATGTCGCCTATGGACATTTTTAAGGGTAAAAGTTTGACGCCATTCCACGAGCGGGCGCAATTTTGAAGCGTGACATGTTGGGTATCAATTTACTCGGCGTAACATTATCTTTCACAATATAAAAAAAAAATGGGCTAACTTTACTGTTGTCTTATTTTTAATAAAAAAAAAGTGTGTTTTTTTTTCAAAAAAATTGCGCTTGTAAGACCGCTGCGCAAATACCGTGTGACAAAACGCATTGCAATGACCACCATTTTATTCTCTAGGGTGTAAGAAAAAAATTATAATGTTTGGGGGTTCCAAGTAATTTTCTAGCAAAAAAAATTGTTTTTAACTTGTAAACACCGAGTCTGAAAAGCAGGCTAAGCACCCTTTATATGAATTGTGTATGCCTTATAGTAGGCACTCAAAATCAGACACTAAATCTGGCGTGGAGCAATACAGACAGCTCTTGTGAAAGGCATCTTGAGAAATGCCATACACTATGAAAAAAATGCACCTTGGCCTTTACCCAGTTTTTGCTGTGACACTTGGCAGATGATTTATATAAAAAGGAGCAAAGAAAACTAGAGAAAAGTTGTCTAGTTAAAGCAATCAACATATTTCTATGTTTCTTCTGAAAAATAAAACCTGACTCCATGTTTGCTCTGGCTTTTGTAAACCTCTGTAAGTATCGGTGCTTTTCCCAAGCACAATTGCAGTATTAGTTTTTAGAAGGAAATCGTTGATCAAACCTGAAGAAACCTGTGGGTGACTATGCTAGGCACCATAGATTGGGTCACTCGTAGGGTAACCACGTGTCCCGGATTTCCCGGCACAGTCCCGCATTTTGCAGGTCATTAATTCCAGTGTCCCGGAATGAAACTGACACAGCCACCCCCCGGGCCAATCTGATGCCCCCAAAAAAGGCTGCCACGCTTTACTCACTGACAGTACTTGTCCTAGCCGGGAATGCCTGGAAGAGCACAATCCCCGCCCCCTGCTTGTGATTGGAGAAATCATAACTCCTGCCTCTTGTGTCCAATCACTGTGCTGTGATTCGTTACAGCACAAGCTAATTTTTGAGAAGGGAGGGTGTCCCTGAATGATAGTTTGGAAATGTGGTCACCTTCGTCACTCGCCCTGCACATGGGGTAGCTTTACTCAAGTACACTTGATCACATAACCTGGACTCTAGGCTTGCACTCTTGAATACCTGTGCACAGACTGGGGACCTCTGTGGTGATGATCTGCTCCGTTGCTATGGGAGATGGACTGCGCACAGAGGGAATGCCTACAACAACCCCTCTTGGAAAAGGTTATGTCACCTTCCACATGTACTCACTTATATGTAAAACCTTCATTGCCCTTGGTAACCACCTACTGTTTACGGTACCACATTAACTCTTGTACCGCTGTCTTCATACCCCAATGTTCTTTAACTGACCCACGCAGTAGACTATGTGTGCTGCATTACACCCCTTGAGTAACTTCAGAGCAGGAAAGGACAAAGTTTAAAAAGATTTACTGGAAACACTGGGGCAGATCTACATAGATCTGCACCCGCGCAGCGTATCAGAGATACGCTACGCCGCCGTACCTTACCTGGCGTTCTTTCAAATCCTCAAAGATTTCGCGCCGTAAGTTACGGCAGGGTAGTGTATTTCTGGCGGCGGATTTCAAATCGGCGATTAGGGGGCGTGATTCATTTAAATGAAGCGCGTCCCCGCGCCGAATGAACTGCGCATGCTCCGTTTCGAAATTTCCCGCCGTGCATTGCACAAAATGACGTCGCAAGGACGTCATTTTTTAAACTTAGACGTGACTTACATCCATCCCGATTCACGGACGACTTACGCAAAAAAAATAAAAAATTCAAATGGCAGATCAAGTGGCAGATCTCCAGATGTGGTGTCTTCAGGGAGGACTGCAAGTCCCAGCTATCCCCCTTCTCTCTGCTCTGTAAGCATCTGGGGATTACATGCTGTGACTTGTCTGTGTCTTTAATTCCCATGCAAACTGACTGACTGACAGAGCCCTTCCCCCTTTTATTATCAGCACAGGGAGAGGCAGAGCTCAGCAAAAAGAGTGGGAAACAGGTTAACTGTTTACCTTTCCAGCTGCAGCAACCTGCTTACAAACCTGCAGTCCTTAATACTCCAGTGTGTATAGGAAAGTGTCCACCACTTCCAAAAGTGCCAGATGCCTGTATCCTTCACTCTGCACTGTGGTTCCACCCACCGGCCACTACATTGCTAATGTGGCACAGACTAATGCCATAGCAGCCGGAGGATGGAACCACATCATGCAGCAAGGGACTGAGGCTTCTGACACACCCAGAAGTTGCAGATGCTAAAGCATCCAACCATAGGCGCAGCCTATTGCATTAGGGTGTGCACCCCAAACCTTTAACACATATGCGTTTGACATATTTACCAGCCTCTTCCCCGCTCTCCATTCTGAAACAATGGGGGAAAGGGGGAGCAAGGGAGCACATGGGGGACCCAGGAAACAGAAGGAAATGGAACAGGGAAAGGAGGGGTGCCATATATTAGTACTGATCCCCTATATTTTCCTCCTGTGGCAGCTGAATGTTGACAAATAGGAGAGGAGGAGAAGCTTATTTTTAGCTGCTGCAGGAGGAAAATACAGATCAGTTCTACTAAATTCCACCCCCACCACCTCTCCTGTCCAGGTTCTGAGGGTCAGCAAGGAAGCATTGTGGTTTACCTATCACCTGCCCACCATTGACAGGTTGCCAACTCCAGGATTAGGGTGTGCTCATGCACACCTGGCACACCCCTTGCGCACACCTATGCATCCAACACAGTGGTGGCTGTCGCTCAAAATTTTATGGGGGGCACAAACAAACTGAAAAAAAAAAACACCATCAATTGCAGCCACTGTTCCCATAAGAAACTCAGCCACTGTGCCATCAATTGCCGCCACTGTGCCATCAAATGCAGCAACTGTGCCCATAAAACGCAGCTACTATACCCATCAATTGCTGTGCCTATCAATTTACGCCACTGTGCCCATCAATTGCTGTCAGTGTGCCCATCAATTGCCGTCAGTGTGCCCATCAATTGCCGCTACTGTGACCATCAAATGCTGCCAGTGTGCATCCCCTGCCCGCCCAGCACTTACCTGTCTCGGGGGGCGGCAGCGGGTCACGGCGGCGGTGTCCTCCATGCTCATTGATGTCTTCTCCTGTCCTCTCTTCCCATCCTCTGCAGTTATTGTACGCCTGATAGGCGTCCAATCACAGTGCCTGTCATTTCAGACAATCAGGTGACAGGTAACAGACCCGAGCACCTGATTGGTTGAGAGACGGTTCAGTGTTAGGAAAGCGAAAATTCATTCATTCACTTTCCTAACACAACGCTGAGGGAACTGCGAGCGCCCAGCATGGCGACCGCTGCTCACCTTTTTGGACGCCTATTAGAGCAGGTGCTTCAAAAAATACCCCGCCGCTGGTTTTTGCGAGAGAGGGGGGTGGGCGTACTAAGCGCAAGCTTACCTCGCATTGCACACCCACCGGGAGCCGGGCTGAGACCACCAAACTCAATTCACATGTAGCTGAGACCGGGATCCGAACCTCTAGCTGCAGAGGCTAATGGCTTGTCAGCGCAGTGCCAATCGCGTTGAGCAACCGCAGCTCCCCAGCAAAAACCACCACACTTACACGCACTCGAAATTGGGTTAACATGCACGCACTTTGACCACGCGGTCTCTAAAAAGAGAGGCAAAGGACTAACGGGGCTGGTTGAGCGGGCTAGATCCTCTCACTCCCTTATAGGGAGTCCCTCTGCCCCGTTAGGCTTCAAAGCGGAGCAGGTAGGGCAGGCTGTGTGGGAGGACCCCCTCACACACCCACCATTGCCACCCGGGGCATGGAGAAAGGTGGCAGATTGCCTCTGGGGGAGGCCTGCCTACTCCCAACTCCTGCAGTCCGGCCCCTCACTCGAGTACACGCACAAAATACACTTTAAAAAAAAAAAATACCCCGCCCGCTGTAATTCATGCTTCTGGCGCCCGAAACGGGGCTGGGCACCTGAATAGGGGGTGGCAGCAGCTACCATAGATGGATTCAAGCAATGTATGAATCTATCTATGGTGTTAGAGGGGTGGCAGGAGAGAGGGGGCAGCGCCCATTCGCCCCTTATGGACGCACCGCCACAGATCCAACATGCTGATCATAGCTTTGCAAAAAGAGCAAAGTTTGAAGTGACAAGCAAAAGGATTGGTAAGTATTTTCTTATTATTTTGCAGACAGGCTTTTTTTAATCTATTTTCAAGGACACATGCACAAAGATTTGCTGTTTTTCTGAAAGTTACAAATTACAGTGAACAGCAGGAAAGAGGTTTAGTCCTGCATGATTACAGCTGATCATTATATTAGTAATGCTTGCAAAAAATAGCTACATCTCAAAGTCCCTTCAGTAAAGGACTACCTTGTTAAAATTAAAATACCTAAAAGTAGGTTTAATGGCACTAACAATACATCATTAAATGAGAAAGGTTAATTATTTATAGAAAATAAATTGTTAATGTAGAGTACATTGAGTTATAGGGTTGAAAGCAAACCTAGAATATTTACTTTAGTTTCGGCATGATGGAAAAACACACACACACTTAAAAAGGACAAATTATAGAAAACAATTCTTAAAAAAAATATTTCTATGATCAAATTTATATACCGTACAAAAATGGTGTGTGGTATTCTACAAGATTGTATGACAATTGAGGTTTTGGAAGTTATTCTAAAATTTAAAAAATATTTGAAATACATACATCTCTATTCAAATTAAGGATAGTATGGCATTTTAGTCTAGTTTTGGGTGCTAGTGCTTGGGGGTAAGTTATTTAATTTTTACACAGGCAGGATCAGGACAGGACTAGGAAGCTGGGGCACACTGGAGGAAATATATGGAGGCCCCACCTTATAGCAGAGCATGCAGTGCTCCACTGTAGGTGGTGACAGGCCTACCCATTATATAATGGTACAATATTACATACGGTAATATCATGACATTCTTGCACACTGTACAAGGATATTATACCACACCTCCTGTATTAGCGTGCCCCCACTCTGAATGAAAAAGCACCTTTGGAGCAAAGTATTGTCAGTCTGGGGGGAGAGTAGTATTAGATATATTAGCAGATTTAGATACACTAACAAACTGAAGTCAAACTCCAGGTAACAATTTATAAGCAGTTACCACAGTTTTGTTTTCTCATTTTGAGATAAAGATTTTACATAGATAAATAAAAGCTGATCATTGTAAACACCTATGTCAGTGGTAAACCCTCTAACTACTACATCTGCAGGTGAACTAGTTCTGTCGAAGAACAACAGAATTACTGGCAGGATCACCAGGTGAAAATAAAAGAAAGAAAGCCTAGAAAAGAAAACAAATGCAGCCATCACAGCTAAGATTTAGTAAGTTGCAATATTACAAATGTTTGCTTTTGAATTTAATACACACATATAGCATAATCCTTTTCCCAAAGTCAATGGTAATCCCCAACATGTCTTCTGCACAAGCTGTATTTTTAAGACAAACGCCACAGCAATTACAGCTTGAGTTCACACAGCCAGTCTGTGTCTTCACCCGTGAGCAGAAATATGCCAACCAAGTCTTCTTTAACCACTTGCCGCCCGCCAATGACAAATTGACGTCGGCAAAGTGGTTGTAGAATCCTGACCGGACGTCATATGACGTCCTCAGGATTCTCAGCCGCTGCGCGCCCCCGGGGGCGCGCATCGCGGCGATCGTTGTTGCAGGGTGTCAGTCTGACACCCCGCAACACCGATCTCGGTAAAGAGTCTCTCACGGAGACTCTTTACCACGTGATCAGCCGTGTCCAACCGTTGATGGCTCTTCCTCACTCGCGTCTGACAGACGCGAGTAGAGGAGAGCCGATCGGCGGCTCTCCTGACAGGGGGGGGTCGCGCTGATTGTTTATCAGCGCAGCCCCCCCTCGGATCGCCACATGGACCACCAGGGAAGCCCACCCTGGACCACCAGGGAAGGGCAACAAAAAAAAAAAGTCTTGAAAAAAAAAAAAAAAAGCAATAAAAAAAGATGCCAATCAGTGCCCACAAATGGGCACTGATTGGCAACATGTGTAAATCAGTGCCGCCCCACAGTGTCCATCAGTGCCGCCCCACAGTGTCCATCAGTGCCACACCACAGTGTCCATCAGTGCCACCCCAGTGTCCATCAGTGCCCAGTGCCCACCTATCAGTCCCCATCTGTGCCACCCATAATTATCCATCAGTGCCGCCCATGAGTGCCCATCTGTGCCACCTACGAGTGCCCAGTGCCGCCCATGAGTGCCCATAAGTGCCGCCTATGTGTGCCCATCAGTGCCGCCTATGTGTGCCCATCAGTGCCGCCTATGTGTGCCCATCAGTGCCGCCTATGTGTGCCCATCAGTGCCGCATACCAGCGCCGCCAATCAGTGCCACCTCATCTGTGCCCGTCAGTACTACCTCATCGGTGCCCATCAGTGCCGCCATATCAGTGCCCGTAATTGAAAGAGAAATCTTACTTATTTACAAAAAAATTAACAGAAAAAAATAAAAACGTAATTTTTTTTCAAAATTTTCGTTTCGCTTTTTTTAGTTGTTGCGCAAAAAAAAAAAATTGCAGAGGTGATCCAATACCACCAAAAGAAAGCACTATTTGTGGGAAAAAAAGGACGCCAAATTTGTTTGGGTACAGTGTAGCACGACCGCGCAATTGCCATTCAAAGTGCGACAGTGCTGAAAGCTGAAAATTGGCTTGGGCAGGAAGGTGCGTAGGTGCCCTGTATGGAAGTGGTTAAGCACCTCACAACTTAAGTCGGATTATCCGATTGTGTGTAAAAAAGTTTGTCGGACTAAAATCCAAAGTACAAACAAGCATGCTCCGAACCAATGCTAACCATAAGACAACATTACAGAAGTTGCCCAAAGGGTGGCGCTAAAGAGCAGAAAAAACACGTAGTTTTGTGAATTTTGGCTGAAAATGTTCTGCCGTCTGTATGCAGAACAAGTTCATGGCCAATGCTCTTCGGACAAAAATCCACGGATTTGTGAGATAGAAATCCGATCGTGTGTACAAGGCTTTACCTGCCACAGCTAGGATTAGTGCACAGTGACTTGATCTACTTGGTGTGTACTGCACGTTTGCTCTGTAGTTTGCACCTAAAGCTACGTGGTGTGTGTACTGTCTGTGTCTGTGCTATTTTTCTCAATGATTTTCATCCATATTGCAGGGACCAGACAGCGCTGCGCAAACTGTTGGCGCTATATAAATCCTGTATAATAATAATAATAATAATAATTACATTAAAGCCGCAGGCAGTTTTAAATTACTTTTTCTTATAGTAATCTCATTTTGTGCAGGGACAGTTCTAAACATGTGCCACCTCACAGGCATTCTATAGACACCTAGCAGGTACGATATTTAAAGGAATTTTACATTTTTTAATTTTTTTATTTAAGCATCATTAAAATCACTGCTCCTGAAAAAACGACAGTTTTTAAAACTTTTTTTCCGTTGATACATGTACCCTGGGGCAAGACCCGGGTTCTCAAAGACGTTTTCACAGGCATACTATAGACACCTAGCAGGTACAATATTTAAAGGAATTTTTCATTTTTTTATTTTTTATTTAAGCATCATTAAAATCACTGCTCCTGAAAAAACGACCATTTTTAAAACTTTTTTTCCATTGATACATGTTCCCTGGGGCAAGACCCGGGTTCTCAAAGACGTTTTCACAGGCATACTATAGACACCTAGCAGGTACAATATTTAAAGGACCCGGGTTCTCAGACATTTTACGACAATAACTTGCATATTAGGCTTTAAAATGAGCACTTTTGAATTTGAACGTTCGAGTCCCATAGATGTCAATGGGGTTCTAAATGTTCGCGCGAACGGTCGGTCCGTTCGAAGGTTCTGGTGCGAACCGAATGGGGGGTGTTCGTCTCATCCCTATCCAAGAGCTTCATATCTGCAAACACCTAGCAGACTGCTAACAGCCATTGACACCATTTCGAGGTTCTGGAGTTTTTTTAGTTGTGGGGTTAACAGACACCCCCAGTGCAAATACGATTTGCACACGTATGTAGGAGCACATACAGTATGTACAGTAGCTATGAAAATGATCCACCCCCATGTAAGCTTTTCATGTTTAGATGTCTATTTCATATCTAAGAGTGCCATATCTACAAACTTCTAGCGGTAACATTGTTCATCATAGTAGGATTCAGGGGATGGTGCCACTCCAAGCTGCTTATGTTTACACAAGGTTTGGAGAGCTCCATACCTGTATTATGTCTGTTTGTAATTATTCCACACTCAATGCTTGGGGCATGTATGCATTATTATTTTTTTACATTTGGATAAAAAAAAAAAACCCACAGGAAGCTTAAAAAACGTGCTACTGATCTCTATTGACTACATTATAAACTATTGGATCCATGAGGATTAAAAGTGCAACATGTTGACAGTTTGAAAGCATAAAAATGCACATAAATGAAAATGTAATGCCAATGTTTCTAGGGATTAATTAAAACAGAAACCAAAGGTTTATATATTATACATACTTATATTTAATATTAATAATCAAGAAATGTGGAAATACATCAAAAAGAATTGTGATTTGTGAGTAAATAAATGCTTAATAAATTAATAAAGTATATCAGTTGATGATTGGCACCACATTCCGAAAAAGATAGAACAAAAATTGGTTGGATAGTGGCAGGGGCAGACTGACAACTCATTAGGCCCCCGGGCAATAGAAGATTATGGGGCCCCTGGGCTTACAGATGGCCACCACGCCAGGAGGCAGTGCAGAGGCGGGGCAGCTAAAATCTCGGGATTTTCACATCAAAAGCATGTCGGTTTCGGACATATCAGGGACAGATCTAAAAAAAACATCGATTTTTACATACTGTCCCTGGTTTTACTGAGGCTGGCAACCCTGGTGGGGCCCCCTAGTGGCATGGGGCCCTCGGGCAGTGCCCGAGTGACTCAATGGTCAGTCCGCCCCTGGATAGTAGGACTTTTAAGGTGCCAAATCCTCATTAAGGAATAATACGTAATAAGTCTACACACAGAGCTTTTTTTCTGTGCTGGCATTGGTGAATGTCATTAATGTCCATGGCTGTATCTATGCTATAATATAGAGATATTACACTATCTTGATAGGGGATGCACTTTAATACCTACAAATATTGTTTGTTTGTTGGGGGATATTTGCTGTCATGTCTATTTTTGTGTTATAGACTTTTATAATAAAATTCATAAATTTTACATCACTTTGTCAGTATTATTTCACAAGGATGTTTTGGCACCTTAAAAATCCCACTATCCAACCAATTTTTGTTCTAAATAAATGCTTAACTATGCCCATTAAATCAGTAAACCAAATTATATGCATAAAGTTAGTATTCAGAGTAACTAAAATCATTTCAAGAAGACAAAAACACTGCTCAATGTGGTTCTAATTATTTTGTCATCAGTATTTAGAAAGAAAATCAATGAAGGCAGGAAGAAAAATGATATTAATACAATCAATGTCAAAGGAGTAACAATGTAGATTTGCCATTCATTAACACATTTAACTTTACAGAAAGGGATTATGAAAATCAATACACAGGTTTTTACACGTGACTACCCAACTAGTGAATGTTTTAAAGAAAACCAAATGAAATTTTTATTGCTGTATGTGCCCTTGTTAGGTAAAACCATCCTATCTATTTGTCCTGTTTATCAATATCATTGAAAGTGAAAGTAAAAGATAATCCCAAATTTTGGGTAGTACCCAAAAAAGTAATAGTGGGGAAATCTTATAATGAGGACACTAGTTCTGATCACCTGGGGGTCCGCAAGGGATTCCCCTAATTTGCTGGGATTTCCTCTCACTTCCTGTTTTGACTAAGGTACAGAAAGTGAGGGGAAATATTCCCAATGGGACACAGATGGCAAAAAATTAACTGATAGGGGTTGTGACCCTCCCTTACTCCCAAATGAATAAAAAAAATGTGGACTATAGTTCTACTTTAAAGCGGAAGTCCACACAAAAAGTGAACCTCGGCTTTTTGGAACCTTCCGGTGTCACATTTGGCACTTTTAAGGGGGAGGGGGGTGCAGATACCTGCATAATACAGGTATTTGCAACCACTTACGGTTATAGACTCCCGCGGGAGTCACACCCCTTCGCGTCACCCCCCGCTGTCTTGTGGGAAACACACTGGTCCCAGGAGACAGTGGGGACCAGTGAGGCAACGCTTCACTTCCTGATTCCCTCACCAAGGATGGCGATTTGGATAGAGGGCCAGTTTTGCTGTCTGTGGCCCCGTTAAGAAGATTCTGCCTTCCTATTAGGTCCTGATTACCATTATCATTGAAAGTGAAAGTAAAATAAAATCCCAAGTTTTGGGTTGTCCCCAGAAAAGTAATAGAGGGGAAAATCTTCCAATGGGGACACTAGTTCTGTTGACCAGGGGGTCCTTAAGTAATTTCTTAAATTTGAAGGGATTTCCTCTCACTTCCAGTTTGGCTTTAGGACTTTAAATCCTTTAAAGACCACGACAGACCGTTTTCATCGGTTCACCGCTGAAGCAGACTGATGGTCTGATGTGCGTACACACCATTGTTTCCAAAACCGATCGGGTCAGAACACGGTGATGTAAAAACACACGACGTGCTGAAAAAAACAAAGTTCAATGCGTCGACTTTTTTTTTATATATAGCTTTGGATAGCGTAGGGAAGTTTTTATTGCTCTCCTCATTAGAAAGATTCGCCACTCTGTACTAGAGACCATAGGTGTGCGCAGCCTATTGGGATGTGCACCCCAAAGCTCAAACACGCATTACCGATCACTCACAATGTTCATTCAGAAAGGTAAGGGGTCAGTAAATTACATATTTACTGGCCCCTTCCCCCACTCATCCTAAAGCAACAGCTGACGGGAGAGGAGAGGAGGGAAGTCGGAAGCGTGGTGGGAGGGGAGGGCAGTAGGGGAAATCTGTGCTGTACAGGATATTAGGGTGTGCCTGGGCACACCTGGCACACCCTGTGCGCACGCCTATGCTAGAGACCATTGTCACTAAAACAAAAAAGTGAGAGGAAATCTATAATTTTAGAGTTGTCCATCGGTCAAAAATCCACCAATGCTCAGAATCAAGTCAATGCATGCTTGGAAGCATTGAACTTAATTTTTCTCTGCACGTCGTTGTATTTTACGTCACCGCATTGGACACGATCTGATTTTTAACCGATGGTGTGTAGGCAAGACTGATGAAAGTCAGCTTCATCGGATATCTGATGAAAAAAATCCATTGGTTCATTTTCATCAGACGAACTGATCGTGTGTACAGGGCATAAGAGGGCTATTCACCTCACTTTGGACCTTTTACCCATATATACATTTTTTTTTCTCAAAAAAGGATGTTTATTGGCACATATAATAAAAAACAGGGTTACATACGTTTTCCAGAAAACATTAAAGAAAAACAAACAGTCAAGCAATCACTCCAATTAGAACAACATTGGACTACTACAAAAACATGAAAAAAATACATGTAGTCTCTCACATTCCATAACCCAACCCATTTTAGACAGTGAACCAACCCCGGGCTTAATCACTCTCCCCTATATGTGTCAGCATATTGGTTCAACTGTGTACCGCTGCACCCACATTTAAAAAAAGTAACCTGTCCAACACCAGTTTGAGCGGGCTAGCCCCGATGTATTCAACCAGGGGGCCCACATCAATTCAAACTTCCCCTGTCGGCCTCTGTGCTGGTATATATATTTCTCTGCCCCGAGAGTGAATCCCATCTGAGCTATCCATTCGCTCAACCTGGGTGGTTCCGTGGCCTTCCAGTGTTGGAGGATAGGTTTGCGGGATACCATATATACATTTTCACCACTAAGTGTGAAAGAGTATACACCCTCTGATTATAAGCAGATTATCTTGTGGACACTTATAGGCTAGCGCTACACAATGATTAAACATCTTTGCTATTTATTAGATTTAAAGGCTTGTTGGCAGTTATCTCATTTGCAACACACTGAAATCAGTCTGCTGTTACTGAGATTATGGGGTTAAATCAGCTCTTCATCATTTCAGCACTTTCCATACTCCTCTTTACCTAAATAGTGCTGTCTTTTTTTACCCTTTTTTTTTATGTGTTTGGGCCGCCCCCATCATTCACCTAGGCGACAAACATGCACTGTTCACCCTTTGCCTCCTGAGATTACATCACATATCCATGGAGGCATTGTCCTTCCATTCATTAAAGGAGGAGGGGTTCAAGTCAAGCAGCGCATCATCGGTAGGGTGGAAGACTGAACCCAGAAAAGTCGTGACCACCGATGACGTCACACCTGTACATGGCGGCATGGGCAAAACAGAAGAGGATCTCAGTGGGACAATGCTGGATCCGCTGGGTGGGTAAGTATCTGATTTGTACAGACGACAACCCCCAGTAAGCAGGGGTTAGAAATAAAATTGTGGGGGGGGGGGCGGAGGCTGAGGATCCGCTTTAAAGTAATTTAAGTGAATGTAAAGCTTCATTTTTTTTATTCTTAAAATAACAAACATGTTATACTTACCTCCCCTGTGCAAGGGTTTTGCGCAGAGTCGCTCCTCCAATCCTCCTATTCACAGACGGCAGGACTGGGCCCCGCCCCCGACTCCTGTGTCACTGTATTTGATTGACAGCAGCTCCTGCTGCTATCAATCTATCCAATGACGACCCGAGACAGCGGCTGAAGCTGCTGTGCTCATCCCTGTCGCTGGGACGATTGGGCTCAGGTAAGAAAAAGGGGGGGGGGGTGCTGCAGCACAGAAGGTTTTTCACCATAGAATGTAAAAAACATGAGAGTTTACAACCCCTTTAAATCTTTCAGTAGCAAAGAGATGTGTTTGCTTGTGTAGCCCTGGGCTCCTATGTTTTTTATACAGATACTCTCTAAGCTGCTGTATGCAGTTATCAACTGATATAAAACTGTTTATTTCTCTTCTGTCAAAGGTTCTTCTACCTGAGTTTCAATTACCTTTATCTATAAGTGTACACACTCTGGAGGAGTCACTTTGATAAGAAAGTCTGCTATAATGTAAAAACATGCTATTCATACGTGCACAAAATGGCAAAAAATGGCTGGGGCTTAAAACTGCTTATTTTGTCTCCGGTTAGTTCCAGCTTTAAACCACTGATTGAACAATTTGTTTGCAGCAATTTCTATATTGTCCAGTTATTGTCCACTCTCTCTATGCAGTGTCTAATGTTTAAACACTATCAGATGTTTAATTTCAGAATCTAAATGAGCACTGAGAAATCTAAAATTTAAAATATTGTAACATCTCCACCCAGCAGCCAAGATTCCAAGGAAAATAGGTAGGGAAATCTAGTGAGGCACAGCACATCACATAAAAAATATATTCTGGCACAGAAGAGAAGTACATTTCTCAAATGTTTATAGGTATGTAGTGACATTTGTGGGTGGTTCATTGGGCAGAGGAGTTTTCTGCTCCTCCCTTAATGCCCACATAGCTGTTCATCCCTGTCATTCTCTTGTGGGCAAGTCCAGGGCCGTCCTATCGCACGGGCACACCTGGGCACAGCCCAGGGGCCCCATATGCACATGGACCCCCATTAGGGCCGGTCAGATCTAGAGCGAAGCTACTGGCAGTGCTAGGGTGGCATGGTATACTGCACTGCACAGAGATTAAGAAACCGTAACTTTGTTACCAGCGCCGCAGCGCTCTCGCACATCCCTCCCTGACCCGTCCCAATGCAATGGCTCAGCTCCAGTGTCCCTCCTTCTCTGTACTGGAGATGTAGATCTGGCCGGTGCCGCCCAGTCAAGTAGTGGAATAGTGGTGGAGTCCTGCGTGTGGACTGCAGAGTGATCTGTTGGAGGGACTAGGATTGACTGTGCTGTGCAGCTGCCGTCTAGTTAGGGAGAACCATTGCAGAATAACAGGCAGCCAAGGAGGAGGAAGCTAGCTCGGCCTCAGACGAGACAACATATTTAACAAGAAAATAATAAGTTAAAAGGTAGGTGCTGCTAGCTAGTACAATAATATATATAATGTGATTATGTAATTTGAAAACAGTTCTCATTTATATAAGCATGCTGATGAAAGGATCTATGTATATAGAAATTCAACAGTTTAACAGTAAAAATGGCTTTTGTAAATTACATAAAATGTATTTTATCGCAGCGCACGTGCCGAATCACAACGCAATGCAGAACGTCTCACTGCTGTACATTATCGTAAATGAAGTGTACCGTATTTGCCGGCGTATAAGATGACTGGGCATATAAGACGACCCCCTATTTTTCCAGAAAAAATTATGGTTTTGGGATATACTCGCCGTATAAGACTACCCCCTTCCTACTAGTCTGTCTGGAAGCTGAGGGGTAGCCAGAACAACCGCTGACAGGAACAACCGCTGACAGAAACAGGCATTTTTCAAATCTCACTGTGCCATTACATTACATGCCTCACTGTGCCATTACATTACATGCCTCACTGTGCCATTACATTACATGCCCCACTGTGCCATTCTATGCCCCACTGTGCCATTCCATTACATGCCCCACTGTGCCATTCCATTACATGCCCCACTGTGCCGTGCCATTCCATGCCCCACTGTGCCATTCCATGCCCCCACTGTGCCATTCCATGCCTCCACTGTGCCATTCCATGCCTTCACTGTGCCATTCCATGCCCCCACTGTGCCATTCCATGCTTCCACTGTCCATCACATGCCTCCACTGTCCATCACATGCCTCTATTGTGCCGGCCAAGACGATCTCCCTACCTTATTTTTTTGCTGCGGACATCCATGTTTCAGGTTGCGGACATCCATCTTTCAGGCTGCGGGCATCCATGATTCAAAAGCCGCGCCTCCTCCTCAGACTGTTCCGTGATAGGCGGAACACTAATTTTCCCAGCCGGGCCTCTGTTCAGTGTTCCGCCTATCACGGACGTCCTCTCGTCCGAGGATGAGAAGGCATCCGTGATAGGCGGAACACTGAACAGAGGCCCTGCTGGAAAAATGAGTGTTCCGCATCACGGAACAGTCTGAGGAAGAGGCGCAGCTTTTAAATCATGGATGCCCGCAGCCTGAAACATGGATGTCCACAGCCTGACGGAGACAGATCCAGCGTATAAGACGACCCCCGACTTTGGATGCATTTTTTTGCATCCAATAGGTCGTCTTATACGCCGGCAAATACGGTATGTTTTTTACACTTCAATGCTTTATACTAAAACAAGGGAGCCTTGTGATGCGCTGAATTGCGCACGACACTGCCCCCACCACAGTCGGGTATGCAGAGCTGCCAATGTGGTGAATCATTGCAGCAGCTTTGCATTATGTATGGATACAGCCTGAAAAAGTCTGCCACTCCTCTGAAAAACATTCCACACATGAATTTCTTTTTAGAGAGATTTATCAGGCAGTGAGGAAGCAATGTCAGCTCCTCACCACTTGTTTTAACTACCAAAATGCTGCATCACCCCACCACAATCACATGCATTGCACACGGTTGCGGGGAAGCTGCAGCACGGAACTACCAATTCTAATAAACAAATAATCTCATAACAAATCTAAAAAAAATAATAATCTAATAAAAAATCTAATAAATCTATCAACTAATTATACTTTAATTCTTGAGAGTAGGGGCCCCAGTGCATTACTTTGCCCAGGGGCCCATGATGCTGTTAAGATGGCCCTGGTCAAGTCATGACCTAGTTCACTGACAAAACCCTCTAAAGGCAGTGTTACGTAGAGATGTTACAGATGCCTTCATTAAACCAGTGGTTCTCAACCTTGTCCTCAAGTACCCCCAAAAGGCCATGTTTTCAGGTTTTCCTTTATCTTGCACAGGTGCATTAAATAAGAGTCAATGGATTGGTATTTTGGACAGCTTTTTTATCTAAGAGAAATTCCCAAAACACGGCCTGTTGGGGGGTATTTGAGGACAGGGTTGAGAACCACTGCATTAAATTACAAATGACAGGACACACAACTTGTAGCTGCTCCATATGGAGAAAGTATCAATGCTTGATAAGGATCATAGAACAAAAAAGGCTTGGGTAAAAAGTCAGCACCACATCCCTAGAATAACTGAAGAAAATATAATGCAAAGGTTGGGACTGCTGGGAACCTCCTCTCTCAATAAATATTACAATATATATAAAAGTAAAAAAGTTTTTATTACAGAAATAGTAAAAAAGACAAACTGGTTATAATACCCCTTAAAAACATAGGGCCAGATCCACAAAAGGGATACGACGGCGTATCTACTGATACGCCGTCGTATCCCTGTTTCTATCTATGGAACTGATCCACAGAATCAGTTTCCAATAGTTAGGGAGAAGATCCGACATATGTAAGGGACTTACACTGTCGGATCTTAGGATGCAGTACCTCGGCCGCCGCTGGGGGCATTTCTCGTCTAAATGCCGCTTCGGGTATGCAAATTAGCACTTACGGAGATCCACAAAGCTTTTGCGCTTCGTTTTTTCTCCGTAAGTATTAGTTTGCAAACGCAAAATTAGGGCTGCTTTTACAAGGCCTAAACTGTTTAGGCCCTGTAAAAGTAGACCCTTCTATCCCGCGTCGCCGTCGCCTTTTTTTTTTCAAATTTTTTTTTCCCGCCGCAACTCTTTTTTTTTTACGCCCGTCGCGATTCTCAAAACCCGGCGCAACGTAAAACCGTGCAAAGCACGTTGGGAAAATGATGTCGTGAGCATGCGCTGTACGTCCGGCGCGGGAGCGTGCCTAATTTAAATGGGACTCGTCCCATTTGAATAGGAACGCCTTGCGCCGGCCGGATTTAAGTTACACAGCTGAAAATTTCTAGGTAAGTGCTTTGTGGATCGGGCACTTAGGTAGAAATTTTGCGGCAGTGTAACTTAAATGGGAATATTTAAGTTACGGAGGCTGGCTGTAGATCTGGCCCATAGATTTGTTCCTACACATATTGTTCAGACCAAGAGAATACCCCTGAAGGTAGAGTTTCTTTCCCACATATAGTGTCATGCATACATATATTCATAGCATAAAACTCAGTTAATAGTTGGCTTTTTTTTAAGGATTTAGGGGATGTATAGGGTTGGAACAACTAAAAAATACAAAAACACACATGTAACATATAGTCCATAAATAATAAACATTTTAATTTCTATTTCATTATTTTCATTATTCAACCACTGACTTACATTTGGTATGAGAACATAAAATTTAGCAATGTCGGGAGAGATGCACATAATAATCCCTCCAACCCAGTCAGAGATGCTGGAAAGTGCACTAGGTTAATGTGTTCAAATTTGGGTCTCTGTTTCAGCTTGGCTGTGCTGTGGGCTAATTCTGTTGTTGCTGGGGTGTTCTTTCCACCCCAGGACAATAGGTGGCAGCAGTGGAGTCAAGGTTTGGTAGCTCTTCCCCAGCAGCCAATTAGGAGGTTGAGCCTCGCTGTGCATGCTGGGGGAGGGTAGTTATGGGGCAGATGCCATTAGTTCTTGGTCTTCTTCTTCGAGTGCGGCACCCACCTTTAGGGTGCATGCACCACGGTGCCCCGGCGTTATGGCCTACCGGGCCTGGGCGTCCGTGCCACATGGAGTTCCTGGTTCCGGGACCAAGTTGGTCCGGAACAATTGAGCTGTGACAGGGAGCCCAGTGGTCGACTGGGTTCCCAATCCTGAAGATCCCAAGTGGTAAAGCTGTTCGGTGGGGAGTCCATCTGAGGAGAGCCAATGAGAGGCTGGCGATCCAATAGGGTCTCGACAAATGACCAGGGATCAAGGTATCCGGACACTGAGAGGCTGGTCACCTGTCAGTCGGTACCTGAAAGCAACTTGAAGAAGATCCAGGCGTAATTCTACCAAGGAGGTCCATCTCCGTAACGACAATCAGGAGGGCCTGTGGCAGAGGTTTCTCACTGAATCCATTCCAGGAGGGTCTGTGGCAGAGACTTCTCCCAAAAGGTTCCAGTTCATTCCAGGAGGGTCTGTGGCAGAGACTTTCCCTTAAAGGCTCGAGCGATACTCTGGCTGCCAGGTCAGTGAGAGAGGCATGTCCAGGTACGCTATTCCCACTCAAGCAGGAGTTGCGCAAGAAGTGTTACACGTGGGAGCAGGATTGTTTCCCTATTGCTATGCCTGAATCTGCAATTCTCCTTATCCTTTCAACTTTACCTTCTTCACCACAAGTTTTATTGTTTTTACCCGACTGGGTAATAAAGAGCACAGCAAAAGACACCTGTCGTGGACATTCCTTTACTACTGCTATATGCACCATACACCCCTAAGACGGCGGAGGAGCCACGAGGTAACGTGCCACCCAACACAAACCAGCAGTTCCTCTGGGGGTAGTGCTACATATATATTTATTCAATCACACGTATCATATACTTATGGTTGTGATGGTTAGTCCTGAAATCAGAACATATCAGTGTGTATATAATCTTTGTATGCCTTAGTAAGAGAATACAGACTACTCTGCTTTGTGTAAAATATTAGAGTTTCTATAGCAGGGAATTTTAAATGTAGTCTGTAATGAGAGATACATGGATTATTTTCAAACTATTCATTCTCTAGCTGTCAGGCTGATATTTTGACTATTAGTATTAATAAGAAATTCAATTTCTGACACTTTATTTTACACTGACTCATATTCTGCTGGTTTTCAGTTTGTTTAACTAAGGACAAAACTTTTTCTTTATTTGTTGGTAGGGAATAGAACATCTGTCAGGGTTTTATTGTCTGTAGCCTCTTAGACCCGGTTCACACTGGGGCGACTCGTCAGGCGACGCAGCCGCCTGACAAGTCGCGTCCCATTCTAGTGAATAGAACTGTTCTAATAGGAGCGACGCAAGTCGCTCCGACTTAGAAAAAGGTTCTTGTACTACTTTGGGGGCGACTCGGGGCGACCTGCATTGACTTCTATACAGAAGTCATTTTGCAAGTTGCCTTAGATGTCGTCTTCATGTCGCCTGGCCGAGTCGCCCCCGAAGTTGTGCCGCCCCTGTGTGAACCGACTCTTAGGGAGATTCATCCTCTCTATTTGTTCTGTTTACCAATATTACCAAGAGTAAAGGAATAACCCAAACTGGATTGTCCCCACAACTAAAGGGGACATTTTTCAAAGTGGACACTGGTGACCCCGGTGACAACCAGGCATTGCCTTACATTTGAGGGAATTCCCTTCATTTACTGTGTTGGCTACAGGACAGAGAGTGAAGGAAAGTCTCTTCAATAGGACAGAGACGGAATAAAATGACAGAAGGTATAATCCTCCATTACATTACCCTCCTTTTAATTTACAAAATTAAATAAAAGTTTTGTCTTTAGTTATACTTTAAAGGTACCTACTGTAACTCAGCCAGTCAACTAGCAATTTTAGACGTCAGCAATTTGCCAGATGCCTCATTAAGTTACAGTAAAACTCTGTATTTTAGCCTTTTATAATAATATGTGGTAGCAATTTGGAAATAATAAATTGTTACTTTATCCAAAGCCAAACTTGGTACTGAATTTAATAAAGGTATCATAATGTTGTAAAGCACACATTCTAGGACGAATGTATCTGAAATAAGATCACAGTATTAACAGAAGCTTAAAAAACCCAATAGATGCTTTTACTTTTGAAATTCACAGTAAAGTCATAGAGCAATCCACAGTGTGATTAAAACAAGATTTTCAGATTTCTAAAATGTGTGATTTTATAGATCAAATAAATCTATGTTCACGAATTCTTCAGAATAAAAGGTGCTAAATCTGAAAATCTCCGGACTTAGTCACCCTTAGAGAAAAACTAGGAGTAAGGAGTAAATTCATTCCAGAGTTTGACATTAATCCTTAGCTATGCTGATTCATTTGAGGCAGAACACTGTAAACGTTCAGCAGTTTATGTGATGGTTTCCAGGACAAGTTGGGAGTATTGTATTTTGCTGTCTCATCAGCCCTGGAAATTTTTCATTCATTGCAATAAAAAAAATTACTTGATAAAAGCAGAAAAAATAAACCAGCCCGCACAGAGCTTGTTAATAGTCCTGCAGCAGCACTGCAAACTCCTGGTTTGATAAGAAAAAAGTGCTGTGTGGGATGACCAGATCAGATGTAACCAAAGTATGTGCTCCAATCACCAAAAAGGCATTCACCACGTGGGGGGATATAGGGTCCCCTTCGGGGGAAACACTCACCAGATGGTTTCTTTTAAAATAGCATTTCAATATATATCGCCTGGCATGCTGCCTTCAGATGTTGGAAACTGCATACCCCTCTCACTTCTTGATCACCGTTTATGTTTTCACTCTCCAGGTATAATATCCACAGATGTATAAGGGAAGGAAAAATCCATATAGTGCAGTATCGTTTTAAAAGCTTTAATGTCACCCCCAAAATAAATTTACACCAGTCCCCTTATAAAAATGGCAAATGTATAACATAAAGATGTTTTGTGCAACTCTCACTGTTTAGATATGGACCCCTGAAGACCGCTCTGGAGACTTTCCTGCAGTTTTTACTTCCTGGCTTCTCAGTCAGTGGAGCGCACACGTCACTTCCGTTAGGATGCTGGATCGCAACGCTCTGCCGTTTCGTCCGTTCAGACTTTTTCTAAGAGCGTGCTGATCCCTTGCATCCACCGGATATATGTAGTGTGTAGCGCTGCCTGCCCACCAATGACTAGGCTGCAGATGGAGATGACGCTCCATCTGTGTGTCATACGTTCCTCCTCCCCTCCGAGCGCCGCACAAGGCCACGCCACCCGGAGGGGAGGAGATCACTGAGGCATTATTCTGTACATCGCTCCTACTGACACTCACTGCTCCCACCATAGAGCAGACGGATGAGTGTCAGGCAGCGCGCAGCAGTTAAAACTACTATTTGATAATGGGGCTGTTAAACTGCGAAGGATTTGGGTTAATTAATAATTATAGCCATATATTATGAAGATGTAACTCCCCAGCACTATCGCTCCTCCTCCTCTCCGAGCGCCGCACAAGGTCGCGCCCCCCGGAGGGGAGGAGATTAGTGAGGCATTGTTTTTGTACTCCGCACCTACTGACACTCACTGCTCCCACCATAGAGCAGACAGATGAGTGTCTGACAGCGCACCGCAGTTAAAACAGCTATTTAATGCCTGGGCTGTTAAAATATGAAAGTTTTGGGCTGTTTAATAATCAGTGCCATGTATTCTGCAGATATCACTCCACAGAACTATCGCCCTGATGTGTGTCACTATATAACACTCCAGCCTTGGCACATTGTATTGTATGGACAACCTAGTGAATAAATTTAGTCCATAGATAAAACTATGTGCTCATAAACGGATAAATGCATTCTGTTGGGAATATGAATGGATAATGGCATTAATACCCATAAATACCGAACTGTGTGCACTGACTGATCCTCTGGAAGTTCGTAATAAATTCCAGACGATAAATACAATAAATAAAATACATAAATGTATAAACCCACTCCCTACATACATATATATATAAAAACACCTAAAATATATATATGTATATGTATAAACAAACGTAAAAAAAAATATATATATAAATACACTTAATATGTGTATAAAACCCATATATGTATACATGTAAAATCTCTACAAAATGTGTATTTAAAACACACATCTATATAAAAAAATAAATACATATACACATTAAAAGCAGCATCCAAGTGCGGTATACAGCATATCTATACTTAACCAGCAAAGTAATGAAAGATAAAATGATATGATAGATGGATGCTCTTTTATCAATGGGAACCATTAGAGAAGAGTGATAATAGATAAGTATCGGCCTGTGCTCCAGGGGGATTCTTTTAATACTTGATAGGTGTATGTACAAGTTATATTGTGTGACCCCTTTATGATACTTCACATTCTCCTCAATGAGAACTTTGGACCCTAACTTATATGGTACTTATTACGTGTCACTGATGAAGCAATTGATATCAAGTTCGACATTAAGTCCTTTCGGCACTAAAACGTCTGTCAGAAAAATCCAATTAGTCTCTCTCTTTGACAGTTCGCGTACTCTGTTTGAACCTCTCCAATGCGTTTTAACCTGTTCGATGCCCCAAAATTCCAAACCCGATGGATCCTGATTGTGTTTTGTTTTAAAATGGAGAGACACATTGTGATCCGTGTATCCCAACTTAATGTTTTTTATGTGTTCCCCTATTCTGATTCTTAGTCGTCTTTTCGTTAGACCAATATAAAGTAAACCGCATGGGCATCTTAATGTGTACACAACATGGGTGCTATTGCAGGTAATGAATTGTTTTATTTCAAATTCTTGTTTATTGGATGGTGATATGAAGCGGTCCAGATTTCTCTGTACTTTTCTAACCTCTTTGCAAGGTTTGCATTTTCTGCAAGAGAAAAAAACGTTCTTGTCCCAAAAACTCTGTGGTTTTTCAGGTAGGTCTAGGATTTTTTTCACTATGGTGTCACCATAGGTAGGAGCTTTTCTATAAATAAATTGGGGGCGTTGTGGTATTAAGGGTCCTATTTTCTTATCCAACGACAGAATATGCCAGTGTTTGGTGAAAATGGACTCGACCTCCTTTTATTGACTGTGGAATTGGGAAATGAATTCCCATTCGTTGGGATTTCGTTCTTGGACTTCTTGTTTACTCATATCGTCTTTCTCTTCCAGACATTTGTTCCTAGGGATTTTTTCCACCTCTTCTACAATTGTGTCAAGAAAATGTGGGTTATATCCTTTAGCCTTGAATCTTTCTGTGAGGATTTTCGATTGGCTGAGAAAGTTGTTGGTTTCTGAGCAGTTACGCTTCACCCTCATTATCTGTCCCTTAGGGATATTTTTTAGCCATCTTGGATGGTGTCCACTAGTTACTGGTAAATAGCTGTTTCTGTCTGTCTGTTTAAAATAGACCTTAGTTTCCAATTTATTATTTTTCCGATAAATAGTAACGTCTAAAAAGTTGATAGTGTCCTTATGCCATTCTGATGTGAGCCTGATGTTGTTATTATTGTTATTTAAAAAATTTAAAAACATACTTAAAGACTCTTCTGATCCTGCCCAGATAAAAAACAGATCGTCAATAAAACGTTTATAAAAAATTTATTCGGCTTTTTGTTCCTTAAAAATGGATTTGTCTTCCCACTCGGCCATGAAAAGATTGGCGATGCTTGGGGCAAACTTAGCTCCCATTGCAACGCCGCGTTTTTGTGTATAAAATTTGTTCCCATACCAAAAATAGTTATGTGATAAACAAAAATTGAGCGCATGGCCGATGAATACTTTTTGATTGTGGGGTAGATCCTCCCTTTTTCTTAGAGCCCAATTGAGGGCTAGGGTGGCATCATCATGCTGTATAATAGAATACAGTGAGGACACATCTGCTGTGACCAGTAGTACTTGTTGGTTCTCAGCTAAAGTGACGTTGTGCAAACAATTTTAAAAATCCTTTGTGTCCTTTAGATAGGATCTTGTCGTTTTCACACTCTTCTGTAAAAATGTATCTAGGTATTGGCCCATTCTCGAAGATATAGAGTCTATACTGTTCACAATTGGGCGAGCTGGAGGATTAGTAGGATCCTTGTGAATAAAAAAAATTACCCTGGTGATTGCACCTCTTTCTCTCCTCCTAACCACATGTAACCACCAAGCCTTGAAGAAGGGGGAGCGTTTTGAGCCCTATTTTTAACAAAGTAACAGATGTAGTTTCTTTGGACTCATCTACTATTGGTCTGGCACTCCTTTTAATTTTTCATTTTTGGATCAACAGTAAAGCCTTGCCCACACGCACAGTTTTCTCTGCCGAGTAAACCGTGCGTGTGTACGAGGCTTTGAGGTTTCTCGTCAAGAAAACTGCCCAGAATCTCGACGAGAAAAATAGAGAACCTGCTCTCTATTTTCTCGTTGTGATTCTCTACAGTGTTTTCCTGCCGAGAAACCTGAGTGCCTGTATACTTACCTGTCACCGTGGCAACCTGTGCATGCTCGAAATGACTTTGACGCATGTGCGGTAGCTTCCAAGGCATAGGTAGGGTGTAGCAAGATGGCGGCGACGGCATCGAATGTGACGAGCGCATGCTCGTTGTAGTCGATGACGTCACCGCGTTCGAGCCATTCAAAAGTGGAGTGTCTGTACACTCGGCCGGCAAGAGATTCTTGCCAAGAATATCGTCAGGAAAAACTATTTTTTTTTCCCTGACGAGATTCTGGGCCGTGTGTACAGGGCTTAAGACTGTTGTCAGTGAATGCATGGGGACAGCAATTGAGCAGGACTTGGTGGGGTGGGGTGTGTTGCTGTACCATTAAGGAAGTATGTGCTGTCCCAGGTTGCAATTTGCAATTTATGTATTACTATATTAGTCCCTTAGTTTGGATAGTTTGGAGGTCTTGCGTTCACTATGGCAGACACTTAAGCGAGAAAGGTAGACAAAAATATCATAGGTGAGTGATAAAGACTTGTGAGTCTGCAACGTGGAGTCAAGAGTTTTTTGTGCTACTCAGATAATTTGTTCCCAGGATCCTCCTATGTAAAAAGAATGTGGAGGATTAAACAACCAAGTACATCTATTGTTGGGCAGAAAATTGTCCAATTGTAGCTCTTTTACATGCTCCAAAAAAGTTCAGTCAGATCTCAGCTGCTTAACTGGTCCTCTGACAGGGAAGAATCTTCGTAGGGCACAGATGAAGGAAGAAGAATCCATAGACTTAATCACTTCTATGTGTATTGCTAGGATGCTTAGACAGCTAAACAGTACAGCCCACCTTTTACTATTGGCAGCGCCACCACAAGTTCTCAGAGTAATGTTATTATTATGATATTAATAATAAATAATAATCCAAAATGGGAAATCATGGTGATATGGTTCTTTTTTTAAAACATTATTGAGGTGAGGGTTCACCAAATCAAGAAAGAACAAACATTGGTCTGGTGAAATAATCCACAAGGGTCAAACTGAGAAAATTCCATACAATGCAGCGCAAAGTACAAGGTCTTGGTACAGATAACATAGAATAATCATGCATAATATAATAGTATGATGAATGGCAATAAAACAGATTATTGTATTGACCCAATATGTTCGGTGAAGCCACTCAGGTTTTATTGAGAATTGAAAGAATTAGAAAGATTTCCCAAAGCAGAAAACAGAAAATTAAGGTAGAGGGACAGCAGGAAGGAGAGAGAAATGCATGGGGGGGGTCTAGAGAGAAAAAATGAGGGGGAAGGGTAGAATTTTACCATCAAAGACTTACAACAAACTTACACAATTATATAACTGTCATTACAGGTATCCGCTAATTTGAAACAAAGAAGTGGAGGTGTTAGTGCTGGCATGAAAGGAAGCTAGGATCTTAGAACATTTGCTTGGTTGGGGAGCTTTTAAATTTATCCCAATAGTACTGTTTTTTGTTCTGGTCAGAGATATTGTGTCTGAGGGCAGAGATAAGGTCTTCCATTTCTTGAATCAGAATGTCATTCACTTGGGCAAACCAGTGTCTCAAAGTCGCTGGATTCAGGCTTTTAAAGGAGCTAGGGATACAAGCCCTGGCAACATTTATTAGATGACTCAGATGTTCTCAGATTTTGTCCTCCTTCAGGACCTGGTACCCTAGTACAGAAGGCAGCAGCTGGTTTATCAGACATGGAGAAACCATTAAGTTGCTGAATAATATCCAAGACTGGTTGCCAGAAGAGTTGTAATGCAGAGCAGTCCAAAAGATGTGTAAGAAAGAATCTTTATTGGTACCACATCGCCAACACAGGGCACACAGCCCTCCACACCGGGCACACAAGACAACACAGGATTTTTATGGATTTGAATAAATTGTATAGACATTTTGTAAGCATTTAATCCTTTCTGGTAAAATCTATGAGGAGATGTGTATTTTTATCTTTTAATTATAATTTTTTTTGCTTTTTAACATTATTGGGTAATAAATATATATTTTTAAATTATTCATATTTCCAGCAGGGCCTGTATTTGAACACTAGATGACCACACTGTCACTTGCAGTTGAGCCACTGGTGTGCTATGGTTGTATGGCGGTGACGCTGATTTCCGTTTCCTGTTTCCCCTGATATATAAAACTTTTGTGCGGTGTACTTAGTCTAGCCAGAACCCTGACAAGGCTGTCTATGGCGAAACACATTTGTCAGGCCTAAGGATGTGAGGTTACCACGCACAACTTTCAGTCATTGAGCTGATGGTGTTTGCCATACAGGACAAATTGTGAAGACTATCTTTACATATACCTTTGTAAGTGTGCACTTTGTTTTAATAAATTGTGCTGGTTTTAAATGTTATTTGCCTGATGTCTCTGTCTTTTCTTTCATGGCGGTTATATGACAGAGGTATAACATCTGATGTGGAGTTGTGTGATGGCGGTTTCCTGTTTGGATGCTGGCAGTGTGATGGAGCCATTAACCCTTTAATGTACAATGTAAATTGGAGCCATTTACCAATTTGAATACTATTTTAAAGGATTGTGAGCATAGATGGGAGCATCTTTTTTTGGATTTTGAACACGTTTCTTCTGGAATATTCAAGCTATTTTTTTATTTATAAGAACTGTTTTCATAAGTGAAATATATATGGACACTTTGTGGTGAATTTGCATTATATGGGTTCACATTAATAATAATTCTTAGTTTTTTTTTCATGTTGTTTAAATATTGAGCTTAATTTTGTTTGTTTACATAGCGCTGCATATTGTATATTACATTTTCAGGGTATATTACATTTTCAGGGTATTACATCTTCCGAACCTAAAGTGTAAGAGCATGTCATGTACCCAAAGCTTTTTTAATAGTATGCTGGATCAGGAGAAAGTTTAATTTAAATATCAAATTAGGGTCAGCCGGTATTTACAGACCCAGACTTAGGGATTGGTTTTCTTATCAAAAAGGAAAACTAGGGAGAAGGGTCTTTAAATTAGGGTTATCTAAGGTAATGATTAATGCCTCTGATTTCTGAAGATTAACCTTTAAATTGGATAAGGATCCATATTTCTCGAGTTTCTGTAGAAGGGACAGCAGGGAGCTGTGACCTTGTGATGAAAACCCTGGGGAAAAATGCCTTAAATATCTGGGTTATTGCGTATGTGCTCTAAAAAGGGTTTAAGGGATAAGACAAAAATCTGAGAATAGGGCACATCCTTGTCCGGCCCCATTCTGAATGTCGAAGGGAGCCAAATCAGTACCAACAAAAATAGGTGAGTATAACGAGCCCAAATCCAGAGAAGCATGCGTTATGAGATTCCTATTATGTGGTACATTGCATAAAGTTCCAGTTAACCCTATTTAAAAAAAAGGGCATTTTCTGATTCTGTGGACAGAAGAACCACGAGGAAGGATGTTTTTCAGGCTCTGGAGATAAGATAGATTGTTCTAATTGTATTATGCCTTGCTTTCTTAGTGGGGATGAAACCTGCTCAGAGATATAATCTGCTGGAGAATAGAACTAAGCCAATTTGCTAAAAAAAATGAAGATACAGTTTAATACAGATATAGGCCTATAGTTAGCACAAAGAAGGGGGTCCTTGTCAGGTTTACAATTAAATATTAAATTCAATTAATAAAAAATAATTAAAAACTCTGGTTAAATCAAGCAGTAGGGCATGATCGTCTAAGATAGCATTAAATGAAGCTAAAAAGAAGGTTGACAGATGGGGGCAGAAAGTAATTGTAATAGGACACTGTGAGGCTGTCTGGGCTGGGGGCCTTATCACTTGGGGTTGATAACATAGCAACAAGTAGTTCTTTCTCAGGAATAGGCTTAGAGACAGATCCCTCCTCTAATGTTAGGATGGGTAAGGCTGCATAGGTTAGGTAGGAAGCTATTTCATCAAGCCTATGTTCTAGACAAGTGCCCTGTGCCAATGGGTTCAGGCTGTACAGATCTATTTAGAATGACAAAAAGGTGTCGGCAATGGTCATGGTAGTATGTACCTCGATACCAGTAGCAGAGATTGATGGAATGAAAGTCTGTGCTCTGTGCATTCTAAGGGCATGGGCAAGTGCTCTGTCACATGTATTACCATATTAAGAAAAAAAGTTTGCTACGCATTAATAATCATCTCCTTTTGAAAAGGAAAAGATTGCGTAATAGTAATTATACCTCAGTAATTTCACTGTCTAATCGTGAGGGCGATGTGGTTTATTTATGGCACAATTCTAAACGTTGAAGCCTAAGAATAATATAGAAAAGAGTTTGCCTCCTTTATTTGACTACTCTGCTTGTAGGTCCCATCCCAAATACATATAGTAAAGAAAGAGTTCCTCAAGTTGGGATTTTGAAGGTATAAATAACATACAACATGGCATACAAAGGATGCCAGTGATAAAAACAAACACATGAAAAATAGGACCAATGTAAACCAGAGTCTAAATTATTCAGAACCCATTACAACATATGGAACAATCTCGCTCCAAGATACCCTGACCGGCATTTCGATGTGGTCCTGACGGATCATCTACTCTTCATCCTCTGATTGTCTGTCTAGTGTCGGTGGAATTTTTACACTTGGGATTTAGCTACAGATTTAGAAGTTTTCAAGCCCGTCCCGTCCCTGAAGAAGATCCAAACTGTATGTGTTTTTGAAACGCATTAGTCGCTCTGTCGGTTGACAGTTCGCAGGCTTCTTTCTCAGCTGGTTTACATTGGTCCCCTTTTTCATGTGTTTGTTTTTATCACTGGCATTCTTTGTATCTCATGTTGTATGTTATTTATACCTTGAATACATTTGTAAATGTTATATCAATTACTGCCTGTGGTCCATTCAAAATCCCAACTTGAGGAACTCTTTCTTTACTAAGCCTAAGGGCTCTTTCACACGTCCGTTCCGTTCATCCGTTTTTTGGACGTCCGTTAACGGACCGTAATGCTTCCCTATGGGTTAACGTCCGTTAGCGGATGAGCATCCGCTAACGTCCGTTAGCATCCGTCTGCGTTAAGTTCCGTTTTTTTGGATGGAAGAAAACCCTATTTTTCTTCCGTCAAAAAAAACGGAACGGACGAAAAACGGACGTTAGCGGATGATCCGTTTACCATCCGATCCGCTAACATCCGTTTTTCATCAAAATATGTAAAAAGCCCCCCAAAAAAAAACGGATGAAAAAACGGATGGAAAAACGGATGGAAAAACTGATGGAAAAACTGACGAAAAACTGATGGAAAAACGGATCAACTGATGAAAAAAAAACTGATCTAAAAAACTGAGCTGACGTGTGAAAGAGCCCTAAGAATAAGGTGTGTGATTTTGATCCTTTTTTTTAACTAATTCTATTTAGTAGAATAGCAGCAGCCTAGGAATCCATGAAGTCAACTACATTCAACTTGGCAGGGCTTACAGTGAATGTATTTTTACTTTGAATCATTAGTTCAGACACCAAGAAAATTTTCAAAAACATTTTATTTTGATTAATAGCTGCATGAACAAGAGTCATTCTTTGCGTAGCATATTCTCTTTATTATTTACATTGACACTAGAAATATTTGACATTAGGAAATTGGCAACAGACAATGCCCTGCTGTCCTTTACACCATAATTTTTAACTCAGACATAGTTCAAGTTCTTTAATGTAAAAAATCTGTGTAAAAGATTTCTCACAAATTCATGATACTTTATTTATGTTTAAATTCACAAAGCCCAAGGTCATCATTTGCTGTTCATTCTAGTGTAAGTTTCATTAACTATATGAAAGTTCATTTTAGTGGTCTCTTTAATAATTTATTTCTGGCTCTGAAATTTTCCCTGGTTGTCAGACTTGCATGTTAAATGTGCTTTTAAAATAATTTATTAAAGAAGCAGAAAGAATTGTCATATTGTTACACAGCTTTCATCAATATTACAAATGATAAAAACAGGTATTTTGCCTTTGTTTTTTTTTTATTAAGACAGTATAATAACATTTGCTGGGGCTAATATTTATCAAATGTGTAGCTTGAAGAATAGAAACTATAAAATATACAGTACATAAACACCATATAAGTCATTTCATTTTTTTTTTTAACTATTTATCTTAATTCAATGGCAAGTTTAGGCAAAATGAGCAACTATATTTAATGGTGCTGTGATGTACGCAGGACATACATATGCAGGGACCCTATGTCAACAGATAAATCATAGAAAATAGAAAAACCCTGCCAACAATACATCCAATGTGCCCATTGACCCATTTTATGGCAAAAAAAACTTTACTGTGAATTGCATATTTTCATGCGCTTTCATATGGTTTATTTTTCTTGCAAATCTATTGCTTATTTTTTTAAAGTCAGATGTGCAAAAATAACAAGTCAGCGGCTACAAAAATTGTAGCTGCTGACTTTTAACAAACAGACATTCACCTGCTCAAGGATCCAGCCCGGTTTCTTCACTGGTCTTGTCCCCAGTGACAATTGAACATTTGTGTCTGCCAGTTGTATTTTGTGGAGTCTTGTACTCGGAGCTTGGGTATATAACCAAAAAACAACATAAAAATGTAGCACTACCCCCGAAGGAGCTGCTGGTTTAGATTTGAGTCTGCCGTTACCTTACTGTTCACCATGCTTGTCCTAGGGGTTCTTCTTGAAGAGTTACAAATGTCCACACCAACACTTGGTTTCCTTTGCTTCAAACATTTTATTAACAAGTTCCCTTAGAGGGACAGAGGGTTAGGGAAGATTCAGGTACCTTGCTTTGCGGGTTGAGGGTATAATCTTGGATCCAGAGGGCAACTGTCCCACACTGGATTCAGCGACCACCGGAAAGGCCTCTCTCACCAGCCTAGCAGCTGGTGCGAAGCTCACTCAACAGTCTCTGCAACAGACTTGATGAATACTGATGAGTCATTACAAGGTCCTTTACCACAGGATCATGTAACTACACAAACACTAAAGTTCCAAGAAAGATTACACAGCTCACGGTGCTAGGATCTTTCAGCCGAGCCGGCCGCACTGTGAGGTACTTTGGTCAGGACACATCCTTTAATTGACTCTTCAATTATTCGGCTCCTTCCTGCAGTTAAGACAGCACAGGACCATCCTTGGACCAGTAGGCCCCCAGAAACTTCTGGGCCTACTTTCAGTAGCGGTGCCTCGGGCCAGCCGGTCCAGAGACCAAAAAGGTTGCTTATACATCCCTGAGGCCAGGAGGGCCACCAGGTCCGGATCGGAAGACCCTGCTAGAACGGCGTCTGTCCTTTAAAGGGGTTGTAAAGACAAAAATATTTTCCTCTTAAATTAAAGTCTGACAGTAGCTGATAAAGTAAAAAGTAATGTTTTGCAATATAACTAGTTTGATACCTGTTGAAATCGAGCTGTTTTATTCACCTCCGTCACTCCTGAATCATTATTCTCACTGACTTCCTGGTTTGCGGTGCACATTCATTCTTGCTACATCACAGCCAAACAGAACAGAATGAGGAAGGGAAAGCCCTCCCATCAGTTCGGACTCTACCAGGTATGAGAGGAGCAGTTGCAACATCGCAACCACCGCCACCTTCTCCTTCAGGCATCAAAGCCTATTTTGATTCAACTGGGAACCCTCATCTCTCCTGTGAGAATAAGATGGCATCATATCCTACCTGCCCAACATGTGCAACAGCACTGTCTCCCACTTAAGCTTACACCAAGGATTCATCCCCTGGCCACCTTGATCCTTCCTCTTCAGGATTTCCACAGTCATCCACCAGCCAGGACAGCACAGCCATGCAAGGCAGCCCTGACAACCTGACTGACACACAGCAACCCCTGTGTACTTTGCATTAGGAGAAGAAGCTGCCTGCAATAGATTAGTGCTTCTCAATGCTACAGGTCCTGGGGACACCAACAAGATGCCCATCTGGATGCCCTCACACAGATAAGCCTTGCCAATGCTCCCTCTCCACACCCAGCACTGCTGCTATAATTGTTCTTGACATGGAGGTATGTCAGCCACCACAGATTTGGAAGGCCCAAGGGCATGCTTAGGTCACTCCACTGTTTCATTGTTTCCAAAAATAGTGTTGCTCTATCACATAAATTCATAAAGAGTGCACAAATCATAATATTATCAAATTAGAGTCCAGTGAAAATTTCAAACTCAAACTCAGATAGTCCAAAGTGATATATGTATTCCCTATAATTGCCAGCTCCATATAGTGGCAAAATAGGATATATTCCTTATTGAGGTATTTTAGGAAAATACTGCATTATGGCCACTAGATGGAGAACATGATCATAAGAAATAAACATATTAGGCAAAATACAGAGATTTTTGTGATAATTGTACAAATGCTAGAGACATTTGAACAGCTTATTTTTCAAAAGTAGATAAAATGCACAATACTGTTTCTGGAACCTATAATGGTATATGCTTTGTTCATATTTCATGTTTGAGGTTTACAACCAATTTTTATAATTTACTGTCCAATAAATGTTGCCACAGACAAAAACAAGAACTTTTTAGTGCTGTGGGGACTCGCTAGATCTCTCAAGAATGTTTTTAATGCTGTCCATGCCTTCTGGTCCTGATGACCGCACAACACATTTCTTGCCAGGGCAAAATCTCTCCAAATGGGGTTACAGACAGAAATAAAACTTAAAATAGGGGTAACCTATTTGTATGTTGTGCTAAGAGACAGATTTGAAATCATTTTTGTAGCTATAGATAATGCAGCTTAGGAATACAACATGGGAAGCTTTACAGTCTCGTTCTCTTTGCCTTCAGTGTTAAAAATGTTAAAGGCATTGTACACGTTAAAAAAATGTACTTGCTATTACTGCTATTATTGCTATATTCCCTGTGTCATTTGTTTGCCTTATTATGTAATAATGGGCTCACATGTTGTGGCTGCAGTTTGTATTGGTTTGGCTGAATGATTCTTCTATGTCCATGTATTCATTCACCTAGATTGTCCCTCTTCATTAAACCCAAAGGTCCAAGACAACTTCTTGTTCAAGATCACACAGTGTCCAGTGCATTCATTTCCATTCTCTCTGTTTTGCATCACTTTTGTGGTAGTGCTAATAAGATGAAATAGTGATCTCTCAGTTAATTGTTCTGCCTTACTCGTGTCTCTGTCTGAACTAATTACTATTTTTCTCTCACCTGCACAAGCATTAGACTCAGAGACACGGGAATTGTGAGATATATAGTTTCTTCACAGGAAATAGCTGTTTTTAGACTAAAGACAGGGGTCATGCATTAATCTATGCAGCGCCACACTGCATGGCGCATATTTGACCACAAACTGAAAGCTCTCGTATCAGAATGTGAAGATTTACTCTACTATAGGCTGTGCATACAAGCCAACAAATGGCACCATCAAACTCAATGATCAACGCACAGCTTATGTAGGTGAAAAACACAAAGGAGCAGGTAGGAACATTTTAAATACCTTTAAATTTAAACATCTTGGAACTTCCAACATCTGCCTTTTCCATCTACTTATATCACAGGTTTATTTGCGATTCTTATCAACTTATGATTTATTGTCTCATTGGTCCTCTACGTGGAGAATTTTTTTTTTATCAGTTCAAGGGATCTACATGTTTTAGGATGAATTATTCTCTGGCTGTTTTTTCCTTTCAGATAGCATCAGTCTTGTGATGAGGGAGTTTAATATAACGAGATAGAGAGGTGTGACTTGGCTGTGACCATTCTATCAAGGATAATACAAGTCCTAGTGGAGGACATGGTTATATATACACATTACTCTTGCAACTGAAGAGATAGAGGTAATTTATTTGTGAAAACAACACACAAGACTCATTTGTTTCCTTTTACTGGAAAACTATTACTTCACTTGAGGATGGAGAAATAAAGGCAACACTGTTGTTTATATACATGGACTATTGGAACACACCACTTCCAGAGGGTCCAGCAATTGAAAATTACTTAAGGAATATTGTCCAGTACCCTTTGGAGATAATAAGCAATACATCTTTTCTATTATAAAAGCATTTTTTTATTATACAATAACACTTCAAGGAGTGTTGGATAGTAAGCCCTTGAGGCCACCTGCAGCGCCTACTCCTTGACTCGTATATTGTCAGTGTTTTTCAAGCGTATGAGGAAAGCTCGTATACGTTTTTACTAAAAGCACTCCCACTGATATTGTTTGCTATACAGTATCTTTTAGTGCTGACCTTTTGTGAATTTTCTTCAGGATGACAAAGTGGTCAGGGGCATAGTGGCAGTGCAGGTATTCCCCAGAAGGCTCTTTATCCAACACTCCTACAAGTGTCAACTTTGCTGTAGGCTTGACACAAAGATATCTTGCTGAACAGAGCCATTCCAATGTAGGCAGGGTTTCTGAAAGTATTCCTAATAACAATGGGCCAGATCCACAAAAACCTGGCGTAACTTAAAAAATCCCATTTAAGTTACACTGCCTTAAAGATTCTACCTAAGTGCCTGATCCACAAAGCACTTATCTAGAAATTTCAGGCTGTGTAACTAAAATTCCGCCGGCGCAAGGCGTTCCTATTCAAATGGGGCGAGTCCCATTTAAATGAGGCGCGCTCCCGTGCCGGCCGTACTGCGCATGCGCGAAGTTACGTTACGCCGAGTTTTGAGGATCGCGACGGCTTAAAAAAGTTGCGTCGGGGAAAAAAAAAAAAAAAATGACAGCGTCGCTCGGCATGCATTCCTGAGAGGGAGAACTCCATGCCAATTTTCAAAGAAAAAACCGGCATGGGTTCACCCCCCAGGAGCATACCAGGCCCTTAGGTCTGGTATGGGTTGTAAGGAGACCCCCCTACGCCAAAAAATCGACGTAGTTGGTCCCCCTACAATCCATACCAGACCCGTATCCAAAGCACGCTACCCGGCCGGTCAGGAATGGGAGTGGGGACGAGCGAGCGCCCCCCCCCTCCTGAGCCGTGCCAGGCCGCATGCCCTCAACATGGGGGGGTTGGGTGCTCTGGGGCAGGGGGCGCACTACGGGCCCCCCCACCCCAGAGCACCCTGTCCCCATGTTGATGAGGACAGGACCTCTTCCCGACAACCCTTGCCATTGGTTGTCGGGGTCTGCGGGCGGGGGCTTATCGGAATCTGGGAGTCCCCTCAAATAAGGGGGCCCCCAGATACCGGCCCCCCACCCTAAGTGAATGGATATGGGGTACATCGTACCCCTATCCATTCACCTGTAGGCAAAAAGTAAAAGTTAATAAACACACAACACAAGGCTTTTTAAAATAATTTATTATTCTGCTCCGGATGCCCCCCCTGTCTTCGTTATTAGCTCAATTACCAGGGGGGGCTTCTTCTTCCGCTCTCCGGGGGTCTTCCACTCTCCGGGGGTCTTCTCCGCTCTCCGGGGGGGCTTCTCCGGACTCCGGGGGGGCTTCTCCGGACTCCGGGGGGCTTCTTCCATCTTCTCCCCCCTTCCGCTGTTGACTCGGCGAACCCCGGTTCTTCTGCAGATGTCCGGTGCCTTCTTCTTCAGCGCTGGCTGCCTGCTATGTTTGTGTGTTAGCTCAATTTCTAACAGGCAGCCAGCGCGGTCTTCTGTGGCGTCAGGGTCTTCTCTTCCTTTCTTCCGATGTTGCCTCGTCGCCTGTTGTCGCTGTAATGATGGAAGCGCGCCTTGCATCCCATTTATATAGGCATCACCGTCCCATCATGCTCCGGTAGGTACCCACGTGGTGGGTGCACGTGGGTAGGCACCCACCACGTGGGTACCTGCCGGAGCATGATGGGACGGTGATGCCTATATAAATGGGATGCAAGGCGCGCTTCCATCATTGCAGCGACAAGAGGCGACGAGGCAACATCGGAAGAAAGGAAGAGAAGACCCTGACGCCACAGAAGACCGCGCTGGCTGCCTGTTAGAAATTGAGCTAACACACAAACATAGCAGGCAGCCAGCGCTGAAGAAGAAGGCACCGGACATCTGCAGAAGAACCGGGGGTTCGCCGAGTCAACAGCGGAAGAGGGGAGAAGATGGAAGAAGCCCCCCGGAGTCCGGAGAAGCCCCCCCCGGAGTCCGGAGAAGCCCCCCCGGAGAGCGGAGAAGACCCCCGGAGAGTGGAAGACCCCCGGAGAGCGGAAGAAGAAGCCCCCCCTGGTAATTGAGCTAATAACGAAGACAGGGGGGGCATCCGGAGCAGAATAATAAAATATTTTAAAAAGCCTTGTGTTGTGTGTTTATTAACTTTTACTTTTTGCCTACAGGTGAATGGATAGGGGTACGATGTACCCCATATCCATTCACTTAGGGTGGGGGGCCGGTATCTGGGGGCCCCCTTATTTGAGGGGACTCCCAGATTCCGATAAGCCCCCGCCCGCAGACCCCGACAACCAATGGCAAGGGTTGTCGGGAAGAGGTCCTGTCCTCATCAACATGGGGACAGGGTGCTCTGGGGTGGGGGGGCCCGTAGTGCGCCCCCCTGCCCCAGAGCACCCAACCCCCCCATGTTGAGGGCATGCGGCCTGGCACGGCTCAGGAGGGGGGGGGCGCTCGCTCGTCCCCACTCCCATTCCTGACCGGCCGGGTAGCGTGCTTTGGATACGGGTCTGGTATGGATTGAAGGGGGACCCCCTACGTCGATTTTTCGGCGTAGGGGGGGTCCCCTTACAACCCATACCAGACCTAAGGGCCTGGTATGCTCCTGGGGGGGAACCCATGCCGGTTTTGTTTTTACAAATTGCCGTGGAGTTCTCCCTCGGGAAAGCATACCAAATGCCGTCGCTGGAATGGGCTTTTACAAGGTGTGACTAGTTTACACTTTGTAGAACCAGCCCTAATTTTACACTTGCAAAATAACACTTACGGCGCAAAAAGGAAGCTGGAAAGCTTTGTGGATCGCCTTAAGTGCTAATTTGCATACTAGAAACGGCATTTCGACTCGAAATGCCCCCAGCGGCGGATGCGGTACTGCATCCTAAGATTCGGCAGTGTAATTCAATTACACATGCCGGATCTTCTGCCTAACTTTGGAAAAAGCTTTTTGAGGATCGTTTCCAAAGTTACACACAGACTGAACAGCAGTTAAGTCGGAGTATCTCTTTTGTGGATCTGGCCCAATGCCTTTAGTTTGTTGAGTACAAGGAACAAACTAAAAAAACTGAAGAAAATAAATTAAAGACAAAGGGGGTCATATACTAGTTCTGCTTTAGCACCTACACCTCTCACTACAAAAGTCTAACCATAAATTCACTTTTAAGACATAACAGCATAAGGTAGGTTTACCAACAATTTTCACCTACAGTATATGGGTTGGAATAGCATTTCATATTTACATAAGCAGCTTGATAAAAATCTGTATCATATTTCTATTTGCAGCCTCACTTTAGAGCATGAGACAATTATATATTAAAAAATCCCCACAATACTAAAAGTATCAGCATGCTTACTATGAAACTATTTATGACATGTAGTACATCCTAAGTACCAGCACAGGACTAAAGCTGGCCATACATGGGTGGAATTTCGGCAGGTTCATCGGGGACCAGCTAAATTTCAATTCATGTATGGGCAAGCCGATCCATCAATAAACATGAATACAACCAGCCTGTCAGATTTTTCTACATGTGATTACTGCCAGTGGCTATAGTGGCTACCAGTAATCATTGTATTCTAATGGCCTGGAATGCTCCCTGTGCACCCCCTTCCTCCCACAGAACATAATGGTGAGGGATTCCCCCATCAACACTTATGCCGCGTACACACGATCATTTTTCAGCATGAAAAAAAAAACGTTGTTTTTCAGCATGTCCAAAAAACGACGTTTTCCCAACTTCATCATTAAAACGATGTTGCCTACACACCATTGTTTTTAAAAAATGATGTAGCAAAGCGCTGTGACGTACAACACGCACGATGGCACTATAAAGGGGAAGTTCCATTCGCCTTTGGGCTGCTTTAGCTGATTCCGTGTTAGTAAAAGACGATTTACGCTTTTTTGTCTGTTACAGCGTGATGAATGTGCTTACTCCATTATAAACGGTAGTTTTACCAGAACGAGCGCTCCCGTCTCATAACTTGCTTCTGAGCATGCGCTGTTTTTTTACGTTGTTTTAGCCCACACATGATCATTTTTTACAACCCGAAAAACGACATCGTTTAAAACGACGTTAAAAAATGCAGCATGTTCGATTTTTTATTTTTTTTTGTTTTTCAGAACCTGAAAAATTATGTAAAGCCCACACACAATAATTTTAAATGACATTTTTGAAAAACGTTTTTTTTTTAATGCCGAAAAATGATTGTGTGTACGCGGTATGTTGTTTTGGAAATTGAGCAATTTTATTTCCTGGAAGCTATTATGGAAGGAAAGAAAATAGATGTATCTTTGGGCTGCCTAAAGGTTCGTACACATGGTCGGACATCCAACAAAATTTCCCTTGGATTTTTGACTTAATTGATTTGTCCGATCACACCCATAGCATACACACACTCTGACTTTTTCGGCAACCAACACGAACATAGTGACGTTTCAACGTACTGCCGCGCGATTCAAAGAGGAAGTTCAATTTTCGGACGTCACCCATTGCGTTCCTTCAGCTACTATATAGTTAGTTGACGTTTCGTGTGAGTGCTTTCCCGATTTCCAGTTCGTGCCTTTTTGCTCGTTCCTTTGCGTGCGTTCGCTGTATTACGAAATGTTGCAGAATCCGGCGAGAGAGCGTGCAGTTTATGGTCTTGGAGTTCTGGCTATTGCTCAAGCCCGGACCCGGACCAGGAAGAGGAGGACTGTTTGGACCAAAAATTGGTTGCTTCATCGGGACCAATTTTCACATATGACATTGCTCAGGGAGCTGCAAGAAAACAATCCGAATGATTTTCGGAACTATCTTCGGATGTCAGATGCCTGCTTCCAGCGTCTTCTAAACTTGCTGTCCCCATATATTAGCAAGAAGGACACCTGTATGAGGCCTGCCATTCCTGCAGAGCAACGGCTCATAGCCACTTTGCGTTATTTGGCCACAGGAAGTTCCACATCAAGTTCACCACTGGGATCTCTCCCCAGGCTCTGGGACACATAATTCCGGACACTTGCTGTGCCATCATTCAAGTCCTGCAGAAGGACTATATTCGGGTAATTTATTTTCTTTGATATCACATTTGATCCACTTCATGATTTATCTAAACTATTTTTTTTGTACTTTGTATTTTTTGTATATATTATGTTATTCTCTACCCTCTGGTGTGACAATCACAAAAACCCAAGTGGGTTGCAACATGATCCTTCATTGTTTCACCATATTGGTCCCATGGAAAAGGAGAGAGTTCTTAACACTTGCCAAACTTTAAGCATTCAACATCATCTCCCCAAAATGTATTTAATCTGCCACCAGAGGGAGTCAGGAAGCATATTATTAGCTCTGATTGTCAATTTTTAGTCAACAAATGTTTGGATATTTTTTATTGTTCTCTTGCCCCTATAATGTATGTTTTAAAATTGATGGTAATATTTTCTGCTCAAGTATTAACTAGTTTTTCTTTGCTTGACTCCACAGTTTCCTTCAAACCCTGAGGAATGGCAGGATTTTGCGGCCCAGTTTGCCAATCAGTGGAATTTTCCCAACTGTGGGGGTGCCATTGATGGCAAACATGTGAGAATTGTTCCTACACCGGCCTCCGGCTCTTATTTTTTAATTATAAGGGCTTTAGCAGCATAGTTCTGCTTGCTGTAGTTTCGGCCAATTATGAGTTTCTATGTGTTGATGTTGGTATGAATGGTCGTCATTCTGATGGCGGTGTCATGGCTCATACCGAATTCTATCAGCGTCTTACGACTGGCACCTTACATTTGCCACCTGCGCAGGACAACGTGGAGGGACTCAACTTTGTATTTGTGGCAGATGAGGCGTTTGCTCTTGGGGAACATCTTTTGAAGCCCTTTCCAATGAGGAACCTCACCCCTGAGCAACGGATCTATAACTATAGACTTTCTCATGCCAGAAGGGTGGTTGAAAACGCCTTCTGCATTTTGTCCTGTCGTTCAAATGTTGAATACACTACCTAATTTGCTACTGTGTTGTGGGCGTGTTTGGTGTGGACATCTAAACAATAAACAGGTGTTGATTTTGCAAGGCACATGTTCTAAAAACTTACTGGGGCAAACAACAACCTCCAAAGGCTCATCTTGGATTTCTTGCACTCCCTCACCCTCAGCATATTTGGTGTCTGGGGATGTGCTGTCGACTGGTGGCTCTTTGCTGGGTCCGGCGCTATCCTCCAAATCCTGCAAAGGTTGGTGCTAAGCACACTCACGATCCTCTAAAATGAAAGAATAAATCTATGAATCTTCGCCAAAATTACATTATATTAACATAATCACATGTGCTGCTTTTAAAGTACATCAACCTTGCCCTGGTGAACCAGTTTGCTCCACACTAGTGCACTACACTTTGCATTATTAAAATAAATGCAATGCTAGGGAACAGGAGTATGATGTCATTTAAAATGTGTGAATACATGTCTATATATAGGCCACATTAAACAACTCAGACAGATGACACCCATCACTCTTGTTTGCAATGGCAATACGGGATATATGATGTGAAATGTAGCAGGCGTGACTCTGTGTGACTCTGATCCCCAGGGCCTCTCCTCTACCCATGTCTACCCTGCAAAGGTGTCATTATTGGTCAGTGATGAGCCACACATCTAACATAAAGTGTAATGTACCCATAAAGTTCCGCCCTGAGCCCATGGCCTTTGTCCTACCTATAAACACCCCTGTCACTGGCAAAAGCACATTACTATTATTATTAACTTACATTTTGGGGCAGATTTTGGGCCTGTCGTCTCCCCTGTTCTCTCCCCTGTTGGAGCCCGGCCAAGGGAAGCCTCCCTTTGTCCCCTGTGGTGTTTGTCTCTGTGCCTGTGTTCTGTGGAAAACATTAGAATACAGTATATGAAGTATTTGACAAAAGTAGCCAAGACAGAAGAACAACTTTACAATTATAAGGAACTGCATGAAAACTGGCATTAACTTCTTCTGTAGGCCCCACCCAAAAAAAACACCATTAAATTTCATCCATCTATAATGTACAGACAAATAATTATCTAATTACATGTACTTACTTCTTTTGATAATGGTGCGGTGAATGGAGTCAAAATTTTCTTGCTCTCTGTGCTTCAAATCTGACCATCGTTTGCGGATTTGGTCTTTCGTTCGTTGGACCCCATAATCTCCTTCCAACACCGCGAGGACCTTCTCCAGAACCCAGTCTTTATGGCTGTTGGGCCTATCATAGTTTTCGAGTTTACAATCGTAATCGTACTTCTCAAAGATGCGCACCATCTCCACCATCTCCCCCTTGCTCATGGGGGTGGCCTTGTGCTTTCTATAAACGCCTCCACTGCGGGGCCTGTTCGTTTTCGTGGTTTCCGCCATCACGTTCTGCCTCACACATCACAGAATGTCGCATGCAGAAATAAGAATGTGGTCCCGCCCCAGCGTCATGACGCACGTAGAGCGGAGCTTCACACATGCGCAGGCTATATAAATCAAGAACGAGCGTTCGATGTCACGGACACATGCACAAAGCCAGCGGAACGACTCTACATGCAGCCGAAGGTATACGCGGAACGAAGGTAGGTGAATACATTGTGACACTAGTGGATACTGCATGATTTAGCTTATAGAACAGGGATATGCAATTAGCGGGTCTCCAGATGTTGCCAAACTACAAATCCCATCATGCCTCTGCCTCTGGGTGTCATGCTCCTGGCTGTCAGAGCCTTGCTATGCCTCATGGGATTTATAGTTCAGCAACAGCTGGAGGTCCACTAATTGCATATCCCCGTTATAGAACCAAACAGAGATTGTATAAAAGCAGGTTAGGAAGTTAAAGCAAGCACTTATTGGTTGTATTGTATCCTTTATTGCAGATATCTCCTAAAAAAAATGCCGAAAGCAAAGGGTGAAAAGCTTAAAGCGGATGTGCCAGTATAAAAAAATATTAAAAGCCAGCAGCTACAAATACTGCAGCTGCTGACTTTTAATATTAGGACACTTACCTGTCCTGGAGTCCAGCGCCGTCCGCAGCAGAGCACGAGCGATCGCTCGTCTCTCTGCTGCTCCCCCCGCAATCCTCAGTGAGGGAACCAGGAAGTGAAGCGCTCCGGCTTCACTACCCGGTTCCCTACGGCGCATGCGCGAGTCGCGCTGCGCCCGCTGATTGGCTCACACGCTGTGTGCTGGGAGCCGAGTGTTCCCAGCACACAACGGGCGACAGATGGGAAGTCAGAAAAACCCGTCTTTTGCCCATAGTGTGTGGCCGGAAGTGGGTGCAAATACCTGTCTTTAGACCTGACACCGGAGGGGGGGGCGGGTGCCGATCAGCGTGAGTTCCACTTTAGGGTGGAGCTCCGCTTTAATTCAAAAGCCTTCATCACAGCTTTTATTGAGCTGTATAGATCTCACACCTGTCTGTGGCAGGTCACCAATAAAGACTACTCAAATAAAAATAAAAGGCAGGCAGCAATTGATGAACTGGTGGCAGAAGCAAAGACTATGTACCCCAGGGCCAACGAGACACAAATCAAAGCCAAAATTGGGAGCCTGAGGAGCACTTTTCTGAGGGAGCTCAAGAAGATTGAGGGTTCAAAAAGATCGGGAGCTGCAGCAGATGATGTGTATGTGCCCAAGCTATGGTACTTCAGCAGCCTGATGTTTTTAAAGGACCAAACTGAGCCACGACAACAGCTTTCCACACTTCCATCCGCATCAGCAGAGGCCACAGATACTGAGGCTGAACCAACTCAGAATGAGGAGGAGGAGGAGGAGGAGGAGGAGGGGGAGCTCAGCTTGACACAGGTATAGTATTATTGAAAATATGGGCATTCAAATATACTATGATGTTAATGTGTTGTTATGATTGCAAGAAAAAAGAAATGATGCTCCTTTTTCAGACACAGGACGTTGGCAGCCAAGAAGAGGCTGGGCCCAGCAGACAGTCCACACAATGCAGAATCCCTACACTGAACCCTCCTAGAAAAAGGGCCAAGAAGAGGCAACACCTAGATGATGCAACAGCCGAATTTTTGAGTAGGGCCACATCGGTCATCACCACAGCACCCGATAGTGCAGAAGGGTTTGGCTGTTTTATAGCCAATAAACTACGGGAAATAGATGCTGATCAAAGGGAGCTATGTGAGGGGATCATGGTACAGCTCCTTAGCAAGGCCAGGAGACGGGAGCTAACCCCTAATTCACATGTCTGTGATTTAGATCACGCACCTCCAGCCAATCTACAACAGGCCTACCAACCCCAGACAGCCTACCAACCCCAGACAAGCTTCCAAGCCCACCCAGCCTACCCACACCAGCCAGCCTACCCACACCAGCCAACCTACCCACCCCAGCCAACCTACCCACCCCAGCAAGCCCACCCACCCCAGCAAGCCAACCCACCCCAGCAAGCCAACCCACCCCAGCAGCATGGGGGTCAGTGGCCAACTCAGAGCCCAGATTTTAGGGGATACTAATTTTTAGACCAATAATATGATTTGGAACATATTTTTTTATTTTTTTTATTTGAGTGTGTAATTTTAGGTTTGGCTTTCAAAAAATGCCAGATTAATGGCAGAAAATATTTATTTTAAATATATTATTGGTTTTTGTATTGTGTTGAGAGTGCAAAACAAAAAAGGCCTCAGCTGATGGGGATTGAAGTGTGGAGAGTGTTGGTCGTGGTTCAGTTTGGTAGGCAAAAAGATCAGCCTGTTGAAGTACCACAGCCTGGGCACAGATATGTCTGCTGCTGCTGCTCCCCATCTTTTGGAGACCACAATCTTCTTGGGCTCCTTATAGTTAAGTTTATGCTCAGGTCCCCAAGTTTGGAGATTATAACATAATTTATGTATGCCCTGGGGTACAGAGGCTTTGCCAAGTCAACCAGTTCTTCAATTGCTGCCTTCCTGTTGTTTTGTATTTGTATCTGTCATTCTTTTTTACATTTGATGAAAAATAAAAGGATGATGTTAAAAACTCTTGGATTATGTGTGGAAAGTCAAATGTCAGTTTGTGAGTAGGCAGGCCCTTTGCTAAAATTGAAGGGACACAAATAGAGTAGTTATTACTTTGCCCAGCAAAAATAATTGGGGATAATGGGGTTTTTAGAATTTGACAGAAAATAATAGAGAAATTTGCTGGATTCATATAAAGAAAATACACTAATCCAAAGTAAATACATTTGTTTTTAATCCGTCCGTATCACCAGTTGAGAAGATGTACATATTATGACATTATAAAGAAAAAGAGAATATGCGCTGCTTTTTGAGATTTCGAAACTTGCCGCGTGACGAATGAGCATTTTCTAATACGAACGCTAGTTTTACTAGACAGATGGCTTCCGGGTGCTCTTTACTTCGGGGCATGCGCATTTTGACTTTTTCGTAAAGTCCGATTGATTTCTGTACACACGGTTGCACTTTGCACCATCGGACTTTTCTGAACATAAAGTTGGTCCGTTCACAGACCCAACTTTTTGTCCGATGGAAGCCAAAAAAGTTGGTCCGATGGAACGTACACACGTTCGGACAAATACGAAAAGTGTCCAATTTTGAAGTTGGTTGGCCAAAAGTCCGACCGTGTGTACGGGGCTTTAGAGTCGGTTCACACTAGGGCGACACGACTTCCAGCGCGACTTTCAGAGGCGACTCCGACGCGACTTGAGCATGAACCACAGGGCGATCTGGGGCGATTTACAACATGACTTGAAGTCGTCTCCAGGACAGGAGACTTTCCAGTGGCCAATCAAACAACAATCAGCTCTAGGGGAGGGAGGGGGAGGGAGAGGTTTGCCTGAGAAATGCATGTTATCTTCCTGGAAAGTCGCTTCAATTAAGACAGTGATCAGACTTGGATCAGACTTGGAGGCGACTTCCATTGAAATCAATGGGTACAAATCGCCTACAAGTCGTATTGAAGTAGTACAGGAACTTCTTTTGAAGTCGGAGCGACTCGAGTCGTGTGTATTAACACCGCTCCCATTCACGTGCATTGTTTTTCTTGACAGAGCGACTTGGGACGACTTGAGGCGACTTCAAGTAGGATCCCAAGTCGCCCCAGTGTGAACCGGCTCTTAGTGTTTTGCAGTAGCTGGTTTTAAAAGATTATTTGCAGACTGGTGCTTGGGTTGTGCTTGGAGTTAGATTTTGAAGCCTTTTTAGCTACTTATAATGTTACATGCTTCTTGGAATACATTGCATTACATTGCTTGTACATTTTTTCCACTACACTATATATGGTTTATACCCAGAGGTGAAGATACTTTTAATATTGAGGGAAATTCTTATTTTATATATTTGGCTCTCCTTTTTTTCTTCTGAATGCTCAATGGTGTGGGTTCTTTTGTGATTTGTATAAATGAACTGTACAATTTTCCACTGTGTAGTATGATGAACAGAGATAGGTAGGACAGACAGCAGTTAAAAAATAATAAAATAGGTTGTGCCCATGCATAAGCTGTTTAACCACTTAAGGACCCATTCACGCCAATATACGTCGACAGAATGGCATGACTGGGCACAATCACGTACCTGTACTTATCTCTTTAAGCCCAGCCGTGAGGTCATGTGCGAGCCGATGGAAGGGCGCTCGCAACCCGGTCAGAAGCTCCGTGACTGCGCCTGCGGGACCCGATCGCCGCCGGTGTCCCGCAATCGGTCACCGGAGCTGAAGAACGGGGAGAGGTGTGTGTAAACACACCTTCCCCGTTCTTCATTGTGGCAGTCTCAGGCCCCGTACACACGGTCGGACAAAACCGATGAGAATGGACCAAGGTTCAGTTTCATCGGTCCAAACCGACCGTGTGTATAGCCCATCGGTCTGTTTTCCTTCGGTCCAAAATTTTAAAACATGCTTCAAAACCAAACCGATGGACCGCTGCCCGATCGGTCCAAACCGATGGTTAGTACAGAAAAGCATCGGTTCAAAACCCGCGCATGCTCAGAATCAAGTCGACGCATGCTTGGAAGCATTGAACTTCATTTTATTTAGCACGTCGCGTGTTTGACGTCACCGCGTTCTGACCCGATCGGTTTTTGGAACGATGGTGTGTACGCATGTCAGGCCACTTCAGCGATGAACCAATGAAAATGGTCCGTCGGACCATTCTCATCGGTTTTGTCCGACCGTGTGTACGGGGCCTCAGTGATCGTCTGTTCCCTGATATAGGGAAAGACGATCACTGACGTCACACGTCCAGCCCCGTCCCCCTACAGGAAACACATATGAGGTCACACTTAACCCCTACAGTGCCCCCTAGTGGTTAACTCGTGTCATTTTCACAGTAAACAGTGCATTTTTATAGCACTTTTTGCTGTGAAAATGACAATGGTCCCAAAAATGTGTCAAAATTGTCCGATGTGTCCGCAATAATGTCGCAGTCACGAAAAAAATCGCTGATCGCCGCCATTAGTAGTAAAAACATAAAAATAAAAATGCAATAAAACTATCCTCTATTTTGTAAACGCTATAAATTTTGCGCAAACTAATCGATAAACGCTTATTGCAATTTTTCTTTACCAAAAATAGGTAGAAGAATACGTATCGGCCTAAACTGAGGAAAGAAATAGTTTTTTTATATATATATTTTTGGGGGATATTTATTATAGCAAAAAGTAAAAAAATATAATTTTTTTAAAAATTGTTGCTCTATTTTTGCTTATAGCGCAAAAAATAAAAACCGAAGAGGTGATCAAATACCACCAAAAGAAATCTCTATTTGTGGGAAAAAAAGGACGCCGATTTTGTTTGGGAGCCACATCGCACGACCACGCAATTGTCAGTTAAAGCGACGCAGTGCCGAATTGCAAAAAGGGGCAAGGACTTAACCTGCATTATGGTCCGGGTCTTAAGTGGTTAAAATATATATATATATATACACAGTATATACTGTATATATAATCTGTATATAAAGTACTGTGCAAATGTGTCAAGCAAGTGTGTAAATTAAGAATGTTTTCAGAAATAGAAATGTGTTGATATTTTATTTTTATCAATTAACAAAATGGACAGTAAATGCACAGAAGGGAAATAAAAATCAAATCAATATTTTGCGTGACCACCCTTTCCTTCAAACAGCATTGATTCTTCTAGGTACACCTGCACACAGTTTTTGAAGGAACTCAGCAGGTACAGTAGGTGTTTCTAAACATCTTGGAAAACTAACCACAGATCTTCTGTAGATGTAGGCTGTCTCAAATTCTAATGTCTCTTGATGTAATGTCAGACAGACTCAATGATGTTGAAATTAGGATTTTGTGGAGGCCAAACCATCACTCCAGGACTCCTTGTTCTTCTCTACACTGGAGATAGTTCTTAATAACATTGGCTGTATGTTTGGGGTTGTTGTCCTGCTGCAGAAGAAATTTGGGGACAATCACATGCATCCCCATTGGTATGACATGATGGATAAGTAACTATGTGTATTTCTCAGCATTGAGTACCCCATTGATCCTGACCAAATCTCCACCTCTATTTACAGAAATGCAACCCCAAACTTGCAAGGAACCATCACCATGCTTCATTATTGCCTGCAGATACTCATTATTGTACCTCTCTCCATATCTGCCTTTAGTTTAGCTAAGATAATACAAACACTTAAAACTGAACTGGTAAAGGTGAATTTGTATTACTTGCTTCAGGTTGTTGCCCCTTTTAAACCATAGTTTAGGCTCTAATGAATAAGCCAAGTACTATATTAGATACAAAATTAAGCTATTAACTGCTATTAGCCTGCAAGGAAATTAACAATTTTTTACTTTTGTGAAGCTATATTCACAGATCATAAGAAAATACTACAAAATCGTTACAGAATACTAATAATGTGCAGGGTGTTAATACATTTATGTTTAATACAGTACATAGTGATCCTTTATTGTAAATTTTTTTTAAAAAAAAGCACTAATGACCTATAATATACTGTATGTAGCGCCCCCCTCCCTTTTTAGTTAGTGGGGCGTTACGCTAAAGTTAGTGGGGAATGGGAGACTTGCTCCCATTCACTAATTGTTAGTTTGTGCTGGTGCCAGTTCAGAACTGCCTCTTGGGTCAGTCTGTGTGTCCAGGGGGCGCTTCCACCCCTGGGCGACAGTTGGGCTATAGGATGGGAGCCATCCTTCCCCAGCAGCCAATCAGAAGAGTTCCCCTCTTTGGGTATGCTGGCGGGGGGTATATCTGGAGCACCGGCCATTTTTTCCGGGTAGTCTGCGGGGGCCTTGTTCCAGGTGCTGCATCCACCTTTAGGGTACGCGCATCCGCGAGCCCCATCCTCATGGCCGGTCGGGTTGAGGCTGTGCACCTCGCGGAGCCTTCCGTTGATGAAGAAAGGGACCCCAGCGGCTTGCTGGGTTCCAGATCCTAAGCTGGAGACTGAACGGTGGGGGATTGGCTCGGGAGAACCTAAGTGCAGAGGTTGTCTGTGAGGCCTGGACGAACCACCGGGGATCCGATCACTGCGCTACGTGACAGGTATTTTTCTTTTGCTGTCAGTGGGTGATTCTGTAGAACAAAACTTACTGGGAGGATTCGCTATCCTTACACTTCAATTATACCAAGAAAATTTACTACGCCTGTGGCAGAGGCATTGTTTCCTCCCAGTGATCTGATTATTGCGAGCGACCTTTTGGCTGCCAGGTCCAAGTTAATTGCCTGTCCAAGGGGCACTTACCCACCCTGGCGAGGGTGGCGACGTTTGAATTATCTGAGCCGAGAGCAGGCTTGCTCTCTATGTTTTGATATCCAAGGCCTGACGCTACAAGTCCTTCCTACTCATCAACCTTTTTTTCTAAACACGGAGCATGCGCAGAACGTTCGGCGCGGGAACGCGCCTAATTTAAATGGTGCCCGCCCCATTTGAATTAGGCGGGCTTGCGCCAAGCGGATTTACGTTACACCGCCGCAAGTTTACAGGTAAGAGCTTTGTGAATCAGGCACTTACTCTGTAAACCTGCGGCGGTGTAACGTAAATCAGATACTTTACACCGCGGGGGAGCAACGTAATTGTACCTGAATCTGGCCCTTGTTCTTTTATCCACACTCACAAGCATCACCATTAGACAGAAGAATTTGGTAACTTAATACGCCGATCCCAAATTAACCAGCGGCTCAGTCCGGGGTAGCGCTACATAGAGCTTACTGTTCTTTCTAGAATCTACAGGACATTAGAAAGTTACTTTGAGCCATGTATTGTAATCTGCTGAAAATACTGATGAGATACACAGTGCAGAGTTAGCAAATTCCTGCTACAAGGTCAAAAGACAAGTAGCAGTCAAGCAGAAACAAATAAGCTCTGGAATTACAATAGAGCAAAATGAAAAAAAAATAATAACGCTTGTAAACATGCAAGGATGTATAAAAGTAAACACTATTTGGATCCACAATTACTGTAACTATAGATCTGAAAATGTTAAAGTAAAAACTCATCCAAAAATGAATGTGACTGTGTTGACATTCAAATTGAATATCAACCTTAATTTGAAAGGACAGAAGACATTTAGTAAAATACAAGATCTACAGAGTACCTGAGGACAATCCTGGGTTTTAGAAATGTATATACAGATGTCAAAGCTGACTTTTTAGTGAGACTGGCAACCAAAAGACTAAGGGCCAGATTCTTGTATATTCCGCGGCGGCGTAGCGTAAGCCATTTACACTACGCCGCCGCAAATTACTGGAGCAAGTGCCTTATTCTCCAAGCACTTGCTCCGTAATGTGCGGCGGCGTAGTGTAAATGGCCCGGCGTAAGGCCGCGTAATTCAAAGGGGGCGGCTTGTATTTAAATTAAGCGCGCCCCCGCGACGATCGAACTGCGCATGTGCCGGGCTTAAAAATAGCCCAGTGCGCATGCTCCAGCTCACGACGGAAAACGTCAATGACGCCGACGTGAGCGTCATTGACGTAAAGTTGTATTCGCGAACGACTTACGAAAACGACGTAAACGACGTAAAAAGACGACGCTGACCCGACGCCATACTTAACATGGCATACGACGGACCTTCGTAAACTTGCCCCTCATATAGCAGGGGCAAGTTTACGCTTACGGAAACGTCGTAAAATCACTGCGTCGTCCGCGCGTACCTTCGGGAATCTCGCATAACTAGTCAATTTGCATAGACGACGGGGAAAACGACGATGCGACACGTAGTGGCGGGAAAAAAAATTGCATCTAAGATCTGACAGCGTAAGAGCCTTACGCCTGTCAGATCTAATGGGTATCTATGCGTAACTGATTCTAAGAATCAGTCGCATAGATACCCTGGGCCAGATTAGGACTTACAATGGCGCAAATGGCGTTGCGCCGTAATAAGCCTTTTAAGAATCTGGCCCTAAAACTAAACATATAAAGCAAGGGAGGTTATACAATACCCAATTCCAACCAGATTCATGTATCCTGTAAACAACTGAGCTATATAGGCCTTCTTTAGAGGACTATAGTTAGCTTTTCTCACCACTAGTACAGCTCAATAGTCCATTCCCCAACTCGTTCTGGTGCTGGTGATTTTTTTTTTTTATAGAGAGACAGAAAGATATATATGCGCTGCTATTAAGTAGCTGTTGTGCTGCACAATGGATCACATTGGGTCCTGTGCAGTTGTGTTAAAATTGGTATTACTTGTATTATAAGTATGACAGGAAGACAAAGTGAAGAATTCAAGTGGAGATTTCCCACGGCCTGAGACTCCATATGAATACAGAAAGCTAGTGTGCGATTCGTTTAACCAGCAACCACTGACAAAATGTAAATTTAAAGGAAACCTGTCGCAAGAGAAATAAAAGGGCTGCCATTGCTGACCTTCTTTTAAAAGTTATGCTGCTTTTACACTGCAGCGCATATATTTCAACAGTACAGCACTTCTAAAACACACTATGCATTTCTGAAAAATGCATAGCGTATTTTAAATGTGTTGCATTACAGTGCGTATACATGAATAGCTGGTTGTTAAGGTTGCCATCAGGTGCAGGCTCTTTAACAACCAGCTATTTTTACTGGTTGTTGAGGACGCCAGCGGGAGGTTGTTAACCACTTCCATACCAGGTACTTACGCAGCTTCCCGCCCAAGCCAATTTTCAGCTTTCAGCACTGTCGCACTTTGAATGGCAATTGCGCGGTCATGCTACACTGTACCCAAACAAAATTGGCGTCCTTTTTTCCCCACAAATAGAGCTTTCTTTTGGTGGTATTTGATCACCTCTGCGATTTTTTTTTTTGCGCAACAACTAAAAAAAGGCTGAAAATTTGGAAAAAAAAATACGTTTTTATTTTTTTCTGTTAATTTTTTTGTAAATAAGTTTTCTCTTTCAATTACGGGCACTGATATGGCGGCACTAATGGGCACCGATGAGATGGCACTGATGGACATCGATGAGGTAGTACTGACGGGCACAGATGAGGTGGCACTGTATGGCGGCGCTGGTATGCGACACTGATGGGCACACATAGGCGGCACTGATGGGCACACATAGGCGGCACTGATGGGCACACATAGGCGGCACTGATGGGCACACATAGGCGGCACTGATGGGCACTCATGGGCGGCACTGGGCACTCATAGGCGGCACAGATGGGCACTCATGGGCGGCACTGATGGATACTTATGGGTGGCACAGATGGGCACTGCTAGGTGGGCACTGGGCATGGATGGGCACTGTGGGGTGGCACTGATGGACACTGGGGTGGCACTGATGGACACTGGGGTGGCGCTGATGGACACTGGGGTGGCAGCACTGATTGTTGCCAGTCAGTGCCCATTTGTGGGCACTGACTGGCATCTTTTTTCTTTATGTTTTTTTTTTTATTTATTTTTTTAGACTTTTTTTTTTTTTTTTGGCTTTTTTTTTTTTTTGCCCACCCTGGTGCTCCAGGGTGGGCATCCCTGGTGGTCCAGTGTGGCGATCCGAGGGGGGGCTGCGCTGATAAACAATCAGCGCGAACCCCCCCTGACAGGAGAGCCGCCGATCGGCTATCCTCTACTCGCGTCTGTCAGACGCGAGTGAGGAAGAGCCATCGGCGGCTCTTCCTGTTTACATCGTGATCAGCCGTGGTTGGACATGGCTGATCACGTGGTAAAGAGTCTCCGCCGGAGGCTCTTTACCGAGATCGGAGATGCAGGGTGTCAGACTGACACCCCGCATCACCGATCGCCGCGATGCGCGCCCCCACGGGCGCGCGCGGCATGAAATCCTGCAGGACGTTCTAGAACGTCCTGTCAGGATTTCATAACCACTTCCCGGACGTAAATCGGCCACAGGCCGGGCGGGAAGTGGTTAAGGAGCCAGAACCCACCAGACCAGGGTTAAGACCTCCCCCTTAGTAAGTAAGCATGCTCCAGCTCCTCTTGTGCAGGAGCAATGCTACCACAGTACGGGAGGAGGCGGAGAGATAGCAGGCAGGTGGGTCAGCCTGGAGCAACTGTCATAATGTCAGGGGTGGAGAGGGGGCGGCCAGACCAGAGAAGCTGCATGGCAAGATTGCAGAACACCCAGGGGAGGGCGGGGGCATTCTTTACCTATTGGGTGATTGTTAAGAAAGCTGGCATGTAAAGAAATGACATCACGTCTCTAATTTGTCTATACTCACTCCCATAGAGTATCTTTGCAAATCTTTCGATAAACAATCTGGCCATATATCCTCAATCTATAACGTACTGTCCTTGAACTCTCACAAACTATTTTATATGCAACAATGGGAACAAGATATTGGTTCTTCTATGGGATTTATTGAATGGAACAAATTAGCCATAAATGCTTCTAAATCTCTTATTAATACTTCATTGATTGAAGCGAATTATAAAGTGTTATTAAGATGGTACATGGTTCCAGTTAGTTTAGCTTCATTTGTCCAAGGTGCTTCACCTAACTGCTATAGAGGTTGTTACACTGAGGGGACCATGTATCACATATGGTGGACCTGTCAAAAAGTAAGGAGATTTTGGATTTGTACCTATAATTTTATTTATTCCTTAACCAATGTGAATCTCACGAAATCACCACTAAATGCATTATTGGGATTACAAGTAAGAGGTACATCAAAACAAATGGTAAAATTTATAACATTCATATTTATTTCTGCTAGAATTTCTATAGCTAAGTCCTGGAAGACATCTACGATTCCGTTTAGTTTATTAAAAAGCAAACTGTCATGGATTATGGTTAATGAAAGGTTATCTGCTCTCAAAGAAGATAAAATTGCTTGGTTTGAAGCTGTATGGGAACCCTGGATTAATTAGAATATAAATACTTAAATTCATCTGTAATCTTTTGCTATTTATGATCTAAACTCTAAATTGGAGAGCACTCTCGTCATTCTCCCCCTCCCATCCCGCTCTTGCTTTCCTTTTTCCTTCTTCCTCCTTCTTTTTCTTTGTTCTATGCTATCAATATATTCTGTCTTCTCTTACATTTTATTAGAAATGTTCTATTTCTTAAAATGGTCTATATGACTATACTAAGTTTTAATACATATATCCTCAATCAAAATCACTAAATGATTAATATGTTTTTTTTTGTCTCTCATTTTTCTTTTAATGATTGATAAGCAAAAATTATTAATTATCTGAACATCTGTATTATTACATAATTGAATATATTGTTATGTTTTCTAAAATTCTCAATAAAAAATATTGAAAAAAAAAAAATAAGCAATTCACTGGTTGTTAAGAATGCCAACGATTGCCCACTTCTTAACAACTAGCATATGTGGCCCCAAAAAATGCCCCTGGTGTATTTTAGATGCAGTTCCCATTGACTTAAATTAAAGGTGCACCTTTGATGCACTTCTGGAAAGCGTACCAAAGATGCTGCATGTGGGACTTTTCAAAACACAGCATAGCGATGTAAAAAGTCCCATAGGATTTAAAAGGAAATTGTCCCACCTGAAAGGTGCGTTCTAGTGCGGCAAAAGCTCATCATTGTGAAGGGGATCTTATAGTTTCCTGCCTATTTCTGAATTTAGTATTTGGAATCACTGAGACAAAACAAACCTCCAGTTGAGAGAGAGTCAGTATGAAGTCAGATCTCTGTTTACAAACTTGTTTCAGGTCAGTGACCCATAAGCCTCGTACACACGGGCCAGAATCTCGTCAGGAAAAAAACGTAGCAGTTTTCTTGCTGGTTCTTGCCGAGAAATACAAGCGTGTGTACGAGGCTAAAGAATTAAGTTCACCATATGAGCATTAGAGCTAGCCAGTGGTGGCTTCCATGTTCCCTAAGTATAGGTGTATTCTAAGTCAACTTATGCCCTGTACACATGATCGGAAATCTGATGGAATCTAATCCGATGGATTTTTTCATCGGATATCCGATGAAGCTGAATTTCATCAGTCTTGCCTACACCATCAGTCGAAAATCCGGCCGTGTCCAACGCAGTGACATAAAACACTACTACATACATGCTGATAAAAATGAAGTTCAATGCTTCCGAGCATGCGTCGACTTGATTCTGAGCAAGCATGGATTTTTGACCGATGGATTTCCACACAGACAATGGTTTTTTTATCCATAGGAAATTTTTAAAACATGTTTTATTTTTTTTACCGATGGAAAACAAACCGATGGGGCCCACACACGATCGGTTTGTCCGATGAAAACAGTCCATTTTCATCAGACAAACCGATTGTGTGTACAGGGCTTTAGGGTTTACATTCTTGAAATTAGACAAATTATGTAAACTTTAGTAGGGTTCATAGCAAATGTTCAACTGGGTAGACACTGACCACCAACAGAAAGGCTGCTTTAGGCAATTTTAAAAGTACACAGAGGTTTTATGGAAGTCTCTTCCTGTGTGCTGTCACTGAATGAGGTTAAAATAAAGGAATAATATTAATTGTTTATTGATCCAAGCACATTGTAATGTGTATGCCATGAGAGTGAAACTCAACATTTTGTTACCTAAATCAGTAATTATAACTGTTACAATCTGAGATGTGGACCCTACTCCTTTGTGCAGCTGCTTTATCTGAGATTACGATCTAAGGTAAATGGTGTTCCATCAGTAACCCCCTCATGGGTGTTTTGGCTTAGCTGTAGGCTGATCCAAGGTCAGTCAACAGATACTCACAGATGTAGAAAATGGTAGCTGTCAGGCAAGGAGGACCTGGAGCATGACAGAGGATCAAGGCACTGGGCAGCTGGAAGAAAGAGTGAGACTGCGGGTGCAGAGATGACACCGCAGGGTCTAAGACTGTAAATGCAGTGAAGGCAGCAGGTGCAGTGCAAGCTGTGGTCATAGCTGTTGCAAAGGCTGTGGGAGCAGCTGAGGTGCATTGAAGGTTGTGAATACAGTGGAGGTGTGCCAAAGACTGAGGATACAGTTGGGGTGAAGTGGAGATGCAACAGAGACTGTGGATGTAGCAAATATTCAGTGGCAACTGAAGCTGCGGGGGCTGCAGAGGTATCTCAGGCCTAGCAGCCCAGGCAATACAACACACATCCACCCAGACAGCCGTCCTGGTGGCACAGAACAGTGATTACCCGACTACACCTACGCCTACAGGCTCTCCCAGCAGGCCAAGGGATTTAAGAAAACCCCTGCCTATTGGCTGAGATACCCAATATATTCCTAATCTGTCCTTGCTTTGCCCTTATCTTAGCTAATGTCACCGGGTACCCGGCACCCAGTGGCAAAAGAAAGAAGTGCAGCAATTACAGACTAATGCCGCGTACACACGGTCGGAATTTCCAACAACAAATGTTCAATGTGAGCTTTTTGATGGAAATTCCAACCGTGTGTAGGCTCCGTCGGACATTTGCTGTCGGAATTTCCGACAACAAAAATTTGAGAGCTGGTTCTCAAATTTTCCCGACAACAAAAGTTCCATCATTTATCCGAAACTCACGGTCATCCCAGCATTCCTGAGGTTAGTGGCACACATTCCTTTCATCCTCATCCCAAGCAAAATCTCGCCCTCCATGAGAGCCACACTTCCGTTGAGATCTATACCATCACAGAAGCCCTTAGAAGAAGTCTCTTAAGGATCTTGGGCTAAAGAAATCTTGTACTGAAAGACATATGCAGGCTGCCATTGATCATGTGTTTTTTTATAAAATGATAGTCACTTGGCTTTGATGCTATTTCATTTATTGCAATGCCAGGGACTCTGAACAATTAGTCAATTGGGATGTTTGCGATGATTTTACTTGCTGCTGGCTTGCTCCATGTTAATGATTCAAAATATTAAAGCAACCCTATTAGTAGCTTTAAACATTCCAGCCTAAAGACCCTAGCAATAGAAGAGCTAATATATTCATATGTAGGGGGTGCCGCCCCCACCCTTATCCCTGCATCTGGCACCCTATTCCACATGCGGGGCGCCAGATGCATGGATTCCAATGGGTTGTTTTTTTAAGCACGTGATTAGAGCCAGAGGCTCTAATAGGCTTAAAAAAAGGGTGGACTCAGGGAGCAGAGCACTGTGCCCCGAGCCCACCCAGTTGTGGGACAATAATGAATGAATATTCGCTATTGTCACACTGATTCTCCTTCCGGACAATCAGGAAGTGGGTACTGAGATCCCATTTCCCGATTGAGGCAATCCTATTGGCCTAGGAGGAGGAGGGAGGTGATGCAGGGCTACCATGATGCAGAGAAAGAGACGCAGTGGAAGCTGCCACCCGTCGCCCAGAGGGAAGCACTGCCTGCGCCATAGATGTGGCAAGTGCCGGGCTGGTAACCAAGACCAACCAGGTGGCGACCCGACCGGGGGGGGGGGGGGGGTTGTGGGTGCATAATTTCCCAGGCTCCCCAAAAAATGTACCACCAGCCGCCATTACATATCTCCTACCTTTGCTCTTTCAGGAGTGTCAGATGTTTGTGTCCTCTGCTGCACACTGTGGTTTTCTCCTTCAACACCATTATTACTAAAGTACACTTTAAGTACACAATGGGACCAGAGCATGTATGCAAAATTAAAATGTACTTAAAGTAAAGCAATACCTTTTTCCTGACTGATAATATCTGACTTTCTTCCTCTGATACAGTACTTTATCACACAATAGCAGTTACAGTATAATGCCACTTGCCTTGTAAACTTTCCTTAAACTTGGTGAACTGGTTAACTTTTTTTCTGCATTTATTTCCTACTGTCTGCTTTTATCATTTTTTAGACTGCAATTCCTCTTCAATACCAAAGAAAGCGAAGAGAAATGAAGTCCAAGAAATGCCAATTTTTTTGAGGTAGGGCTACCATTAATCAAATGCAATACCTGAATTTATAGTTTGGCATTTTAGAAATGTGTACAGCTAAGAATTCTTTCTTTCATAAATAAAGCCAGTGAACTAAGACAAAGTGTAAGTCTTTCTTATAGCTATTTAAAAGATTGAAGCTAAATGCATTAACCTCCTTTGATGCTCAGTCTAGCTCAAAATAAATCATCACAGATACTTTATTTTGTAGATAAACAAAAAGAATAGTATGAACAAATTTTAAATATTGTGATCAGGGCCTTTTTTCTCAGAGAATAGGTGTAGGAACTCTCCCTTTTGGACTTGCCCCGTCTTACCTCGTCTTCACCACTACCTACCTCCGAGCACCGTTCCTTGGTCCCACCTCCTACCCACCTCCCAGTACTGCCCTTTTAATTTGTTAATGATAACAAGAAAAGCAGTAAACTAGATCCCCTGCAGCCAATAACAATAGACCCCCAGCAACAATAGATCCACCGGCAACAATAGACCACCCTCAACAAAAACCCCCCCTAGCAACAACAGACCCCCAGCAGCAACAAAAGATCTCCCTGCAGACAGTATCGATACACTATCCAGCAGCCAGCTACAATAGAATTCTCCCTCAACAGTAGATCCCTCCAGGCAACAACTGACTCTCCCAGCAACATTAAACCCACCCCAGCAACAATCCTTAGGGGAGGACTGACCATTCGGGCTCTCAGACACTGCCCGAGGGCCCCATGCCACTATGCCCCATGCCACTAGGGGGCCTCATCAGGGTTGCCAGCCTCAGCAAAACCAGGGACAGCATGTAAAAATCTTTTTTTTGTTTTTTTACATCTGTCCCTGAAATGTCCCTTACCGACATCCTTTTGGTCTAAATGAGCCGCAATTTAATCTGGGCGTTCGCCCAGATGATTGATGTCTATCAGAAAATGTTCCCCCCGGCGGATAATGCCTCGCCCCCCGTATTGCGTAGGCGTGTCATGGAGCTTCCGAAAGGAGCCGAACATGTAAAGGGGCAAGACGGCTCTACACGGCGCCTGCGCACCGACTAGGAGCCGTGTAGATCTGACTGCGCAGGCACCATATAGAGCCGACTCTCAGCTTTACCTGTTCGGCTCCTTTCGGAAACTCTGTGACGTGCCTACGCAATACGGGGGGCGGGGCCTTATCCGCCCGGCGGGAACATTTTCTGATAGACATTAATCATCTGGGTAAACAGGAACCTACGGGGAATATTTGTAAAAAGTGGGCAAATCAGGGCATCTCTACATGCATGAGTTTTAACATACTTGCCAGGCTGTTTGTTGGTTCAGCCTTTAGATCAGGATGTTTTAACTTGGATCCCTAAGTAGTGCATGGATGGGTTTCAGGGGGTCCATGAGGGTCAAAAAACAAAAAAAAAACATTTGCATTCCCTATACAGCCCTCCCCATTTTCCCCATCAATGGTTCCCCATTGGAAAAAAAATTTGGCCCATGTTTACTATTTATATTTGTATCATCATTCTCTGCACAACTCCCATCTTGTGCCTTTTCATAATGGCAAGTGTGCTTGTATTGTATTTCATTTTTGAAATGAGGGGCCATTAATTTTTGCATGAAAAGGAGTGAGTCTTCTTTTAAGATTGTTGTTATTCAAATATTTGCCCAGATTCTTGTACACTGGGCGTATCTCTGCGGCGGCGTAACGTATCCTATTTACGTTACGCCGCCGCAAGTTTTTCAGGCAAGTGCTTTATTCACAAAGCACTTGCCTGTAAAGTTGCGGCGGCGTAGCGTAAATCACCCGGCGGAATTCAAATTTGGCGGGTAGGGGGCGTGTATCATTTAAATGAAGCGCGTCCCCGCGCCGAACGAACGGCGCATGTGCCGTCCGTAAAATATCCCAGTGTGCATTGCTCCAAATGACGTCGCAAGGACGTCATTGGTTTCGACGTGAACGTAAATGACGTCCAGCCCCATTCACGGACGACTTACGCAAACGATGTAACTTTTTAAAATTTCGACTCGGGAACGACGGCCATACTTAACATTGGCTGCGCCTCATATAGCTGGGGCAACTTTACGTTGGGAAAAGTCTAACATAAACGTCGTAAATTTACTGCGTCCGCCGCGCATACGTTCGGGAATTCGCGTATCTAGCTAATTTGCATACTCGACGCGGAAATCGACCTAGTGGGCAAAAAAAAATTGCAGTTTAGATCCGACGGCGTAAGAGACTTACGCCTGTCGGATCTAATGGATATCTATGAGTAACTGATTCTGAGGCCCCATACTCACGACCAAACATGTCTGCTGAAACTGGCCCGCAGGCCAGTTTCAGCAGACATGTTTGGTCGTGTGTGGGCGCGAGCGGGCCGAATTCCAGCAAACATTTGCCCGCCGGGCCTTTTCCCAGCAGACAAATATTCCTGGACTTGTTTTAAAACAGTCCGCTGGAATTCTGCCCGCTCGGACATGTACGGTCGTCAGTACAGACCTACCGTACATGTCCAGGCGCCCGCCGTCCCTCGCATGCGTCGAATGACTTCGACGCATGCGTGGAAGCATTTTAAAGGCGGGCCGCCCACGTCGCCGCGTCATTGTCGCGGCGACACCGCGTCATCGACGCGGCGACACCGCGGACACGCCCCGCGTATTGTTTACGCGCGGACTTCTGTACGATGGTGTGTACAACCATCGTACAGAAGCCCTCTGGCAGACATGTATGGTGAAAACGGTCCGACGGACCGCTTTCACCATACATGTTTGTCCGTGTGTACCCGGCCTAAGAATCAGTTGCATAGATACGACGGCTCAGATTAGGACTTACGACGGCGCACATGGCGCTGCGCGGTCGTAAGTCCTATGAGAATCTGGGCCATTGTGTATGTCACATTTGTATGAGGCATTTACATTTTAATAAACTTAAAGCGGGGTTCACCCTATCGACGGGAAATTTTTTATTTTTTTTTATTTTACCTTAAAATCAGGCATTGTAGCGCGAGCTACAGTATGCCTGTCACGAATTTTTTACCGCCGTACTCACCTTGTAGTCGTCCATCGAAGATTCCGGGGAATGGGCGTGCCTATGGAGACGGAGGATGATTGACGGCCGGCTCTGGCGCGTCACGCTTCTCCGGAAATAGCCGAAATAGGCTCGGTCTTCACGACGCGTGCGCATAGCCTGTGCGCAGGCGCCGTGAAGAGCCGAGACCTACTCCGGCTGTCTTCGGGGAGAGTGACGTGCCAGGGCCGGCCGTCAATCATCCTCCCTCTCCATAGGCACGCCCATTCCCCGCGGGAGCCGGAATCTACGATGGACGACTACAAGGTGAGTACGGGGTTAAAAAAATCGGGACAGGCATACTGTAGCTCGCGCTACAATGCCTGTCTCGATGGTAAAATGTGTCGGGGGGGGGGTGAACTACCGCTTTAAGTACATTCCAGTAATCCATGTCCTTAGTCTGCTTGTCTTCAGCAAACTGTTTGAGGTCTTTCTTGTGGATCATCTTTAGAAGAGGCTTCTTCTGGGATGACAGCCATGCAGACCAATTTGATGCAGTGTGCAATGTATGGTCTGAGCACCCCTTCAACCTTTGCAAAAAAAAGATAACCTCTGGATATGACTCTGAGTAAGTGCACTCAACTTCTTTGATTTACCTTGAGAGGCCTGCTCTGAGTGGGACTTGTCCTGTTAAGCTGCTGTATGGTCTTGGCCACCGTGCTGCAGCTCAGTTTCAGGGTCTTGGCAATCTTCTTATAGCCTAGGCCATCTTTATGTAGAGCAACAATTTTTTTCAGTTCCCCAGAGAGTTCTTTGCCATGAGGTGCCGTGTTGAACTTCCAGTGATCAGTATGAGAGAGTGAGAGTGATAACACCAAATTTAACACACCTGCTCCCCATTAAAACCTGAGACCTTGTAACACTTAAGAGTCACATGACACAGGGGAGGGAAAATGGCTTATTGGGCCCAATTTGGACATTTTTACTTAGGGGTGTACTCACTTTTGTTGCCACCAGTTTAGACATTAATGGCTGTGTGTTATTTTGAGGGGACAGCAAATTTACACGGTTATACAAGCTGTACACTCACTACTTTACATTGTAGCAAAGTGTCATTCCTCCAGTGTTGCCACATGAAAAGATATAATAAAATATTTACAAAAATGTGATACTGTATATATATATATATATATATGAATGAAGTAGTTTAAGAAAATCTCAGTTGTGTTTTAAAAAGCTTTTGTTCTGACCAGGACCAAATAGAATATAATAGAATACTCTAGGAATGGTATTAATAATGGTTTATTTATCATTAACAGAAGGCTACATGGTTGAAAACTATGTGAGTTATCAGGCGCTACCATCAAGAGCTGGACACTGGTAAACACCTGTGCTGTGGAAAACCTAATAAATTACAATCAAGATATTTATTACACTGCAGATCTTTTTTTCTATGGTAAATTTAATCAAGACCTTAAACATACTTATGCCTATCTTTTCACACCAGCTATCTGTTCCCGCTAATTCTCAGTGATGACTCGAAGGCCGTACATAGACCCTGCTGGCTCTGCATTGAGGTGCTTTACAGACCTTAAGGGTCAGATTCACGTAGATGAGCGGCGGCGTAACGTATCGTAGATACGTTACACCGCCGAAATTTTTCATCGCAAGTGCCTGATTCACCAAGCACTTGCGATGAAAACCTACGCCGGCAGCCTCCGGCACAAGGCGGGCCAATTGAAATGGGCGTGTGCCATTTAAATTAGGCGCGTTCCCGCGCCGGACCTACCGCGCATGCTCCGTTTCCGAACTCCCGCCGTGCTTTGCGCGCCGTGACGTAATTTTTTCGAACGGCGACGCACGTAGCGTAATTCCGTATTCCCGGACGGCTTACGCAAACGACGTTATTTTTTAAATTTCGACGCGGGAACGACGGCCATACTTTATACAGCAATACGATTGCTGTGTAAAGTTAAGGCACCAAAAAAAACTACTAACTTTGCGACGGGAAACTAGACTAGCGGCGAATGTAGCGAACGCGAAAAACCATCGGGAATTGCCGTAACTCCTAATTTGCATACCCGACGCTGGTTTACGACGCGAACTCCCCCCAGCGGCGGCCGCGGTATTGCATCTTAAGATCCGACAGTGTAAAACAATTACACCTGTCGGATCTCATGGCTATCTATGCGTAACTGATTCTATGAATCAGTCGCATAGATAGAACAACAGATACGACGGCGTATCAGGAGAAACGCCGTCGTATCTGCTCTGTGAATCTGGCCCAAAGTTCTCTGCCGGTATAGTCAGCATAGTCTCCAAGTAAAAATCGCCCCCACCCGTCCCCATAGCTCTGCTGGGCGGAAGTGACGTCAAAACGTCAGTCCCGCCCAGCGTCTTAAAAAAAAAAAAATTTTGTCATTTGAAAAAATGACAGTTGAAATTTTGTATTTAAGTCTAAATATGAGACCTGAGGTCTTTTTGACCCCAGATCTCATATTTAAGAGGACCTGCCATGCTTGTTTCTATTACAAGGGATGTTTACATTCCTTGTAATAGGAATAAAAGTAATCAATTTTTTTTTTATTTCAGTGTAAAAAATTATAAACTAAATAAAAAGAAATAAGAAAACAAAAAAAAAATGTTTTAAAGCGCCCCGTCCCGACGAGCTCGCGCACAGAAGCGAACGCATACGCGAGTAGCGCCCGCATATGAAAACTGTTTTCAAACCACACAAGTGAGGTATCGCCGCGATCGTTAGAGCGAGAGCAATAATTCTAGCCCTAGACCTCCTCTGTAACTCAAAAAATGCAACCTGTAGAATTTTTTAAACGTTGCCTATCGAGATTTTAAGGGTAAAGTTTGACGTCATGCCACGAGCAGGTGCAATTTTTAAGCGTGACATGTTGGATATCATTTTACTCGGCGTAACATTATCTTTCACAATATATAAAAAAAATTGGCAAAATGTATTGTTGTCTTATTTTGTTATTAAAAAAAGTGATTTCTTTCCAAAAAAAAGTGCGCTTGTAAGACCGCTACACAAAAACGGTGTGGCAAAAAGTATTGCAATGACTGCCATTTTATTCTCTAGGGTGTTAGAAAAATATATATATAATGTTTGGGGGTTTTAAGTAATTTTCTAGCAAAAAAAAATGTTTTAGTCTCGTAAACACCGAATCTGAAAAACAAGCCCGGTGGTAAAGAGGTTAAGGTAATTATGGTCTGTGACCTTCCTTTCTTTAGCTCCCTTAGCGTAGCATTATTCACACCTCTGTGTACTGTGTTAATCATCTGCAGGGCACTCTCCTGCTCTAGAGCCATGGCAAAACTCAAACTTATTTAGGTAACTGTCTGGCCAAAACCATGTTGACCTTTCCACAACCGTATGCATACCTATCTATTCTTTTGGCATTAGGGTTTTGTCTGGAATATGTCTTTGGGCACTTCACTGTTCTATGACAGTTAATGAGCATTTTTTATACCTCTAGTATGTTTTTTCTCTACAATTTCACATAGTAGGTGACAGTGACGGTGCGTCATTCTCTTTCTCACCATAGATACAGTAGATTCATGCAATGCATGAATCTATCTATTAATATAGAGAGTATTCACACGCTACTGAATGACAGCTGAATGACAGCTGTGAAGGGGTTACGTATGAATCAACTGCTACAAAACACTGAAAGGTAAAACCAAGACCTGAGTGTGCATGAATATAAAAAGTAGTGCTGAGCTGTTGATAGAATTATATGCAAAAGTATTAAAACACACAAGCATAAAAGCAATGATAATAGGTGCAAAGTGCAAAATATTGTGCAAGTGGCAAACAAAATAACATGCCAAACAATATAGGGCCAGATTCACAGTGAGAGTACGCCGGCGTATCTACTGATAGGCCGGCGTACTTTCAAATTTGCCGCGTCGTATCTTTATTTTGAATTCTCAAACAAAGATACGTTGGCATTTGGCTAACATCCGACAGGCGTACGGCTTCATACGCCTTCGGATCTTAGGATGCAATACTTCGGCGCCCGCTGGGTGGAGTTTGCGTAGTTTTCCGCGTCGGGTATGCCAATTAGCTGTTTACGGTGATCCACAAAGCTACGCGCGCTCATTGCATTCTCTTACGTTGGCTTTTCCCGTCGTAAAGTTACGGATGCTATTTCAATGGCTTAGATTTAGACTAGCCATGTTAAAGTATGGGCGTCGTTCCCGCGTCGAATTTTGATTTAGGAAAAAATAGGAAAGGACGTAACGCACGTCGCCGTTCAAAAAATTACGTCGGTGCGACGTCATTTCGCGCAAAGCACAGCAGGAAATTACAAAACGTAGCATGCGCAGTACATTCGGCGCGGGAACGCGCCTAATTTAAATGATACACGCCCCATTTGAATTAGGCGGGCTTACGCCGGACGGATTTACGCTACGCCGCCGCAAGTTTACAGGCAAGTGCTTTGTGAATCAAGCACTTGCGCTGAAAACTTGCGGCAGTGTAACGTAAATGGGATACGTTACGCCGCTGGATTTGTACATGAATCTGGCCCATAGTGTCCAAATAAACCTCAAATGCTGAAGAGGTATATAACACAATACGAAATAATCATGGAAAAAAATTCAAATAGTACAAGTGCAAATAACATCTGCTCTAAAAACAATCACATCTGCTGTGAAATACTGTATGTAAAATAAGCATGAAATGAAATGCAAAGGTGCATTAGGTGAACGTGGTAAATTCCAAAGTGTGATGCAAAAAGAAAAGAAAAAGTCCAAAATGTGCAATCGCACATAAAAGTGATGGTCCGGATTCAGAAAGACTTACGCCGACGTATCTACTGATACGCCGCGTAAGTACACGGATGCGCCGTCGTATCTCTGTGCCTGATTCTGCAACTAAGATACGCCTGAAATTTGGCTTCCTACGACCGACGTAAGTTTCCTACGCCGTCGTATCTTGGGTGCATATTTACGCTGGCCGCAAGGGGCGCTTCCATTGATTTACGCGTCGAAAATGTAAATGACCTAGATACGCCGATTCATGAACGTACTTGCGCCCGTCGCAGTAATCTACGCCGTTTACGTAAGGCGTACGTCCGACATAAAGTTATTCCATATATAAGGAGGCGCATCCCATGCAAAGGTATGGACGTCGGAACAGACGTTGTATTTTACGTTGTTTATGTAAGTCGTACGTGAATGGGGCTGGGCGTAGGTTACGTTCACGTCGTAGGCATTGAGCCGTCGTATCTAAGGGAGTAAATTCAACGTGACTCCGAGCATGCGCGCGCATGCGCCGTTCGGTCGGCCCAACATTTGCATGGGGTCAAGCTTCATTTAAATGGATCACGCCCACTTCCTTCCTACTTTGAATTAGGCGGGCTTACGCCGGACAATTTACGTTACGCCGGCACAACGTTGGGAGCGAGTGCTTTGTGAATACTGTTCTTGCCTCTCAATGTTACGTCGGCGTAGCGCATATGAGATGCGCTACGCCCGCACAAATATACGCCACTCTACGTGAATCTGGGCCGATGTGTGCAAGGTGATGGCTTCTCCAGTGCCTTCTACTTAGGTGCAAATGTGCAGAGTGATGGCTCTTCAGTGCCTTCTGCTAAGGTAAATGGATGGCCCCTTACCTCACTGCTGTAAGGTATATAAGAAAAGCCTGAGTGTGTCCAGCCTGCCTGCCCACACACGATCGGTTTTGACCGTAGAAAACGGTCCATCAGACCGTTGTCCTCTGTTAAAACCTATCGTGTGTACGAGACCTAAGGCGTCTCCGGATGCCGTGCATATATGATAGCAGGGAAGATGAAAGGAATCCCAGGATAGTGTAGTATGTTTTAACTACAATTGTGTTTATTGCATAAAAAGTATACAAAGTACCCACATTCAAACAGTAAACTAGAGAAATTATTAACTGTGTAACATCACTAATTTATTCAATAAAAATGATTGTAACAGAAAATGTGGACATTAGTGTTATATTAATAGTAACTTTAGATAATAAGGGTCTGTATTAGAGAAAGGAGAATGCTCATTTACATGTAATAATCTGCTAAAACTGATAACTTTTATTCCAAACCAGGGAAACTCCAATTCCAATTCCAGTTATACAGGTGAAATTCGAAAAATTTGAAAAATTTGAATATCGTGCAAAAGTTCAATTATTTTACTAATGCAACTTTAAAGGTGAAACTAATGTAGCGGGGTCATAGACTATTTGATAGTTATGCATACCTAAATCCCCCGGGAGTTCCAGTCACGTTGTATATATGTGTTTATTTTTCCTAAAGCAATGCATTGTGGGTTTTGAAGTATTAGGAGAAAAGGACTCCATTGACATTAGTAGAAATAGACTACGGTACCCATAATGCATTGGCTTCCCAGAGAACATTGCACCCCCGCACAGCTTAATGGGGAGGTTACTTAAAGGCAGGGAGGAGCTGAATTCACTCTCTTGGGGTCGGCATTCTTCCCTCTGCGGAACGAGGGAGAGCACTCCAGCCAAGCAGCTAGGCCTGAAGCCTGAGCCGGGATCCACCGGAAGACCAGCCATCCATAGAGGGACAAGATCAAGTGCATCCAGCTCGTGCTTCCAAGAGACCGGAGAAACTCACCAGCTGACGATTGTAACAGTGGAGAGCAAGGTACCGGAGACTGTGCGTTGCAGAGTGGCCACCGATCAGCGTAACTTTCGTGAGGAACTCAGGCGCACTAGGCCTGCCTGGGTGAGAGGGCACTTGCCCAAGCTTTCAATACTACCTCAGCCTTGTGACTCATAGTGCTCCACATATCAGAGCAGCGTATTGTCTATCGATCTAACCCAGAGACCTAACATCTGAAAGTCACGCTAGCCAAGTTGACCGATGCCAACTTAAAGATCGGGTCACACGCATCTGCATTGATCATACCCCTTTAACTGAGCCTGAGTACCTTTGGATTACAAATAAGTTAACGTGCACCAACGAATTTACAAATAGACTTCACCACTGAGGAACATTCTGGAGTTATCCAAGCCAGGCCTGGTCAGGATTACTAGCAGTTGCACTTGAAGGGATTGCCCACTAGGGGAAGCTCGCGAGCATAGACTATTTATAGCCACTTGCAGACTTTATAACGTTAACATTTTTGTTAGTTTTTGTTCTTATTGACTCTTGCAAGGGCCCTTGCAGAGTCAGCTATATATATATATATATATATATATATATATATATATATATATATATATAGTTAATCTGTTCTTTGATCCTTTATCTTCCTTATTACGTGCCAAGTAAAGTTACCCTTGGTTTACTATATTGATTGTGTGGGGTGTGTTTGCTCCTGAGGACTGCATTCAGAAGAAGGTAACAACATTATTGCATGTCATTGTATATTTCATATTATTGTGGTCTTAGCCAAGCAGGGGACTCACGATACATTTACGTTTGTCTGGTGTGCCAAGGGAGGGTTCGAGCTTATTAAGGGGGTGGATAGGTCAGAGAGTAGACCCAAAACTAATCAGCAGCTCCTTCTGGGGTATACACTAATATATGAGATAGACTCATTACATGCAAAGCAAGATAGTTCAAGCCGTGATTTGTCATAATTGTGATGATTATGGCTTACAGCTCATCTTTCTCTTGGCAATGCCCCATAGATTCTCTATGGGGTTCAGGTCAGGTGAGTTTGCTGGCCAATCAAGCACAGTAATCCCACGGTCATTGAACCAGGTTTTGGTGCTTTTGGCAGTGTGGGCAGGTGTCAAGTCCTGCTGGAAAATTAAGTCAGTATCCCCATAGAGGTCGTCTGCGGAAGGAAGCATGAAGTGCTCCAAAATCTCCTGGTAGATGGCAGTGTTGCCCCCCCGGACTTAATGAAGCACAGTGGACCAACACCAGCAGATGACATGTCTCCCCAAATCAACACAGACTGTGGAAACTTCAGACTGGACTTCAAGCATCTTACAGTGTGTGCCTCTCCATTCTTCCTCCACACTCCGGCTCTTTGGTTTCCAAATGAGATGCAAAATTTGCTCTCATCAGAAAAGAGGACTTTGGACCACTGAGCAACAGACCAGGTGTGTTTTTCTTTAGCCCAGGTAAGACGCTTCTGATGTTGTTTGTTGTTCAGGAGTGGCTTGACAAGAGGAATTCGACATTTGAAGCCCATGTCCAGGATCCGTCTGTGTGTGGTGGCAATACTTTTGAATGGCCTTTTCCTGACAATCCTCTCCAGGCTGCGCTCATCCCTGCTGCTTGTGCACCTTTTTCTTCCACACTTTTCCCTTCCACATAACTTTCTATTAATGTGCTTTGATACAGCACTTTGGGAACTTCCAATTTCTTTTGCAATTACCTTTTGAGGCTTTCCCTCCTTATGGAGGGTGTCAATGATGGTGTTCTGCACAACGTCTTTCCCATGATTGTGATTCCTACTGAACCAGACTGAGAGACCATTTAAAGGCTCAGGAACCCTTTTGCAGGTGTTATGGCTTCATTAGCTGGTTATAGTGGGACACTTTGAGCCTAGAATATTCCACCTTTTCACAATATTCTAATTTTCTGAGATTGTGGATTTGGGGTTTTCATGAGCTGTAAGCCATAATCATCACAATTATGACAAATCACAGCTTGAACTATCTTGTTTTGCATGTAATGAGTCCATCTCATATATTAGTTTCACCTTTTAAGCTGCATTAGTGAAATAAATTAACTTTTGCACGCTGTTCTAATTTTTCGGGTATTACCTGTAGTCTACCTTAATGCTACCACATCTGTAGTCTAACAGTTGCTCTTTGCACACCAAGGCTTTTTCAGAAAATATTATGACTGTATATTGCATGAGATTAGAGTTGTTTTTATTTTTTAAAGAATATTGGAACACATGCATTTGTTTCTGATTCTAAATGAGAACTTTAATGCTATTTTGGGCTTATTTGGGATGCAGATGCATGGTGTCCAGTGAGGTACACGTAGGATCTTCTTAAGGTTAGAATTTGTCTGTTGCATACCATATATATATATATATATATATATATATATATATATATATATATATATATATACATACAGTATATATACATCTCTCTCTCTCTCTCTCTCTCTCTCTCTCTCTCTCTCTCTCTCTCTCTCTCTCTCTCTCTCTCTCTCTCTATATATATATATATATATATATATATATATATATATATATATATATACACCCATACTGTGCACAGGAAGAGGAAAACGCACACAGAATCATTGCGAGAAAGTTCTCTTACCTACCGAAAAACGTACAACAGCTTTAGTACAGCTAAGAGATAACAGTTAGATCACATGCTAGTTGCCTGGAACAATACACTTCTATGATTTAGGTGCTCAGGGTTACCGTTGATTAAATGCCTGTAAGAATAAGGAACAGTCTTTGTATTCCCATAAGAAAGCAGCTGGGTAAAGAATACTTTACAAGGGGATTGTATGTATATAACTGATACAAGATAGAGTCTCCTAAACCTATCTCTGAGTGAGGCCCGCTTGACTTGTACAATCTAAATAACCAGCACTGTGAGGGAATGAAGAATACATAGGGAATACAGGACTGTATTCCTAAAACCATGGGGAACTTGTACTGTTATTTTTTTATAGTAAAGAGTCACTTGTCCACTGACTACCAATGTAAGGGGGCCCCCATTTATTGACCACCAATGCGAGAGGCTATTTTTTACTGATCCCCAATGTAAGGGAAAACATTTCCACTGACCATCAATGTCAGAAAGGCTCCCTTTCGAGAGTATGTCACCTTTGTAAAGGAAAATCTACATTGGCCAACAAGATGAGAAGGTTTTTTTACAATGAGTACCAACATATCAGGTGGCACTACAGTGACCACCAATAAACAAGTATAGGTTCCAAAATACATGTGTATTGATTCATTGCTGCATCTGCAGTTTAATGATCATGCTAATGTACTGTGAACTGAAAAACAAATACTTTTTCCGGGTGTTCTCTGAGACTTGAAAATAATTTCAAGGATTCCTTCAGGTTGGGAAGTTAAGAAAGGCTGATCTAGAATATGATGACATTTTCAAATTGCTTATCTGCTTCTTCAAAATGACAGCAGTAAGTGTGATACTTTTTATTGCACTTGACAGCATGCATGGGAAATTGAGTGTCTAACTGACTAAAATACTAAAGCTTGCAGCATTACCAGGGCTGTCAGGAAAAGAAGGTTTTGTCAGCGAGACCAAAACATTGAAATGCATACATACAGTATAATACTTTGTACTCAACCTTGGAAACAAATACTACATTATACAGTCAGTATCTATATCTGTACAAAAATACAGATTTTAAATTTTTACTTGACACAACCTGTATAGGCAATAGTAACTAAACAGGCATGTACATATATATATTTTTTTCAATGTGCAAAAGGACCCCCAGTATTTAAAACATACCAAGCATGAAGAAAACAATAGTTTGTCAATATAATTTGCTTTGCCCACTTAGATTTGTAAAACAAGTGAAATGTGTAAAGACATTAAAGGGTCACTAAAAGGAAAAAAAAAATTTGCCTAAAATTAATGTCTGCAAGGTAGACAGACAGAATAGTGTAATGATTCTGTTAAAAAACTAGTAAATACCTATTAAATTCCTTCATCTATATCACCTCCGGCATTCTAGTTTCTGTTCTCTCATTCACTTCCTGGTTTGCATCGTTTGTTCATGTAAGAACTACATTTTCCAGTATGAATTGCGGCACACCCAGTAATTCACACCTCCTTGAAGTCTCTAACATGTAGAGAGCGTCCTGCCACACAGATGTAGTTCCCAGGAGGGGGTGAGCACATTACTGACCACCGCAGTAAAGCCTCCCATCACGGTGGTCAGTAAAATCAGATAAGCAGGAAGTGAACAGAACAGAGAAGAAATAGAGCAACTTCTGAGCAAAAACGAACAATGAGGAAGTGAAAAGAGGAATGTCTGCAGGTAAAGGATGCTTATTATGAAAAAAAAATCCTTTACAACCCCTTTAAGTGACAATGAGTGCATGGCAGCTGCTCAACTGATTTAAATCAAGCAAGGAGGCTATACAATAAAACATTTCCTCCATTATGCTCTGCTTTTAAAGAAACCCTGGACTGACAATAAATACAAGGCTTGCTAATGCTGACCTAAACAAAGTTAAACCTCAGAAAGTCAGAATTTATAAAAACTCCAGATCCACATACATAGTCTGAGCCAGTGGCTCAGGGTGTGCTAAAGCCATTAAGCCAACCTTTGATGAATTTAAGTCTAAATTTCAACAACTACACTGGTACTTGTTTCATTATCTACATGCATCTCTTTGCAGTTTGGTAACGCCACTCAGTCCTCCTATCTGGAACAGTTGCTTTGCTGTGACTCTATGGTAAAAATGTTGTCTGAAGTGAACAAGAAGCTGTTCACTGTCAGGCCGAGGGCCATTGAACAATGTAAAGTACGTTGGATGGCTATAATTACAGATTTGTAAGGGAATGACTAGGAAGACATGTGGGGCTACTCTTTTATAAACCTGGGGCCAGATTCACAGAAAAAGTATTTTCTGCAAATATACAGGATGACGACTGCATGACTATTCTATGTCATTTGTTTGTGCATTTTCCACATTCAGGCTCCCACTCTTTGCTTCCATATGATTATGTTGTTTTAATTGCGCTTTCAAAAACATTTTTGTATTAACATTTATCATGTGATGTCTCTCCAGAGTGACAAGCCAGCTTTGATGGTACCCGGGCGAGCATGCACCTTCCTTACATGGTGTCTGTAGGTATGGGGAGGCATCCTGCCAATTGGACATGCTTCCCCCCTCCCACTCCATTTAGCTACTGGCCCTGTTAGAGGCTCTGTGCATGTACTCACCAAGTGGCGCCTGCGCAGAAGGAAATTCAGGCTGCTAACGATTGCAAAAAATTGCGTGTCTGCACTAAGTTGGTCAATTTGTGGTAGCGTGGGATACATATAGATATACAGACACTAAACAATTGGTGAAAATAAATGCAGTGCTCAATTAATCAAATGAAAAATAATCAATGATGTAGTCAAAAACTGTAGTGACGTAGCATTGCACCATATACATAGTGCAAGAAAAAATTGTCCTTTAAAACGTTGACATATAATACAATTCATAAAAAAACAAAGGTGATCAGCAATGTGGGAACCTCCACCTTGGTGTTCATGCCTCCACCAAACATAAAGAGTGCAAACTCACCAGAACCAATTGCTGTCCAAAATATAGAACAGCAAAACTTGTTCATTACCTTCTGTTCCTCCTCTCAAGGGGTATATGCAGCATTCACTGGATGTGAATATTCCTCCGACTTTAAACATGGACATCAGAGGGAAAACTCATTTGCATGCATCCGGACAGTGAATCACCAATACCAAAGAGAAAACGCTTATAGTGTAGTATTTTACTTCCAACAAGAGATTAAAAGTATATACAACCATACAAAACACACAGTAGTCCTCAAAATAATATATTTTTTCCTTTTTTTGGAGCACTTCTATGTATAGTTTGTATGGGGTGCTCTTTCCTTCAATTAATGTGAAGACAGAATGTTCACTTCTTAAAGTGGAAGTCAATGCTAAAACTAAAATTCCTGCAGCTATAGCCACCAACATTCTAACACTAACCTATCTAGCCCTGTAAAGAAAAAATCAGTATACATACCTCTTCTGCAGGCGATCCGAACCCTGAGTACATGTCCGACAACGGCTGTGAAATGAATAGGGAGTGACTTCACCCATAGACTTACTATGAGGCTTCCGTTGTCAGATGTGTCCTCTGCACCTGCCCACACAGTAATGCCATGGCTGACAGCTCAGCGTGGGATCGGGTCATACAGATATTTTCTTTACAGGGCTAGATAGGTTAGTGTTAGAATGTTGGAGGTTATAGATGCAGGGATTTTAGTTTTAGTATGGTCTTCCACTTTGACTGGTTCCTGACGGCTGACACAGATAAACTGCAGCAGAATTGCTCTCCTGTGTGAAATCCCGTATATATACGGCTTTGCCCAGGAGAGCCACCAGAGGGCGAGCGAGCACCACAGGAGGCACAGCACAGCGGGGAACCCAATGCATGTGGCCAGCGGGTGTGATCTCCGTCGGCCAGGCGCTAACGTTTGCACGAGCGCCACAAATCCCACACAAATCCCTGTGCTGTCAGAGGAGGGAAGACAGATCGTGTTTTTCTACAAAGTAGAAACAGCGATCTGTCATCTCTCCTAGTCACTCCCCTCCCCTCACAGTTAGAACACAGTGAGGGAACACACACTCAACCCCTTGATCGCCCCCTAGTGTTAACCCCTTCCCTGCCAGTGACATTTATACAGTAATCCGTACATATTTATAGCACTGATCGCTCTATAAATACCAATGTTCCCAAAAATGTGTCAAAAGTGTCCGATCTGTCCGTCGCAATACCAGAAAAAAAAAATCGCAGATCACCGCCAATACTAGTAAAAAATAACTAAATAATAGAAATGTCATAAATCTTTCCCATAGTTTGTAGACGCTATAACGCTTGCGCAAACCAATCAATATACGCTTATTGCGATTTTTTTACCAAAAATATGTAGAAGAATACATATTGGCCTAAACTGATGAAGAAATTTGTTTTTTTAAAAACATTTTTGGGTAGTTATTATAGCAAAAGTGAAAAAAAAAAATCAAAATTGTCTCTCTTTTTTTGTTCATAGCTCAAAAAATAAAAACAGCAGAGGTGATTAAATACCACCAAAAAAAGCTCTATTTGTGGGGAAAAAGGTTTGTTTGGGTACAGCATTGCATGACCACGCAATTGTCAGTTAAAGCGATGCAGTGCCAAATTGTAAAAAGTGCTCTGGTCAGGAAAGGGGTAAAATCTTCCGGGGCTGAAGTGGTTAATAATATGTTTGTAACATGGGATTGAATAAAGATGCTGTATGTAGGGCAGCACAGTGGCTAAGTGTTTAGCACTTCTACCTGGCAGCACTAGGGTTGTTGGTTCAAATTGCAACCACGGCACTACCTGCCTGGAGTTTGCATGTTCTCCCTGTGCCTGTGTGGGTTTCTTCTGGGTATTCCGGTTTCCTCCCACACGCTAAAGACATGCTGGTAGGTTAATTGACTCCTTTCTAAACTGGCCCTAGTATGTGTATGTCTAACAGTGAGTTAGAGACCTTAGATTGTGAGCTCCTTAAGGGCAGAGACTCATGTGAATGTAAAATATATATGTAAAGCTGTGTAAATTGATAATGCTATGTAAGTACCTAAAACAAAATAAATTATTTTAAGTCAGTTGTGATCCTTGGGGTGTCTAAAAAGTTCATAACTAGCTTTCTTTTGGATACTTTCAAGTCTTTGATGATGTGACACCAAATGTAACCTTGTCTGTATTATTGTGTTTCCCAGCTAGGGACACAATGTTGTTTTAGCTAGAATTATGACCCAAGGACAGGAAGTGAATTACTGGCAGGATTACTATAAAAATAAAAACAAAGGCAGCCACTCAAAAGGACTGGTAATCTGCAATCTCACTTTTTTGCTTTGGGGTTTAAATACACTTTAAATGTTGAGTTACCGGTATATTAAACATCAGATTGCTTGGCTTTACAGCATATTAAGGGTTTGTATATAGTATAAGCTCTTTATTGTTCTCAAACTTCAAATGTGCAAGTCTCTATGTTAGAGTCCCTGTCCTATATAACCTTTGGCCATTTTATCAGAGCAGCTTGACTACTGAGCCCCCCGAGAGCCACTAGGTCTGCTATGGCTGTAGTTATACACCCTTGAATCAGCCTAATTTGCCAACAAGGTATAATCATAGATCCAGTAAAACATTAAACTATTTTAGCTGCTTAGAAGAAACAAAACAAGAACTTTCACATTGCTGTTAAGGCCCTGTTCACAGAAAATAATTTACATAACTAATTGTGCCAGAAGAGCTGTGCAACGTGCTGTTGAAATGTTTTGCAATTATGTAAATGAATATTCGTAGGAGTTGAAATGCCAAGAGTTTTTTAACTAATATTAATCTGGAACAACTGTAAGATGAGGACTATGAGAAAATGATCCAAGCATGTTTCAATTAGGTTTTATCATAAACTCATGGAGATTATAAATAGATTCATTATTTTTATGTTTAAAATCAAAATGTTGCCAAATAATAATGTGACATAATTAGATTTTGTAATTTGGTAATCATTCTCATTTTGTTAGCCATTCATCAGTCTGTAACTCATTTATTACCGTCTGATGGTTTACAATCACAGTACGGTAGCACTAACAAGCCATTACAAATGTATTAGCATTGGGACTGGGACTATTAAAAAATATATATATATTTATAAATGGTGTTATAAGACAGACAGGGGTACAAACCTACTATGCTAAAAGTTATTTATTGTGTCAATAGGGTACAAAACATTAAAGGAAACCTGTACTGAATAAGGAGGCACCTCTTCCTCTTCAATCCACTGGCCATCTGAAAAACAGACTCTTAAAAGGCTTTAGATCGATCTGGCTGTGATAAAAGTGATGGGAATTTGCATAGGGGCCATGGTAGCACCGAGGCATGTCTGTGTGGTACCTTCTGCATTGCCACAGATGGATCTCTAGAGTGAAAAACTACACTTACAGAACTTAGCCACCTGCCATTATTTAACTTTCAAGCCTCGTACACACGCACGGTTTTCTCGGCAAGAAAGCTGCTGGGAGAGCTTTCTGCCGAGAAAACCGTGTGTGTGTATGGTTTCTCGACGGGAAAACTGCTGGGAATCTCGTAAAAAAAAATAGAGATCCTGTTCTCTATTTTCTCGTCGGGATTCTTGTCAGCCTGTTTCCCGACAAGAAACCCAAGCATGTGTATACTTACCTGCCTCCATGGAAACTTGCGCATGCTCGAAATGACTTTGACGCATGCACGGTAGCTTCCAAGGGCAGTGTAGGGTGTAGCAAGATGGCGGTGACGGCATCGAATGTGACGAGCTGCTCGTCGTAGTCGATGATGTCACCGCGTTCGTGCCATTCAAAAGAACGGCGGTTCTTTTGAATTGTACATGTGTACACTCAGCCGGCAAGAAAGCTTGCCAGGAATCTCGCCAGGAAAACCGTTGTTTTTTTCCTGACGAGAATCCCGGCCATGTGTACGAGGCATAACTGTTCGATTTCTTTGCCAGAATACTGAATGTTTCAGGAAAACTGGGTTTTCTTAGTTGCATAAGGATAACACTGATAGTGCATGTGGCAATCTTCAGGCATAAACAACCAGATTTAATCAGCATTAAATCACAGATATGAGCAAAAAAATCATAAATTTGATAGAAACTGTTGCTGATAGGTTTATTGATCTAGTTTTATGATCAAAAGCCATATGAAAGTGGTTAAAATTGCCTGAAAATATATAACATCTTAATAAGATGGTACTGGGTTCCAGCACACATAGCACAAGCAAATCATTCATATAATGATAGATGTTTTTAGGGGCTGTGACTAACAAATGTCCTCCAGATTTGGTGGGCTTACCCATACCTTACTGGATTTTCATCTAGGACTTGCATCTAGCCCTATTGCACTGCCCTGTCTGGAAAAAAAACTGCGGTCTCCTTTGCAGCAGTGAAAGACTCCTATTATGTTTAACAAAAAGATGTCTGGCATCTTGCATGACTCCCACTGTAAATTCCTGAAAATATGGAAACCTTGGCTATCATTTTCCCCACATTACATCCAACCAGTTATGGGACCTTGTAACCTCCTAGTGGATTAATACCAGGGCCTGTGGGAATCCCCCCCATATCCCATCCTCTTTTTTTTCCTTTTTTTCCCTCTTGCTCTGTATTCTCATCTACTTCTACTGGCTCCTTCTTATTACTCTTTGTTATTACTTTCCTGTTCTTATACATGGGACTTTTGACTCAATCAGTTGTTAAGGCCAATGGTCTTTGCCATATGGCTGAATTATTCAAGCTCTAAAATATTGTTCATTAACCTGCCATGCACGGACCGACTTTTTTTCGACAATTCCTGTTGATGGATTAAGTGATTTTCATCTATATACTGTATGACGACTGTACAAGGCCCCCTGCATGGGTTACTCTTGCATTATGTTTCCTTTCAATTTTCAATAAAAAATTATTGTATCTGAAGCTACCTGAAAAGTGATGTGTGGAATTTCCATCTCTAAGGTCTCTTATTTAAAGTCTCCTAAGAAGGCCAATAGTTCATTTTAACTTACGTTAGTGGACTATAAACATAACTTTATGTAACGCCAGTGTTGATGTAACAGTTCTTCATAAATATGCTTTAGTGATCTCCCACCACCAAGTGAATTGCAAACTCACCAAAGCGAGTAGCTGCCATCACAGCAGCAAAAACGTCAAAAGCAGCGTGTTGATCCAGCAAGGAAATAAACAGCATAGGGACTCCAAGGACCTCTCATTTTAAAAGCCTTCAACTGCAGATGAATGAAGCTCGCCAAGAGCCAGAGAGAAGGTTTCAATAGTGTAGTATTTATTGTTAAAATGCACACAGCAGATAAAGAACAGTGAATGAAAAAAAAAAACATTTGAATTCCGCTGTCAACCCGGAATCGAACAGAGTGGTGAGCCTTTCTTTTCTCTTGCTCCTGCGATTTATCGGAACTTGATTTCTCTAACACCACAAATACTATCCAGACATATACCACTTTACTACCCGCTGATTGCGGCAAATGCCAAGGACTATGTTTGTCTCTCAAAGGGAGTAGGAACTTGCACTGATTGCAATTACCACAGCGCTCAATACACTCTAGGAGGCTCCCAAATTGCCTCAGCACAGGGACTTTGCTCTGAGGAACAACTTAACCTCAGATTGATCAAATGTTCATTTATTGGATCACACTTCTTTATCTTATACTGAAGACTTAAGATGGACTGTGTTGCATAATATACTGGGCTGTTCCCTATCCATTTGAGAGGTTGCTCTTGCAATATAACAGTTTATCATACAAGTCTATATCTAGCTGTTTAGGACGAGTGTGTGAAGTTTAAATGAATGTGGTAGCTACCTGTATCTTGACAACGTTGTCAAATTTTAATAAATGGGGTGGAGGTGCAATTTTATCTAATGTTTGAATTAATTACTTTTTTTCAATAATTTTTTTTCCATGTTCTATATATGCTGCTTTTTTTTATCTAGAGAGACACACCTCATGGTTAATAACTAATGAGGTGATGGTGTTTTGCTGCTGAATTGAGGAATTATAGTTGAATATTTCTCTTCAGCTTTTTCATACTATTGTGGTGTAGCTCCCTTGACTGTTTTTATTGTTATTTTCCCCGGAATCGAACAGCGGCATTATTTCAGCACCAAAACCACTGCTCGACACGTTTCATCCAATGGGACATTATCAAGGGGTTAGGGACCCTTCTTAAAAAGTTAAAGGTCAGGAGGAGTGGCCTCCCTCCATCCAAGTGTGCTTACCAATGTAGAAATAGTGGACGAAATGCGTAGTTCGGAGATTTTGGTGCTGACGTCACGCCGCTGTTCGATTTCAGATCAACAGCGGCATTGAGATGCGAGTTTTTCATTCACTGTCTTATCAGCTGTATGCATTTTAACAATAAATACTACGCTATTGGAACTGTCTCTCTGGCTCTTGATGAGCTTCATTGATCTGCAGTTGGAGGCTTTTAAAAGGAGAGGTCCTTGGAGTCCTGTTATGCTGTCATGTTTCTTGCTGGATCAACACATTGCTTTGGACGTTTTTGCGGCTGCGATGGCAGCTACTCGCTTTGGTGAGTTTGAAATTCACTTGGTGGTGGGAGATCACTGAAGCTCATTTATGAAGAACTGTTACATCAACACTGGTGTTACTAATTGATATTTGTTCAATACAATTGGACATCTTATTGGAATTCTAATATTTGAAAATTTTTTGCAACATTTACATTTTATGTTTTTTGTTTTATAAGTTTTCTTATATATTATTATTATTATTTAGTACATTTTCCACAGAAACACAGTTATACTTCTTTCTGCTGCAAGCAGACTTAATAGATATAATTTTACACAGAACGGATGTCATTTTTGTATAACTTTATGTAGCCCATTTAAACAGAACTACAAAATCATTGTAGAGCAGAGGTCTACTGCTAGCCTTTATCCGGCCCTTGGGGCACAATTCCTTCCACTGACATGAGGCACTATTCCTCCCATTGACACCAACAATGGGGCACTATATTATTCACCGATACCAATGATGGGATACTATTCCTCCTACTAATAGGGGGAATACTCCTCTTCCTATTGACCACCAACCCCGAGGCCATATATGTTCTCACTGATGCCGGGCCCGTGACTTTTTCTTCCCTTGCTGGACCCAATCCGGCCCTCCTAAAGTCTGAAGGCCAATAAAGTGGCCCTTTGTTTGTAAGGTTTGGAGACCCCTGTTGTAGAGCCTAGTTTTGTAGTACGGGATAACCTAGGTGAGTGTGGAAGGCAAGCTACACATGAGCTAATCAAGATAAGTGTTTAAATCTAACCAGAATTTAGCTTAGCAGACTGCAGATTTTGCCTCTGAAACAATGGATGTCTTCACAGTATTATTTTCTCTTTACAATGGAAATATGATTTATATTCACAACTTGATCATTGAAGCAGGTTCATAAATCTGAAGGAAAACACTTTTTTATTTTCAAAATGCTGCAGATAAAGGAATATGTTTGCTAGCGGCAACGCTGACATTTTCCATTAATGGCTTCATATATTGTTTTTCCTTCATTTTCTACCATTGTTTGATCTGGTCTATGGGATGATTTATTACAAAGGTTACTAGTATATTTGGAAGTATAACTAGTATGGACAATGTCATTTTTATATATATTCAGTTTTTAGAAATACCTATTTGTGTCGTACTAGTCAAGACAATCAAGAATAGAATTTGGGATGGAGTCAAATTCTGTATTCTGCAGCTACTCACTACACAGAAAATAGTGCAATCAATCAATGTAATTGACATAATGTCACTAAAGAAGGTTTATTGTTTCCTAGACACCATCCACTTGGGACATCTCTTACCCATATTATCCATCACTATGTCATTTGATGGGTTTACAGAACTGGAAAACCAGGATATACGATTTGCAGCTAAAGATCGTGGACATGCAACTAGAAGCTTCTACATCTGCTCAAATTAGATAATTAGGGGTTAATTTAGTAAAGACAAACAGAGGGCCAGATTCAGGAAGCTATTGCGCCCGCACAACCATAGGTTGCGCGGCGCAATAGCTGTTTTGCTCCCGCGTAGCGAATGCCCCTGATTCAGGAACATCGCTACGCGGACTGCAGCCTAGGATATGACAGACATAAGCCTCCTTATGCCTTCATATCTCAGGCTGCATTCTTGCGTTGGCCGCTAGGGGGCGCGGCCATTGTGATCGGCGTATAGTATGCAAATTGCATACTACCACCGATTCACAAAAGTTGCGCGGGCCCTGCGCACGCAAGGTACGGAGTTTCCGTACGGCGACTTTAGCGCAAGGTTGCTCCTGCTGTAGCAGGGGCAGCCAATGCTAAAGTATAGCCGCCCTTCCCGCTAGTGAAATTTAAATTTCACGTCGTTTACGTAAGTGAATCGTGAATGGCGCTGGACGCCATTCACGTTCACTTAGAAGCAAATGACGTCCTTGCGACGTCATTTGCCGCAATGCACGTCGGGAAAGTTTCCCGACGGAGCATGCGCTGTTAGCTCGGCGCGGGAGCGCGCCTAATTTAAATGATTCCCGCCCCCGGCGGGATCATTTACATTAGGCGCCCTTACGCCGGGCTATTTAGCATATCGCCCGCGCAATTTACGGAGCTACTGCTCCGTGAATCGCGGGCATTTCAAAATATTTGCGTGGGCGCAGAGCAAAAATCGTTGCCCTTTGCCCACGCAAATATTGCGTGGATCTACCTGAATCTGGCCCAGAGTGTTCACTTTGCAAGTGAATTTTCATTTAGCTTAGTAAGTGAGTGGAGGCTCTGATGACTTTTCACCATCCAATTGTGTGGAAGCATAAATCATTTTTTTCCTTGCACGTTATAGACAACTCTTTGCAAATACAATTTGGCTACCAATAAGTAAAGAACATAGATTTCAAATAATATTCTTCCAGGAGTTGGTGTCCAATCTTGGACATGTGAAAACATTTATAAACATTTTGACAAGGAAAGAAAAAGAAACCGGTGATAATGACCCAAACATTCTGTAGGGTGTAGTTCAATATAACAGTTCTTAAAGGAAGATCAGGTGTGTAAAAGGGGTTATATACTGTAATATCAGGTAAGCAAGAGAGCCGATACATAAATGCGGTATTTGGTTTTGACAACTCTAGGGAGAAAAAACAAACCAGGTTTTTCAAAAAGAGGGGAGATCACAAAGAATAGGCTTGGGAAGCATAAAGGATGGCATCCCAGTGAAACAAAGGGTGTTATCGTGCCATCATTACAGATGCGCTGTGCAGGATAGATGTTGAAGCCAAGGTGACCAGAGGCTTGGCCTTCATCATTCCTGATGGAGAACATAAGTTAAAATTGAGATTGTGTGTGAGGGTAATCCATGAACGAGGAGAGATCGTGAGGTTCTGCTTGCTTCCATTTAGATGTGGTGGATCTCCTGGCTGTGATCATGCAGTGTATAGGTGTGCCATATTGATAGTACATGGCCACACTGTGGGTCAGGATGGGCTGCAGGCTGTTAAGGGACTTGGGGAGAGGATGGTACAGGCAGTGTTTGGCTGTGTGCTGCCACCGAAAAGCAGAACTTACGACATAAGAGAGAGACAGCACAGTGGTTTTGTGTAGATCTGCTGAATATGCACTGTCTGCAGCTGTTAAGTTCACCTGTAGGTACGTCACTGCCCACCTCTCTGCATTTCAGTGAGGTCACTTTTACTGGGCCCAGAATTAGTCCCCAAACAACAAAGCAAAACTAAATTAGAGATGCACACAGAGGGTTAAAAATAGATTAGGAACAACTTGCCTGTTCTCAGAGAGGCTTGTAATTTTTAAAGCTGAAAAAGTTTATCCCAAATACAAACAGTAATACAATGTTTTTTGTTTGGCAGAGTTGGGGAAGACTAAAACCCATGTATGATTATTATTTATGTCTTTGTCCCTGTTGCAGATTTCTTCTCACTTTCTCCCTGGTGAAACCATTGTTAGAATTACAGGTAGTAAGGACTTTGATGGATTCCCAGATAGCAGTAAAAACAGGACAGGGGTTCTAATCCTTCCCCACTCTATGCAAAAGTAGAAATATCGGGCCAAATTCTCAAAAGAGATACGCAGGCGGAACTGCTGTTCAGTCTGTGCCTAACTTTGGAAACGATCCTCAAAAGGCTTTTTCCAAAGTTAGGCAGAAGATCTGACATCTGTAAGACACTTACACTGTCAGATCTTAGGATGCAGTACCGCATCCGCCGCTGGGGGCATTTCTCATTGAAATGCCGCTTTGCGTATGCAAATGAGGACTTAAGCAGATCCACAAAGCTTTTAAGCATTGTGATTTCTGCGTAAGTTCCGATTTGCTTGCGCAAAACTAGGGCTGGTTTTACAATGTGGAAAGTTAGTAACACCATGTAAAAGCCCATTCAAGCGACGGCATTTGGTATGCATTCCCGAGGGAGAACTCCACGGCAATTTGTAAAATCAAAACCGGCATGGGTTCCCCCCCAGGAGCATACCAGGCCCTTAGGTCTGGTATGGGTTGTAAGGAGACCCCCCCTACGCCGAAAAATCGACGTAGGGGGTCCCCCTACAATCCATACCAGACCCGTATCCAAAGCACGCTACTCGGCCGGCCAGGAATGGGAGTGGGGACGAGCGAGTGCCCCCCCTCCTGAGCCGTACCAGGCCGCATGCCCTCAACATGGGGGGGTTGGGTGCTCTGGGGCAGGGGGGCGCACTGCGGGCCCCCCCACCCCAGAGCACCCTGTCCCCATGTTGATGAGGACAGGACCTCTTCCCGACAACCCTGGCCGTTGGTTGTCGGGGTCTGCGGGCGGGGGCTTATCGGAATCTGGGAGTCCCCTCAAATAAGGGGGCCCCCAGATACCGGCCCCCCCACCTAAGTGAATGGATATGGGGTACATCGTACCCCTACCCATTCACCTGGAGGCAAAGTGATAGTTATTAAACACACAACACAAGGGTTTTTAAAATCATTTATTAGTCTGCTCCGGAGGCCCCCCTGTCTTCTTTAGCTCCAATACCAGGGGGGGCTTCTTCCGCTCTCCGGGGGTCTTCTCCGCTCTCCGGGGGGGTCTTCTCCGCTCTCCGGGGGTCTTCTTCTATCCTCGCCGCTCTCCGCTGTTGACTCGGCGCACCCCGGTTCTTCTCCAGCTGTCCGGTGCCTTCTCCTTCAGCGCTGGCTGCCTGCTATCTCCGTGTGTTAGCTCAATTACTAGCAGGCAGCCAGCGCGGTCTTCTGTGACGTCATCTTCTTCTCTTCTCCTCTCTTCTTCTCCCTTCTTCCGATGTTGATTCAACGCCTCTTCTCACTGCAATGATGGAAGCGCGCCTTGCATCCCATTTATATAGGCCTCACCGTCCCATCATGCTCCGGTAGGTACCCACGTGGGTAGGCACCCACCACGTGGGTACCTACCGGAGCATGATGGGAAAATTACGTCACACGCATGCGCAGTACGGCCGGCGCGGGAGCGCGCCTCATTTAAATTGTAATCGCCCCCCGGAGAGGAGGACCGCCTTGCGACGGAGGCACTTAAGTTACACGGCGTGTAATTTCTAGGTAAGTGCTTTGAAGATCGGGCACTTAGGTAGAAATTTAACACCTGTGTAACTTAACTGCTGAAAGTTAAGTTAGGCTACGTTTTTGGGAATTTGGCCCATCGTTTTTTGGTTTGACACTTTTGCTTGTGTACATTATTATAATTTTTTGTGCCGAGGGTGTTTAGCATACTGTATTTTGTATCTTGGGAATTATATCTAATTCTGCCATTTGTGAATACTTTTTTGCCCATATTTAAGTCAATGTAAACCCAGTAAAAACACAAGTCAGAAGCACGACATGAGAGAGTGTGTGTCTATGTGTGAGGAGGTATATTGGAGCACGGCTGCTTATCCCTGATTTTGGATTCAAGTTTGTGCAACTGTAAGGACACTTACTACCAAACCAAAAGACTGGTCAGACTACAGATAAAATCGAATAATTACTTTAGGATTTACAAGTGATACTCGAAAAATTTGAATATTTCACTAATGCAACTTAAAAGGTGTGTAAGGAGAGCAGCCTACTCTACTGTTTGCCCCGCTGTGGAATTTAAAGAAAACGTTGGGATAATCGAGTGCCTGGAGATCTAAGCTGAGGAGCGCCTGGTGGAAAGTCTTACCCACGCTTGTTACCCCTGCAGGGGTGTTCAACTCTGGTGAGTGGGGACACATAAGGGGGAGCACCGGAGCCACAGCGACTGCACTCTAAAGTATTTGTCTGTTCACCCAGCAAGTCACCATGATGACACCCACCGAATGAACTTTATACCTGCTACCGTCTATTTTTAATTTTATTTTTATATATATATATATATATATATATATATATATATATATATATATATATATATATATATATATATATATATATATATATATATATCTTTTTATTAATTCACAGCTGCAAGTTGGAAGGACTATTTTTCCTACCTTATTTGAATTTATGTCAGATTATGCACATTTGATTGATTTATTACACGTTTGCATCCAGTGTGGATGATAGAAGTATTTTTACTATGTATAACATATCTTTACCTCACTGAATGGTTTATGTATACACTTAATACATCACTGCTTACGGCTTGCCACTAGCCAACTGGTCACACTTTGAGTGCACTTGCACTTATATATATATATTTTTTATTTTAATACTTTTGGCATCACATTTATTTAGGTATTTTTAATACCGCCATCTAGTGGACAGAAAGTACTACTACACTACTAGGCAATTCGTTTGGTCATTTACTTTGTTTATTTTGCTGACCCTCGCTATCTAGCCTAGGATTGTCCACAGGTTCACACCCTGGTCACACGGGGACTATAACAGACAGCGCCACCACCCCCATCTTTTGTATTTAGAAGCACGACTTTGTACTAAAAAGTCTGGCACCCTTACAAATCTACTCTTAATCATTTATGGTAATAGGGAAACACAGACAATTCTTATTGAAGATACACTAAAGCCTCGTACACACGATCGGATTTTCCGCAAAGCGCCAGACTTTTGTCCGAAGGGAGTTGGCCAGGAACTTGTCTTGCATACAACCGGCACACAATTGTCGGGCATCAAACACAAACGTAGTGACGTACTACTTGTTTTTTTAGCTCTTTAGCGCCACCATTTGGGCACATTCTGCTAATGTTGGGTTTGGTGAGCATTGCTTTTGAGCATGCGTGATTGTACTTTGGAGTTTTGTCCGTCACACGATCGGAAAATCTAACAGACCGTTGGAGCGTACAAACGGTTGGATTTTAGGCCAACAGTCTGTCAACACACAATTTCTGTCGGAAAATCTGATCACGTGTACGAAGGCTTAAAGGGGTTGTAAGGGTTAATTAAAAAAAAATTTAAAATAACAAACATACCATACTTGCCTCCACGGTGCAGTTCGTTTTGCAGTTCTTGGCCTTCTGGGGTCCCTCGTCAGCTGTCTAGGCTCCTACCCGCAAGAGCTAACCCCCGTTCTGGAAAGCGCTCTCCCAAGGGGGTTAGCTTGCGGGCGTGCTCCTGTGTGATACAGTGGCGGCCATAGCCGCCAAGTGCATTACTTGGCCCCGCCCCCTGGCGCTTCGTGTCATTCATTAGAGTGACAGCAGCGGGAGCCAATGGCTGCGCTGCTATCAATCTCCAATGAAGTCCAGAACAGTCAAGAAGCCCGGGCCGAGAAGCCAGCGCGGTAACGACGTGGGACTTTCGAGGGCTCAGGTAAGTAAACGGGGGGCTGGGGGGCTTATGAGAATCAGATGTTTTTTCATCTTAATGCATAGGATGCATTAAGGTGAAAAAATGAAAAGCTTTACAACCCCTTTAACTTACATGCACTTTACATTTTTAAACAGGGTTTCGGCAAAGCACATTGCACATACTTTTCTTCTAGTAAGGCTTCAGCTGTGCTCCTGGTAAATGGAAAACCTTTGTTCACAGCATCTGGTGCAAATGGCCATTTACAATCATCAAAGCAAATTTATAATTATATAATGAGGTACATATTGCAGAAATGTAATTTCCATAATCATGTTTGTTTAAACATTTTAAATCTGCTGAAAGAACATTTGAATTTTACATTTAAATACCGTAATTTGGCAGCTTGCAAGATCACCAGCTTGTCTTTAATCATCACTCAGCACATGCCAGGCTGCTGTAATAATCACCTTTCTGATTGCTTCTACCCTTTACATATATTGCATTTTCCTTACCTGAATATTTCCAAGAACAATCATTATTTCAAGTTTGTTTGACAGGCTGCTTTACGTAAGTTTATAGTAATTTAGAAATATTATCTGGTTTTAGAAACTCAACATTTCAGGAATAAAGTGCAACACCCAATAGCAGTAAACCTGAATTCACTTTTTAACACATTACATTGTACATAGAACAATGAAATAGTGTTTCTAATTGACAGGTATGGGTTACAGCACTATGCATTTAACCGTTTTATTAAAGGTATGGTTTAGTCATCTTGGAAAATGTATTATGTAAAATCCGTTAGAAGAGATATCTGCTAAGTGGTTCTTGTTAAGGAATATTAGTTATTCTGGACGAATCATCCTTCTTTATAGGTCTACCAACAGCGCCCTTTCAGATCTGGAGATACTTTAATAACTGAGACACGAAAGGCAGTGTATGCAGTAAGGTACCTGATTTTTACATAGATGGCATTATAGGATAACAGATGAGTACAAAATAGGGCAGGGGGTGTTTCTGGTTACGTAAATATGGAGCAAACAGGTTTTGCTATCAATAAACAGTAAGATAAAAACCTAATCATTAAGGCTGCATTCACACCTAGGCGTAGGCGATTTGCGGCGTTTTTTACAGCGATTTTCCACGACAAAACGCATCGTTTTTCCCCGCGGTTTTGTACAGGTCATTGGCATCAATGTAAAACGCCCAAGCCGCCCGATTCGCGCGTCAAAAAAGGGTCCGGGACTTGTTTGAAATTCAGGCTTTCGGCGTTCTTTCGGCGTTCGGCATTTTGCGTTGGAGATGTGAACCATCTCCATAGAGAATAATGTTATTTTTCCCCTCTAGCGTCTTTGAGCGTCGCGCTTCAGGCGACAAAACGCTCAGGTGTGAATGCAGCCTTAGTCTTGCCTGGGGGTTACAAAACAAGATGTCCAGGCTTGGCTAACAACAAACATAATAAGGGGTGTGTTATACAAACATTCCTAAATACCATACATAAGATCATCAGCAAGAGGGAATATACAGTTAAGCCAGGCAAATACATTTAAGATGGCGGCGTAATTCATATATATTATTACATTTATTTCAGTTCTCATCTCAGCTTTCTTCTCGTGCCAGCTGGGGCTGGAGAGTAACATATACATCCATAGTGAGTGGTCTAACCACATGGGAAATTGGAAATATTTGATGGTTGGGAAAAGTCAAAACTTGCATATTGAACTATAGTTTGTATCTTGGTAATGACAAATCTGACTTTTATAATCAAGGTGCCCATAGCTTGCTGCTGGGTACACTAAATGGCCCATTTACAAAGCAGCACTCCTGCTGTATTATCATGCAGCCATATCTCTAATTTTCACATAAAATCTGCACCATGGCCATCGATAAAGCAGGGCTTTGTGTTTTATAAATACATTTTGGGCTTGGTTTGCATCATGGCTCTGAAGCAAGCAAAGGCACGCTCATTCTAATGAATGAATGAACTGCAATAGGTCATGTGACAATGCTCTCCAAAGAAATGCTACAAATGCTAGAGTGGTGTAGAGATGACTGCAGACAAGATGAAGCCTGTGCTTAAAGAAATATGGATCTGAATTTGCTGATCTCACTCTGAAAATGCTAGTTGCCATGTTGATATTCTAGCATTATTGCTCAAGTATGCAAAGGCCACCCACATATTGGTTTCTTTTTTAACAGGGTTCCTTTAAATCTGTGTTCAAAGTAAATAAATTCAGTAACCCACAGAGAATCAAAAATAAAATATTTTTGTTCTGGTCTTCAGGTGCTCACAAACCCAGCCATTCCACATGCGTCACTCCACAGAACAGGCAAGCATCACACGGCAATTTCTCTACATAAAGTGACAGCCAACACATTCTGCATTATTCAGAGAAATGCTTTGTGTGACAAGTAGAGTATTGTAATGAAGCTTAAAATGTGACACGCTAAAATAAAAAACACAACATCATAATAATAAAATTAATTTAATATAAATTAAAGCAACGATAAATCACATAAGATAATCAGTATGTTGGTACAAAAGTCTCAAAAACACATTGCAGCAAGATTTTAAATGTAACAGTTAATACAATTTTTTAATTTTTGGCTTTCACTTATTAATTATCTTTGCATTAGGTCTTTAGGCCCGATTTACACCTATGCAGGTTGCATATTGCAGGTGCATTTTGCATTTTTCAATACACGCTTTTGATCCATTGAAGTCTATGGAACCAAAAAACAGAAAAAAATCCCTGGCTCTTTCCATAAAATGCACAGATGTGAACTACATCCATAGGAAACCATTTTAAATGGCCTGTAGTGTGTTTCTGCAAAACTGAAAATGCACAAAAAAAGGCATAGGTGTGAACCAGGCCTTATGGGGCAATTCCCTGTACACACACTGCAAGCTACACAGCAGAAGGTCTTTTCTTTATGACTTTCCTGCTTAGTAGAATTAAGAGAAGCAGAGTTCTGGTTCTTGTCAGTAGTGCAGTCAGATTTTCTTACACTCACTTTTAAAACGAAAATACAGATAAATAGACATATACACACACACACACACCTGCCAAAGGATTTTTAGTTCTGTTCTGCCAGTCTTGTTCTCCATGCACACCTCCCAGATGGATCACCCAAGTCATGAACCAAACTGTGCTGCATAAAATAGGAAACTATACTTTACCCATACAAGGCAAAGGTATTAACTTTATGGGAGGCACAGTCAGGGTTTCCAACCGTCAGTAAATTTATTTAGTCGGTAAAAATCTGTGACTTTTGGCATCATGTACACTGCTGCTGTAAACCGACTTTTAGGAGCAGTTGGGCATTTTTTTTTAAACTGCTCCTGAACTCTCCTCTATGTTATCTTATCAGTACATGTGCACAGGGTAATTTACAGGCAGTTGAGTTTAGAGGCATTTTTTTGGAACGTAAAGAAATGTGTTCAGAAGCTGAGGCATTTCAAGCGCCAAATGCGTCTAAACACTGCAAAGCGCTGCATGTAACACGGCCAAACAGACATTTTAAACATTGGTTACTATCTGTCAAGTTAAATCATTCAGGAGAGGCTGTAAAAATGTCCCATGTACATGAAGCCTAACAACTGCCTGTAAATTTCAGGGGCTGGTAATGCTGTGTTGACTTTTGTAAGTGTAAACCAGGCAAATTACTTGTTATTGTGTATTATCAGTGTTTCCATATTGTGCTTATATTGTTTAAATATTGATTGCCTTAGGAGTTCTGTAATTTTTTCAGGTTGTCAGTTGGAAATCTGCATCAGTAAAGGGCCTGCCCTGGGCCTGACAATTAACCAATCAGGAACCAAGCACTGTAGTGCAAAAGAAATACAGAAATGCCATATGTGCCCTATACCCCCCGATTATTGGAAATGTCTTGGGGCTCCGACACTGGATTGGAGTGACAATGAAGTTGCTTACAACATGAATGCTGTGCCTGCAGCAAAGTGGAACTCCTAAGCCTAGTCCATACTAGTATTTTTGTTATTTTCAACCCAGCAGGGCTGAATGAAAAAAAAACTGACAGCTCAGGAGGAGCCGCTGTACTAACTATTCGATGTTCGTACAGTGATCTCCCCTGCTGTTCTGACAGGTGTGTGGCCCCTCCGCCAGAACACTCCGGTCTGCTCTCTCAGCCATTGGCTAAAAGCGCAGATCAGGAGCTGATCGGCAGACCTTTTTCAGTAATTTCCCTTCAACAGAAGCTGGCTTCTGTCAAACCGACTGAGACACAAACAGGCCAAAGTCGACTGGTTTCTATTGAACCGGCCGATGTTGCCTGACATTCGGTCCATGTGTACTAATCTTTTTTTAATATGGGCAAGGTGCATACATTGCTCAAAAAAATTAAAGGAACACTTTTGATTTAGAACTCCTGGAATATTGAACTGGTCAGTTAAGTAGCAGAGGGGGAGGGGTGTATACAGACAGGTGCACTAGATGAGCAACAATGAGACGACCTCCAAAACAGGAATGGTTTTTCAGGTGGAGACGTCTGACATTTTTTTCTCTACTCATCTTTTCTGACTGTTTTTCACTAGTTTTGCATTTGGCTAGGGGACGTGTCACTACTGGTAGCACAAGGCGATACTTGGACCCTATAAAGGTTGCACAGGCAGTCCAACTCCTCCAGGAGGGCACATCAATACCACATTGCCAGAAGTTTTGCCATGTCTCCCAGAAGACAGGCAGTTACTCTAGGAGAGCTGGACAGAGCCGTAGAAAGTCCAGAACCCATCAGCAGGACCAATATCTGCTCCTTTGTGCAAGGAGGAACAGGATGAGCACTGCCAGAGCCCTACAAAATGACCTCCAGCATGACCGGTTTGGTGGTGAGTCAGTGATGGTCTGGGGAGGCATATCCATGGAGGGACGCACAGACCTCTACACAATGGCACCCTGACTGCCATTAGGTATCGGGATAAAATCCTTGGACTCATTGTCAGACCCTACGCTGGGGCAGTGGGTCCTGGGTTCCTCCTGGTGCACGACAATGCCCGGCCTCATGTGGCGAGAGCACGCAGCCAGTTCCTGGAGGATGAAGAAATTGATACCATTGAATGGCCCCCACGCTCACCTGACCTAAATCCAAAAGAACACCTTGGGGACATTACATTTCAGTCCATCCAGTGCCGCCAGGTTTCACTTCAGTCTGTTCAGGAGCTCAGTGATGCTCTGGAAATACCCTAGGACACCATCTGTCGTCTCATTAGGAGCATACCCTGATGTTGTCAGGCATGCATACAAGCACTTGGGGGCCATTTTGAGTCATTGCAATGAAATTTCAGCAAAATGGAGTAGCTTACTGCATAATTTTCGGAGTGTCTTTGAATTCAGCCCTTTGCCATCCTTTCATTCCTAACACATTACCCAGTCCATATCAGTATAGATATCCAGCATGAGATTTTTGCCCGTTGTGATCTGATATGTTTTCAAAGTGTTCCTTTAATTTTTTTGAGCAGTGTATTTAATTTATAGAATACAGTATATCTTGGTCCAGGGCCCACCCCAGTCTGTTGCAGGACAATGAAGGGGTAGTAGTTATCTCTCCACTATCCTATACTGTAAGCATCATTCATATAAGCAATAGAGCTCAGATTTTATCACAGCACTGACCCTCTCTCTACTAATCAGGCTGTTGCACAGGAGGCCAATAATAAAGAGAACTTCAGGTACTTATGTTAGTTCTATATAAAAATGCATATAACTAAATAAAACTGTGTTTATATATTTATCTTGAATTAACATGACTAAACCCTATAATCTAAAAAAACACTCCCCCCTGGGTGATATATGTACATTGCAAGGATTATAACAACCTTTGCTGCAGATTCCTACCTTTTGTTATTCTGAAGAAATCACTGATTGTTCTTTTGTGCCAAGTGGGTCTAATGGGAGTGGTTTCATAATTATTAGTCAGCTGTGGGACCTGCAGAGCAACAATGAGGAAAGCTGCTGGGCCTGCATCCCTTTAGACGTGTTCCTATAGGGAGCATATTCACCAAAAAATACATTATTCTTGCAGGGGATGCTTGAAAATTGGTGAGCCAATCACACAAGCAGGAAAATATGTTTCTGGGGTGTGGCCAGTACACATTCTGTTTACAGAACAACTCCAGGTTGCCATACTGCACTGCATTTTCAGAAAATTACAGCGGCTGCAGATTGAAGAGGAAAGGAATTTTTAATAACATTCAATTACAATATGACTTTTTCTTTATTTGCTATTTTTCCCCCCATGAAAGTGGAGTTAACCCTTTAAGCTAGCAGTGTCACGTATTCCAGCATTGCTATATAAAGCCTCTAAATTGGGTCACAGAGAGTTTTCAGTATACCAGAAATGCGTTATTTTATTTTTTATTGAAACATTTGACTAATGTTTTAAGCATGTGTTGTTTTAGGAGCAAATGAAAAATCAAGAGGAAAAAATATCAGATGCCATGTGTAAAAGTGGCAATCCTGAAGTCCAAATGTGAACGCAATAGGGGAGATTTTTTATAAAATACTGAGCTATAATTTTGATACCCAACTCTAGTGTGCCTTTAGGCCATTTTCACACTTGGGTATCTTTTCAGACATTTTAGCACTAAAAATAGCACCTGTAAAGCACCTTAAATACGCCTCTCAAGCCACCCTAGTGTGAAAGCTGAGTGCTTTCACACTGGGGCGGTGCGCTTGCAGGATGGGAAAAAAAAAGTCCTGCAAACAGCATCTTTGGTGCGGTTCGGGAGCGGTGCACACACTGCTCCCAAAATGCCCTGCCCATTGGAATCAATGACAGCGCTTCAGCAGGGGCGCTTTTCAACCCCTTGTTAGCTCCTTATTTGGGGTTAAAAGTGCTCCACTACTGCCCACACAGCGCCGGTAAAGCACCGGTAAAATGAGCGGCACTTTACCGCTAGCGTGGGGTGGTGTTCAGTGTAAAAGTGGAATGAAAGATTATTAACTGGGAAAACCTTTCTTCCCTAGGCAGAATGGTGTGGCACAGGTCCCACTGTGTAGAGCACATACCAGTCAGAGTTGGAAGAAGATTAAGCACTTGTCTGCTTTTATGTTTTGTATGAAAAATGTAAAAACAAAGTAGCAGAAAAAACAGGTGCCACGTTGACTTTTTGCAAAGGTTAAAAAGTTAATAAAAGCAAAATGTTGTGCAGCAATGTTTTAATGCTGTACAGATGCAGGAAAAGCACCACTGACCAGTGATAAGGGAGTCCCCAGCATTTCCTTTAAAAATGGAACACTGGTTTAAAATTGTCCCTAGTTACGATATTTATTGGGCAATATAGTAAGACTGCATACACTTTCTACAGTGGTAATAGAACTGTTGTGGAAATAAAAACTTGCCAAAGCTGGCAGACCAATCGTCTCTACAGCTGGAGCGTTGTAGGATTTCCAATCGCAGATTACACTAAACAGGAAGCGATATTTTACAGCACAAGACATTTAAATGTTTAGAACCAAAACAAGAACGCACACATATTGTGAAATGTTAAGAAATATTGCTATTTCAGTTTGTAGAATGGAGAGAATTGAGACCACAGTCATCTGCCTGCTGGGATAGTTCTTCCCGGAGGACTCCATGGAGGAGGGGGTTCATCGTCTAAAATGATTTGCATCTTTCTCTGCTTCTTTTCAATCTTTTCTTGTTGCTCTTTTTTCTCCTGTTATAACGACACATTAGTAAACAGTTATTGCCTCGTTAAGAATTACTTCTTGCTGAATCACCCTGGCTAGAGTTTATTTATACTTCCCGATGTCCAATTAAGTTGTGGAATAGATTTGTTACATGAATTCCAAGACATTGCATATGAAATCACCTGCAGTTATTTCTACTGATAGCCTTTGGCCATTTTATGTAGAAAACCACAGAGCTGGAGCAGCGCCACTGTGTGTCATCCACAGAAACATTACATTTTCAAGCCATGTAGTGGGCATTCCTGAGTGGGTAGAGCATGATTTGCTGCCAGACGAGTGTATATTACCACCCTGCTAAGCCGGTTGGCAGGAGAAACTTCTTGAACTGAAACTGAAGTCAACAAAAAGGTAAATAATTATGTAAGTAGGTAGGGAAATGGGATTTAAAAATAAAAGATGAAGTACAGCTTCATCATTAAAGATTTTTTTTTTTTTTTACATCTGTACTTGGCTAACAATAGTGCTTCCTTTGCCATGTATTAAAGTGGCTGTAAACGGCTGCATGTTTTTTTTTTTTTTTTTTCACCTTACCTGCAAGGCAAGGGCATAATGTGCTAGTATGCATTGTATTATGTGAAACTCCCCTCAAAATAAAGCCTTCCAGTGATGCAAAGTCATCGCTGGAGACAGCTTCTATCTTCACTCGTCTTGCTTCTAGGGTTGCAGACTCCGGCTCTGTGACTGGCCAGAGCCGCGATGACGTCACTCCCGTGCATGTGCGCGGTCATGTCACAGGTGTGATTTCACTGGCTGCATGTACAGTAAATATCTCCTAAACGGTGCACGCTTAGGATATATTTACACTACCTATAGGTAAGCCTTATTATAAGCTTACCTATAGGTTGAACTTAAAGAGGAAAGTTCCTTTTTAAATGTTTATTTGTATTACAAAATCTGTATATAGCTAGTAAAAAGAGATATAAAGTTGCTGTGTAAAGCAGAGGTCCTCACAAAAATTGAACCTCCGCTGTCTGTATTTCTCCCACCTTTAGGTGTCACATTTGTCACCTTTCAGGGGGGAGGGGGGAGCAAATACCTGTCTAATGCAGGCCATACGCGGTCGAATTTCGAACAAATTTTCTTTTCTAAATTAGAAAGTTCGTTTTTTTTTGTGATCCGATGATGCCACCATTGATTTTCGAAATTCGGCCGACAAAACCTTCATGTTGCCGGGAATCTTCGTTTCTCTCCGGGAATATTCTTTTCTTGCACATGCATATTTTTTTTTCTATTACATTTCTCGTACGATTCTACCATTATTGAACAGAAAATCTTTAGTTTTTCAAAAAATTTCCAACATGTCTGATTTCTCAAATTTGATTGCCGCACGAAAATCGGCTGTTGCTGTAGCCCACTAACGGTGCGAAATTCGTACAAAAATAATTTGATACAATTTTCGTACGAAAATTCTTTCGAAATTCGAACCGTGTATTTGCACCCACTTCTGGGCAAAGGCCCCCGCATTATCTGCAGGAGTCTAAGCCATGTCCGGCGCCCCCCCCCGCTGTCCTCTGGGAGACACGCGGGTCCCAGAAGACAGCAGGCACCAGTAACCTTGCACAACGTGAGTCGCGCATGCACAGTAGGGAACCAAGCCTTCACTTCCTGATTCCCTTACCGAAGATGGCGGTGGTAGCATCCGAGGACCGAGTGACAGGTTGGCCTCGGGTGCCGACATCGCGGGCGCGCTAGACAGGTAAGTGTCCTTATTTTAAAAGTCAGCAGCTGCAGTATTTGTAGCTGCTTACTTTTAAAAAAAAATAGAAAAAATTGGCGGACCTCAGCTTTAACTGGTATGTCGCCTAGCACATGTGCACTAGCATGCTCAAGGCATAATTGGTCATAGCAATCACATGATTTTAATGTCAAAACAGTCATGAATGGCTTCCATTTATGGCTGTACTGTGATGCTGTGATTGACCCACAGCTATCGTATGGAAGCTGGGCCAATAACAGCACCATGTACCATCTGATAAGCTGTAGCTAATCACAGCATGTCAACAGTAAGCAAGCTGTCATTAATAGAAAGCTATAAATGACAGTTAACTATTGGTTATAGCTGTGGTCATCACTGTTACAAGCAATAACAGTGTAAAGAAAAAAATCCCTGATAACACCCAAGAGTAGTACTGATCTACTTTGATGAAAGTATGTAAAAAAAAAAAAAAAAGAATGGCAAAAATGTTAAAAGAAAAGAAAAAAAAAGGTTTTCAAAATTGAATAAAAAAAAAAAATCAGTATCCCTGATTACCGCCACACCAGTCAAATGATTACACTGTACTGCATTGATGACAGTATGTAAAAAAGGAAAAGGAAAAAAAACACATATTTTTAATTTCTTCAATTACAACCTTAAAACTCGCCATGCCTCTTACTAAATACCTTGGACTTTCCAAAAATGGGTCATTTGGGGGTATATATATATATATATATATATATATATATATATATATATATATATATATATATATATATATACACACACACACACCATAGTTTGTAGACTCTATAACTTTCACGTAGACTAAATAATATACCCTGATTTGGGAATATTTTTAAAGAAGCGTAGAATACATTTTGGTCTTAATTTATGAAATAAGATTGTTTGCAAAATCTGAAAACAGAAACTAAGAAAAATATGTTTTTTTTTCTCCAAATTTTCTAAATGTTTTCATTTATATAACAACAAAAATAAATCCAGTGTTGATCAAATACTACCAAAACAAAGCTCTATTTGTGTCATAAACAATATATACATAAAATTTGCATATAGTGCTGCATGACTGCGCAATTGTCAGTTAACCATTTAAGGACTGAACCCATTTCTGAGATTTGTTTTGCTAGAAAATTACTTAGAACCCCCAAACATTATACATATGTTTTCTAACAACCTAGAGAATAAAATGGCGTTCATTGCAATACTTTCTGTCACACCGTATTTGCGCAGCGGTCTTACAAGCACACTTTTTTGGAAAAAATACACTTTTTTTTAATTAATAAAAAATAAGACAACAGTAAAGTTAGCCCAATTTTTTTTGTAAAAGATAATGTTACCCCGAGTAAATTGATACCCAACATGTCACGCTTCAAAATTGCGTCCGCTCGTGGAATGGCGACAAACTTTTACTCTTAAAAATCTCCATAGGCGATGATTAAAAAAATTCTACAGGCTGCATTTTTTGAGTTACAGAGAAAGTCTAGGGCTAGAATTATTGCTCTCGCTCTACCGATTGCGGCGATACATGTGTGATTTGAACACCGGTTTCATATGCGGGCGCTGCTCACATATGCGTTCGCTTCTGCAAGCGAGCTCGGTGGGATGGGGTGCGTTTAAATTAATTTTTTCTTATTTATTTTACCTTTTATTTTTACACTGTTCTTTTAAAAAAAAAAATGTGTCACTTTTATTCCTATTACAAAGGACGTAAACATCCCTTGTAATATAAAAAAAAGCATGACAGGGCCTCTTAACTATGAGATCTGGGGTCAAAAAGACCTCAGATCTCATATTTACACTAAAAGCTAAGAGCTATGGGCGCAAGTGACGTTTTGATGCCCCTTCCACCCTGCGATGGTATGGAGATGGGTTGGGGCCCATCTTCCCCTCACTCATCTTCATACCAAGCACGAGAGTGGACCCCATCGCCTCCGCCCCTGTCGACAGCTCCGGTAAGTAGTGGAGGGCACGGGAGAGCAGCGGGAAAAGTGATCTTGCAGTGAATCCGCCGCAGAGACCACTATTATTGGAAACCGGATCGCTCGCTGAAGAAGAGCATAACTGGGTTATGGCAGCTAGCTGCCGCCATAACAAAGATTTCCTGCTTCAAAGTGGCGGCGTATATCGGCGTTCGGCGGTCCGAAAGTGGTTAATGTAGTATAGTGCTGAAGAGCAAAAAATGCCTTAGTCATGAAGGGGATAAAACCTTCCGAATGTCAAGTGGTCAAATAGTATAAACTTAAATAAAACTGGCAAGGAGGTATCACGAACCAAGGTTATGTAAACAACCTTCCAAATTACTGAGGTCAGGTGTTTACACTGATGGATACTGTGATGCTACAGCACAAAGATATTTTTAGAAAATAGTGTACCTCCAACATTGTGCCAATAGTTTGGGGAAGACCCTTTTCTGTTCCAGCATCGCTGAGCCTATGTGCACAAAGCAATGTCCATACAGACATGGTTAAATGAGGCTGGTGTGGAGGAACATGAGGCTGGTGTGGAGGAAAATGAGGGGCATGCACAGAGCCAGGACCTCGGTCCCATTAAAAACCTTTGTGAGGAACTGGAACACAGCTTGTGAGTCAGATCTCGTCTAACACCACTTGACATAACTAATGCTCTTTTCGTTGAGCAAGCACAAAAAACACCAATACACTTTAAAATCTTGTGGCAAGCCTTCCCAGAAGGTTTGAGGCTTTTATAGCCACAAAGAAAGGGCAACTATATAATAATGCTCATGGCCTTGGAATGGAATGTACAACAAGCTCATATAGTTGAGATACTCAGGTGTGAACAAATGTTTGGCCAAAATTTACCATTCTAAAAAGGAAAAAGAGAAGTTTGTGAAAGGAACAAAGGTTTTGGATTGCAACTGCACATATGTGCTTTTCCCCCCTCCTGGAGGGGGGGGGGTTTCGATGCTGAAAATAATTTATGTAATTCCAGTTCCACTTTGCACACTTAGATAAATGGAAAAAATACTATAAACATTAAGTATAACGATAAACAGGGCTTTTTTTTCAGCTGGAGCTTGGTGGAACTCAGCTCTGGCTCTCTGCCTACCACTATCACCTGTAAACACAGAAGTCACCTACAGTGGAGGTACTAGAGCCGGCTGGGTGTTTCAGCTTAATACAGCAACAAAAGTAAGATATGTGGACGATGGTGGAGCTTTTAAGGAAGGGGGCGGTTGCATGGAGAGGTCAGAGATGAAGATGGGTGAAAGTGGGATGTGGATGGGGGATGCAGAGGAAGGCGACTGTGGAAGAAGGAACTCTCTCTGTGTAGTGCACCCCTGAACTCGGCACTCAGTATGTAATGCACTCATGGTGTTTAATGCCCTTTTAAGACCCTTCCACTGTTAGTGAAATTTAACCACACTATTAATCCACTATGTGATGAGGTTTGGAGCAGTGTTGCCAACCGTCAGTATTTTTACTGGAAGCCATTAAAAAAAGCCATTAAAAAATGGGCACTTTTATTCTGCCAGTAAATGCCAGTAAGAGGAAAAGGTTGCCAGTAAAAACTATGGCTGCCACACTCGAGACCATCCAAGTGCCTTCTACAGTGTGTTCAGTCAGTGCTGGCAGGGGACGGGATTGGTGGAGGTGGTGCCTGAGAGTTTTGTGTGATGTCATGGTGCAAGGGAGCCAACAAGTGGACTGGCCAGAGCTGCGTGTGCGGATCTGAGAGATGGGAGCAAGGCAAGCCAGGAGCAGGACTGTCAATGCTTTTTGGACTGGAGGGACCACCTGGTGTGGAGAGAGACTGTCACTGTGACTCTGGAGGGGACCTGTTGTGTTGGGGATCTTGGTGATCGAATTCCTGCACCTATTTTCTGAGAAAAGAAAGCCCTGTCGATATATAAGTGAATAAAACGTGATGTTTTATTGACATCATACTACTTACCAGCCATTCCTCATATAGGTCTAAAGCCATTTGCTCCTTCTCTTTTTTTTCTGATATTATTTTCTTCACTTTTAGTTTCTCATTCTTTTTTTCTTTTGTCTTTTCCTTCAGCACAAGTTCTTTTCTTTCATTCCTACAATTAGCACATTAGCAAAGTTGTCTTACTTCCTTCCATAATCTTGTACAATAGCAACTACATTAATACAACGGCTACTGTAACATTTATAATTAACAATATGGGTTTGTTTAGAAAAGTTAAATCGGATTACCTATTAAAAAAAAAAAAAAACATAATTTCTTTCTGAATATATCTAAGGTCTAATTAGAGTGGGCTGTCCCAAGGGAATGTAGAGTCCGAATGGACTAATATATATATAAATAAAAAAAAAAGACATACTGTATGTCAGCCCAGTTAGGAACTTGGGACTCCTAAGCCTACATGCTTTCAGGCTCAGATACAGGCAGACCCAGGAGGTTAGGTTGCTGACAACTATAGGGATTTACAGTGGAGGACAGCCTACTGATGCTTGGATGAATATCTGAGGCACCATGCAGGTAGGCTGTGTCCCCTGTGCCTATTAAAATGTCAGCTTTTCATGCTTGATTGGAGTAAACCGATAAGCTAAGGATATTTAGAACTTTTATACAGGAGTTCAACACTCTTGACATGGTAAAGCATTCCAGATCCCTCATGTTCTATACACCAGACCTGATGCTAAAACTGCATGGAAAAACACATGTGTTTACTTACTTATTAGTAAGCGATTATCATAAAGTAAGTACTCTTACCAGGTTTTAAAAGCAGTCATGCTGTTGCTCTTTTTCTCCGAGATCATATTTTTCTCCTTCAACTTTTTTTCCATTTCAAGATTCTTTTCTTTAAAAGCTTTTTCTTTCAAATGATCTTCCTTTGACTCTTTCCACTTTTCAAAAGCCTATAAAACATTTTCTTTGTTATTCACAAGGCTGGCATAGCCTGGTTGACAGCTTTTTACTTGATAGTTTCGAGACAGGAACAGAGGAAGCAGCAGCAAACTTTCCAACTTTAATGGCACGAGGGCAAAACTTGCTAACCTCAGTGAAGGTATTTATTAAGTGTTGAGTACAAAAAATTGCATTCCTACTGAAACATGTTCACAGTCTGGATATAGTATACATACATGCACAGAAAAAAACTCATTCACAGAGAACATGGGTGACTTGGCTGGAGGTGCGTTTCATATATAAGAAATCCTATATTGACCCCCCCCCCCCCCCCCCGCCCACAGAATTCACAGTGACAATTAAGATTACTAGGGCAATATCCTGTATTTATTGGCTGTATGTGTGGGGCAGAGTGTCTCAAACTGGTACTATTATCAAGATCATTATAATATAGTTCATATAAAAATCATATACTGTATATATTTTAATAAGAACCGGTATACTTTTGGTACCTTTCTGCAATCCTGTTTTCTGCGTGCAATATCTTGAAGTTCTTCTAACTTTTTATTTTCTTCCAGTTTTTGCTTTGTTCGAATTTCTTTTATATCCTTTTTCTTTTCCGATTTCCAGGCCATGAATGCAGCCATGGCCTCTTCTTTCTTCATTTCATTCTGCTGCAAACACAATATTATTTGTAGTTTAGTGTAACAATCACAGAGCGCACCACCCACATGCCCCAGGGGGTGCGTCGGCAGCACGAGAACGGGAGAACACACATGAACGCCCTCCTGGCATTTTAAGTCCATGCTGTAGCTGTTTTTCAGCTACAGAATGGGCACCAAGTGGTAATAAAATATAAAAGTGTAAATGGGGTCTACACAAGCAATGCCTTGAAAAGTCAGATATTGGAAAATGTCCTGTGAAACAGGAGTGGGTGTCTGCGAACCCAGCACAGAGGATAGGTTTAAAGCCATTTGTAATAGTCCTGAAAACAGCATGCAAAGTATATTTGGGTTTGTTTCCCATAGAGCAAGGGTCTTCAAACTATGGCCCTCCAGTTGTTCAGGAACTACAATTCCCATCATGCCTAGTCATGTCTGGGACTGTCAGGGTTTTACAATGCCTCATGGGACATGTAGTTCCGCAACAGCTGGAGGGCCGTAGTTTGAGGATCCCTGCTATAGAGCCATTGCCAATTTGTGGGATGAACAAATAAAATTGCGTCTCCTTCAGGGCTCTGGCTGAGGCTCTACCAGGTTTGTCATAATATTTATAGATGTACCTCTTGGTCCTTGTTTGCTGAGCTTTACTTTTAAAATATGCAGCACTACAATTGGCACAAGTGTACAAAAAAAAACTGATGCACTGATAAAAGTGATCTCAAGGCGAATCCACTGCGGAGACCAATTTTATCTTAAAGTGGAACTCCTGCTGTGAATAAAAATATGAAAGTTATGGCAGCTATCTGCTGCCATAACAACGGTATTTAATGTCAAAGTAGACCGCCACAGTATATCCACGGTGGGCGGTCAGTAAGTGGTTAATGATTGTGTTTCAAGTTATAAGGAATACCATATGTAAAAGAAAAGAAAAAAAAAAAAACCTTGACCGAGCCTGGAAATCTCAGTTGATTGTGCAGTGCTTCAAAATGTAAGGAAACATTACAAAACCCCAATGCTGTATTTCCAGCTTACAATATGGGCTAAATAGTATATGCAACATTTATAATGGGTATAATGAACATATGATGGCCACATAAAATAATACTGTTTATATCCCAAGCTTGTAGCACCAAACTGAAGAATAAGCATTTTTCATTGAACAGCAATTACGTATTTGTAAATGTACTTATTGCCTGCCTGGAAAATAGTGACATTGTAGTGAACAACTTTTATTTGGTGAGTCACAATTTACAAAATAAGTAAAAAAAAAAAAAATGGATATAAGCATAACCAGTTATTCACATACTCCAACATTTTAAGCCTTGCATAGCTTATGCATTGGGTTGATTTCAGTCAAATTACCACATTCAATGGGCCAGATTCAAGAAGCACTTGCGCCCGCGCAACCATAGTTGCGCGGCGCAAGTGCTTACTTGCTCCGGTGTAACGAGTGCTCCTGATTCAGGAACCTCGTTACACCGAATGCAGCCTAGGATGTGACAAACATAAGCCTCCTTATGCCTTCACATCCCAGGCTGCATTCTTGCGTTGGCCGCTAGGGGGCGCGGCCTTTGTGATCAGCGTGTAGTATGCAAATTGCATACTACCACCGATTCACAAAAGTTGCGCGGGCCCTGCGTACGCAAGGTACGGAGTTTCCGTACGGCGCCTTTAGCATAAGGCTGCTCCTGCTAATAGCAGGCACAGCCAATGCTAAAGTATAGCTGCGCCTCCCGCCCGTGAAATTTAAATTTCACGTCGTTTACGTAAGTGAACCGTGAATGGCGCTGGACGCCATTCACGTTCACTTAGAAGCAAATGACGTCCTTGCGACGTCATTTGCCGCAATGCACGTCGGGAAAGTTTCCCGACGGAGCATGCGCTGTTAGCTCGGCGCGGGAGCGCGCCTAATTTAAATGATTCCCGCCCCCGGCGGGATCATTTACATTAGGCGCCCTTACGCAGGGCTAATTAGCATAGCGCCCGCGCAATTTACGGAGCTACTGCTCCGTGAATCGCTGGGCAAATGGAAATATTTGCGTGGGCGCAGAGAAAAATCTTTGCTCTTTGCCCACGCAAATATTGCTCCATTCTACTTGAATCTGGGCCAATCTTTATAAAGATACCTTTGGGTTTTAAAGTGGGTTTAAAGCGGTTTATTCAGCTCACATAGAGGTGTAGGTAGGATCGGTTGACTGGCTGAAGGACTGTACAATGACTGAAATAAAATGACTGTAAACTGAAATTACAGGGTATGGAGAAAAGAAGTGGAAACAAGCACAACATCTTTGTAAACATATCAAATCAGTTACAGAAATGTACAGCAAAACACATATTGCACTTTAAGACAGTACATTTAAGAACAGCAACGTCACATGCAAATTTACCATCTTTAGTTTTTCTTTCTTTTGTTCCTCTTCAGTCATTTTCATTTTATGACCTTCTCGAAGAAACATTTTCTTTTTTTCCAGCCAGTTCTGCAATGCATAAAATGCAGTTGGATTTATTAGAAACACCCAGCAGATATTCATCCACTTGTTTCTAAATATTAAATGGAGGTTCACCCTAATTTACAAATCATCATTCATCCCACCGGCTCAGTTTCAAAGTTAAAGTTAGCTATCAATAAATGTTTTAAATAAATCCCATACCTTGTTTATGATCGTGTGATTTCAAATGTCACGTGACTCTTGCAGCCAGTCATGTGACGAGGACGGATACAATTCCACCATTTTAATTCAGGGAAAATGGGAAATCGCCAATACTGTGTAGTGTTGACGGCGCCGCTCGCCGTCAACACTGCACATGCACGGGATAGAGCGGTGAATGCTGGGACATCAGCATTCACCGCATCCCGGAAGAATTTGCTTGTGGGCTTCAGAGTGCCCACAGGCAAGATGGAAGCATCCTGCACATATTTGTATAAAATATCTTTTGCGGAAGAATGACAGTGCGGGGGGGGCTATGAAATTTGGACACGTAAGTACCGTATTAACTATATTAAGAGCGGCAGGTGGATATAAAAAAAAAAAACACGAATTCCCCCGCTTTAATATAGTATAATGACGGCGGCTGGTTGGCAAGTTGTTAAGATCAAGTGGCATTTAACTACACAGAGATTAAATCAGTTCAGATAATTAGGAGACTGTTAAAGGCTAGGATGTTTAGGGGTTTCAAGGCAAAGAGGACAATTGAAAAGTTTTTTCATTTTTGCATTTGTTAATCATTTGAAAAACCATGTAGATCTTTGTTCACTTGACTATTTTGTGCAGACCAGTGAAAAAATCCCATTGAAATCTAATTTAACTCCATAATACTTTGGGGGCTATTTACTAAAGGAAAATCCACTTTGCACTACAAGTGCAAACTACAAGTGCAAAGTGCACTTGAAATTGCACTAAAAGTGCACTTGAAAGTGCAGTCGCTGTAGATCCGAGGGGGACATGCAAGGAAAATGAAAAAAAAGCATTTTAGCTTGCACATGATTGGATAATAAAATCAACAGAGCTTCCCCTCATTTCAGATCTACCCCTCAGATTTACTGCGACCAAGTGCACTTTGCACTTGTAGCCTTTCGTAAATGACCCCCAATTAACCACTTAAGCCCCGAGCCTGTTTTTCAGATTCGGGATTTACAAGACTAAAACATTTTTTTTTGCTAGAAAATTACTTAAAACCCCCAAAAATTATATATATATTTTTTTCTAACACCCTAGAGAATAAAATGGCGGTCATCGCAATACTTTTTGTCACACCGTATTTTCGCAGCGGTCTTACAAGCGCACTTTTTTTGGAAAAAATTAACTTTTTTGAATTAAAAAATAAGACAACAATAAATTTGGCCCAATTTTTTTATATATTGTGAAAGATAATGTTACGCCGAGTAAAATGATACCCAACATGTCACGCTTTAAAATTGCGCCCCCTCGTGGCATGGCGTCAAACTTTTACCCTTAAAAATCTTGATAGGCGACGTTTAAAAAATTCTATAGGTTGCATTTTTTGAGCTACAGAGTAGCTCTAGGGCTATAATTATTGCTCTCGCTCTAACGATCGCGGCGATACCTCACTTGTGTGGTTTGAATACCGTTTTCATATGGCGGCGCTACTCGCGTATGCGTTTGCTTCTGCGCGCGAGCTCGTCGGGACGGGGCGCTTTAAAAATTTTTTTTTTTGTTTTCTTATTTATTTTTATTAATTTTATTATTTTTTACACTGAAATAAAAAAAAAAAAATTATCACTCTTATTCCTATTACAAGGAATGTAAACATCCCTTGTAATAGAAAAAAGCATGACAGGTCCTCTTAAATATGAGATCTGGGGTCAAAAAGACCTCAGATCTCATATTTAGGCTTCAATGCAAGAAAAAAAAAAAAAAATTGGCATTTAAAAAAATTACAACAAAAAAATTGTCTCTTTAAGACGCTGGGTGGGACTGACGTTTTGACGTCACTTCCGCCCAGCAGAGCTATGAGGACGGGTGGGGGCCATCTTGCCCTCACTACAGTCCTCACTCTCCAGACGGCAACATCCGATCTCCTCCGCCGCTACCGACGGCTCCGGTAAGCGGCGGAGGGCGCGGAAAAGCGGCGGGGGGGCCCTCTCCCGCCACCGATAACGGCGATCTTGCGGCGAATCCGCCGTGGAGACCGCCGTTATCGTTTACACGGCAGCCCACTGTAAAGGTGGATATCCCGGTTCTGGCAGCAGCTGCTGCCGTTACCGAGATATTCAGCTTTAAAAATAGGACGTATATATACAGTGGGCTGTCGTTAAGTGGTTAACAAGTCCACAGGGAGGAATGCTTATACAATGCATTGTATAAAACAGGATGAACACGTTATCTCTGTAGGAGTTTATACCATTACGTATACTTCTACCTATAAGGCCTCATGCACACTGGACGTTTTTGGACGTTTTTACAGCAGCTGTTTTTGGCAGTAGACGTTTTTTTCTACAGTCAATAAACTCTCCATCATGTTATCCTAAGGCCCCGTACACACGAGAGGATCTATCCGCTGGAATTTATTCGCGGACCGGTTTCAGCGGATAGATCCCCTGGTGTGTACGATCCAGCGGATATTTATCCGCGGATATTTTTCGGCCCGATGGATTTCCAGCGGATCAAAATTTCTTAACTTGCTAAGAAATCGATCCGCTGGAATCCAGTCCAACGGATTGATCCGCTGGTCTGTACAGACTCACCGGATCAATCCGTCCGAATCCATCCCTCGCATGCGTCGTAATGATTCGATGCATGCATGGAAGTCCTTATATAACAGCGTCGCGCACTTCGCCGCGTCATCATCGCGGCGACGGCGCGACACGTCACCGCGGATGGAATTCCGCGCGGATTTTGATCTCATGGTTAGTACAACCATGAGATCAAAATCCGCCAGAGGATTTATCCGCGGAAACGGACCTCCGGACCGTTTCCGCGGATCGATCCTCTCATGTGTACTAGGCCTATGTGTCCATGCACACAAAGGCTGTTATCAGCAGTTTTGGGCAGTGGTGTTTTTGAGCATTAAAAAAAAACCCAAACTAGTGGGTTCTGAGAGACGTTTTTCAGCTGTAAAAATGCTCTAATACTGATAAACTTTGATAAACGCTCAAAAACTTCACTCACCAGCGTTTAGCGTTTTTGATCCATTGAAAAAAAGAAAAGAAAAATTCTTCAACAAAAAACCCAAAAAAACGCTAACGTGGAAAAACGCAAACAAATGTGAATAAATGCTAAAAAACATGAATAAACGCTAAAAAACGCTATTGAAAAAAGCTGAAAAAAGTAGAAAAACACACTGCAGAGCTACTGGCGTTTTTATAACGTTATTTTAACGTCCAGTGTGCATGAGGCCTAACAGATACACATTTTTGAGAAAGTTGTGTCCTGTGTAATCACCTATGGCAGTGATGGCAAACCTTGGCACCCCAGATGTTTTGGAACTACATTTCCCATGATGCTAATGCACTCTGCAGTGTAGGTGAGCATCATGGGAAATGTAGTTCCAAAACATCTGGAGTGCCAAGGTTCGCCATCACTGACCTATGGGATTCATAACCTGCAGTTTAAAATATAATTATTCATTCTTTTTATCTGTGAAGAAATTACATTTTAAACATTGGATCCTGGATCCAAGAAGTCATGATACATGATACCACAATGTTGACAAACCCTCTCCAATTAATTGGCGTTTGGCTACTATTAGGCCCCTTTCAGACGGACGGATAGAATGGTGCTTTTAGCTGCGGATTTTCTATTTTTCTACCGCAGCTAAAAGCACACAATGTTTTCCTATGGCCCCATTCACACACAGCGTTTGCGTGCGATTACGTTACATGCGGTTTGGTGCGAATAGAAAAAATAGAATTGAATGCGTCCAGGTGCGATGTAGCGCAGCTATATGCACATAACCGCAGGTAATCGCAGTCTTTTTTGTCAACTGCGGATAGCAGCGTTTTAGAATTCAAGGGACCCAAACAAAAACAAAAAAAATAAAAAGGGTTGCTATGGAAATGAATACCGCAGCTAAACGCGGCCGCAGTTAAACGCACGTAAACGCATGTAATCGCAATGTGAAAATGCAGCTAATCGCAGTGCCTGGAGCCTTGAATTTCACAAAACATTTGTAGTGCTTTTAACTGCGGCAAAACAGCCGTCCATCTGAAAGGGGCCTAAGACTAGATAAAACAAGGTTAATAATGCAGTAGATCGGTTGCCCGTAACAATGAGCCAGATTCCTTGTGTTGATTTTCCAGTGTAGATTGCTATTTGAGGTCTGTTTCCTATTTGTAGAGGTTATGAGCCTATTTATAAACCTTGAGAAAAACCGGGTACATTCATCATACTGAATGTATCTGCACTCATTGGCAACATTCCCTCAATTTATTTAGCTCATCTGTGAATGCTGATAAACACAAATTAATGTTCTGAGTGAATCTTTGCCAAACGTGGATTGATTCGAACACAAAAAAGAACATGCAAAGATTTCCACAAGAAATCGTTAGAAAATTGAGGGTGTGGACTGTAACATTTACCACTTTATAAATATCTCACTAAGATTAGTATTTTCTATTTAAAAATAACAACATTCAGATGTGGACAAATCTCTTCTGGGAAATATAAAATTTTGAGATTTGAATGTTTTCTATAAATGTAGTAAATTGCAAAGGAGAAGTAGTAACATTAATGTTTTAACCCTTGGCTCCAAGAGAAGAACCTTCTTGGCTCCTTCATTAGAACTCCGGCCAAACAGTATTTTCCCCTAGTAACTAACCTTTGTCTACTCCATTAAACAGTATTATTACTGCCCCAACAGAAGCCATTTTACTGCCATTTCTGTCATGGACACAACTGCAAATTGGGCATAGGGTAAAATAAAATTTCTTAGTGTGAAGGACAAAAACAGTAATGAAGCAAATATTCTGATGCCGCGTACACACAATCATTTTTCGGCATGAAAGAAAACAACGTTTTTCGGCATGAAGAAAAAACAAAGTTTTTCCAACTTCATCATTAACCCCCCTGACGGTAAACACGAGCGTGACTCGGGGTTGGTTTTACATGTTAGGATCGGCAAACCCGAGTCACGCTCGGGCTGGACGGGCTTACCTTTCGCTGGATCCACAGGCTTGGTTTACTCACCTTGTCCCTGGATCCAGCGATGCCACCCGCTGTGTGAGCGAGCGGGACCTCCTCGCTCGATTCACAGTCCCCGTGTGCCGCCGATCTCCGTTCCCTGCGACGTTACGACGCACAGGGACGGAGAACGGCGCCAAATTCAAAAAAGTAAACAAACACATTACATACAGTATACTGTAATCTTATAGATTACAGTACTGTATGTAAAAAATACACACCCCCCTTGTCCCTAGTGGTCTGCCCAGTGTCCTACATGTACTTTTATATAATAAAAAATGTCATTTCTGCCTAAAAACTGTAGATTGTCCAAAAGTGTCCCTTTATGTCAAAAATGGTTTTAGATCAGCTAGAAAACAGCGATAATAAATTATAATCACTTGCAGAAATGTGCGATAGCGATTTGTGGGAAAATTCGTCATAAAAAAAATAAAATAATGACAGCGACAATTCTGCAACTGCAAATTTCAGTGATTTTGAGTTGATTGAATAATTATAATTAATAATTATTGAATAATTTTATTGAATAATTTTTATTATAATTATATTATTATTTGTTATAATTATTTATAATTATTTATTATATTATAATTTATAATTTTGTTTTAAAAAAAAAAATCATACCCGGGATGCCTACAAGACTCTTGCTTGGTCAGATTTAAGTGAGTTATTTCTAAAAATTACAGGCCTACAGTATAAAACGCCAATTTCCTTGCAAAATAAATGTACCGCTTTTGGTACGTAATTCCAGACAGAATCATACCGCCAGGGAGGTTAAAACGACGTTGCCCACACACCATTGTTTTTGAAAAATGCTCTAGCAAAGCGTGGTGACGTACAACACGTACGACGGCACTATAAAGGGGAAGTTCCATGCGGATGACGCCACCCTTGGGGCTGCTTTAGCTGATTCCGTGTTAGTAAAAGACAATTCGCGCTTTTCTGTCTGTTACAGCGTGATGAATGTGCTTACTCCATTATGAATGGTAGTTTTACCAGAACGAGCGCTCCCGTCTCATAACTTGCTTCTGAGCATGCGCTGGTTGTTAACGTCGTTTTAGCCCACACATGATCATTTTTTTACAACCCGAAAAACGACATTGTTTAAAATGTCGTTAAAAAATGCAGCACGCTTGAAAAAATTCATGCCGAAAAATGATCGTGTGTACGCGGCATTAGCCATTCCAAACTCCATTCTAAAAAATGTTTCCCTCTGAAGTGAGGGAAATCCTCTTTTAGGCTTTGTCCTACTAGCACCTTCTGTTTTTCACCAACATAAGATGTGCACGTTCCCATAAATCACCGTCATTGTACAGTGGCTCAGGAAATCTAGCTTGTGGGTGCGCGCCCTGCCGGAGGCGCACGTCCACTGACCAGCAGGGGAGCCAATCAATGGATGGGGTGAACTCTATGTCCGCCGGCCACCCACAATTGTTCCTCGCAGTGACAGAACAGGGATCTGCCTGTGTAAACAAGGCAAATATCCGTTCTGACAGGGGAGATCACATAAATCCTGTCTTTCTGCTATACAGGAAGCCGGATCTGTGTGTTTTCCCAGGCAGCCCATCCCCCATACAGTTAGAACACACCTGCAGGGAATACATTTAACTCCTTGATCGCTCCTGATGTTAACCACTTCCCTGCCAGTGTCATTAGTACAATAACAGTGCATATTTTTATCACTGAATACTGTAATTATGTCACTGGTTCCCCAAAAAAATAAAAAAATGTCAGTTAGGTGTCCGATCTGTCCGCAGCAAAGTAGCAGTCCCGCTAAAAATCGCAGATCTCCGCCATTGCTAGTAAAAATAATAATGCTTTCTTTTGATGGTATTTGATTGCCTCTTTGATTTACATTTTTTGCGATATAAACGGAAAAAGACCGAATTTTTTTTTAAAAAAATTATATTTTCTACTTTTTGTTATAAGAAAAATCGAATATATATATATATATATATATATATATATATATATATATATATATATATATATTAGCAATAGTTAGTGACAGGTACTCTTTTTTTGAAAAAAATGGGGTCTATTAGACCCTAGATCTTTTTTTGAAAAAAAAATGGTGTCTATTAGACCCTAGATTTTTCCTCTGCCCTCAAAACATCTGACCACACCAAAATCGGTGTGATAAAATGCTTTCCCAATGGCGCTGTTTATATCCGGGGGGGGGGCATTCCCTCCCACTGAATGTAAAAGCAGTCTAGAGGCTAATTAGCCGCTAGGATTGCTTTTACATGAAAGCCAACCGCTGGCTGAAAATAATGATACCAAGATGATACCTAAACCTGCAGGCATCATTCTGGTATAACCATTCAAAGTCAAGCAACATACCAGTACGTTGATTGTTCTTGTTGGACATGTATTGTAATCTTTTTTTTCATGCAGCCTGTTGGCTGAACGAAATAAAGATTGATCGGTGGGTATCCCCACCATTAGACTACCTCCCTTCATCCACCCACTTCTAATGATGGGCATACATGCACCATTTATATATGCCGAAGCATGGGGGCATCCTCCCGCAAAAAAGTTATGCCGCGTACACACGGTCTGACTTTTCCACGAGAAAGCCTCCGTAGGAATGTAGACCATATGTACGCGGCATTAGGAGCAAAATCGCTCCTCCGCCCCTAATGCCCCCATGCTTCGGCATATATGCTCTTTTTTAACTGTGGTGGTGAAATCACCTCCTATAGCGTTGGAGTCACGGCTTTATATATCGTGGGAGCAATACAAAGACCAGGATTGTCAGGAGAGCGGGGACAAAAATAACGGATGTCACGCCTATATCCGCGCTTGGTACAGACACGACATCTTCTTTGGGGGGCTCGTTGGGTAGGGGTACTCTCGAGGACATATGAAAAATGCCTCGCATGCAGTCGGCTTACTGCATTTGGTAGGGGATGGTGAGGCGCAGAACTGCCTGGATACAGGTGTTCTAAAATGATCTCATCCTGGAATTGAAGGAAGGCTCCAGTCCGTCCTGAAGCTCTGTATAAGACATGAGCGTTCAGAAAAGCCAATTGAAATAAATATAGAGACACTTTTTTGTACCAGCGTCTCGCCTTACGGGCAATATGATACGGCGCCATCAACTGGTCGTTGAGGTCCACCCCTCCCATATTTTGGTCAAATTGGTGGACACAGAGGGGTTTCTCCACAACACCAGCCACCGTACGAATTTGTACTGTCGTGTCTGCCTGGGTGGTAAGAACGAAAATATTCTTATTGTCCCGCCACTTCAGAGCGAGCAAATTATTACACCTGCAGCAGGCTCTCGCCCCAGCCTAAGACGGGAATCTACAAGCCGCTGGGGAAAGCCCCATCGATTAGGTCGCACGATGCCACATGCTCCAATCTGATGATCAAACAAGTGACTAAAAAGTGGCACGCTGGTGTAATAATTGTCCACATACAAGTGGTACCCCTTTCTGAATAAGGGTGACACCAAGTCCCACACAATCTTGCCAGCGCTCCCTATGTAATCTGGGCACCCTACGGCTCTACCTGACTATCTTTGCCCTCATAAACCATAAAGCTCCATGTATAGCCTGTTGCCCTGTCACAAAGCTCATCAATGCAGACAACTTGCTGGGGATTATACAAGGCTGCAAAACGTTTGTTGAAGTGGTTTGTGCCTGTGCAACAGTTGCATCCCAATTGACATAGATGGGACTGCCTGTACAGGGATGTAAGGAACACCTGTGCATCCCTGTCTCAATACAGGTTAAGCTTTTATATTTAGTAATTTTGTGTTTTTATCCGCCAATAATGATTTTAGTGTATTTTTAAACAAAAATATTGTTTTGATAAACATTTGCACAAATATCACTGTGCCCTAAAAACCAGTGGCACCTTATTTGTATTCTACTGGTCATGTGCTTTCAGAAAATATATGGTTTGAGGGGTCTTTAACAAACTCTGAAAGCTGTAAAGGGAAAAATAAAAAAAAGCAATGGAAAAATTGCAAAAATGGCCTGGCCACCTGAGTGTGAAAATGTGAGCACAGGACCTGGCAGCGAAAGGGTTAAACCCAGAGCAAGAAAAGCATGCTATTTAATCTAATCTTTTGTTACACATAAAATTGCTTTCAATTTGTTATTTTTTATTTCAAATGTTTTGGGTAAGCATATTCTACTATACTGTATAATCTGTATGATATGATTCATAAGCCCCACAGCAAGTTATATGGAACATTGGCAGTGCTGGAAACATTCCTCTGCCCATTAATAAGGGGCTTTATTTCTGCCATTTGAAATAAATGTGACTTCACAGCATCTACGAAATGGAAATAAAATAAAAAAATATATACACTCCACATGGATACATGACAGTTCACATGAACTGGCAAAAAATGCCATATAACTGAGTAAAACATATGTCATCAAGAGAAAGAGGTTGCATTACAGTGATGCAACCTTTTATTCTAATGTTATAGTCAGAAAATCATAGGCACTATTAGTAACTGACTGAAAGTGTGCTCACTTACTAAATGGCCTGGAATGTACAAAGGGAAAAGTATGAAGCATGATCTATTGGATTTAAGATGATTTAATGAGCAGGGCCCTCTTAACCTTTATATTATAAAGCACTGTGCAAACTGTTCGAACTATATAAATCCGGTATAATAATAATGTATACATGTACTTGGTCATTACACGGAGGCCATGATTTGAAAAAACTGTATTTCCTACCCGTTTAGTGTACTACAGTGCATGCATTGGTATGAATAGTGGCTCTGTTGCTAATGTGCTGAATGTTTGGGGTATCCTGCTAGTTGAAATGCAAATAAAAGCCATATTTGCTTGAATAAGGCCTAAATCTATTAAAGTGACCCAGATCAAATAATTACACTTAGGCTGCTTTCACATTGGCAGCGGAGGTGCGGTGACGGTATAGCCGCGCTATTTTTAGCGCCGCTATACCGTTGTATTTACCGCGATATTCGGGCGCTAGCGGTGAGGTTTTAACCCCCGCTAGCGGCCGAAAAAGGGTTAATACCGCCCGCATTGCTGGTGGTATTACCGCGGTTTCCCATTGATTTCAATGGGAAGGTGCGGTATAGGAGCGGTAAACACCCCGCTCCTATACCGCTTCAAAGATGCGGCTAGCAGGACTTTTGGAGCGGTCCTGCTACCGCACCGCTTCAGTGTGAAAGCCTTCGGGCTTTCACATTGAAGCCTGCAGGGAATGGATTTTTTCATGCGGTATAGCAGCGCTATATTTAGCGCTATACCGCATGAAAAACGCCTCAATGTGAAAGGGGTCTTATTGTTGTTCCTGAAAGTACCTGTGTTAACTGTCAGATTAAACATTTTATCCCTGTGAAGCTTCCTAGAACCAAACTGAACATGGTACTTTCAAGTTGAAATTAAGTCCCACCCCCTTTACAGCTAATTTCTACAACTGGAAGTCAACTGTCACATGGCAGCACTTTTACAGTATATGGAAGCTCTGGGTTCTGATTTGGGCAGTAGTGGCTACATGTACAATCCTGGATCCAAGGGGCTGGCCCATTAATATATTTGGAGGTGATTGCAAGGACAACAATCTATTATAAAGTTAGCTTATTAAAAACTCCCCCTCCCCTCCTATCCTGTTGTCCTATAACCAAAACCTCAACACTGCCATAACAGAAACATTTTAGGTAAGCTAAACCTTTCTTGAGAAAACCAAATTCCCTTGGGATGATCAATGTACATTGCAGGGATTTTAATAAGCTTTGTTGTAGACTACTACCTGTTTCTGCTCTGAAGAAATAGCTGCTTGTTCTTTGCAGAGTGAAACTAAAGCGGAGTGGCTTTTTCATTATTAATAAGCTAATGCACTTTTAGTGTTCTAAAGAGAAAAGGTACATGGTCTGCATGCCTTTAGTAGCAATTATCCCTGTGGTGGTATCTCACCAAAAATTACTTTCTTTTTTTGCAGAGCAGAGGATGCCTAAAATCTTGTATCTTACCACAGATTTCTGAGTGAGCCAATCACACAAGCAGGAAGTGACATTTCAGGGGAGGATCTTTACAATCAGGTTCCAGGTTTTATTGTCAGAGCTTAAAGGGGTTGTAAAGGAAAACATTTTTTTCATAATAAGCATCCTTTACCTGCGGACATTCCTCTTTTCACTTCCTCATTGTTCGTTTTTGCTCAGAAGTTGCTCTATTTCTTCTCTGTTCTGTTCACTTCCTGCTTGTCTGATTTTACTGACCACCGTGACAGGAGGGTATACTGCGGTGGTCAGTAATGTGCTCACCCCCTCCTGGGAACTACATCTGTGCGGCAGGACGCTCTCTACGTGTTAGAGACTTCAAGGAGGCGTGAATTACTGGGCGTGCCGCAATTCATACTGGGAAATGTAGTTCTTACATGAACGAGCGCCGCAAACCAGGAAGTGAATGAGAGAACAGAAACTAGAATGCCGGAGGTGATATAGATGAAGGAATTTACCCTATTTTTCGCCTTATAAGACACACTTTTTCTTCCCCAAAACTGGGGGGGAAAAGTCGGTGCGTCTTATACGACGAATATACCTTTTTTTTTACTCACCGATCCGCGGAGCGCACCGCCGCCGCGGTCTTAGGAAAGGCCGCGGCTTTGGCCTAGCTCCGGAGCGGTCGGCCATCTTGGTACACCCGGCGGCGGTGCGCGCTGAGCAGAGTAGAGGGCTCGCGTGGGATCTTCTATTCCTACCAGAGCGATCTGCAACAGTGAGTTGGGCGCAATGTTACTGGCTGGCTATGTGGGGGCAATGTTACTGGCTAACATGTGGGGGCAATGTTACTGGCTGGCTATGTGGGGGCAATGTTACTGGCTGGCATGTGGGGGCAATGTTACTGGCTAACATGTGGGGGCAATGTTACTGGCTGGCTATGTGGGGGCAATGTTACTGGCTAATATGTGGGGGCAATGTTACTGGCTAATATGTGGGGGCAATGTTACTGGCTATTATGTGGGGGCAATGTTATTGGCTATTATGTGGGGGCAATGTTACTGGCTATTATGTGGGGGCAATGTTACTGGCTAATATTATGTGGGGGCAATGTTACTGGCTAATATTATGTGGGGGCAATGTTACTGGCTAATATTATGTGGGGGCAATGTTACTGGCTAATATTATGTGGGGGCAATGTTACTGGCTATTATTATGTGGGGGCAATGTTACTGGCTATTACTAATGTGGGGGTGGTGTGATGGTGATGACGAGTGGGGGGCAAATATTTTACTAAAGTATTTGGGTCAGAATCTTTTTTTTTTCTAGATTTTCCACCTTTAAAATTGGGTGCGTCTTATATTCCGGTGCGTCTTATACGGCGAAAAATACGGTAATAGGTATTTACTCGTTTTTTAACAGAATCATTACACTATTCTGTCTGTCTACCTTGCAGACATTAATTTTAGGCAAAACATGTTTTTCCTTTACAACTCCTTTAATTGAACTAGCTGAAGTTGGAAGCTGATTGTCTACCATGCACAGCTGCCCCAGATTCTGAGTGCACCAGTTTTAGTAAATCTCCATCAATCTCTGCATCATCCCACTTGAGAACAGATCTACTGTTTTTGTCCTTGGATGATTATTTTGAAATTAACCAACATATACCTTGGTACAGTAAAAAGAAGAACAGGGTATATCTACACATTATACATCAGTATTTAATTCCGTGCTCAGGCATGTCCAGAATTAAAAATGACTTTTCACCTGTACTTGGCCATAGTGGACACTGGGCCTTCTATTACATGTTCTGTTCTAATTGAATGCAGAGTCTGACAGAAATATGACAGAAATTATCTAGTTTTATATATTGCCCAATTGCAATAGAAAAGATAATTTCATACAATTATTCAGCATGCAGAGGCTTTACCTGCTACATTTATTATGTGACATAATAGACTTTATGATTTAATAATAATACTCACTCAAGGACTGCCAAGGATGATGCAAATCACAAGAGACACAATCTTGTGCCAGGTTGCTGGCATCTACAAAGTTTTATTAGTCTAAAAAAGTTTTTAAGGATAGATTTTAAGACTGCAATTCTTTTTTCAATTTGAATAAAGCTGGAGAAGTAATGTATGACAAACCATATCAGTCAATCAGAGTAATATAGTCAAAAGACTTTCAGGAAAATATTGCCTTTGTGGAGCTTAATTAAAGAGGAACTCCAGCCATGTTATATATATATATATATATATATATATATATATATATATATATATATATATATATATATATATATATATATATATATATATATATATATATATATATAGTGACTTTAAATATCTATGAGGTTTTTATTGCTGTTTGCATGCCTACTGGGGAAAATAGTCCTCATTTCTTGTTCCAGTGAGGACACGAAGAAAAAGGAGAGTGAGGCAATCTCTTCAGCAAGGACATTACTAAAAAATGTATCTTTGTTTTTCTTTTAGTAGCAAAAAACTGCTTTTATTTCCGATTGAGACCCCCATTGGAGATTTTATCTTACTTCTTGCCCCAATGATATTGCTAACAACAACAACCCAAATGGGGTCACTGACTACAATAAAAAAATGAGCAGAGAGTGTCTTAATCGTTCATTAAGGGGTAAAGAGACAGAATGAATTCTGAGGTAATTGGGTTATACTGCTGCCCACAGAAAAACTGGATATTGGCAAACAAAAAAGCCATTAGTCGGCCAGGTATAACCACTCCCACGCTCATCATGCTTCAACTCATCAGTTTCTTGCTAGTGCATGGATGTTTTTCTCCTCAAAGAAAAGAAAACCCTTTTTGCTTGACATTATATTGATTTTATCAAGATATTTTTTCTTCAATCAAGATTCTTTGTTAGCCTAGACGAGAATGTACATCTTTTTATATTGTATGGGTGACCTTAAAATGATGGCCCCCCCCCTCAAAAAAGTTCTGCGGATGCCCATGTCTGCGCCCTCACAGTTAATTGAGAACTACAAGCAGTCTGCCACATTGGAGGATTGGGACTTGTAGTTCTCTCATTCACAGATTCCTGTGAATGAACGATGCGGCTGTGTGAGGGGAGCGGTTTTCAAAATGTGACAGCTATTACAGATCCTTTGTCCACACTCAACACAACAATACCTTCCTTACTAACATTACCTTGACGGGGCGCATTTCTGAGTTGCTGGCCTCCACTTCTAGAGAACCCTTTCTTGTTCTACACAACAAGAACGTTGTCTTAGGGCCTAGGGCAGGGGTGCCCAACCTTTTGAAGCACGAGGGCCACTTAAGCGACTTGGTAACTGGTCGTGGGCCACAATGAGCAGAGCGGGCGGATGCCACTCCTTAGAGGTGAGGGGAGGGTCCAATTGGGTCAGACTGACCATGTAAAAGGGGCCCATGGCTGCTTTCACACCGATACACTGCTGTTTACTTGCACCACGGGTGCAACACAGTGTACATTCGGCTTTTCTGCCCTTTGCAATAGACTTCTATTATATTTTGAAGGTTTGGTGCACTTTCACAAAGCTCACCAAACTCGCAAGTAATAATAGAAGTCTATGGCTCAGTGCATGTAACCTGCACCAGCACTGCTCTGCATCTGCGGATTTGTTTGAAAGCAGCCCAGTAACCACCAGAGAACAGATATGCCCATATATACAGTAATAAACTGACCTTTAATAACATTATTCTATTCTATCCCAGAGCAGGAGGTCGTGGACCACATCAGAGGGCTCCCCGGGCCACTGGTTGGGCACACCTGGCCTAGGGCCTATTTTCTTTCAAAAGGGGTTCTCTTCCTTCCACCTCAACCAGGACATTGTTCTTCCATACCACTGTCCGGTTCCAATACACAAATGTGGTATGAGCTGTCCAAGTTGATCTCTGAGCCATGTCTTCTTTTCAGTTGACAAACACTCTGTCATTCCTGAGCGTCCCTCTATAGGACAGCCTGCCTTTCGAGCTATAATTTCTGTGTGGCCCTGGCCGCTCATCATTCAAGCCTAATGGTTTATGGACAATGTTCTACCTTTTCCTGTCAGGGCACATGTCACTAGATCATTTAAATGCCTCTTGGACTTTTGATTCCCTGATTTGCAAGGCTGCCACCTGGTCTACTGTTCAAATGTTTCCTAAGTTTTACCAGGTGAATGTTTAGGCCTCTGAGGATGTCAGCTTCGGAAGTAAGTTAAGCTGCACCGAGCCTCTAGATTTGCCCAGTTTTTTTGTGGGCCAGTTAGAGTTTGGTTTTCTGTGTTCCTCAATCCTCAGTTGGGCATCCAGTTCTTTCAGAATTCCCTCTGACCCTATGTCCTTTAATGAATCTTGTTGAAAAAATAGATAAATACATTTTGGCAGGTTAGCAAGTGGTTTGTCATGGGGACATTCAGAGAAGAGGAGGAGCCTAGTGCATCGGTGGGGGATCCCAGTAAAGGAGGTTTGGGGCACATTGTGCAATACCATTGTACCGAGCAGGTAAGTATAACATGTTTGTTATTTTAGGGGGAAAAAACCTTTGAAACAACTTCAAGTTAAGTCTTAGGAACCATTGGGTTAGATGCACGGTGAAAGAGGCACATCACCTTTGCGTTTTTATTACCAATTATAGCAACGGCCATCTGATGGCTTAACAGTTTAGTTGCGAGCACAATCAGTTGTGAGTCTTTATTTTACAGCATGCCTTAATTGTAACTGTTTTGGGAAACAGTTGAATTGATGGGTTTAATTCCACTTTAAGTCTGTTAATGACTTTAAGTCCTGAATAAGCAACGTGTACTGAATTTATCATTTAGGGAAGTTAGGAAATAAAGCTGTAGAATGGTTGTCAGCACAAAACACCAAGCATAAAAATGTTAAAACTCACACTTTACAAACATAATTATGATGCATGTCTGCATTTTTATTTTGCATTTTTATTTTGTTTAAAAAAGATGCTTCTAAGCTTATTCGTGTGACCTAAAGCCTAGGCAGCCTAGATCACAAGATCTGTGGCTACAAAGTGCATTGTGGTCATGAGACTGTACAGAGTACAGTATATTGTTGTACTGTTTGACAATAATGTGTAGAACGAATACGCATGAAAACAGAATAATTTACAGGTTAACACAATTTAATGAATGTTCTTTTAATTATTTAAATAAATATAACATTTTGTTAAATGGGCATAATAGTTCTGTACAACATGTGAATCCATAGGTCTAGTTACAGCTGCAAGGGATGGAGAATTTTCATGAAGTGTTGAGGAAGCAAAGACAAGAATAAAGGCTTATCCTCGCAATGTGATCCCAGAAGAGGAACATATTGTAAATGTTAAAGGGTAGCTCCTGTAAAACTAGCATTGGGGGAAAATAGCTTTAAATAAATGTTAAAACGTTAAAGGATCTGCACCTAACCTTGGTTTAGGACAAAATCGCCCTTTATTCACTAACCTAATTATTCTATAGATACAAGTTTTCATTTCTGCTTTTCAGTTTTTATTATTTTAATTTCTAGAGATCATCTTAACAGTTTTTTTTTTCTAACCTCTGTTTTGAGACTCTTATTAAACTGTCAGCATCCCTGATCGAAATCATTTTAAAAGAAGAACAGGAGTATTAAATGAGCAAAGTGTAACATTAAAAGTCACATATTCCCTTGATGCCAGCTTCAGTGGGAAGTCATGTGACCTGTATTGTTATGCCACTGTGTTAAAGTGTTCAGGCAGAAAAACAGCAAAATACAAAATTAAATGAATTGCAATTTTATAAAGTCATATTTCTAAGCCAAACACACCTACCAGACCCCATGTTCGGCCACTGGCCACTGTATTCAAAGCAAAAGGGCTTTGTCAATGTGGTGATTGGATCATGAAGGAATAGCTGCTACTTTTGAGGTCTCCTCTTTGTTCTCTCCTCCCACCAACAAATTAATTAGACTCAAAGTGAAATACATTGATTGGTTTACAGAGCTGTCCCTCCCAGGTTAAACGCTGTTGTGCAGGATAGTACAAAAGACCGAATTAGACAGGTCAAACACAGTTCGTATCTTGGCTGGCTCAGCAGGAACCGGCCAAGATTTAAACCTTGTATGGACAGGCTGAATACCCAAGTTGATCGAACAACCAGCCTGCCAAATTTTATATAGGATTATCGCTAGCAGCTGGTATAGCTGCTAAACAATATTCACGGTCTTCTCCTGACAGCAGAAGGCTTCCGCCGCCCTGTCTGTGTTGATGGGGGAATCAAGCATATTTCTTTCCTGCAAACTGCGGTTGTAGAAAATAAGTTTGATCTGTGTATGGCCTGCCTAAGGCACTATTTCAAGATGCGTATACATTTTATTTAGTTTGCTGAACCACCACTGTGTTTCATCCCCAGAGAGGCAGGGCCATCAAGGCTTTTCTGTGTCACCAGCCTGCAACTTCTTTTATTTTGCAGGGACTACATTTCTTTGACTTCCTCATAATCCGTCGCCTCTTACCCTTTAACTCTTTCATTGCCAGAGCTATTTTTAGCCACTTATTAACACGAGCTAAAATGCAAATTTTAGGCCTGAAGATTAGTTAAAATCCCGAACATTATATACAGTATTTTCTGAAAGCAGAGACCCAGGAGAAAAAAAATTGTGGAGATTATATGTTACACAATATTAATGCAACGGTTTATCAAATGCATTATTTCTGTTAAAAATTACACTAAATGTAATTTTAGGGCATATAAACACAATATATTACTGAATGTTTTGTAAAATGTAAAAGTTGAGGCTGTGCTCTTCTTTGGAGCTTGTGGAAGTAATCAGGCAGTTTTACAGCATGAATAATAAATTGGGAAGTTTAAAAGGCAATCAAATCATTTAGTTTGTGAAAGGCCTGCATATCATAAACAGTTACTGGGGCAGATTCATCAAGAGATACGACGGCGGATCTCCTGATCCGCCGTCGTATCTGTGAGAGCCGACGGTCGGATCTGTGAGATCCCACGGTCAGAGCTATGCGACTGATTCATAAGAATCAGTTCCGCATAGATCTCCCTTGGATCCGACTGGTGTAAGTGACTTACACCAGTCGAATCTTAGGCTGTAATCTCCCGCCGGCCGCTAGGTGTCGTCGCTTTTTTTTAAACGTCGCATATGCAAATGAGGAGAACCGCCGATTCACGTCCGTACGCCCGCCCGTCGCTCTTTTTCAACATTGTTTGCGTTCGGCTTTTTCCGGCGGATAGCTACCCCTGCTAATATGAGGGGTAGCTAATGTTAAGTATGGCCGACGTTCCCGCGCCGAGTTTGAAATTTGTTACGTCGTTTGCGTAAGTACGTCGGGAATACGGATGGCCGTAAGTAACCTAGCCGCCGAAAACAATGACGTCCTAGCGACGTCATTTGGAGCATGCGCACTGGGCTTTTTCGCCGGCGGCGCATGCGCAGTTAAGCCGCGGAATTTGCATTCCGCCGGGGGAGTTACGATCCGACGGTGCAATTTGCGAGGTAAGTGCTTTATGAATCATGCACTAGCCTCGCTAAATTGCACCGGCGGATCGTAAAACAGGTAGATCTGGCGGATCTAAAGATCCGCTGATCTACATGAATCCAGCCCACTGTGTTTTTCTTTTAGATTACACTTGAACTTTTTTCATACTTTCTTGCATGTATAAAAGGATCGGAAGGTTTGTCCCCAAATCAAAAGCTCCGAAGAACAAGGGAGAAGCGGGCAATTGAACTATCACGGTACAGGTATATAAATAAGATAAGGTATAAGGCACAAATGAACCGAGCACGGTATACTGGGTCATCAACTAGGTAGGTGGCTCCCTGGGTCCACAGTTCATGGCACCAGGGGCAGACCGAAGGGCAGACACGGCACCGAAGTCCATGGCACCGAAGGGTGCCATGGACTGTGGACCCAGGGAGCCACCTACCTAGTTGATGACCCAGTATACCGTGCTGGGTTCATTGTAGTGCATCACCCAAGCTCTGCTCTATGGTGCTGATCCCACAGTGTCCTTTTTATCAGGTTATAGTTTGACCTTTGGTATATCTCCCTGGGTCCTATTTATTACACTGTATTGATACACTGCAGTTAGCCCATCCATGGCACAACCCCCCCCCCCCCATGCCTGCTGCGATGGGACCTCCTCTCGTGGCACTTTGATGTCCCCGGTCTGGCAAGGGTTTTAGATATTCTCCTGATGAAGCGGTTCACACCGCAAAACTAGTAGAGATGCCCTCCGCGACCCATGTCCCATTGGGAGATCTCCCCCATGTGGGGACTCTTCTTATGGTGATCCATGTGGTCTGCCACTAAATGGTTTTAATTATGCATGAATGTCATTGTCTTTTATTGATTTTTTTATTAATAAAACTGAATTATTTTTTTATATTTGTGCCTTATACCTTATCTTATTTATGTACCTGTACCGTGATAGTCCAATTGCCCGCATCTCCCTTGTTCTTCGGAGCTTTTGATTTGGGGACAAATTTCCCGATCCTATTATACAAAAATTTCTGGATGATGGTACGACCAATTGTATTATAGATCATTTATTTATGTTTAAAGAGGCTATTTTTCATACTTTCTTTCATGTTAGTGCTACTGATCTCCTACAGCCCCTTTGCAGCCAATCCCTGTCCACATGCAAGCACTCCAGCAGTGGCTGTATGGCATCTCAGGTCCATAGTCTCAGCTGCCTATAGTCTCCAATGGAAGCAACTGACAGTGTGACAGCACATAAGAGAAGTTGGGAAACAGGGAAAGAGTGTTACCACCAAATAACATTAAATGGCTGAACAAGGGCCTTCATGGCAAGATCACCAGGTGTTATTTTAATCAAAACTATGATTTATCTTTTCCAAAGGATGTGGCTGCACATCCAGGAATTCCGATTGCCTTTTATTGTTCAAAGTGATAACACCAAAGACACCAACATGAGGTCACGCAGACACGTTTCACACAAACATCTTGTGCTTAATCATTAAGCACAAGATGTTTGTGTGAAACGCGTCTGCGTGACCTCATGTTGGTGTCTTTGGTGTTATCACTTTGAACAATAAAAGGCAATCGGAATTCCTGGATGTGCAGCCATTTCCTTTCTTACACACCTCTCTCTCCTGATGGGAAGGCCATGATAGGCATTCTGACATGGGGGGATGCCCTAGGGGGTAGAGACCTGTGCTCCCATTTCCTCTCCCTCCCCACCAAGGCTGACACTATGCACATTGGAGGTAGCGTTGAAGCTCTGGAATCACATTGGGAGGAAATCACTCCTACACTTCAAGCCCTTACTGAGAAATGCAAGTCGCAATATTACAGAATTAACTCCTTACTGGATCAAATGGATGATTTGGAAGGAGCCATAGAGTCAACATTCGCAAAAGGGGCCTGCCTGAGACCATTGCACCCCGGGACATAGACCCTACTCAGCAGGATGCTTTTAAACAAAGCCTGGGCCGGGAGGCACCCAAGCATATTGAAATCGATAGTGCTCATACGGCACTCCACCCACCATCTGAGGACTCGGATAAGCCACGATACATCATATGCAAGCTCCATAAATACTTCCTGAAAGAGCTCATCATGTTTCATATCAGAGGAACTCGTTATGTGGACTTTGACAGTGCAAAATTTACCTTTTTTCCAGATCTCTCTCAAAGCACTTTGATGCAGCTCTGAGCCATGAAGCCATTGTTAGCGGTCCTTCAGGATGCAAAACTGATGGGGTTTTCCCTTTAATCTGTTGGTTACCAAAGATGGCCAGCAATTTATCCTGCGGAATAAGGATGACCTGCCTCAGTTCCTGAAGGACTTGGATCTGCCCTCAGTGGACATTCCGGACTGGCAATCTGCGCCGTAGATCCCACTCGCCTAAAGCCTTGGCGCCCTGCACGTTGCAGAGGAAGGAACAGAAACCGTGGCAGTTCCTCTCGCTCGGCTCTGCAGCCCTACTCCCCAAGAGGGGAACCCTAAATGATGGATTTAAATCCTGCTGACTTCCTCGGTTCACCTTAGAGTTCTCCCACCCAGGCTGCTGTGTATTTTATCATGAGAAAATGGGGTGCAGGCTTGTACCTATTAGTTAGTGAGTATCTTCACTGGACTCGCACATTGTGCCTCAACACCTACCTCCAGTAGGCCAACTCTTTGGAGTTATGTCCCCCGATTGGGACATCTCGCTGCTTGCTGGATCCTGCTCAGATTATTGAGTGGAGTTCACTGACCGGTGGCGTTTTTGCACTCAGAAATGCCCCTCGGGCATTATGCCGTTTTTGTGTTAGGACTGTCTTTTATTTTCTAGGTTATTATCTTAGTTTTATGTTCTTTCATTGCTTATTGATTTCTAATTTGACATGCTGCAGGTTTCTCTACATTGCCAGTGAGGGCCTGGGTAGCCTCCTGAATTCCTTTACCTTACAGCCTCCCTGAAGATCGTCCCCTACAATGTCCGTGGTCTGGGCTCGCCTTTCAAATGCAGCAAGGTGTGGATTGAGGCAAAATGCCTGGGGGCACATGTTCTTAAAATTGCAAGAGACATTTTCACACTGACTCATCCCCCCCCGCCTCCCTACTAATTTATATAATCAATGGTACCGGAGTAACTCACGGCACCATAGGTCCGGAGAGTTTGCCATAGCAATTCATAAACCGTGTCCCTTTGTCCCCATGGATCATTTGGTTAACTCAAATGGAAGATCTGTGTCCCTTAAGGGCACAATTCTTGGGTGTAAATTTACCTTTGCGGTAGTGTACTCCCCAAATACACAGCAGCTTACTTTTCTAGATCCGTTTCTAGATTTCCTCTCATCCTTTAGAGAGGGACAACACATACTAAGGGGTGATTTTAATGTTAGCCCTGACCCGCACTTGGATACCTCCTTAGGCCATTCTACTCACTCATTTGCCTTTCTAAAACACTTTTGTAAATCCCCCTACATGCCCACCGCTTGGTTGACTGCTGGAGAGTGCTTCATCCTACAATGAAAGGCTACAGTTACTATTTGGCTGTTCATGACGTGTATACCCAAATAGACTTACTGCTGATGGCTCTTTTTACTAGAGTCCCTCTCTGCTGTGTCAGTTGACTCCCTTACAATTTTAGATCATGCCCCGGTCTCCATTTCCATGCACCCGCTGTCTTTGGGCGCACGCTCTTGGAGCTGGTATCTGAATGAGAACATTCTAGATTATGTAGTATCGCAGAATTGGGTTTCCGACACTATATCCTTGACGAATGATGCAAGGATGGCCCTCTATATGGGAAAAGCACAAAGCAGTGGTTCGAGGGGAGCTTATCTCCCAGGGTTTCAGACTGAAGAAGGCTCCAGAGGGAGAATTGAAAACGCTTCAGATAAAAATAGCTTTTGCACAAGTGGTGCACTATTTCAGAGTTGGTGGCAGAGCTTCAGTCTCTCCATCAGGAGCTAGTCAGCCTACTCAATACACAAATTCAGGTATGATTACGGCATGTTTCTCATATATTTTATGAATTTGGCCATAAGTGTGAGAGACTGCTCGCTAGAGCCCTTAGATGACGACGCACCTCCGGCCATTTCCATAAGCTCCATACTGCTGTGGGACACACAGTGGTACCTTAATCGAAAATAGCAGATACCTTCAGGGACTTTTACACCAGGCTTTGCTGCCTACCCGATACCCTCCCTGGCTCCGCAGAGAGATAGAAGAGTGAGAGTATCTTGCAATACCTGTAGAATGCCAAGCTTCCTCAGATTTCCACCCAAATCATTTATCAGTTGGGCGCCTCCATTTCCCCAACAGAACTTGTGGTGTTTATTACAGACCGGGGCCAGACTGTTTTACAAAAGCTTACTATTGTAAGTTTCACTCATTGCTGTCAAGCCAGACGTGTGCCTATTTTACCACATTGGCGTTGTGTTTAGCTACACCTAAGGAGTCCTTGTTGGCCCACATTAGGTCATCCCTAAAGAAGACATTAAAATATTGGCATGATACCCATCTTACCTACGATACCGGGTTTATTGCTAGAAGGGAAGCAGGAGGCAATTCTAACTGGATGATTCAGTGGGCTGAACTGCAGACTGACCATCCACCCCGTCTCCTAAAGCCTCGTTCTCATTCACCTGGTGCCGCACCTCCCTAAAGTACTGAGGTGACCATCTTTTAGCTCACTGCAACCAGCTATACACAAGCATGGGTGTACACTTGCTCTTTATAAACACTATGAGGCAATTCCCTTCAACGGATATTGGATTGGTACCATAGCTTATTTCTGGGTCACCCTCATATTTTTGTTAGGCTGTCCACGATCTCTCCTATGCCCCTTGGCTACCCAGGAAGACTGAGGTTTGTCTGAGCTCACCTTCTACAGCCCTGAAATGGTGGGATGCCCTGAAGAGTCAAAGACGGCTTGCCCCTTAATTTTCCCCTCATCCCCCTTGGGGGCTTCCCCTGGTTCGCTTCGGGGAACACCTTTCCTTCTTCCGATCCTGGGCAGCTGACGGGGAGAAGCGATGTGGCAGACTTGTGGAAGACCATGGATTACTGCCTCTGGCTACTCAGAGCACAGTACGGCTATTTTTCTCTCGACAAATGCCGTTACAGGCAGATCAAGCACTTTGTTCGGAGCCTGCACCAAGCAGTTCGCTCACCCAACTCAGCATCCCCGTTTGAGAAATTATGAATGTCAACCTCTGATTCCTCATTCCATTTCTGTGCTATACGAGACGTAGCAGTCACTAGTGATTAGGGGGAATCTGGCTTATATTATGAAGTGGCAGAGGAACCTACAGCATGCATTCACTGAGACCCAACGTGACCACCTTTACCGCCTTACCCATTCTAGTTCTGTGGACACGAAAATGCAGGAGAGTGGTTATTAGATAATTACCCTTTGGTATAGAGTTCCCGCCAAGCTGGCTTGGATCTACCCAAAATGTGTCAGATGCCTGCTGGAGGGAGTGTGGACATTGGGGTGCATTCCTACACATTTGGTGGGAGTGCCCCAGGTTACAATCCTACTGGCAGGACATTAGATCCCAAGTAAAAAAAATTCTAGACATCGAAGTACCCGATTCCCCACTGTAACTCCTGCTTCATGTCCCAACCCTCCCTCTCAGCCACTATCGCAAGTCTGTACTGCTCCACCTTCTAAATGCAGCGAGGAGGCCAATTCCAGTTTTATGGAAGAAACCTCAGATTCTTAGTCGAGCAGACTGGATCTGCATAGTGAACGATATCAAGGCTGAAGAGGAATGGATAGCGACATGTAAGGATCGCTACATTAAATTCTACAGTATCTGCTCCACCTGGATACATCATGTTAATAAAACTGTGTCAGGTTCTCAGGTAGCTCAATCTCCTCTGACCCTTGCACCATGCACATTTGGGACTCCCTGAGTTAAAATCTCCCCCCTGTGCTCATTCATTCAGTGTGGTAAAGTATAATGAGGTGTGTTACTGGCCAGATTACTAGGGGAATACAGGCGAAAAAGCCTAACCAAAGAAAATGAATACAGCCACCACATGGAATGATTGGTAAGCTGCAAAATACAAAATTTTTGGTTCTGGGTTCAATATGTAGATGTGCTGAGATTTCTACCTAAAAATGTATAATCATTCGTTTTATGTCTCCACTATTCCCCAGCTATGCCCCTCTTAGCATCTGAAAATCCCTACCAAAGTTGAAGAAATAAGTTAAAACTGTTATGCCCTGTACACACGATCGGTTCGTCTGATTTCATCGGACGAACCGATCGTGTGTGGGCCCCATCAGTTTTTTCCCCCCCATCGGTAAAAAAAATTAGAACCCGTTTTAAAATTTTCGTATGGTTAAAAAACCGATAGAAAAAAAACGATCGTCTGTGGGGAAATCCATCAGTCAAAAATACACACATGCTCAGAATCAAGTCGACGCATGCTCGGAAGCATTGAACTTCATTTTTCTCAGCACGTCATTGCGTTTTATGTCACCGTGTTGGACACGATCGGATTTTTAACCGATGGTGTGTAGGCAAGACTGATGAAAGTCAGCTTCATTGGATATCTGATGAAAGAAATCCATCGGTTCGTTTTCATCAGACGAACCGATCGTGTGTACAGGGCATTAGAACTCTTGCTCATAGGATGCCCTAAAAATGGAACTGCATATCTGCATTGCTGGTCAGTATTTTTGTGTGTATACTGTATGTGCACAGAGGCATGTATACCACGTTCCCTGGTCTAAAAACAAGCTAGGAGAACTTTTACACGTGTAATACTCGCAAGTGTTATACAGCCCATCCTTGCGTTTCTTCTGCCATGAATATCAGTACCGTGTGCGATTACCCTTAGTTTAAGGATATCCAGTTCACAAAATAAGTACTTTTGATAGGGCTCCAATAGACACAACACAAATTGTATGCTATTTTCAGATACAAATATCTCCATCAACCTAAAAGTTTCAAGTATTTCAATTTCATAATAAAGAACATAATTAAGAAGTAAAAACAGACACCTGCGTCCTGCTGATGAAAATATAAAAACAGATTACAGGTTATACAGATAGTACAGTACACAAGTATTGAGTGACCTAATTTTAGGTTTGGCTCTCTGTTCTGTAATATTATTTCAATTACACAACTAAACAATCAATCAGTAATTACCTGGTAAACAGCGGCACGCAAAGTATCTGCAGCTTCGATCTCACCATTATTTTCATAGACCGATTTGTCTAATACGGTTAAAGTTCCCATATAGCGTGACTTAGCAGAATTTCTGTGCTTGACGGACTTTTTGTTTTGTTGGGCAGATATAGATCTGTAGTATAAAATAAATAGTTTACTGTTTAACCACAATTGTTAAAGCAGAATTCCAGACAGACAAACAGCTGAATACAATTATATACAAACCTTTTTTTATCTTGCAAAGTATATGAAACTCTGTTCAGCTACTTGAATCATTCATACACCCCACCTCAATGTTGTGACAAAGTTTACTTGCTGTGTTCTTTATTAGCCAAAAAACCTCACTGAGTAATAGTAAACAGCACATTGCAGGTTATTTACGAAAGTCAAATCCACTTTGCACTACAAGTGCAAACTACAAGTGCAAAGTGCACTTGAAATTGCACTAAAAGTGCACTTGGAAGTTCAGTCAATGGATAACTCAGTCCATATATTGTGAATGATCGTATCAATCCTTCGTAGCAGAGGTAACATATCCGAATAAGGATAATTTCCTTTCGACTTCTGGCGAGTTCAATATCAATGGTGTGAGAAGCCACATGAGGTATGGTGATGGGACTAATTAGCCTTACTCGGATTATGAGCAGTGTGTTAACTCTGCTATGAAGGATTGACACGATCATTCACAATATATGGTTATCCATTGCCTAGTGCTGCTAGTGTTTATGATTATTTGGACATTTAAGCATCTCATATATATATATATATATATATATATATATATATATATATATATATATACACACACACACACACACACACACACACTATATTGTTAAAAGTATTGGGCCATCTGCCTTTACACACACATGAACTTTAATGGCATCCCAGTCTTAGTCTGTAGGGTTCAATATTGAGTTGGCCCACCCTTTGCAGCTATAACAGCATCAACTCTTCTGGGAAAGCTGTTCACAAGGTTTAGGAGTGTGTCTATGAGAATGTTTGATCATTCTTACAGAAGAACATTTGTGAGGTCAGGCACTGATGTTTGACAAGAAGGCCTGGCTCACAGTCCCCTCTCTAAAAATAATCCCAAAGGTGTTCTATCAGTTGATGTTAGGACTATGTGCAGGTCAGTCAAGAAAGAATGGTCATACATTCCCATATACACACACACTCCTAAACCCCGTGGACAGCTTTCCAAGAAAAGTTAAAGTTGTTATAGCTGCAAAGGGTGGGCCAAATCAATATTAAACCCTATGGACTAATACTGGGATGATATATATATATATATATATATATATATATATATATATATATACACATACATACACACACACACATATAGATACATACAGTACATACATACACACACACACACACACAAAAAGTGTCTACACCCCTCAAATTTTTGCAAATATACATGTGACAACACTGAAGAAATTACATTTTGCTACAATATAAAGTAGTAAGTGTACAGCTTGTATAACAGTGTAAGTTTGCTGTCCCCTTAAAATAACTCACACAGCCATGAATGTCTAAACCACTGGCAACAAAAAGGAGTAAACCCCTAAGTGAAAATGTCCAAATTGGGCCCAATTAACCATTTTCCCTCCCCGATGTCATGTGACTCATTAGTGTTACAGGGTTTCAGGTGTGAATGGGGAGCAGGTGTGTTAAATTTGGTGTTATCGCTCTCACTCTCTCATACTGGTCACTGGAAGCTCAACATGGCACCTCATAGCAAAGAACTCTGAGGATCTGAAAAAAAGAATTGTTGCTCTACATAAAGATGGCATAGACTACAAGAAGATTGCCAAGACCCTGAAAATGAGCTGCAGCACAGTGGCCAAAACCATACAGCGGTTTAACAGGACAGGTTCCACTCAGAACAGGCCTCGCCATGGTCGACCAAAGAAGTTGAGTGCTTTGGGTAATAGATGTATGAGTGCTTCCAGAATTGTTGCATAGGTTGAAGGGGTGGGGGGGTTAGCCTGTCAGTGCTCAGACCATACGCGGCACACTGCATCAAATTGGTCTGCATGGCTGTCGTCACAGAAGGAAGCCTCTTCTTAAGATGATGCACAAAAAAGCCCATTAACAGTTTGCTGAAGACAAGCAGACTAAGGACATGGATTTCTGGAACCATGTCCTGTGGTCTGATGAGACCAAGATCAACTTATTTGGATCAGATGGTGTCAAGCGTGTGTGGCAGCAACTAGGCGAGGAGTACAAAGACGAGTGTGTGTTGCCTACGGTGAAGGATGTTGGTGGGAGTGTCATGGTCTGGTGCTGCATGAGTGGCTGGCTGGCGACCATCGTATTTTCCAAGTCTTTGGAAGAAATCCGGACTGCAATGTCGGGTTGAAAATCTGTCACGCTAAGGAAAGCCTGGTTTCAAGAGACAGACACATGAGGTCCAGAGATTGCTTCTGCTTGCCCCATTCTGTCAGAATGCGGAGTTGCAGCAGCCTGAACTGAAACTGAACACAAAACAGCCTTTAAAAGGACACTCTCATGCAAAAGCAAACCGAGGGATGTCTTTGGAATTGAAGGATGGGTGTTTGAGAGCAGAGGGGCAGAATCTTCTCTGGAGGGAGAAAGACTTAAAGCGGGGGTTCACCCAAAAAACAAATTTTTAACATTAGATTGAGACTAATTGTGGGAAGCACAATCGGGACTGGGCCTTCCTATTTGATTAACAGTCTTCCGACCGTCACATACAGCGGGTCACGAGTTGCCGAAAGTAGCCGAACGTCGGTGCGCAGGCGCCGTATAGAGCCGCACCGACGTTCGGCTTCTTTCGGCAATGCGTGACACGCTGTATGCGACGGTCGGAAGACTGTCAATCAAATAGGAACGCCCAGTCCCGAAGATCATACCCGGAAGCCACGGAAAACATCTCTCTAAAAAGGTATGTACTGCATTGATTTAAAAAAAAACACCTGATTGTGCTTCCCATAATAAGCCTCAAGCTAATGTTAAAAAAAAAAAATTTGGGTGAACCCCCGCTTTAAGCTTGGTTTGTGTCTATGACAAAACCCCAGTATTCCAGGTGGCAAGTCGGATTCAATACAGACTTCTGAAAGTTGAAGATCCACCTTGTGCAGCCTGCTCTGGTGCTGCAATCCAAACTCCTACAGAGGTCACAGTGGGGGACTAACCACTAGTGTAGCATGCAGAGACCCTACGGCAAGGAAGTGGTAGCACATTCATAGCTATTTAAAGTGCAAGGCCCTCTTACTGCGCAACCAGGAAAAGGTGGGCCACATTTTTTTTTTGGGGTGAATGAGGTGCCCCCACTTCCCAAGTGCATAGCTCTGAGGGATCCTTAAGGACCTGGATCTAGGTCCTTAAAGGAAAAAAATGTTTTTGCTCAAATGACTGTTTACAGGGTATAGAGACATAATAGTTAACTGATTACTTTTAAAAATGATTAAAAATAGATAAAAAACAATCATATAATGTACCTTTAGTTTCAGTTTAGTTTTTGCATGTTATGCTGCCTCTGTGCTGTATAGAGCCATAGAGAAGTGAGGGTTTGAAAACGAAACTAGAATCTCCCAGTACTGTGGTCCAAAGGAAACAGACAACCAGGAAGTGTCCAGAACAGAGCAGAATTACAGCAACATCAGAGCAAAAACGTAAGGTAAAGGAATCTATTTAGCTAAAAAAAAAATCCTTTAGTGACCCTTTAAGGACTACCGTTCTAGATTGTCACTGCACTAGAACTGTATAATATTCTGTAAATAAATCCATGCACTGAACTTCATGCCAAGCAAAGCGCCTCACAGAGTATCCAAATGCCAAAGGTGATGCTACAGCCTGGCATCATGCCTTCTACCTGATGCAAGAACATAGAGGGATCTCCTCACAGGAGACATCCATCACCTAAGGACACTAGCAAAAAACAGAGAATTTCTGGATGTGGGAGGAGTTATTTGGGGGTCCTTACAGCTCTGCATGAACATCCTTCAAGGGCAGAGCCAGCAACATAGGATGTACATCTATGTGTTCCAGTAAAAGGTCTTGGAAGGTATTTGACTTCAACGGAGAGGGAGTCTATAATCTTAAGGAGGCAGTATCCGACTATATTTTCACAAGTTGCAGCCTTCAGCGGTGGTGCTGTTTTGAGGTTTTATATATACACTTAATTTTTATATATATATATATATATATATATATATATATATATATATATATAAAAATAGAATTTTAGATATAAAAGAAATAAGTGCGCAACCTCTTATTCACTAATTGTGTGACGGTGAGTAGCATACATTTTGAGCCATCAAGATTCTGAATACCAAAACAGTATAAATGATAAAATCAATTCAAACCTATTCAGTCCACAGTGAAAAAGGCAAAAGTCCAATTGATTTATCTGTGCTCTTAAACAGTGCTTCATAGACAAGTGTTCAGTAAGGTGCTTTCCCCACATATACACACGCCTCTTACCAGAAGGATTGGATCTCAAATTATAGAGATCTAACTTGCTCCAACAGATTCCAACCTCCATAGATATTACACTCCTTGGCCACTTTAAAAAACACTCCCTCTATATATGGGCGCTCCACTGCTACAGTATATCCCAAGTATCTACTAGATCCATGCAAAAAGTGTGCCGCTATGTATTATCCCATAGAGGATAAACAGATGGAAGAAGCTTCATAGTGCAGTATGTGAAACCATCATTTATTTAAAATGTATCATTGCACTTACATGTCAAAAAGAAATCAGAAGCAGTACAAACAAATATCCCACACAGCCGTGGACCTCGCCAACAGGCTCATGCCTAGTGAAGTCACAAAATCCAGCTCCACCTGATGCATTTCTCCGCAAGAGCCATTGACTTGTCTGTTTGCACCAGCCTTTAGTACTCTCCAAAACGTGAGTTTATTGTACATAGTTTTAATATAAATGCAGTTGTTCTTATAGAAAGTGGTGGTCCATATATTTCATTCCTGAGCTTCCAATTGTGATATTGCTGAGTGTCATCTGGTGAAAACAGACCAGGAGTAGATAAGAGGAGGTTCACACCTCACCCAGATATTGCCCTTAAAGGGACAAGCGTTTTAGACCCATTGCCCTCAGGTTAATAATAGAGGTGAGTGGCCAATGGTAGTGGGTACACATTGTGTGAATATCACTTATAAATAAGCAGGCATTTAGAGGATCTCAGACTTTGGTGGCATAGTACATTCATGTGGAATTTCTTCTAATAATATATATATATATATATATATCTATCTATATTAATATTTTTAATTTTGCCTTTTCCCTCATTTTTGGACTTGGACTGTTAGTTTTATTCTCACTGGATGGCCTTTAGATTCACTTAATGTATCTATTTGTGTAGTTCTATAGGTGTGGTGCTGAATCACTAGAGTTTTTGAATATTTTAACACTTAGGAGTGAATAGTACACACCTAGATTTTAGCAGCAGCACTTTATCATACTCAATATATTGGTGTGCGCAGGGGTATTTATTTGTTTGTTTTTTTTAAAAGTAAGAATAGGCTCCAAAGAGGAATTGTAAGGAATGACCTAATGGCGGGCAGAATATGAAATGGCTGGACAGATTGGGTAGTGAATTTCAAAGGATAGCAGAAGCTCTGGAGAAGTTCTAAAGGCAAGCATGCGAAGAGGTGACATGGGATTTAGAAGGCAGGAGGTGATGGTAAGCGCAAAGAGGAAAGTTTGAATGATATTTTTGATAAAGTTGGTGATGTGGCAGAGCTGTGCATGGCTTTGTATCTTGCGGTTAGCATTTTCAATTTTATTCACTACATGAGCAGAAGCCAATGAAGGGATTGGCAGAAAGAAGAAGTCTTGGACACCAAGTGGCTGGTAAAGCTGAACAGGCTGGCAGCAGCATTAATGATCGACTAAAGAGGGCTAGCTTGTGTAGAGGTAGGCCAATAAGGAGTAAAATAGCGGAGGTGAGAGATAACAGGGTAAATTAGTAAACTGGTGATGTGACATGAAAAACCACAAGCTAGATGACTATTCAAAGCTACTGTAATATTAACGTTCATGGATGCAGGTAGATTGAATTACCCCATTTGCTTCGTATATTTACAGGGGTTTCTGGCAGTTAGATCACTGCAGTTATGTTCCCAGCTTCACTAAAGCCCTGTACACATGATTGGTTTGTCCGATGAAAACAGACCGATGGACAGTTTTATCAGACAAACCGATCGTGTGTGGGCCCCATCGGTTTGTTTTCCATCTGTGAAAAAAATAGAACATGTTTTAAATTTTTCCTATGGATAAAAAAACGATTGAAAAAAATGATCATCTGTGTGGAAGTCCATCGGTGAAAAATACACGCATGCTCAGAATCAAGTCGACTCGTGCTCGGAAGCATTGAACTTCATTTTTCTCAGCACGTCGTAGTGTTTAACTTCACCGCGTTTTGGCACGGTCAGATTTATGGTGTGTAGGCAAGACTGATGAAAGTCAGCTTCATCGGATAACCGACGAAAAAATCCATCAGATTAGATTCCATCAGATATCCGATCGTGTGTACGAGGCATCACTGTTCCTAGGTTTACAAAGATGTTTTTTTCCCCCTGTTAATGCAGTCTTTATTTATTTTACATTATGCAGTACAAAGAATAGACTCCGTCATTTTTTCTAGACCATTAAAAATGTAATTTTTTACAACCCGAAAAACGGTCGTGTATACGTGGCATAAGACATATGATTTGCTGGCAATATCTGGAAAAAAGACAGTAACCTGTTTAACAGTCATCACTGTGATTTTGGACAGCATAAACCCAGAAATTTAGTATAAAGTACTAAAAACTAGCAATGTTCACAACAAAGATCCATTAGTAATCTATTCAGCTAAATGCAGCTGATAAAAATCTTCAGCAGACAAAACAGCAACAGATGAATAATTGATGTTGTGAGTGCACAGAGACTGCTTTCATATATATTTAATTGCATTCACATCTTATAGGAATTGAGGTTGACATGTACATTTATTGCACAGTTTGTAAAGTTATTGTAACCGTTTCGGGTACTTAATGGGCAAGCATCAGCTACAGGGGTTTCGTTTTGCACCATACCGCTCATGGCTTAAATGGAACCTGTCAAAAAAGGAGTAACCTGTTACATTTGAACCCTCTATTGACCAGTCCTAGATGCAGTGGGACCTGGGCAGCTACATGAGGCTGCAGAAATGACTCTACACCAAAATGAGCCTGCTTTCATGAGTTGCACAACGATAACCTCTAGGGCCCCGTACACACGACCAAACATGTATGCTGAAACTGGTCCGCGGACCAGTTTCAGCATACATGTTCGGTCGTGTGTAGGTGCGAGTGGGCAGAATTCCAGCAAACATTTGCCCGCCGGGCCTTTTCCCAGCGGGCAAATATTCCCGGACTTGTTTTAAAACCGTCCGCTGGAATCCTGCCCGCTCGGACATGTATGGTCGTCAGTACAGACCTACCGTACATGTCCGAGCGCCCGCCGTCCCTCGCATGCGTCGAATGACTTTGATGCATGCGTGGAAGCATTTAAAAGGCAGGCCCGCCCACGTCGCCGCGTCATCGTCGCGGCGACGGCGCGGACACTCCCCGCGTATTGTTTACGCGCGGACTTCTGTACGATGGTTAGTACAGCCATCGTACAGAAGTCCCCGGGCAGACATGTACGGTGAAAACGGTCCGACGGACCGGTTTCATCGTACATGTTTGCCCGTGTGTACCCGGCCTAATACACAGTGCTGGGTGTTTGATGCAGGAAAGGTTCATCTTCAAGGTAGAGAATCCCTCCACGAGAAAGGTAAAATGTAAACGAGGGGTTAAATGTAAATACAGAAGGGTTATTGCGTTTGGTGTGTGGTTGGCTTATGGTAGTGAAGGATATCACTCTCTGCACCATGAGCTCTCCATGGAAAACTAGCATTAGTGACTTCCAGGATGTGAAAGCCAACATATTGTCCTAGGAGGTTCCTTTTACAGGGAAAGTGACAAAATATAACAGTTTAACTTTAAGTGCCGTTCATTGGCACCATGCTTAGTGCATTACTGCCAACATAGTAAGGGCTCCAGTAGACTAAACTTTGCTCATGCGTTATTGTGGACTTTACAACAAATCATTTTGACCTTTCTGCATCCGGTGGCACAGCAGGAATTAGATGCTGGTTCTCAGAGGTTTCTTACTGCATCAAAGTATTTTATTAAAACAGCTATAAATACAACAGCAGCATTGCAGTTAATACCCAGATGCCTTTAGCATCAAAATTAGCCTGATGAACGGGCTTAGGTATCAACTGTGATCCCGCTTTTGTATTCACGAGAATTTGTACAAAATACTTCAGGTTCAGCAAAATACCTCAATAAACTGACTCCTTGTTTTTACTTGCATAGTGCCCCTAGCGGAGCTATAAGATCCTGGGAGTAATGATATGTGGATTGGTAAAGGTTTCCTTGGAGACTGCAGAGTCTTTATATTTATTGAATTTGTTGCATTTTGTAACCTTTTATATATATCATGGTTCCCATGGTTGCTGCAACTAATTTGGAATGTGATCCTTTTCTGTGACTCCACTTATCATTAGAGATGGGCCAACTTGCTAGGAGGAGTGGAAAAAGCATTAGTGATTATGGGGGAAAAATGTAGTGTGTAACAGTGACTGGCCTTCACACCGTCTTTGAGATATTTGGAAAATAAAGTAGAAAACCAATGAAGTGCAATGACCCAGAGGCAGCCAGGTATAATGTTTTAAAACAGTTAAAAGGGCAATATATGCACTTTAGAAATAAAATATATGTAGACAAAACCAGACTATTCACAAGGCAACCTAGGCAGAAGCCTAGAGCTGGATGAATGTCTTGTGCAAAATGTATTTGTGGGCTGTTCATGCCTGACGGGGTTGGCTATTTTAGTACAGACAGAGCAAATAAGGCAACTATTCTGTTACAATTTAGGAGAGTGGCATGGGCTAGAAGTGACAAAACAACACCCAAGTTAGTGAAGATGTTTCCATATTGCATATATCTTATAGAGCACCAATGACGAAAGTGTTATTTTAAAAATATTGTGTCCCTTTAAGGTAGACTAAATAGAAGAACTCAATATCTCGTTGTGCCCTTGTATAATAAGTATGCTTGCTTTTTAGCATACTCATATTAAAATAAGGATAGGATAATATTCTTATTTTCTAAATGCTTATTCCCTAAGCATATCCGTTCCAGTTTTAAAGTATGTAAATAAAGTAATTACCTGCTTGATTGGGATCTATCTAGTTTGAGAAACTCCTCTGTCTTCTTTTGAAGATCAAGCTGGAAATACAACATTCATTTTTAGGATATATTCATTTAAACAAATGGCAAAGCTTTGTTAACAAAAAGGAAACAGTTGAATTTCAGATATCACAAATGCAGCCCTTAAAGTGGATGTAAACCCGATTCATAAAATTTGAGCTGGGCACATATATCTGCAGTATTTTGTTATATCTCTTCAATGAGCCAAGTCCCATAGCTCTCTCCTGAACTGTTCCTCTGTTATCAGCCTGATAACTCCTGACAAATTCTTGGACACTTTAGACAAAAGCAGCCTGAATCCTCTGTCCGGGGAGGTTGCTGAAACAGGGAGCAGGTCCTATTACAAAACACCTCTGAGAGTCTCTGCCTATGATGAGTGGGGGTGTGTGCCTTCCCTCCAATCAGCAATTTTAGCTATCTTTGCTGTATGCCCAGACATCACACTCTGTGTTAACCAGGAAGAGAAAATCTCCTAACAGGATCTGAACTTTCTAAACAGTATATAAGTGTGAAAACCTATGTAGGGAGATTTGGTTCATCCCTGTGTATCATCTGAGGCTGTTCACTTCACTGGGTGTATGGAGGGTGAACATCCACTTTAACCCTTATAAAAGAGAACATACTGTAAATTATAGTAAATACATTTTCCTTAGAGGAAAGTAAACTTAAAGTTTATTTATGGGGTTGGGCAATAAAGAGTCACTAGTAGTTATTACATCCCAGTAAGAATAGAATTAATTTGGGCGAAAAATGGGAGTTTAAAAAAGGTACCAAAAAATATATACAAAATAATTTTTATAAAAATATAGAAAAAATTATTAAACACAAAATTTTCTTTAAACTCTCAATACACATTTAGACATAGCATATCATTTAGAGATCACGTGCAACCACTTAAAGTTTACTCCTCCATAATGTTATATTATTCAATAACAATTGCTGTTTAACCACCTTACGGGACTCATTACATTTATTGTCATACCTGAAGGACGTTTGGGCCACCTAGAATTCTGTCCAAAAACTCCAAGTTAGCAATCCCTATATTCTAGCTTGTTGCTCGTATATGAAAATCATTGGATGCTCACTCTCTGCATTACAGGAATGGTTTTCATCCCCCAGCAACAAAGCAGGACACGAAGAATGCAAACTCAATGAAAGTTTAAAAGAAAAAAAAGAAGTATTGCCAAAGCTTTTTTGGCTATGTTTCCCTTCTGGGTCACAGGAGTGCACTTATTTTTGCTCCTCTGTGACCCAGTGTTATCCGGCATTAGGCATTAATCATCAGGCATTAGAAGGATTCAGACAACAATGTGCTGACCATTAGATGGCTCAGCCTTTCAGCCCGCTGCTTCCACCCCCTCCACAGCCCATCGCTCCATTGAGTGCTCAAAGGGCAGAGCAGAGACTGACAGTCACTGCTCTCTGCTCAGAGCAGACCGAGAACTGAGCGGTCATGTGGTCACTTTGGTGCCATATTGCAGCCATGAGTATGTATGTTTTGCTTATCTAGCCCACACTTCTCCTTTAATTATTGGACAACTGACCCGGAACAAGTATATAAATAAGGACTTTTGACTTTCCAAAGTGGTTTTCTTATTCAGGGTAGGTGACTTAGTATTAAAGCCAGAGGGTTTGCATAACTAGCATTTTCAGAAGACAGACAGCAATAGAAATCCCTCTATTTCTCTCATGACATCCGTAATACAGGCACTTTGGTAGAATTATAAACAATATCTAATTACATCCAGCCCAAGCCAATTCTGACACTTGGCTCCTACATTACATTAAAATTACTCAGAACCCCCAAACATTATATATAGTTTTTTTTTAGCAGAGACCCTAGGGCAGTGGTGGCAAACCTTGGCACTCCAGATGTTTTGGAACTACATTTCCCATGATGCTCATGCACTCTGAAGTGTAGCTGAGCATCATGGGAAATGTAGTTCCAAAACATCTGGGGTGCCAGGGTTCACAATCACTGCCCTAAGGAATAAAATGGCGGTTGTTGCAACTTTTTATGTCACACAGTATTTTCACAGCAATTTTTCAAACGTGATTTTTTTTTTCGGGAAAAAAAACTGTATAATGAATACAAAAAGAAAAACCAAAAAACAGGTTAGCCTGTTTTTTTTTGTCTATTTTATTTTTACACTTTCTCTTTAATCACTTTTATTTCTATTACAAGGAATGTAAACATCTCTTGTAATAGGAATAGGGAATGACAGGTCCTGTTTACAGAGAGATCTGGGGACCACATCTCTCCTCTAGGCTGGAAAGCCTGAGATAAATAAAATAAAAAGATCTCAGCATTTCCAGCTAACAACACTCCAGAGTTTACATCTGCCGATGCCGTGAGTGACGTCATAACGTTGTGCCCAGCCTCAGAGTCATGATGATGGCCTGGGACCATCTGGTCAGCTCTATGGTAAATGTCTGCTACCGGCCATTCATTCTCCGGCTCGCCGTGTCACGTGATGCCGATGCGCGTGACTGGCGGCCGCGATGTCTGCCAGTTACCCGTGATCGGCAGTGACAGAGCAGGGACGTGGAGCTCTGTGTGTAAACACAGAGCTCCACGTCCTGTCAGGGAGAGAGGGGACCGATGCTGTGTCCCTTGTACATAGGGACACAGATCGGTCACCTCCCCCAGTCAGTCACCTCCCCCCACAGTAAGAATCACTCACAGGGAATACATTTAACCCCTTCCTCGCCCCCTAGTGTTAACCCCTTCCCTGTCAGTCACATTTATACAGGAATCAGTGCATATTTATAGCACTGTTCGCTGTATAAATGTGAATGGTCCCAAAATTGTGTCAAAAGTGTCTGATATGTCCGCCGCAAAATCGCAGGCCTGACAAAAATCGCAGATCGCCGCCATTATTAGTAAAAAAAAAAAAAAATCATAAATAAATCTCCTATTTTGTAGGCGCTATAACTTTTGCGCAAACCAAACAATATACGCTTATTGTGATTTTTTTTGCCAAAAATATGTAGAAGAATACGTATCGGCCTAAACTGAGAAAAAAATATATATATTTTTTTTTAAAAATGGGATATTATAACAAAAAAGTAAAAAAATATTGAGTTTTTTCCTAAATTTTCAGAATTTTTTTGTTTATAGCGCAAAAAATTAAAACCGCAGAGGTGATCAAATACCACCAAAAGAAAGCTCTATTTGTGGGAAAAAAAATGATGAAAAAATATAATTTGGGTACAGTGTTGTATGACCGCGCAATTGTCATTCAAAATGTGTCAGCGCTGAAAGCTGAAAATTGGTCTGGACAGGAAGGGGGTTTAAGTGCCCAGTAAGGAAGTGGTTAATAATATATTATTATTAATAATAATACAAAGTAAATAACCATATCAAATGCATTGATTCTTTAAAAGTCTTGTTTCCAGGTATGATATATAAATTGGAATGCTATATTGTTCCACTACTACACTCCACTACACAATGGTTATGCTTTACTGCTCCTAGTATAATTTACCATGGTGGCCATTGCATTTATTTCAGCAAAAGTGGGGGGGGTAAATAAATGAGGCTAGTGCTTCTTTGTATGAAAGCCACAGCTCTAACATCTGCAGCAGGATGAAGGTATAGGAAGAGCTGTATTATTCAGCATAAAGCAAAATTTACAGTAAAAAATATATACTGTTTGAAATATATAGCGGCAATCCAGCCCTGGCATACACTTTAGCATAGGTAATGCTACAATTCAGATAAAAAAAAAAATCTACTTAGAATTCAGCTTTAAATAAACAATACAATCTGTGCAGTGAGTGGGTCCCACGGCTCTCCTTGTCACTGCCTCCAGTATTTAGACTCTTGCATCCATCTTCTCCTGAGGATTCCCATCATGGTTGGGTATTAATAAGAAACAAATACACCTCCTGCTTGGTCTGGCTTTGCCTTTTAATGGAAATCCATTTTGGTTTACATTTATAGCCATGTAAATATGAATGCGAGCCAGTAGAGTTTAGTGAAAATATTGTAATCGATATGTGAAAGGGATTTAAAAAGCATGCTTTCCTTTATGGTTGTAACTTCCCTATGCACATTTGTTCAGTCGCAGTTACATACACGTGCTTTTCTGCTTAAAGGGGTTGTAAAGGTCCATTTTTTATTTTCTAAATAGGTTCCTTTAAGCTAGTGCATTGTTGGTTCACTTACCTTTTCCTTCAATTTCCCTTCTAAGGGGCTAGATTCAGGTAGGGGCGCGCATTGTTACGGCAGCGCAGCGTATCGTATTTACGATAAGCCGCCGTAAGTTAGAGAGGCAAGTGCTGTATTCACAAAGCACTTGCCTCCTAAGTTACGGCGGCGTAGCGTAAATGGGGCCGGCGTAAGCGCACGTAATTCAAATGAGGATGAGGGGGCGTGTTTTATGTTAATTTTTTGTGATCCGACGTAATTGAAATTTTTCCCGAACGGCGCATGCGCCGTCCATGGAATTTCCCAGTGTGCATTTCTCCAAAGTACGCCGCAAGGACGTCATTGGTTTCGACGTGAACATAAATTACGTCCAGCCCTATTCGCGAATGACTTACGCAAACAACGTAAAAAATTCAAAATTCGACGCGGGAACGACGTCCATACTTAACATTGCGTACGCCTCATAATAGCAGGAGCAACCTTACGCCGAAAAAGCCTAACGTAAACGACGTAAAAAAATAGCGCCGGGCCTACGTAAATTTGTGAATCAGCGTATCTAGGTCATTTGCATATTCTACGCCGAAAACGACGGAAGCGCCGCCTAGCGGCCAGCGTAAATATGCACCCTAAGATACAACGGTGTAAGAGACTTACGCCAGTCGGATCTTAGGCTAATGTCGGCGTATCTCGCTTTCTGGATACAGAAAGAAGATACGCCAGTGCAGCTTTGAATTTACGCGGCGTATCTATAGATACGCCGGTGTAATTCAATGCTGAATCTAGCCCTAAATGTTTTTTTTCCTTTGATTTCTTTGTCTGAATTGCTCACTTCCTGTTCCTCCTCAGTAAGCTGTTCTGGCTGACTAACCACCGCTCGGATGATGGGGGCAAGCTTACTCAAGAGAAATAGGAAGTGAGAAATTCAGACAAAGAAACAAAAACATTTAGAAGAGGAATTGAAGGAAAAGGTAAGTGAACCAACAATGCACTAGCTTAAAGAAACCTATTTAGAAAATAAAAAACAAATCTTTACAACCCCTTTAACTACTTGCCGACGTAGAACAGTTCTACGGCGGCAGGTCGGCTCCCCTGCGCGAGAGCCCGTAGCTCTACGTCGGCTCTTGAAGCGGCCACTTGGGGCCCCCTGCTCGTCCCTGACTCCTGTGCGCGTGCCCAGCGGGCGCGATCGCAGCCGAGCACCCGCGATTGCTCATTAGAGAGCGAGGACCGGGAGCTATGTGTGTAAACACACAGCTCCCGGTCCTGTGAGGGGAGAAATGCCTAACTGTCTGTTCATACAATGTATGAAAAGCGATCAGTCATTTTCCCTATTGAGGCCACCCCCCTACAGTTAGAACACACCCAGGGAACATACTTAACCCCTTCCCTGCCAGTGGCATTTTTATAGTAATCCAATGCATTTTTATAGCACTGATCGCTATAAAAATGCCAATGGTCCCAAAAATGTGTCAAAAGTGTCCGAAGTGTCCCCCATAATGTCGCAGTACCGGAAAAAAAAAAAAAAATCGCTGATCGCCGCCATTACTAGTAAAAAAAAATATGAATAAAAATGCCATAAAACTACCCCCTATTTTGTAAACGCTATAACTTTTGCGCAAACCAATCAATAAACGTCTATTTTGTTTGGGAGCCACGCCGCACGACCGCGCAATTGTCAGTTAAAGCGACGCAGTGCCGAATCGCAAAAAGTGCTCTGGTCTTTGACCAGCAATATGGTCCGGGGGTTAAGTGGTTAATACCCACAGATGAGATTGTGGTTTACTTTTCCTTTAACGCAGTGCTAGTGGATCTGCTTAAACCCATATGATTCACTAAAACAACATGTACTCTTAGTGGCCTATCCTGTAACTAATATGTCAGCTATTATTCAGCAACAATGCTGACTACACTATTATGCTGCGTACACACGATCAGACATTCCAACATCAAAACCATGGATTTTTTTTCCGACGGATGTTCGCTCAAACTTGTCTTGCATACACACGGTCACACAAATTTTGTGTGTCAAGAATGCAGTGACATATATAACACTACGATAAGCCGAGAAAAATTAAGAATTTTTGTGCGTTGAATTGTGTACACAGTCAGAATTTCCAACAAGAATTTTTGCTGTTGGAAAAATTGAGAACCAGCTCTCAAATATTTGTTGTCGGAAATTCCGACAGCAAATGTCCAATGGAGCATACACGTGGTCAGATTTTCTGACAACAAGCTCACATTGAACCTTTGTTGTTGGAAATGTGTACACAGCATTAGCCTGCATTCACACCTGAGCAGAGTGAATTCTTGATGATTTTGAAGTATTTTTTTTAGGTGTTTTATAGGTTCTTTTTTTACAAGCATTTTTGCATGTTCCAAAACGCTGGTAATATAGTCAAAATACTCAGTCAGTCAGATTAGTCTGCCATGATTTGCCCTCGGTAAAGCCATGCTGCTTTGGGTCCAGCAAGCTGTGTATTTTTAGGTGATCAATGATCCTTATTTTCAGGAGTGATTCCATTGACTTGACTACAATTGATGGTAAACTCACTGGCCTGAAATTGCCAGCTTCTACCTTGCTGCCCTTCTTGTGAATAGGTACAGTATTAGCTGTCCGCCAGTCATGGGGAACCTTTCCTGTTAGAAGGAATTGATTAAAAAGATCTTTTAATGGTCCAACAACTATATCTCAAAGTTATCTTAGAACTCTGGAATGAATACCATCAAGGCCCATTGTTTTGTTAAGCTTTAATCAAGCCAGTTCCTCTGCCAACTCTGTCTCCAGAAATTCTAGAAATGAACAGTCATTACCAAAACCAATAGGATTCCCCAACGTGTGATTGTTATTGCAATTTATTTCTGAGAAGACTGAGCAGAAGGAATTGTTTAAATGGCTTGCTACAGCCTGGTCTCCCTCAACACATGTGTGTTGTGCCCGGTTTTTATTTTTGTGATCCCATTGTATTTTTTCCTTCTATCACTAATGTACCTAAAAAGATTTTATCTCCTTTCTTAATAGACTTAGCAATTTCCTCCTCTTTCTGTGCTTTGGCAGCACTAATAATGTGTTTGGCCTCCCTTGGTCTATTTTTATACTCTTCTCTGCCTGCTACACCTCCTCTTTTCTTCTAGAATCTTCTATATGCCAATTTCTTTCCTTTACTATCCTACTTGCCTCTTTAGTGAACCCTATTGTTTCTTTCTTCCATTAATAGTTGCTAAACTTGCCTGACATATAATCTAGTTGACTCCAGGATGGTAGACTTTAAAAGTGCCCACTGATTACTTACCCCTGGCATTTTACTTCAACCTTTCAGTATTTTTTTTAGAAACATCCCAATTTCAGCAAAATTTGTCCTTTTAAATTCTAAAACTTTTTCACAAGAGCTTCAAAAGGATGCCACTGAAGTCTTCCACTCCTCCATGACGACATCATGGAGCTGGATGTTAGAGACCTTGCGCTCCTCCACCTTTCGTTTGAGGATGCCCCACAGATGTTCAATAGGGTTTAGGCCTGGTGACATGCTTGACCAGTCCATCACCTTTACCCTCAGCTTTTTTTTAGCAAGGCAGTAGTCATCTTGGAGGTGTGTTTGGGGTCGTTATGTTGAAATAGTGCCCTGCGGCCCAGTCTCCGATAGGAGGGGGATCATGCTCTGCTTCAGTATGTCACAGTACATGTTGGCATTCATGGTTCCCTTGATGAACTGTAGCTCCACAGTGCCGGCAGTACTCATGCAGCCCCAGACCATGACACGCCCACCACCATGCTTGACTGTAGGCAAGACACCTTTTTCTTTATACTCCTCACCTGGTTGCCGCCACACACACTTGACACTATCTGAACCAATAAGTTTATCTTGATCTCATCAGACCACTGGACATGGTTCCAGTAATTCTGGAATGACAGCCATGCAGACAAACTTGATTGATGCAGTGTGTGGCGTATGGTCTAAGCACTGAAAGGCTGACCCCCCCACCCCTTCAACCTCTGCAGCAATGCTGGCAGCCCTCATATGTCTAATTCCCAAAGACAAACTCTGTATATGATGCTGAGCATGTGCACTCAACCTCTTTGGTTGACCATGGTGAGGCCTGTTCTGAGTGGAACCCGTCCTGTTAAACTGCTGTATGGTCTTGGCCAGCGTGCTTAAGCTTAGTTTCGGGGTCTTGGCAACCTTCTTACAGCCTAGGCCATCTTTATGTAGAGAAACAATTCTTTTTTTCAGATCCTCAGAAAGTTCTTTGCCATGAGGTGCCATTTTGAACTTCCAGCGACCAGTAAGAGAGTAAAAGCAATAACACCAAATTTAACACACCTGCTCCCCTTCACACCTAAGACCTTGTAACACTAAAGGGTCACATGACACCGGGGAGGGAAAATGGCTAATTGTGCCTAGTTTGAACATTTTCCTAGGTTCCAGGGGTGACGAGGGATCAGGCTTTTCTTGTGACAGTTGAAAAAAGATACAGAGAATAATTTAGAAATAACATTACCTTATTCCACAAATTTAAATTTTACAGAAACTTGTAACATGACTACAAAATATATACATAGGCAGCAATATGCTTACCTTCTGTGAATGTTTGCCAAACATTTTATCTTCTTCACTAGAGTCAAATATTTCAAATGTTTTTGAAAGACGAGGATCTTTGTTTTCCCCTTGAGCAGACTTTTCCTTTACATTGGTTAACATCATTTCGAGAACCGATGGAGAACCTTCTTCACTGACATGTAATTCAGTGTTCCCATGGCCATCATTGTCTCCAATCTTGAGATCTAAATGAGATGTATCCCCCAAAAACATTAAATTGTTTAATAATATTTTATGTGACCAATGTTATAATCTCATGGGTTATTTTCCTGAAGGCTCACATTTTCATTCAAAGGGTAACTCCACTTTTGTGTGAAAAAATTATTTTAAAAAAACAAGTTGCCATTATGATTTAAAAAGAGTAAACACAGTTGATTGATAGCAAATGGTATCAGGCAAACACTAACCATGAGTGAAAGAAAAGTTTTTATGTTATCATTCATATTCTCTGTAAAATGGGCAAGAAATCACAAATTCTGCCAGGGTATGTAAACTTATAAGCACAACAGTACAATAACGACACAAGCCATATTGTAATGTAACATTATTAAAATGACCTTTCCTTTGCAATCGGCAGTGCTGTAATTTTCTGTAAAATGCAATCAATGCAATATAGAAATTTGGGGGAGTTCTGTACACGGATGGTGTACAGATCACCCCCCCCCCCTCCCCCGAAATTTAAATTTCCTGCTTCTGCAATTGGCTCACTGATTTTCCCAGAAGTCTGCGCTAGGATAAAAATCTGATTTTGTGCATCTGCAACAAACATTTCAATTGTGGTGAGATACTCCCAAACGGTTATTCATGTCTAAGCCTAGGTTCACACTGCTGCGAATTCAAAATCGCGGTAAAATGCGCAATTTTACCGCGATTTTGCGGCTGCGATTTTGCCGCGATTTCGGCCGCAATTTAATGTAAATCGCGGCTCGAAACCGCAAAAAGTAGTACAGGAACTACTTTTTGAAATCGCAGATGCGGCGTCGCACTGATTAGGACAGTGCCATTGCCGACAATTGCCGCCGATTTGAGATGCGATTTGACATGTCAAATCGCATCTCAACTCATTCCAAATCGTACCCAGTGTGAACCAGGGCTAAAGGTATGCAGACCTTGCCACTTTTCTAATTAGAGTCCTCATGTAGCAGATGATCACTAATCAAAAATTCACTCCCATTCACATCCACTTTGCACATGAACACAGACAAACAGCGATTTCTTCAGAACAAAGGGTAGGAATCTGCAATCAAGTTTGTTAAAGTCCCTGCAATGAACATAGATCACCCAGAGGGAATGATTTTGGATCTGTTTTTTAAAGAAGTATAGCCAAAGCTTTTTTGGCTGTATATTTCCTATGGATCACAGGTTTGCAATTTGTTCCGACATCATAGAGCCGGCCCAGGCCATATGGTCAGGATCTACCCAGATGCCTGGACCAGCTGCTTCTGCCTTCTCCATAGCACACTGCTCCAGTAAACCCTGAAGGGGCAGAGCCGGCAAAAAACTAAAAGATTGCCAGTAAATCACTAGGGTATAAACGCTGCAAAGCAAAGCTCAATGTATGAGCAAGCACAGCGTCCCTTAAACACTTTCTGTCGGGTGTCATATGACATCCTGGACTTTGAGCGGGGATATCTGAATGCAGCTACAGGCATCATTTAAATATCGTCTTTTAGAGCCAGCGATTCCATATACCATAAGAATGATCATAGCGACTTTTCCACCCCGGATGTTTGTCATAGAGATTTCCAGTGTACCACATGGACCACACCTCTCTATGTTCGTCAGAGGCCGGGCGTGATGTTATGAGGTCACGCTCGTGCTCTGCATTCAAAAAAATGGCGCCGCCTCGGCTGGTAAGCCGGGATCGTTTTTTATTTTTATTTTTTTTATTTTAGGCTTCCCAGCCTAGAGGTGAGATGTGGGGTCTTATTGACCCAATATCTCACTGTAAAGAGGACCTCACATGACATATTCCTATTACAAGGGATATTTAAATTCCTTGTAATAGGAATAAAAGTGATAAAAAAAAATTCAAGTAATAAAGTAAAATTAAAAAAAAAATTTAAAGCGCCCCTGTCCCTGTGACCTCGCATGCAGAAGCGAACACATACGCAAGTCCCGCCCACATTGGAAGAGGTGTTCAAACCACACATGTGAGGTATTGCCACGAATGTTAGAGCGAGTGCAATAATGTGTGTCTTCACAGCACAGGAGTTCCCACTGGATACAGGGCTGTGGAAGGATATATTTAGTGAAGTTAGGTATAGATAACACAGTCTCAGTATCACCGATAGCGGCCCATAGTGAAATATAGGATTAATAAACTAGGCATGGCCATCAAGAGTTCACTATAAATATAAAAGTGTGACACTAATAAAGTAGATTGTGGACCGGCAGGTCTGCTCACCCGTGATGACAGGAGATGACCTGCTCACTCATTCAGGCAATGTTTGCCTGGAAAGCAATAAAGAGTTTCTGGTTTAAGGATTCAACCAGGGCCAGAAAGGGGTTACCAGGTAGTCTTGTATATTAGGAGGTATCACTCAGTAAATATTTCCTTCTCATACATCTCATTGTGCATCCATACTACATTACCCCCTTGTCACTTCTTCTTTGCCTGTTGTAAATTCATGAGGTGCCTGTCTCTACTCAGAGGGTAGATTGTCTAGACCACATCTTGACCAGTACATTTTCCTTAGATCCTCTTTGACAAGATCAATGAAAATTTTGATCCAATGGTTTTTATGCAGGGGAGGCATTTTAGTAGATTTGATAGATTGGAATTTCTGGCTAAAAATGAGAATGAAAGTTGAATGCTTCCCTACCCCCTCCCATTCCTCTTTAAATAAATGTTAATATTTTTTAGATATATTAATAACATCAAGCTTTCTGTTGATCTTCTGCTGTCTATTTTCACCATTTTTATTTATGTTAATATAGTTTTAATGTTTGATGCATGACAACCAGCAGCAATTCACTAGTATGTAGTGTTGATGGTGAGGGTGACATCTAGTGGCGAAAGGTACAAATGCATCCCTTTTTTAGGGTATAAATACATGACCACTACTAGCCCCCCTCCCGCCCCCCATCCCAGAAGAAGCTCATGCTGATTGGGCGAAACATGTCGTCTGTCATGACACCACGTGCGTGAGGCTCCGACGTCACCCTTGATGCAATTTTGCATGTCTGCACCATGGACTTCTTGAGAACTGCAGTATCCATCTAGACCTGCCGAGTTGCTGTTATGGAGACCAGACCAGACGAGTGGCTGTCGCTCCAGACCCAGAGGAAGACCGTATCTACTATCCCTACCCCCGATTGACTCTCAGTGCATTGCCTGGATGAGTGAGCAGGCCATCTCCTGTCATCACAGATGCAAGTCTATGTTGCCAAAGGATGGGTGAGCGGACCTGCCAGTCCACGATCTACTTTACTAGTGCCACACTTTTACATTCATAGTGAACTCTTGATGGACATGCACAGTTTATTAACCCTATATTTCACTATGAGCCGCTATCAGTGATACTGAGACTGTTATCTGTACCCAACTTCACTGAATATATACGTCCACAGCCCTGTATCCAGTTGGAACTCCCATGTTGTGAAGACACACAGAACAGCATACTGTGATTAAGTGCTTGCTGTTTATAAAACAGTGATCCAAGGATCCTTTTTTGACCGATATACTCATGGAGTCACACATCCACACATTTGCTTATATGAGTTTGAAATCTGGGCAATAACTTTAATAATTGATCAGACATCTTTTTTGAAGACTTGGCTTTTTATGCAAGCCTTCCCTGCGTACCCTTTTTAAATTTCACCCTCTTTGCTGCTCCTTGCAGCTCCTAGTTTCCGGGTCTCTCTTCCCCAGGAACTCTGCTAACCGTGTCGGGACCCTTCGGGGTAAGACCGCACTATATTAAAGATACGTCTCAACTCAACATCTTATGGCTCTTTATTTCACTTCACAAAGCCAGGTTACTACTCGATGGGCTATGATTGTGATACGAGTTTGTTAGTAGTTCTGAATGTTGCAGCTTCATTTTGATTAGACAACTTTGTCTTTTTTTAAATCTTTTGTCTGCGATGCTGGTGGTGGGAATTTTTTACCCAGTTTTTTTTTATCACTATTTATCATTGTGTATTAAAGTTCCCTGATCTAAAGTTGCATGGTCCTTAGAAATCTCTTTTAGGTGGGGTACTTCCCCACCTTGTTTTTTTTATTTTTTTATAAAAAACAGCATTTTTGCTTGCACATGATTGGATCATAGAAATCAGCAGAGCTCCCCCTCATTTCAAAGCTTCCCTTCAGATCTAGAGCAAAAGCACTTGCAGTGCACAGTAGGTTTGCCTTTAGAAAATCAACCTCAATGGGGTCGATTTACTAAAGGCAAACCCACTTTGCACTACAAGTTCACTTGGATGTGCAGTCACTGTAGATTGTTGTAGATCTAAAGTGAAGCTCTGAAACGAGGGGAAGCTTTGTTGATTTTATCATCCAATCATGTGCAAGCAAGAATGTTGTTTTACATTTTCCTTGCATGTCCCCCTCAGATCTACAGTGACTGCCCTCCCAAGTGCACAAGTGCAAAGTGGATTTGCCTTTAGTAAATGACCTCCAATGTGGTCTATGCAGGACTTTCGGGAAAATAGTTGATCTGTCAGGTTGAATAATGCTTGCTTAGGGTTTATTCCAATTCATGTTTATACACTATTCACTTTAACAAACAGTTGAAAATCACCATAATTGAAAAAGTGGCAGTTTTAAAACTGAAAACTGTTACTACCTTTTAGAACACTGCGATACAAAACTAGTGCACATACAAACCCCATGTAAGCTTTTACGTATGAGCAAAAATTAAAAAGAAAATGTTTATTTAGCTTCTGTGAGGATGTTTCAAGATGAATCTGGCATGCCAGCTATGCTCCAAAAATATAAATGCAAAGGCCTACTTGTAAGCTGAGCACGCTTTTCAATCAAGACATTGGACATCAAACTAAACAGAACAAGTGGTTTATTGACGGATTATTGATGGACTATGCTTGAAAATGCTTTATGGGTATTAAAAGAAGATCAATGGCTAAAAGTCTTTTGTTTACTTATTTTTTAATTCTGTCTAGGATTAGAAATGATTTTTTTTCATTTATTTTTTTATTTGAAACGAAAAATCCGTAAAGTTTATACAATGCATTTTCATGCAGCCCTCGGCTTATTTGGTACAACTTAATGTGTTATGTTAGATAGTAGCAGGAAAACCTAATTCTAGAACGTGCTTTAACAAATAAAGCACATTGTATTGCATTTGAATTCCAACAGAACATGGTCATTCAAATCCATTTGACAGCAGTGCCCCTGCTTTTTAGCGCTCCTCTTTTGAACACAATACCATTTCATATGGTGAGTTTATTTATACAAGAGTTCTGCAGGCCTGGTCTGGGTCTATACTCAGGCCCAAACCCTCTGCATTCTGTTGTTACCTTATTATGTCTGTTTTTGATACCTACCTCTTATGTTTCAGTTCCTAGCTCCCGATGAAGCGGACCAGCTCCGCGAAACTAGTAGAGCCAATTGCGGAACACTGTACATGGTCAAAGGATTGAACCACGAGTGGACCAGTGCGAACCAAAGTTCTTCAGTGATCTATACCAACTAATTCACTCAGCACGGCCCATTGCCTCTGGTTCCAAACAATCCGATACATGTTTTAAGAATCCAATTTATTTATTGTTTTGTCTATATTGTTATGTGGTTATTGAATTTAAAAATTTTGTATTTTTATATAAAAAGTGCCTACAAAGTCCATTTTTTCGCTCCCCCCCTCTTCTCAATATATTTCAGGATGTGGCACTATGCTATTTAAGGATGTATTGGTTGCCATCCAAGGGCAAAGCAACCTAACTTTTACAATAGCAGGTTATATTAGATTGATATTCAATTATGTCAGCAAGGCGATATAGCAATCCATGTAGATCAGGCTTGCGTGTTCGCTAAACATGCTACATACACATATGCTAAATTCTGTTATATTACAGTAACAGGCCTCTGAGCCAAACCTTCTTATCCTATAGGGCAAAGCAGAAATGATTGTGTAAATCATTGCAGTCAATGTCAAATGCAGTTATCAAACCTGATATCTAAAATAGGAGGCAATGTGGAGGTAGAGCAGTTTTCAGTGATAGGCCAATTCTTCAGATTTTTAGTCTTTTCAATTTTGTCAAAAGCAACCTAATCTGTCCTGCTAGAACACTTCTAAGCAAACAAGTATGTTTTATGCACAAATGCTTTATTGTAAAAAAATCACAAAGCCCGATCCTCAACCCTATTAAACACAAATTGCAAGCCTTCTTGTCCAACGTCAAAACCTTCCCTAACAAATGCTCTTTGGGCTGAAGATGCACACATTTCCCCAGACACAGTGCACACTGGGTCACATTCCCAAAGACAATTCTGTGGAAAGCCTTCCTAAGAAAGCAAAGGCCGTTATACAGTAAAACAGTGAATTGGATGTGACCTGGCACATATGGAGACCTCCATCCCTAAATTAATTTATAGAAAAGGAGAACTGTGGGACTTTAAATGAGGCACTGCCATGTCAGATAGGAACAAAAGCGACATAAAATTGAAGTTACAGTACACGATTTATTTTTACAATCTAAAATTCATATCAGATTTTTTTTTTTTAGTTCCAATAATTTTTATTGAAGATAACAGACATCAAAAAGAAAAAGAAAGAAAATCAATGTCATTCACAAAGACAGTACAGTCCATATCCAGGGGTGTAAACCTCCTAAACCTTTCACCAACGACATAAGTGAGTATAATAGGCCAACAACAGCCGTCCACAAGCAATGCGAATCGACCCATCATAGAACAGTTAGCCACCCTAGAAAATCTCTGAGGAAATGCCCCAACGGGTCAGGCGCAGCGATTGCCATCCCCCGAGAAGCCCCAACGGGATCACACTGCCTCTCGGGTCATATCAGATTTTTTAAGAAATACTTTGTATCAAGTAGATAGGTAGTCACATGACTTACACTAAATATGCTGCTCAAAGCATGCAATACCGTTAAGAAATAGACATGATAAATGTACATGATAAAATAAATTGGTTGAGAAACATAATAAGAACAGGTAACTCTTGGCATCTAGTAGCACTCGACGCGTTTCTTGGCATTTCAGTCCTGATGAATGGTTGCAATGCCAAGAAATGCGTCAAGTCCTACTAGATGCCAAGAGTTATTTTATCATGTACATTTATCATGTCTATTTCTTAACTGTATTGCATGCTATGAGCAGCATATTTAGTGCAAGTCATGTGACTACCCATCTATTTGATACAATGTATTTTTTAAAACATCTGATATGAATTTTAGATTGTAACAATAAATCATGTACTGTAACTTCAATTTAATGTCAATTTTGTTCCTATCTGGCATGGCGGTGCCTCATTTAAAGTCCCACAGTTCTATTTTTCTATAAAAGCTGTTATACAGTAGCGGGGGACTCCATAGAAATGCTCATGGCTTTGGAATGGGACATCCAAAAAACTCATAAGAGTGATGGTCAAGTTTGCACACAATTTTCTATATTATGTAGGTGTTTCTTCATTCATTTTCACTTTCCAGGACCAATCCCCAATAATTCCTTTCCATTCATTGTTCCATCTCTGCATATTAATGAGTAGAGTATTGCACACAATGCACTCTTTACAGTTACCAGGGTGAACTCATACCAGTATATTCCAATTAAGAACTAAAATTAATAATATTACTATTTTTTTTTTTTAGTCCCTATACACACACACAACCATCACTGCCCTCCACTCTATCTTGCTTATCTACCTTTCAGCAAAAATATAATTATATTTTACAGCATGATGTTTCTTAAACCTGGGGAAAGCACAGCTGTGTTCTATCAGGTACAGTAAAGTATTTTCCCTATTTCACAGAAAACGATTTTCCATATCCCATGCACTGACACAATCAATCCATAGCGCGTCATTTAAGGACTAGGTGAGTCAGATGCAATAGTGCACACAGCTGGGCTCCTTTCTTTCAAGACACACTTGGACTTATGAAGTCTTCCTTAAGCTGAAAAGATGTACACTTCACAGAAATCGCTCAATAAAACTGCATTTAGGAAGAACATGAATAATGACCAAACTGTAGTTTCCAAGCAGGAACGGTGTCACAATTAAAAGTGTCAAGTTAATCCATGCACTCTAGCTGGGAAAGCTGTACACTGCAAGCAGTTTATTGGCAGGGGTTCCCAACAACAATGCTCACATCCCGTCAATAATTTCTTGCATATCATTGTGTTTTAAGATTTACTTGTATTTTCATTTTCAAAGACCCTCTGGCTTTACTGAATGTGTATCCCTATTGCAGACCATACACACAATACATTTGTTCAGTATAACAAATGTAATAAAAGAATCATGTCTCTTGGAAACCAACTTTACTAATTAGGCAGCTCAATTAATAAAAATGTTTTTTTATTAATAATAAACAATCAGTTCTTAATGCATCTCTTCAGGGCTGGTCATCTCTCCCTATCCGCAGGTAACCATTCTCATCAGCCTGTCACTGCTTTGTACAGGCTGAGTGGCCACAACTGTCTGGAACCACTTGTGAATCCAGCCAAAAGAATCCTGAGATTCTTGCTTGCGGAATCTGCTGCCAACCTAACCTGTAAAAATCAGGCTTAACCCCCCCTGACGGTAAACCCGAGCGTGACTCGGGGTTGGTTTTTCATGTTAGGATCGGTAACCCCGAGTCACGCTCGGGCTGGACGGGCTTACCTTTCGCTGGATCCACAGGCTTGGTTTACTTACCTTGTCCCTGGATCCAGCGATGCCACCCCGCTGTGTGAGCGAGCGGGACCTCCTCGCTCGATTCACAGTCCCCGTGTGCCGCCGATCTCCGTTCCCTGCGACGTTACGACGCACAGGGGCGGAGAACGGCGCCAAATTCAAAAAAGTAAACAAACACATTACATACAGTATACTGTAATCTTATAGATTACAGTACTGTATGTAAAAAAAATACACACCCCCCTTGTCCCTAGTGGTCTGCCCAGTGCCCTGCATATACTTTTATATAATAAAAAATGTCATTTCTGCCTAAAAACTGTAGATTGTCCAAAAGTGTCCCTTTATGTCAAAAATGGTTTTAGATCAGCTAGAAAACAGCGATAATAAATTATAATCACTTGCAGAAATGTGCGATAGCGATTTGCGGGGAAATTCGTCATAAAAAAAAAAAAAAATGACAGCGACAATTCTGCAACTGCAAATTTCAGTGATTTTGAGTTGATTACATTATTGAATAATTTTTATTATAATTATATTATTATTTGTTATAATTATTTATTATATTATAATTTATAATTTTGTTTTAAAAAAAAAAAAATCATACCCGGGATGCCTAGAAGACTCTTGCTTGGTCAGATTTAAGTGAGTTATTTCTAAAAATTACAGGCCTACAGTATAAAACGCCAATTTCCTTGCAAAATAATTGTACCGCTTTTGGTACGTAATTCCAGACAGAATCATACCGCCAGGGAGGTTAAGGGAGATTTTTGTTCTGGTAACTATTGTCACAGCAAACCTTTCAATAGGGACACATGTTCCCATGACATTTTTTTAAAGAGAGGGATTCCCCCAATTGGGGAGATATCCCCTTATATACTGTTGCATATATAGGACAGGGAATTGAGGAAAAATTCCCCACAGGCAACCAAAAAAAAAAAAAAGCAACCTTTCCCTACTCCATCTAAAACAGAACAAAAAAGTTTGATCTTCAAATATACTTTAAGACCCCTTTCACACTGAGGCGTTTTTTTTTTCAGGCACTAAAGGGCTAAAAATAGCGCTTATAAAGCGCCTGAAAACGCCTCCCCTGTCACCCCAATGTAAAAGCCTGAGTGCTTTCACACTGTTGTGCAGCGCTGGCAAGATGTTAAAAAAAAGTCCTGCAAGCAACATCTTTGGGGCGGTGGAGGAGCGGTGTGTATACACACCGCTCCTCGCGGTGTGTATATATACCGCGAGGTATACACCGCGATTACAATCAATTTAAAAGATATAGAGCGAGAATACAAAACAGCAGCATATGCGGATGATCTCTTATTTTTTCTAACACGGCCCCTGGTCTCAATTCCGAACCTCTCTAAAGCCTTTAAAATGTTTAGCTATATTTCCAATATGAAAATCAATTATTCTAAGTCAGAAGCTCTTAATCTCACATTGCCCACTGACACCCTAAAAAGCGCACGTGGCTCCAGCTTGTTTAAGTGGGTAACCTCATCTATCACCTATCTAGGAATAAAACTTGCGGCCAGATTTAGGGACATTTATAACATTAATTTTACCCCTTTGTTAAACAAAATTCAAGTAGATCTTAAAGGCTGGATGTCTCTAGACCCTTCTCCTGGTTTGGCAGAGCTGCTATCCTGAAGATGGTAATTTTACCGAGAATTTTATATCACTTCCATACCCTACCCATTCCACTCCCAGGTTTTTTCTTTAAACGACTCCAATCTATTATACGCACGTTTATTTGGAAGGGACAAAAACCTAGGATAAAGCTGGATACGCTTACAAAACCTAAGGAAGAAGGGGGTATAGGTCTACCTGATTTTAAACTTTATCATTCCGGGATACATATAGCTAGAATTTTGGACTGGAATTGTCACAGGGGACAGAAAGATTGGGTCATGCTGGAGGAAATGTCCTCCATATTTCATCTTAGATTCCTACCCTGGATCCCATGGGCGAAGCTGCCGCAGAGCCTGCGGCAGCACCCTTTGGTGGGGACTACGCTTAGAGTTTTTCATACGATCATGAAGTATCATAAATTGTCCTCGTCTCCCGGCCCGCTTACCCCCATTATCCGAAACCCAGATTTTTTGCCCGGGATGGATCTGCATTTTTTTGCACCCACTGACCATTTAACACCTTTTTTTTTGACACATTGTGTAGAAAATAATACACTAAAACATTTTGAGTCCTTAAAACGAGAACTGGACTCTCAGAATCCACTTTCATTTTGGACCTACTGCCAGCTGCATAATTACATACAGGTCTCCCAGACAAAAAAACAGTTCTTTAGATCGTTAACTCCTTTCGAACAAACCTGCCTGGCTGGAGCTCCGGTACCTAGAGCTACCTCACTGGCATACTCATGGCTTCAACTAGACAGGGGGGGTATAGCATCTGGAATACGAGTACAATGGGAGAAGGCCCTGAAAATAGGCATTACTGAGAAGCAGTGGAAACGTGCCTGTGTTTTCGCCCATAAGTGTTCCATTGGCACGAAGATACAGGAAACATCTTATAAGCTTTTAACACAATAGTATCAGATCTTTGCTGGAAATGTGAGCAAGACCAGGGCACTACTATCCATATTAGGAGGGATTGCCCTCGTCTGAGACCCTTTTGGGATAAGGTGGTCGAGTTGATCAGGGTCATTGCGGATACCACAATCTCTCTCACTTCTGCATGTTGCCTACTACATATTGCAGACTGCTCATGGCAGCATTATAAAAAATCACTCACTAGACATCTGCTGAACGCAGCGAAAGTTTTGATCCCCAGACACTGGAAATCGAGGGATACTCCTTTTATTCCCGAATGGCTTAGTGCCATAGAAAATATTTATCAAATGGAGGAAACTGTAGCTATCGCCAGGGAATGGACTAAAAAATGTAATCTGATGTGGTCACCTTGGGTGGCGTTTAGGCATTCGGACCAATACTTGCAATTACAGGGAGTGCAGAATTATTAGGCAAGTTGTATTTTTGAGGATTAATTTTATTATTGAACAACAACCATGTTCTCAATGAACCCAAAAAACTCATTAATATCAAAGCTGAATATTATTGGAAGTAGTTTTTAGTTTGTTTTTAGTTTTAGCTATTTTAGGGGGATATCTGTGTGTGCAGGTGACTATTACTGTGCATAATTATTAGGCAACTTAACAAAAAAAAAATATATACCCATTTCAATTATTTATTTTTACCAGTGAAACCAATATAACATCTCAACATTCACAAATATACATTTCTGACATTCAAAAACAAAACAAAAACAAATCGGTGACCAATATAGCCACCTTTCTTTGCAAGGACACTCAAAAGCCTGCCATCCATGGATTCTGTCAGTGTTTTGATCTGTTCACCATCAACATTGCGTGCAGCAGCAACCACAGCCTCCCAGACACTGTTCAGAGAGGTGTACTGTTTTCCCTCCTTGTAAATGTCACATTTGATGATGGACCACAGGTTCTCAATGGGGTTCAGATCAGGTGAACAAGGAGGCCATGTCATTAGTTTTCCTTCTTTTATACCCTTTCTTGCCAGCCACGCTGTGGAGTACTTTAACACGTGTGATGGAGCATTGTCCTGCATGAAAATTATGTTTTTCTTGAAGGATGCAGACTTCTTCCTGTACCACTGCTTGAAGAAGGTGTCTTCCAGAAACTGGCAGTAGGACTGGGAGTTGAGCTTGACTCCATCCTCAACCCGAAAAGGCCCCACAAGCTCATCTTTGATGATACCAGCCCAAACCAGTACTCCACCTCCACCTTGCTGGCGTCTGAGTCGGACTGGAGCTCTCTGCCCTTTACCAATCCAGCCACGGGCCCATCCATCTGGCCCATCAAGACTCACTCTCATTTCATCAGTCCATAAAACCTTAGAAAAATCAGTCTTGAGATATTTCTTGGCCCAGTCTTGACGTTTCAGCTTGTGTGTCTTGTTCAGTGGTGGTAGTCTTTCAGCCTTTCTTACCTTGGCCATGTCTCTGAGTATTGCACACCTTGTGCTTTTGGGCACTCCAGTGATGTTGCAGCTCTGAAATATGGCCAAACTGGTGGCAAGTGGCATCTTGGCCGCTGCACGCTTGACTTTTCTCAGTTCATGGGCAGTTATTTTGCGCCTTGGTTTCCCCCCCCCCCCTTTTGGCGACCCTGTTGACTATTTTGAATGAAACGCTTGATTGTTCGATGATCACGCTTCAGAAGCTTTGCAATTTTAAGAGTGCTGCATCCCTCTGCAAGATATCTCACTATTTTTGACTTTTCTGAGCCTGTCAAGTCCTTCTTTTGACCCATTTTGGGAAGTTGACTAATAATTATGCACACCTGATATAGAGTGTTGATGTCATTAGACCACACACCTTCTCATTACAGAGATGCACATCACCTAATATGCTTAATTGGTAGTAGGCTTTCGAGCCTATACAGCTTGGAGTAAGACAACATGCATAAAGAGGATGATGTGGTCAAAATACTCATTTGCCTAATAATTCTGCACTCCCTGTAGAGATGAGATGAGATTGCCGTCGTGACTCTGGTCCTTTCCTTTCCACTCTCCCTGGTAATTTAAGATGGGCTGTTTTGAACAGTGTCAGCTTTACCCCCTATTCCCTCCCCCCCCCCTTTTCCATTTTTTTTCTCTCTCTCTCTCTCTTTCTCTTTCTTCTTCCTCTTTCTTCCCTTTTTTTTTCTCTCTTTGCCTTTTCTCCAATTTTCTTCTTAGTATTAGTTAGTAGCGGGCAATATCCTAGGTGTGATGTGCCCTGTGCTATCTTTTGTTATAAGATAAAAAGTTGCTTATTTTCAGAGTACGTATTGTCAGGTTTTGACTATGTGTCTGTGTGCGGTACTCATGTACCCTGGTTGTATTCTGTACTCTGACTCTTTTCTTTTATTTCAAAATAAAACTCATTATATATTAAAAGATATATTTTTTTCGCACAAAAAAATTGCCAATTAAGAAAAATATTCTTTACATTTATTGAGTGGTTTCTTTTTATAATAGGGAGACTCCACATATGCGTTTTACTAGCTGTATTAGCATTTTATAGTGTGAAACATAGACCACAATATGTGTGAAATGTGCATCTGCAAGGCAGCTGTGCAAACTATAATTGTGATACACCATTGTGTATACACCGTTCCTCCACCACCCGTGCAGATTGAAATGTATGGGCTGCCGCTGCTACACCAGCGCTATTATCCCTTTATTTGACCGCTTGCAGAGGTCAAAAGAGCCCCGCTAGCAGCCAGAAAAAGGGCCGCTAAATTGACAATAAAGCGCCACTAAAACGCCACTAAAACTAGTGGCGCTTTATCGCTAATGCGGCTATGCTAAGAATGTAAAAGGGCTCTAAAAGACATTATAAAGTAATATATGTGACACATATCATTCCCTGCTTTAAAGGAAAGGCCCCTAGGAGTATTTGTGTCTAAACTGAAATTGTAGAAAGCACAAAAAATGTAAAAAAGTATTAGGCTGGGTCAGGGATGGACTGGCCATAGGGACTACAGGGAGTTTCCCGGTGGGCCATTTTTTAAAACAGAGATGCTGCTTGGAGGACTTTTTTTAACGCCCTGGCAGCGCCCCAGTGTGAAAGCACTCAGGCTTTCACACTGGGACTGCAGCAGAAGCGTTTTTCAGTCGCTTTACAGGCGCTATTTTTAGCCCAAAAGTGCCTAAAAAACGCCTCAGTGTAAAAAGTGGCCCTACACTCACCCCCTCTCTTTTACACTCACTCTCTTTTTCTTACACTCACCCCCCTCTCACCCCCTTTCCCTCCTCTCACCCCCTTTCCCTCAACACTCCCTCTCTCTCATTCCCCTCTCTCACCCTCTCATGATATACAATAATGGATGTAGGGGTCGTTTGGTGGGCGTGATTTTTCGGGGGGGGGTCAGCATTTTATTGAATTAAAGTGGGCCGGTTTGGATGAAGTCCAGGGCCAAATTTTTGTCCCAGTCCAGCCCTGGGCTGGGTTTACACCATTGCGAATTGGATGCGGGAATCCTGCATCCAAAAGACGCACAGTGTTTTTCTGCAAAATGCACTGGACCTTCTGCGGAGATATGTGAACATGTTACATAGAGAGCCGGTCAAAATCTCCTGCTATTGCGAATTGAATGGGGAATCCCCACATGCAATTCGCAATAGCAGGAGATTTTGACCGGTTCTCTATGGAGCTGGTTCACATATCTCCGCCGCAGGTACGGTGCATTTTGCAGAAAAAACACTGCTTCTCTTTTGGTCTGTTTCAGGTCCGACATCAGCCTAAAATTCAGGCTGAAAATCGGACCTGAAACGGTGAACCAGCATGCACCGGACCCCTGCTATGAGCTGCGTGTGGCTCATAGGTAAACCGAGCCTTAAAGTGGATGTAAGCCCGAAATGTTTTATGTCACAAAGTACAGTATAAGATTTCCTATCATCTGTGCCCAGTCTTGTCACACAGAGTTAATCCAGCTCTGAGCAATCCTCTTTTATTGTTCAGTGAAATAAAACGGACTTACAGAGGAAAACCTTAGTCCATTCCGCCCCCTTGCTGTGAGTAACAGGTTATTTACATATCTCATGCACTAACCTGGAGACAGGCATTCTTTTTAATTATCACCCTCACTCCTTTTCTCAAGTCATGTGGTAACTTTTTTGGATTTTGACTGGATGTTAGTGATCATAGCAGAATTTAGTGTAAGGAATACATAGGAGAAAATGCATGTCAAGGGGAGTGTAGAGGATGGCGGGGAGTCTACTGACATCACGACTCACACAGAGCTCCAGATAACAGATTCACCCACAGAATCTGCAGTTTTTCAGTTCTTATAACAGACAGAGGGGAAACATTTGACATGCAAGGATACATGCAGGAGGCGTGTATATCCATACAGATCAGTATTATGGCAGTAGTTTAGAAAGGATTAGCGTGGGTTTACATCCACTTTAAGGAATCAATTTAAAAGATATTTATTTTTCGCACAAAAAAATTGCCAATTAACCACTTCCCGACGGCCGTACGACTATTGACGGCCGCGGGGTGGTTCTAAATCTCTGAGCCGCCGTCAATTGACGGCAGCCCCTTTGCTCGTTCCCCGCGCGCGCTCCCGAGCGCGCAGCGGGGAACTGCTGTGCTGGCCGTGTCCCTTGGACACAGCCAGTCACAGATCGCCGTGAACGGCCAATCGGAGCGGCCGTTTCCTAGGCGATCTGTGCGGCCAATGAGAGATGATCTCATATGATTACATATGAGATCATCTCTCATTCCCGGCTCTCGCAGACAGCGGTGCTGTCAGGGGAGAGAGGAGACGGATCTGTGTCTCTTGTACATAGAGACACAGATCGGTCACCCCCCCAGTCACCCCCCTTCCCCCACAGTTAGAACACTAATTAGGGTACACATTTAACCCCTTCATCACCCCCTAGTGTTAACCCCTTCCCTGCCAGTCACATTTATACAGTAATTAGTGCATATCTATAGCACTGATTGCAGTATAAATGTGAATGGCGCCAAAAATGTGTCAAAAGTGTCCGCCATAACGTCGCAGTCGCAATAAAAATCGCAGATCGCCGCCATTACTAGTAAAAAAAATAATAATAAAAAAATAATAATTCTGTCCCTTATTTTGTAGGCACTCTAACTTTTGTGCAAACCAGTCGCTTATTGCGATTTTTTTTTTACTAAAAATACGTAGAATACGTATCGGCCTAGACTGAGGATAAAAAATGTTTTTTTTTTAAAAATTGAGCCATTTATTACAGCAACAAGTAAAAATGTTTTATTTTTTTTTTCAAAATTGTCGCTCTATTTTTGTTTATAGCGCAAAAAATAAAAACCGCAAAGGTGATCAAATACCACCAAAAGAAAGCTCTATTTATGGGGAAAAAAAGGACGTCAATTTTGTTTGGGAGCCACGTCGCACGACCGCGCAATTGTCAGTTAAAGCGACGCAGTGCCGAATCGCAAAAAGTCCTCTGGGCAGTAAGGAAGTGGTTAAGAAAAATATTCTTTATATTTATTGAGTGTTTTCTTTTTATAATAGGGAGACTCCACATATGCGTTTTACTAGCTGTATTAGCATTTTGTAGTGTGAAACATAGACCACAATGTGTGTGAAATGTGCATCTGCAAGGCAGCTGTGCAAACTATAATTGTGACAGATGCATGCAGAGTGGTGAATGAGCAGCTGAAATGAAAAGGATACTTTACAGAAGAGTGATTTAGCTTATGTTTGATTACGATTTAACTACACGCCTTGATGAATACAGTTTATATTGGAAAGTGTCAAAAAAAGGTGACATTCGTTTCAGTAATTTATTGTCTTTGTCAAGACTTAAGATGACAATTCTCTAAGGCACAGGCACAACAGGTTCTAAACTAATCAAGATGCTTCATCGGAAAACAGAGAATTTATTCAAGATGCTATTTTCTGACACAATTTATAATCATTATCCGCAATTATTCTACAAGAATAAACACCTCCAGATATTTAATTCACTCTGCTACATCAGAAAGTTCAGGCAGAGACAAGAAAACGAAAAAAAAAAAAAATGTACAAAAAAAATTATTCAATCCTCTTTAACCACTTCCATACCGGGCACTTACGCCCCTTCCTGCCCAAGCCAATTTTCAGCTTTCAGCACTGTCGCACTTTGAATGAAAATTGCGCGGTCGTGCTACACTGTACCCAAACAATTTTTTTATCATTTTGTTCCCACAAATAGAGCTTTCTTTTGGTGGTATTTGATCACCTCTGCGGTTTTTATTTTTTGCGCTATAAACAAAAGAAGAGTGACAATTTAAAAAAAAAACACTATTTTTTACTTTTTTATTTAATAAATATCACAATTTTTTTTAAAAAAAAAGTTTTTTTTCCTCAGTTTAGGCCGATATGTATTCTTCTACATATTTTTGGTAAAAAAAATCGCAATGATCATATATTGATTGGTTTGCGCAAAAGTTATAGCGTTTACAAAATAGCTGATAGATTTATGGCATTTTTATTTTATTAATTTTTTTACTAGTATTGGCAACGATTTGCGATTTTTTTACTGTCACCGTGACATTGCGGCGAACACATCAGACACTTTTGACACGTTTTTGGCGCCATTCACATTTATACAGCGATTAATGCGATAAATATGCACTAATTACTGTATAAATGTGACTGGCATTCAAGGGGTTAACACTAGGGGGTGAGGGAGGGGTTAATATGTATACCTAAATTGTGTTCTAACTGTGGGGGAAGGGGGGTGACTGGGGGAGGTGACCGGGGGAGGTGACCGATCTATGTCCCTATGTACAAGGGACACAGATCGGTCTCCTCTCTCCCCTGACAGGACGTGGAGCTCTGTGTTTACACACAGAGCTCCATGTCTTGTCCCTGTAGCCGCCGATTCCGAGTGCCTGGCGGACATTGCGACCGCCAGGCACGCGCATCGGCATCTCGGGGACGCGCCGGCGCGCTCGCGCGCCCCCCAGTGGCCGCAAGAATACAGGACGTCAATTGACGTCCTGTTGAATTTTCAGAGTCACCGTGGAGCCGTCATTTGACGATGGCCCGGTGCTCTAGTGGTTAAACTCACTCATAGCTATAAAATAAATGTCCCAATCTATGAATATTTTCAATATTCATACCTTCACTCAGGCCCCCTCCTTTTACTTCTGTTTATTCTACCAGTGTTGGCTGGACAGCTTAAAGTGGATGTAAACCCCCCAAAAAAAATTTGATGTCACAATGCAGATAATACGATTTCATATCATCTGTGCCCAGTCTTGCCACACAGAGTTAATCCAGCGCTGAGCAATCCTCTTTTTATTGTTCAGTGAAATAAAACAGACTTCCAGATAAAGACCAAAGTCCTTGCTTGAGTGACAGGTTTTTTACATATCTCGTGCACTAGCTTGCAGACATGCACAGCTTCTTGTCTATGTATATTCTGATGGCTGTTTACACTGAACTGTGGATCACCCCATGTTTTGAAAACATTTAATCAAAACACAGGAAAGACAGCCAATCCTGGGAGAGCGGGACGGGAGAGGAGTGGAGGAGAGGGGAGGGGGGTGTAAATTGTGCACTTTACAGAAGCTGTGCATGTCTGCAAGCTAGTGCATTGTGACATTCACTTTAAAGGATAAGTTCACATTTTGTAACATGCAACCCATAGTCAGGGGGTAACATGTTATGAAAGAACCGGGACCTGCACCTCCCCCATCACCACTGTGATAGCTAGCAGGGTTCTCCCTCCGCTAGCTGTCACAATTTAAAAAAAAAATGGCCGAGTGGGACTCTGTTTGTCTGGCCGCACCACTTATTGACAGTGCTCTGTTCATGGAAAACTACAAGGTACGTCAACCTTTGCCGCTGTCAGCTTGTAGTTTTCAAGCGCTGTTGTGGAAGTTCATTCTTGCTTTCTGTCAGATTGTATCAGCTTTACTGTACGGGATGTATAGGCAAGCAGATACACTGGCAGATCTGCTGGAGACCTTCATGGCACCAGCAATCTGCTGATCACTGGCGCAATGCTTTACAGGCTCAAAAAATATTTTTTCCCCAAAAAGTGAACTTATCCTTTAAAATAAAGATTTACATTTTTGAATAGGGTAGCGTAGGAGTAGAACCCCTGTCATAATTGTATTGCTTTCAGTGTCCCTGCTAGGCAGATGTGCCCTCTCTTTTTGTCCAAGTGACCATTGTCCCTGGGAATTGAAGCAATGGGAAAATTAAACAATGTAAGTTGTAACGTGGACATAAATAGAAGGGATATTTTCCAATGGGGATACTTGGTCTTGTGACAAGTGTTTCTTTGGATCTCTTCTCATTTCCTAAGGTATGCATAAAACAGAAAGCCGGGGCAAATTTCAACAAACAACAAAATAAATTTTAGGGTTTTAACCCCATTATGTTCATAATTAAAAATAAAAACAAAAAAAAATAAAAAATATATTTTCTATTTTTAATATTTTGCTTTGAAAGGTAAAGGGGAGATATGGGGGTCTGATCCCAGATTTCTTCATAAAGAAACCCTGTAATTTGAAATTAAAAAAGGACAGTGTTAAAAAAAAAAAAAAAAGAAAGAGAAACAGATTTTTTTTTTAAAAGTGCCCCCATTCCTTAATGCTCGTGCGCAGAAGCAAACTCATGCGCAAGTCGCATATACAAATGTAAATGGTGTTCACACCACACATGTGAGGCATCACCACGAACATTAGAGTGAGAGCAAGAATTCCAGCACTAGACCATCTCTGTAACTACACGTAACCTGTACAGGCATTTAAAGCGTCGCCCATGGATATTTTTAAGTAGATTGTCGCCATTCGATGAACGTGCGCAATTTTAAAAGCGTGACATGTTAGGCATCTAGTTACTCAGCGTAACACCATCTTTGATATTGTACAAAAAAAAAAAAATGGTGCATTTATTGTGGGGTTTTTTTTGACAAAAGATAACTCTTTTTCTTTACTTTTATGGTCCCCGTGATCGCAGAATCCATATTAGAAGTCTGGAAAGATTTTTTATTTTGTTTTCTTTTATTTACCATCTAACACCAAGGTAAAATCACCTTGATATCATTGCTCCTCCTAAGCACAGGACTACTATGCATTTATCTTCCTTGTTAATAATGCTGGCTGTTGAATTGAACCAATATGCAAAGAATATTTTGCGCCACCCCCAAAACAATAATTTTGGTGTGCCTACCTTTAAGTACCCCTGATGCATCTTCCTTTGTGATCGTCATGTCTTTTTGAACAGCTGTCCTAGGAAGAGACCTCAGTCTTGCAGTTGGTGAGGGCGAATCTGATAGACGAAGTCCCTGTTGAAGCATACAGTGTATATATTTAATATAGCTCACATAACTGTATAATCAATGGTTTATCTAGAATGCAAGACACCCGTTGCCATCATTTCTAGTGTGCACATGAGGAAATGTAAAAATAAGTGATGCTTAACTTCACAAAGTTTCAGCGCTGACATCAAAGTGTATCTGTAAAAATGTATTAAAAAAATTGAACAGAACAAAATTGAAAACAATTTGAAAAATTGAAAAGTCTCCTGTAGAAGCACAAAGCATACCCTCCACCAAATCCTTCCTCCTATCAGCTCATTTAGGGCAGAGTTCTGTAATAATAGTCACTGGCTAATAGTGAAACCTGAGGTTTCAGCACAGCTATAAAATACAATAAGCAAATCTGATTAAAACTGAATCAGTCAGAATCTGAAGCAGCTGCGCATGACAACCAATCAGCTTGCGTCTTTCATTTTCAAAGTTTAACTGAACAAGTTAAATATAGAAAATGATTAGTTACCATGCACCAGATTCTGGCTGCTCCAGTTTTGATAAATTTCCCCAAGGTTTTCTATGGCAACCAGTGTATTTTACTGGTAAAACACCAGGCCAATAGTGTGATAAACAAGGAAAAAGGTTCTGCTTTTGTTTACATAAGACCCCCAAACCGTGGGGGACCCCTTCATACTACATATAGACATAAGTGGCAAGCAAATATTGAAATTCAGCAACTGTGTTGATTGCTCGTATGCAGTGTTAACCTACACAGGTTTTCGTTGAGCTCTACATCCAGTTGTTTTTGGTGGCCATCCAACGAAAAACAAAAAAACTAGAGACAACGCTGCAGAAAGCCTGCTCTCCCTCCAAATTCTACTTCAAGGTTTTCAGGTTAGCCCGGCTCCTCTGTGAGCCTGACTCTAAGGAATGATGATTGTGACAAACGGCCTGGCAACCTGCCTGTGTTCCTCCGCCAAGCGATACAGCTTCTTCCACTCTGGAACCAGGTATTATAGCTGAGAATTGCACCAAAGAATTAGAGAACACTAGCTTAGGTACAAATTGGAACTCTTCATTGAGAATTCCCACAGAAATTATACCGCACAAAAAAAAAAAATCAGATTGATCACATTATCCTAAACAGTGCAAACTTTAAACAGTAATATCATCAGCACATCTAACAGTACATCTAATGGACAGCTAGCAGCTAACAGTAACCTAATTAAACAGTGGTCTAATTAACAATAAGCTAATCAACAGCCAGGCACCCAAGCTTTGATTAGGGAGCCCACCCCAGACAGTCCAGTACACAAAGTACATTACACATGCTGTCTTTCAGGTGTTTGGCTTTGACTTGTGTAATCTGTCCACTAGAAAAGTCATCATAAGGCAAAAACGCATTCAATGTTCCACCAGTCTGAACAAATGGAATGAATTTATCGTCATAGATTTTGTGAGAGAGATGTTGATAAATATTTGTGTCCCAAGTGGAGTTCTTCTCCAACCCAGTCTGCAGAAGGGCCACCATATTTCCTCTGGCCATTAAAAGGGGTTGCAAACCCTCAAGGTATTTCACCTTAATGCATTTAGGTGAAAAACCTTCTGTAGTGCAGCAACCCCCCAGAGCCACCTCTTTTACTTACCAGCAGCAGACATTGTCTCCCACTGCTGTCAAACAAATCCAGTGACATGGAAGTCAGGGCTGAATCCTGCTGTCTGTGTCAATGGACGCAGCAGCAAGACTCAGGAGCGAGCCCGCACGGATGCCCCCTTGGAATGCGGGTGTCCCCTTGGAATGAGCTGCTGGTGGACCCCATAAGAACCTTTACAACCCCTTTAACCTGTACAAGATTAATATTACACCTTTCCATCCACTCCAAAGGGGAAGCTTTATTGTCTTTATTCAGAGAATTCGTCCAAGCTTTTCTCCCAGCACTCGTCAAATTGTGGTCCATCATTAGAGAACGATGCGCTCCCTCCATGGAATGAGAGGCTGAACTCAGCCCTTTTCCATGCTTTGACCATTTGACCAGGAGAAGCAGACAAGATCCTGGTCTCCTTCATGGGCCATAATCCGTGGGTAGATGGCTAGCCCCTAGTCCCCTCCAAAAGCCCCTGTCCCAGTTGGGTGTGTCACAGCGATATAATAAAATGTTATAGTACTAAATATTGATGAAACTAACATTCAATCAGAATACCGCAATAAAGTGCAAATGCTTAAGTGAAAGATAAGCAATGATGCCACAAAAATATTATAAATTATAAAAAAATTGCAATCATAATTCAATCAAAATGACATGAGATGTATCAAGTGCCCTAGTGCTCAAACATAACAGTATCATACATAATATCATACACAATAAAAAAAAGTTCATGCAGATGAAATGTGATAAGCTCCCATATGGGGTCTGTGCAAGTAAATCCTTGTGATAAAAGTGCTCCAAACTTAAACTGGTGATAACACTCCTGTGCTCCACTTATGTGGTTGCGCTCACCTTAGAGTGTGCGACCGCACAATTAAGTTTGGTCCAAACAGGCTTATGAGCCACACCTGGGCTCTATGGGAAAATCAGCCTAAATCCTGGGTCCTTTAAATGGATGTGCACATGGTAATGGAAACATTAATAATATAGCATAAACTTGGAAATGCTCAGCTCCAAGAACTTCTTGGTTTGGAGTCATCAAGTCCTGGTGACAGTGGCTGAATAAGAAGGAAATCAGGGCCCCCACTCAGTTTGCATAAGCTGGAGAAAGAGAAGGAGGCATAAGGGGTCTACCCAATACCTGGTGGCTCTTTAAAATGAATTAGTCTATGGCCCGGATTCACAAAGACTTACGCCGACGTATCTAATGATACGCCGCGCAAGTCCACGGATGCGCCTGCGTATCTATGCGCTTGATTCTGCAAAGGAGATACGCCTGAATTTCGGCTCCACCCGACCGACGTAAGTCTCCTACGCCGTCTTATCTTGGGCGCATATTTACGCTGGCCGCTAGGGGCGCTTCCATTGATTTACTCGTCGAATATGTAAATGACCTAGATACGCCGATTCACGAACGTACTTGCGCCCGTCGCAGTATGCTACACCGTTTACGTAAGGCGTACGTCCGGCGTAAAGATAAACCACCAAATAGCAGGTGTAAGTCATGTTAGGGTATGGACGTCGGAACTGCCGTCGGATTTTACGTCGTTTGCGTAAGTCATACGTGAATGGGGCTGGGTGTAGGTTACGTTCACGTCTTATGAATTGAGCCGGCGTATCTTAGGGAGTAAATTAGACGTGATTCTGAGCATGCGCCGTTCGTTTGGCGCTTCATTTACATGGGGTCACGATTCATTTTAATACAACACGCCCACTACCTGCCTACTTTGAATTAGGCGGGCTTACGCCGGCCCATTTACGCTACGCCGCCGTAACTTACGGAGCAAGTGCTTTGTGAATACTGGCCTTGTCTCTCTATGTTACGTCGGCGTAGCGCATATGAGATGCGCTACGCCCACTCAAAGATACGCCGCTGTACGTGAATATGGCCCTATGTCTCTAAATGTTATCACATAGGATATTTGCCAGCTCCCCTGTGATAGTAATAACATTTATTTAAAAAAATAAATAAAAAAAAAATAAATATAAATATATATATATATATATATATATATATATATATATATATATATATATATATTATAATTTGTATTAAATATAATATCATTATTGCTAATATTTAAGAAAAAAAAAAGGAGGGGGGGGGGGGGTACTATCATTTAAGTTTAACTCTGAAGTGTTGATCTGTAAAGTGTTTTAATGCGTTGAATACTTAAAGAGTACAATTTTGAGCATCATAGTTTACTGCAGTTTTGCAGAAATACGTGTGATTGAGTAGACCGATTTCCCACCTGATAATGCCTGCATAATTTCCGCCATCTACATGACGAGCCAATAGTGTTTCTTCTCTTTTAGGTAAGTAACCAGAAATTATCTGATTATCAATTAAAGTGGCCACTGCACCATAGACCACAAATGTAACAGGTCTAGTCTCATTTGACCACCATGTAATGGGGCTCTTCTCCATTGACTGACAATGTAAGGGGCTAGGTCTCTAGTAACTATCACTGTAAAGATGCCATGTTAGAATAAAGTGAAGTGGGACTTTACATGTACCTTGCAAGGTCCAATGAAAATATACAAACCATAGAAATTTGTACAAAAAGATGAACAAGTCTTTATTCTATACATACACATAAATTAGTTGAAATTATGTCATAATAGATCTGTCTATAGAGAGAGGAGGAGAATATTATCAAATATTACTTACAGATATTCTAGTGAAACAGAGCGCAAGCATGGAGGGCTGGAGGACCGCCAAGAAGGGTAGTATTTGATAATATTCTCCTCCTCACCCTATAGACAGATGTATTAAATAAAATCATTTCAACCTTTAGTAAGTTAAACAATTTTTGTAAATACCTGCCCTACATCTGCTCCTGAAGAGTGGCAGAAGCCACAAAATGCGTTGAGCTATCAGATGCCCCCATGTGTTTATATCGCAAGATTTTTGACCATTTTACCCTTCATACCTATTTGGATTGTACCTATTAATTAAGGCTATTTTCATTATTTTGTGGAGACACGCAACAAATTAGTTTTTTTATAATATGAACTAATATGTTACTATACTATTATGTTACTATATATTTTGTATGCAATACATTTTATTGATTACAAATTGTTGTTGTGTATCATGCCTAAATGCAATGGTAATAATAATAGTATAATAGTTAAACTTATTATGCACTAGCCAGACACATTTTTGTTGCGATATCTTGTTGTTGTGACATTTTTTTTGTGATATGCTTCACACAAAGTCCTAAACTTTTCCTCCTATTGTCCAGTAATTAGGGATGGAAGCACTGGGCTTGAGACGCCCCGTGCTTCATATAAAGTCCCAACCTTGTTTTTAACTTTTCTTCAGCAAAGCTAAAAAACATTTCTTAACCAAATGCATTTCTGCATTTAAGATAAAAAATATATATTTCTCTGTGTTCCCGTTCCATGTGAGCGATGTGCATGGCTGCATCTCTTCTCCCCTCTCTTCCTCTTCACACAGGGACTTTAACAATCAATCTGCTGTCAATCAAACGCAGTGAGAAGGATGTGGGGGTGCAGGGGTTAAGCTTCACAGAAGTGGGGGGGAGGCGGCGTGGCTCCATAGACACACAGCTCAGAAACGAGCAGGCACTTTGTGCCCCCATAGCAAACAGCTTGAAATAGGGATAAACAAAGAAGAGGAGGAGCCAAGATAGTCGGCGGAAGACCCGAGAAGAGGAGGTTTATGGCTGCTCTGTGCAATACCATTTTACAGAGCAGGTGAGTATAACATGTTTGTTATTTTAATAACAAAAAAAAAAAATAACCTTTAGTAACAATTTAAAGGCCTGGTAGCCTACTTTTTAAAACAAAAATGTATAGTCTTAACAACGGGGAATCAGCTTTTCACAGTAAAATGATCAACTGAAAATACAGAGCCACCTGACTACACTTCCGGAGCACCGCGGTTCTGGTCTCCCAAACCATGGGCTCTACAGGCTCACTCACTCTATGCTTGCCGCAGCTCACTGCGCAGACCCACTATTGGCCTCCAGATAGGGTTCCTTCAGCACCCCAGGACTCTCAAGTTGCCTGCTTTCTTGGTCCTCTGTTGACCCGTTTAGCTGTCCTAACTCTCACAGCCCTGCAGGTAAGAGAAGCTCTCCAACATGAAGTCTTATCTTCCCAATAGGTCACCTCTCCTGGCTGGAGGACCCCTCTATCCTCACACAAAGGTTCTGTCTCCAAATAGCAGCAACTTCCCTGAGCTACTCTCAGACCTGCCTTATAACAACCCTACACACCTGTGCACTCACACAGGCTGCAGGAGTCTAACAAGGTCTGGACACAGTATTGAGAGTTCTGCCATGCCCAAGACACTTTGGAACCTTCAGGCTTAGTTCATACTAAAGCACGGAGCGGCTCACATCAGAGGTTCGGTGCGTCCCTGTTCACTCTTTCAGGTCCAATTTCAGTCCCAACTTTAGGCTGAATTCAGACCTGAAATGGACCAGAAGACGCAAAGGAGCCACTCTGGAGATGTGTGAACTGGCTCCATAGAGAGCCAGTCACAATCTCCTGACATGCGAATTGGATGCAAAAAAAACTGCATCCAAATCGCAGTAGTGTGAACCAAGCCTCAAACACTGATCCAGGATTACAAAACCCCGGAGAAAACGTACAATAGTGCATACCCAACACATACTCCTAACTCCTCACTCTTTAATGTGCTGCACATTGCATACTCCTCCTGACCAATGCACAGTCTCTGTTCCTTTTCAGAACATTACAATTTGCTTAAATTTCAGAACTACTACTAGAAATAATTTTGTCATATATAGATGGGGTACTGCATTCTTCCTGACAAGCACCAATATAATTAGAGATTTCCCCAAAATTCTTATTCTGCAAGCTCAAGTTCTGCTATAATTCTATTGGTCTCAACAGACACCAAAGGCCCATTCACACAGAACGGACAGCTGACGGAAAATAAACTGCTTTACCTGTCCATTTTATCTATTTTGAAACCATTTAGATTAGTTTAAAATGTCATTGATAAGCTTATATAAATATTTCCAACATGCACCTTTTTATTTTGCATATGCAAGAAAGGTTTTTGCTAATTAATGTCTTTTCCTTTCTAGTATTCTACAGTTAATAATAATGATGGCAAATCTAGTCTTTGCTAATTGCTGCATGCAAAAGGCCAAGTGCATCTGAGTCATGATTGGAATAGTTATAACTGCAATGGCCTATCGCGTTATAATAGAAAACAAATCCTTCTAAATCTGAAGAGTTCCTAGTATTCAGATCTTGTCATCTATATAAAGGATGTAAAACTATTAATGGTAAAGTACATGTTCTAGATGTGAATCACCATCCTCTGCCCCCAGTCATGTACACACCACTTCAGTTTAACATACTTCAAAGTTCTCAAAGTCTATTATAATTGCCAAAGGTTTTTTTTCAATTAAATATAAAGATGTAGTCTGAAACAACAGTGGTGAACCAAATTCAGTTTTGGAAACGTAACTGAACTCCCAAAGTTGTGTCCACAATAATGCTGGCAGATCACTAGACACTAGTATTGCCTGTGGTTATCCTGCAACTGATCTTTTCTCTATAGAGACAGCCATCTTGGTAGAGGCAGGATTTTCTATTCATAAGGCCCCTTTCACACGGTCGGACTGTTAAGGTCCGCCTGTCAGTTTTGATAGCGGACCTGAACGGCAGCTCCGTGCAGTCCTATGGAGCGTCGGGTGTCAGCAGAGACATGTCCGCTGACATAAGACCCCAATCCGATCCACCAAAATCCATCCATGGCGGATCGGATCGGGTGAGATCTGATGAAAAACGGACATGTTGTCCGTTTTCATCAGATCTCCCCATAGGAGACAGCGGCGCTCCACAAGCCCTTCCACGCTCAGGAAGCAGAGAGGGACTTGTCATCCGCCAGCTCAGCGGAGAGATCTCCCACTGAGCCTGCGGACTCCGTAGCGACTGAGTCCGCCTGTGTGGAAAAGGCCTTAGTCAGAGCCTCCAGCAAGAACAGTGTGCAGCACAGTGGTGACACTACCAAATCACACACCCATCTCTTCATACTAAGCAGAGATAGCAGCGCCTTGAATCTAAATAATTATTTTATCCCCTGCAGATTGTGTACGTTTGTGTAAGTTTGCCCACTTACAAAGAAATAAAGAGTCTATAATTTTTATCATAGGTGTACATATAGTGGGAGACAGAAAGCCAACCAAAAAAATGAATAAAAAAAACACATTATACAAATGTTATAAATTGACTTGCAGTTCAGTGAGTAAAATAAGTATTTGATCCCCAAGCAAAACATGACTTGGTACTTGGTGGAGAAACCCAGGCCATTTTCATGCTGGAAGACCCATCCACAACCAATCTTTAGTGTTCTGGCTGAGAGAAGAAGGTTCTCATCCAAGATTTTACAATACATGGCCTGTCCAATGGCTCCTCAATGTGGCAAAGTCGGCATGTACCATTAGCAGAGAAACCACCACAAAGCATAATTCCAACTCTGTGCTTGAATGTCTGGACGGTGTTCTTAGGGTCATAGTCAGCATTTTTCTTCCTCTAAACATGGCAAATAAAGTTAATGCCAAAGAGCGTAATTTTGGGCACATCTGACCACAACACTTTCTCCCAATTCTTCTCTGAATCATTTAGACGTTCATTGACAGACTTCAGATGGGCCTGTACATGTGACTTCTTGAGGAGGGAGACCTTGCGAGTGCAGCAGGATTTCAATTCATGACAGCGTATTGTGTTACCAATGGTTTGTGCGGGGACTGTGGTCCCAACTACCTTGAGATCATTCACAATTTCCTCCTGTATATCTCTGGGCTGATCCCTCACTTTTCTCATGATCATCCTTACCCCATGAGGCTAAATCTTGCATGGAGCTCCAGACCGAGTGAGATTGATGGTTATTTTGTATTTCTTCTATTTGCAAATAATTGCTTCAACAGTTGTCTCCTTCTCACCAAACTTCTTGCTGTTGGTCTTGTAGCCCATTCCAGCCTTGTGCAGATCTACAATTGTGCCCCCGACATCCTTTTACAGCTCTTTGATCTTACCCATGATGGTGAGGTTTGAATGGAAGAAAGAGAATCTGTGGACAGGTGATGTTTATACACATAACGAGTTGTCATTAGGAGCACCGTCTTAAATTAACAGGACTACTCTGTGCACCACATGAGCAGAGACTGTAGCCAGTCTGTAGGAGCCAGAATTATTGTTGGTTGTTTGGGGATAAAAATACTTATTTTACTCACTGACCTGCAACGCAATTTATAACATTTGTATCATGTGTTCTTTCTGGATTTTTGGTTGATATTCTGTCTCTATCATTTAAAATTATAGACCCTTCGGGCCAGATTCAGGTAAATTTGCGGCGGCGTAACGTATCGCATTTACGTTACGCCGCTGCAAGTTTTACGGGCAAGTGCTTGATTCACAAAGCACTTGCCTGTAAAGTTGCAGCGGCGTAGCATAAATCCCTCCGGCGCAAGCCCGCCTAATTCAAATGATCTGGGTAGGGGGCGTGGATCATTTAAATTAGGCGCGTTCTCGCGCTGAACGTACTGCGCATGCGCCGTCCCTAAAATTTCCCGACGTGCATTGCGCTAAATGACGTCGCAAGGACGTCATTGGTTTCGACGTTAACGTAAATGGCGTCCAGTGCCATTCACGGACGACTTACGCAAACGACGTAAAATTTTCAAATTTCGACGCGGGAACGACGGCCATACTTAACATTGGCTACGCCACCTAGGGGGCAGCTTTATCTTTACGCCGCGTATCTCTTACGGAAACTGCGTAAATTTACTGTGACGGGCAAGCGTACGTTCGTGAATGGGCGTAACGACTCATTTGCATATTCTACGCCGACCGCAATGGAATCGCCACCTAGCGGCCGGCCTAGAATTGCAGCCTAAGATCCGACGGTGTAAGTCATTTACACCTGTCGGATCTTAGGGAGATCTATGCGTAACCGGATTCTATGAATCAGGCGCATAGATACGATCGTCGGAATTCAGAGATACGACGGCGTATCAGGAGATACGCCGTCGTATCTCTTTTCTGAATCTAGCCCTTCATTTCTTTGTAAGTGGGCAAACTTAAAAAATCTGCAGGCGATCAAATAATTATTTTCCCACTGTATAAGTCTGTTTCCACAAGAGTGCCTAGGCACATTTACATACCAGAAAGTGCAATGTTGTTTTTCAGGTAAAATTTATGAAAAAAAGCTAAAAAAAAATTCAGGTTACTGCATTAGGCACAATTACCATTTCTAAATGTTTCCAAAAACATAGACCTTCACTTTTTGAGTTGGTCATTTTAAAAAGTATAAAGGGTTAGGATATCCACAGCATACAACTTTGAAAAGGAAGGCTACAAACATGCCCAGATGGTTCCTGATCACGTGAATACTACAGTGCCTTGAAAAAGTATTTATACCCCTTGAAATTTTCCACATTTTGTCATGTTACAACCAAATACATAAATGTATTTTATTGGGATTTTAGGTGATAGACCAACACTAAGTGGCACATAATTGTGAAGTGAAAGAAAAATTATAAATGGTTTTCAAAATTTTAAAGAAATAAATATTTGAAAAGTGTGGCATGCATTTGTATTCAGCCCCCTGAGTCAATACTTTGTAGAACCTTTCCCTGCAATTACAGCTGCAAGTCTTTTTGGGGATGTCTCTACCAGCTTTGCACTCTAGAGTGACATTTTTGTCAATTTCTTTGTAAAATAGCTCAAGCTCTGTCAGATTGGATGGAGAGCGTCTGTGAACAGCAATTTACAAGTCTTGCTATAGATTCTTAATTGGAGTTAGGTCTGGACTTTGACTGGGCCATTCCAACACATAAATATGCTTTGACCTAAACCATCACATTGTAGCTCTGGCTGTATGTTTAGGGTCGTTGTCCTGCTGGAAGGTGAACCTCCGCCCCAGTCCCAACTCTTTTCCAGACGCTAACAGGTTTTCTTGTAAGATTGCCCTGTATTTGGCTCTATTCATCTTCCCATCAACTCTGACCAGCTTCCCTGTCCCTGCTGAAGAAAAGCATCCCACAACATGATGCTGCCACCACCATGTTTCATGGTGGTGATGTGTGTTCAGGGTGATGTGCAGTGTTAGTTTTCCGCCACACATAGAGTTTTGCTTTTAGGCCAAAAAGTAAACCTTTGGTCTCATCTGACCAGAACGCCTTCTTCCACATGTTTGCTGTGTCCCCCACATGGCTTCTCACAAACAGCAAATGTGACTTCTAATGGCTTTCTTTCAACAATGGCTTTCTTCTTGACACTCTTCGATAAAAGGCCAGATTTGTTGAGTGCACAACTAATAGTTGTCCTGTGGACAGATTCTCCCACCTGAGCTGTGTATCTCTGCAGCTCCTCCAGAGTTACCATGGGCCTCTTGGCTGCTCTCTGATTAATGCTCTCCTTGCCCTTCCTGTCAGTTTAGATTGACGGTCATGTCTTGGTAGGTTTACAGTTGTTCCATACCCTTTCCATTTTCAGATGATGGACTGAACAATGAGATGTTCAAAGCTTGGGATATTTTTAATATTATAACCTAACCCAGCTTCTCCACAACTTTATCCCTGGCATGTCTGGTGTGTTCCTTGGACTTCATGATGCTGTTTGTTCACCAAGGTTCTCTAACAGGCCTCTGAGGACTTCACTTTATATTTATACGGAGATTAAATTACACATAGGTGGACTCTTTACAAATTGGGTGACTTCTGAAGGCAATTGGCTCCACTAGATTTTAGTTAGGGGTATCAGAGTAAAGGGGGCTGAATAAAAACGCACTCCACATTATTTATAATTTTCCTTCCACTTCACAATTGTGTGTCAATTTGTGTTTGTCTATCACATAAAATCCCGATAATTGGTTGTAACATGACAAAATGTGGAAAATTTCAAGGGCTATGAAAACTTCAAGGCACTTTATGTACCACATAATCATTGCATGTAAGCTGGAGGCTGACAAAATAAACCTTTACCCTGTACAGTAGTACTGCAGCTTGAAAGTAGTAGTGTTAATCTTTTTAACCACTTTAAGACCAGGCTTCTTCTGTAACTTTTTGTTTACAAGTCTGTATTTTTTGCTTAAAAGTTACTTGTAACACCCAAATATTACACATCATTTTATTTATTTTTTAGCAGCGACCATAGGAAATAAAATGCCGATCAGTGCAATCTTTTTATGTCACAAGGAATTTGCAATTTTGGGGAAAAAGACACATATATATATATATATATATATAATATTGTTTAGACAATATACCAATTATTATTACCAATTATTATCAGGTGCAGAAGCAGCCAGAAAGATTTAAGGTAGAGAAAGGGGAACTGCCGCTCTAGGTGAGTGCACGCAGCAATCAGTGTCCTCTCAGAAGCGTGGGTGCTGACAATGCACAAAGCGAAGACCGGAGAAAAGACTGGACAGCCGCACTTCCACAAAATTCTTAAAAAGTTGCTTTTAATTGTAAAAAATGGAAACAGCACTAAGTCACAGCAGACAATGGGGTGGATAACTGACGCGTTTCGCACTGGGGTATCAGCGCTTAGTCATAGCTAAAGACTAAGCGCTGATACCCCAGTGCGAAACGCGTCAGCTATCCACCCCACTGTCTGCTGTGATTTGTAGTGCCGTTTCCATTTTTTACAATTAAAAGCAACTTTAAGAATTTTGTGGAAGTGCGGCTGTCCAGTCTTTTCTCCGGTCTTCAGAAAGATTTAAGGGCGTTAAAAACTTCAGCTGCTCACAATGAGGCAATTAAGGCCTCTATAAGTAATCCAGAGATTACTACTGATTGCTGCATCCTGAGGCTTTTTGAGTGAAGGAGAGCAGTGGACAGAAATACTTCTGAAGAGGTGAGGTGCTGTTGATTTTTCTGTGTGATAAAAATCAAAAAGACTATTTGTTTTTCTGCTGTATGACCAGCAGTGTCTGCTCAGCAGTAGGCTGTGCCAGACTCCATAGATAGGTTCCTGTGTGGTGAAGGTAGACGCCCCAAGTGGCCAGGGTTTGTTTTATGTTTGATTTTGTTTATGCTGTTTGGATGCTTGCACTTGTTTCCAGCAAGATGGAAGAATAAACCAAATTCTTTGTTTTCAACCGTCTTCGGCTGTTTCTCTGTATCGTTCCGTGTGTAGTGAACCCATCCAGGGGGGTCACACCCCCCCGCTACCGAGCTAACCCCTTACAATATATACATATATATATATTTAGCCTAACATGTCTTGCTTTAAAATTGCGCACACTTGTGGAATGGTGACAAACTACAGTACTTAAAAATCTCCATAGGTGGCACTTTAAACACCTTTACAGGTTACGTGTTTCGAGTTACAGAGGAGGTCTAGTGCTAGAATTAATGCTCTCGCTCACATGTGTGGTGCGAATACCATTTAGCTATGCGAGCGCGACTTACGTATGTGTTGGGATGGGGGCGCATTACAATTTTGTTTTCTTATTTATTTTACAATTTTATTTTTATACTGTTTATTTATTTATTTATTTTAATCACTTTTATTCCTATTAGAGCCGGTTCACACAGGGGCGACTCGTCAGGCGACTCAGCCGACTGACAAGTCACGCTCCGCTCTATTCAATAGAACTGTTCGAATAGGAGCAAGTCGCTCCGACTTAGAAAAAGGTTCTTGTACGACTTTGGGGGCGGCTTGCATTGACTTCAATACAGAAGTAATTTTGCAAGTGGCCTCTCAAGTCATCTTGCCGAGTTGCCCCCAAAGTCGTGCCATCCCTGTGTGAACTGACTCTTACAAGGAATGTTAACATCCCTGGTAATATAAATAAGGATGACAGGTCCTTCTTTACCTTTAAAAGCAAAAGATTAAAAAAAATATATATATATATATTTTTTTTTAAAGCAAGTGTTTACTTACAGCCTGGACCAGAAGTGACATCATGAAGTTGATCCAGTCCTCCGAGGCCATAGAGGCGATCAAAGTGGATCTACTCTTTGATCACCTGTGTGGCCAGCATGCGGTACCATCGGATCATTTCTTGGGCGAACTAGTGAAAACGGCAAGCCAGAGAAACACCGGCGAGCGGCAGCAAGGGGGCCGTGTCTGAAAAAGTTCCAGCAGCTCGTGAGCCGTTTTCATGAGAAAGCAAGCTGCCAGCTGTAAAATACAATAGCGGGGTTATGGCTAATTTCTCCAGTCATAATCTCGGTAAACCACTTGCAAACATATATACATATTGCAGTCTGCAAGTGTTCTTGCTGAATCCTTTTATACCATTAAAATAAGATTACTGCATTACTGAAACAGTGCACCTAAAAAAGTCTTGTATGTTCTTAAAAAATTAGAAGAATGATTTAGGTGTGCAAATGTGTTTTACAGCGATTGTCAAGTCGCATTCTGCCACATCTGACGCATTCTAATGCTACTATATTTGGCCTGAACATCCAGGCATCAAAGACCTCTGGTCACTGAAGGTTTAAAGAGCAATTCCAGGCAACAGGTGAAAGCCTTCAGTAAACTACCAGTTATCTAGTTAGCGCACCAACTGTACGAAAGTTGGAAATGTTACTCAATTTGCTTTAATCTGGGTTCTGTGTAATTCTGTGCAGCACACAATGCACGCAATGGAAACTGTAGGAGGGCAACAGAAGTGCATTTTCTGATTTTTGTGGCGTTTAACCTCTATATCTATTTCTGCTGCCTTTCAAAATCATATTCAAACTTCCAAAGCACATTTAAATTTGATTTCTGGTAATTGAAAAATGTCTTATTCCTGGCATTTTCTTTACATTAGGTATCCATATGTGAACAAGGAGGGGGTCCAGGCATCATCACTGGGTGCATTCCATATCACCAGATTATAGACCACCCATTCTCAAGCAGATTTCTGTGGAACCCTAGAGTTCCTCCAGAGGTTGCAGAGGGTTATTTGAGTTGTGGTTAATTGGCCTCCCATGTGATGCCTGCATAGTTCTAGGTCCAACAGCGCTTGCAGCATGACGCCAAGGGTGGCTTTCTGACCACCACTGCAGGTGCGGGCATTCTTCCTACTGACCATCACCAACGTAAGGGGCATTTTCTCAATGGCCATCAATAGACTAATCTTAGCAGGGGTTCCCAAAACCTAAAAACTATTGCAAGTGTTCCTTTGGGGTAAAAAGGTTGGGAAAGGCTGTCATAGGCAAAAGGGTTTGTGGCAGACTTGTGCACTACAGTAGAGTCGGAATAAAAAAACTAAACTACTTACACATGCAGATAGGGAGCATAGAATACCTGGCAAGTGTAATTTACCATTTTGACAGTAGAGCACTTCTAAAATCACCTTAGTTAGTGACTATTGGGTGGCGTCCTGTACGTGGGATAAAATGCCATTTTGGACAGTATAATCCATTACAGTATGGAGCATAGGTTTTAATATTTACAACTAGGCTTTTGCAGCTACCTGACACTTGCAAAAAAAGAATGCTGCCTTAAGGATGAAATGATAGACCAACTTAGGAGGGGGAGGTCAAAGGAGCATGACTGTGACCCCCTGCTCTCTGGGGCAGAAAATGTCTGTCTGGAATAAAAAAAAAAAAAAAAGAAGTAGAGATAGCAGGTCCATCTGAGCCTTTTTCCTTGCACTTAAGATCTGCCAGCCTTGCAAAATATCGGCCCCAGTGGGGCCCTCAAGACCCCCACAGCTGTAAAGAGGGAGGGGATGTCACTTTTTTTTTTTTAAGTGTCAAAATAAAAAAAAGTAAGTAAAATGAACAATAATAAAAAAAAAATTGTTTTAATTAAAGTGCCCCTGTCCCCGTGTGCTCGCACGCAGAAGCGAACGCATATGCAAGTCCCGCCCACATATGAAAACGATGTTCAAACCATACATGTGAGGTGTCGCCGTGAACGATAGTGCGAGAGCAATAATTCTAGCCCCAGACCTCCTCTGTAACTCAAAATATGTAACCAGTAAAAAAATGTAAAGCGTCGCCTATAGGGATTTTTAAGTACCGAAGTTTGGCGCCATTTCACGAGCGTGTGCAATTTTGAAGCGTGACATGTTAGGTATCTCGGCGTAACTTCATCGTTCAGATTATGCAAAAAAATTGGGATAACTTCACTGTTTTTTTTTTTTTTTTAAAGCATGAAACTGTTTTTTTACCAAAAAAACACGTTTGAAAAATTGCTGCGCAAATACCGTGCAAGATAAAAACGATGCAACGACCACCACTGTATTCTCTAGGGTCTCTGCTAAAAAAAAACATATATAATGTTTGGGGGTTCTGTGTAATTTTCGAGGAAAAAAAATGATGATTTTTACATGTAGGAGCAAAGTGTCAGAATTGGCCTGGTTGGCAAGTGGTTAAGCTAGAGCATTGTTGGTTCACTTACCTTTTCCTTCAATTTCCCTTCTAAATGTTTTTTTTCTGTGTCTGAATTTCTCACTTCCCGTTTCTCCTCAGTAAGCCCCCCATCATCCGAGCCGTTCTGACTGGAGGTTAGTCAGCGTGCTCGCCCCCTCCCTTGGGACTACATCCCTGCAGGAAGACGCAGGGAGACGCATAACAAAATCCTTTTTATTTTTGTGAGTTATGCCAAGAAAGGATATTCTAGCACTCATGATATGTAAATAGTTCTCATCTAATACCTACAGTGCTGCACTTCATATTATTGAGGCCAGGGACCATTTGTTATGGCTGCAGGCTTTCAAGTCCAATGTTGAAAATGGAAAATGGTTTTAATTAAAGCATTTTCTGCAGTCAGAAAGACACATGTAGTTGTGAACAGTGTAATTACCTCTGGGCTATGTCTCTCAGAAAAGGACTGCGTTTCAGAAGCAGAAACTTTATCATTTAGTCTTGTTAGAGAAGATGGAGCAGCGACTGATACCGTTTTATTCATGGTGTGTTTGCCCTCAGTCTTGTCTCTGTTCCTGTCCTGTGGAGTTGGTTTAAAGTCCCCATCCAATGTAGAAAAAACAGAACCTGGAGCTATAAAAAGAGAAATAAATTATTCAAGAACATGAAACCGCAAATGGGAATTATTAAGATTTTTTTACATTTTAAAAACAAGAATAGTGTAATTTATTCAATTCGATTTCTGGATATCATGATAATATTTCTTGACCTGACATGTTTTGGAGGTACTCTGCTGCCACCTAGTGAGCAGAAATAATTACAACACATTAGCAGCTTATCTGGATATTGGATTGTCACTGCTAACATAGCAAACTGTTATTGTGAATTTTTGAAATACATACAATATGTTTTCGATTTTTTTCCCTTAAAGTGGTCCTGAACGTTGGAAGATGTGATCCAAAAAAAAGGCATGCAGAGGGCAAAAGGCTAGTCATCTGTATTGCTTGTAGGGTTCCTGCAGCTGGTCTCGCCCCCATTATTGACTTGTTATGCACTGTGTGTGGAGGGGATGACCATCTTGGTAAAATCAGCTTGCTTATGACACGGCTCTCCGCCCCCCCCCCCCCTTTACCTGGTGATCTCGTTACTAAGTGAGGAATATTCAAGAACAAGTAACAGGGGTGTGGGAAGCACAGATATATGAAATTAATTAACCGAGTTGTAAAACCTCATCGTTTTTCACCTTAATGCATTCTATGTATTAACCACTTAAGGAAGATTTGCTCCCAGGTCATTTTTTGTGATACGGCACTGCATCGCTTTAACTGACAATTGCGCAGTCGTGCGACGCTGTACCTAAACAAAATTGACATTCTTTTATTCCCACAAATTGAGCTTTCTTTTAGTGGTATTTGATCACCTTTGTGTTTTGTTTTTTTTTGCGCTACAAACACAAAAAAAAAAAAAAAGAAAAAAAGAGAGAAAATCTCCTAACACGATCTGAACTTCATAAACAGTATATAAAAAGGTGAAGACAGCAGATATAGATATGTCAGGGTTTACATCCACTTTAAAGGAGTTGTAAAGTAAAAAAAAGTTGTTCACCTTAATGCAATCTATGCATTAAGATGAAAAAACATCTGATGCTGCCGCCCCCCCCCCCCCTCCGAGCCCCCGTTATACTTACCTGACCCCTCGAAAGTCCCGCGCGGTCCCGAGATCCTCTTCGCCGCTCAGCCTGGCCGCTGATTGGCTAAAGCGGATGGATTGAGAGCAGCGCAGCTATTGGCTGGAGCTGCTGTCAATCACATCCAGTGACGCGGCGCGCCGAGGGGCGGGGCCGAGTGATACAGTGAGCGCCTATGGCTGCTCGCTGTATCACGGGAGAGCGCCCGCAATTACTCACCACCATGCGAGCTCTCGCATGACTGTGGTCAGTACTTGCGGGGAGGACCAGAGATAGCCCCTGAGGGACCCCAGAAGACGTGGATCGGGGCCACTCTGTGCAAAACGAACTGCACAGTGGAGGTAAGTATGACATGTTTGTTATTTTAAAGGAAAAAAAAATTCCTTTACTAACCCTTTAAGGCGAAAAACCTTCTGTACTGCAGCTGCCCCCCTTTTCCTTACCTGAGCCCGATCTTTCCAGCGACAGGGACAAGCACAACTGCTCCAGTCGCTGTCTCGAATTCTCATTGGATAGGTTCATAGCAGCATAAACCATTGGCTCCTGCTGCTGTCAATCAAATCCAGTGACACAGAGCCGGGGGCAGGGCCGATTCCTGCTGTATGTGTCAATGGATGCCGCATAAAGACTCATCAAGGGAACTTGATGAGGAGGAGGAGCCAGGAGCATGGCCAAGGGACCCCAGAAAAGGAGGATCGGGCCGCTCTGTGCAAAACCCTTTCACAGGGCGTGCAAGTAAAACATGTTTGTTTTTTTAAATACAAACCTTTACAATTACTTTAAGCAGGAGCAGGTAGATGCATGCAGTGTACGTTTTCAGGTACCACCTGTCCTGTACTGTGCTGTCCCCACCAAATCTCACTCCAAATTTCAAGAGACTAGCAATCATAGGCAGCAATCCCTCTCACAAAGCAGATATACAGCTATGAGGTTGCAGGCGTAGAAGTACATAAGCCTCACATAAGAGGAAGTGCACTTATTTTTCAAGGGGGAATTCCGAACAGAAGGAACATTTTTCAGGGCACTGCTTAGGTTCAATTAACATATGTCCTGTAACTTAGCACATTTCCACATTTTGAGTTCAGGTCCACTTTAATAAGAAACCTGTACTGACAGAAATGCCATTGCTGACCTCCTGAAAATGTCAGTGACCCAAGAATGCAGCCAATGATGTCAAAACTCCTGATCTGCGTATGTTATTTAAGCGGCTGGCTTTAAGTATTTAAAGTGGAGCCAAAGCTGTAAATATAACATAGCTGCCAGGTAGGGTGTTGTTGCAGAAAAGACCCTGTGGGGGGAGATTTACTAAAAATGGAGCGCACAGAATCCAATGCAGCTGTGCATAGTAACCAGCTTCTAAATTCAGCTTGTTCTTTTTTGAATACTTGTAAACTCGTATAACACATTTAGGCACCTCAAGTGATTGGGTGTTAATAATTTATATTGGCCACTGAAATGAATTAACGCTCAAGCGCTTAACGCGCTAAACGCACCTATGGCTTAGATGCATTTACACACGTTTAGGCGCATTTTTTCTGCCAAAACGCTGCAGCTCCAGGATACGCCGGCTGTGGAGTGTTTTTCTGCCTCTAAATACCCCTGCCACTAAACTCCTCTAAACGCCTATGTGTGCAAGGACACATAGGCTAACATGCAGGAGTGTTTGGAAGCAGGAAAATAATTGCCAACCACTCCTAGGAGCAGCAAAAAATAAATAAATAAAAAAAGACCAGTGTGCATTAAACCTAAAAGCTATAAGATGGTCGGTTACTAGACACAGGTGCTCTACATTCTGTGTGCTGCAATTTTAGTAAATCTCCTCCTGTGTGTCTCATCTGCAATAATTATCTTCTTACCAGAAAGGTTTCTACTCAATATACATTGAGCCATGTAACGGAATGACCCTGACACCCAGAGACTTTTGAAGGATGGGGGGTACTCCTGTGCCAGCGTCACTAATGACTCTTGGGTCTAGGGTCACCCTGTGTCCTTTTTGGGCATAGGGTGACTGATAACTGATAATTCATATTGCAGGATATCTTAAGATATTACAAGTGGTTATTCTGACCCCACCAGGTCAGTGGAGTGTTTTCATTCAATGTGAGGACACATGCTTTTGAGATGTTAATTGGGGCTGCTCCTAGACATTCCATTGTGAGATACTAACCAAGTCGGAAAGGTCAGATGTCTCCTTTCAGGGGTAGGGAATTAGCATGTCAATTATGTTTAGTAAAGGAATGTGTTTTGTGTAACAGGTGAGGGGGACTTGTCAAGCTGTAGTAATTAACCCCTCTAATGTGGAGACGGGACGTCTGGGGGATGATTAGTAATTAGCCCATCTGAATGTGTACTGAAGCCCCATTGTGTGATATTGGGGGTGGAATTGGGGGTGGAGAGTTCCTTTGTTCTTTTGATTACTGTAACATATTTGTACTGTATATAAGAAAGCTAAGATAGCATTAAAGTTCATTCATACATTTTGAAACCAGTACCAGAGCTGTGCGAGTCTCGGTTATTCTGGGGAATGGAATGGATCGTGTCTGTTGGATGGTTGGAGTGTCAGATAAGCTGTCGTGGCTGATGGAATGGGAATATTTTAAAAGGTGGTGACCGTTACAAGCCTCTATGTGAAGCTTAGAATGAAGACACTCCCATGCACATTTGCAGAAAACATGTCATCCTGGGTTGGCCAGTAAAGAAAGCTGAAAATGTTGACTCGGAAAAAGGCCAGGCAAACATGCCAGTAGCACTGATAGAAGGGAAGTAGGATTATAGCCCAGGCCTGGGGGATTCATAGAAAACATCTTGCAGATACAACCGTCCCTTTTGAGGGCAGCCGGCGTATCCAGGAGCTGCAGCGTTTTGGCAGAAAAAAATGCTTGATGTTCCTGTGGGGGGAGATTTACTAAAAATGGAGCGCACAGAATCTGATGCAGCTGTGCATGATAATCAGCTTCTAAATGGCCTGGGGGGCCTAATTAGGCCTGCGGGCCTTTTGTTTGACACCTGTGCCCTAGAGGATAAAATGGTGGTTGTTGCAATATTTTATCTCACACTGTATTTGTGCAGCAGTCTTTCAAATGCAATTTTTTCAAATGCATTTTTGGGCTAACAGTAAAGTTAGCCCGATTTTTTTTTGTATAATGGGAAAGATGTTACGCTGCAAGAATCATGAGAGAATCGTGATCTTTATTCTAAGCAAAAAAGTTGTGATTCTCATTTTGGCCAGAATCGTGCCTCTCTACTGCACGTCAGCTAGCACTAGTCAGTGGAAAACATAGGTTTGCTTTAAGTCTCAAGACTACAATGACAACCAGTCAATTAACATTTTTCAGAAGCAGAGATCAGCAATGGAGGACTATGAACTTCTTTCAACACAGGTTTCCTCCAACCTGATGTCATCTGTCCAAGGGCCCTTCCACTATTTAATAGAGGCTTTAACCACTTAAGGACCGCCTAACGCCGATATAAATCGGCAGAATGGCACGGCTGGGCACAATCACATACCTGTCAGCACTCTTTAAGTGCCCAGCCGTGGGTCGCGCGTATCCCCTGGAAGAAGTCATCCTTGTGACGAAACGGCGTAGGGAGGAGCGACGTGCTGACGTCACCACGATCCACGCTGTCTACCCGGAAGGACGAGCAGACAGCAGAGCCGGCCGGCTATACGATTATTGATCGCACTTTTTAACCGTTTTACATGTGAGTGCAATATCTTTTTACATTAAAATATTTTAAAACGATATCACACCATGTGAGTGTTTTTCTCCTTTGGGTTACATCTATGGAGAAAGTTGGTCTGACATAGAGGATTGGTGATACAGGAGAGAGAGTGGCAGTCTATCCAGGACCCATATTGACCCATGTTGTACATGCTTGAATTTATTCTTGCTCTGGTAAGCAGTTGATACATAAGTGGTGGTGGATTTGTCATCTGATTCACAAGATTTGTGCCTGGATATTTAGCTTCACTTATTCAGAGAACTTCCTGTCACTTCCTGCATTCCTCTGTGATACTTCATATATGGACTTTTGCACTAATCTACTTTTCAGTTTTGCACTGGGATTTTGTGTACTTTAAAACATAATTGAAAATTTATGTTGATTCATCTTGCAGCGCAGCTTTTCTTTTTATATTGTATTTGTGGGTCGCGCGTGCCTGTGACCCAGTCCGAAGCTCCGCGGCCGCGGGACCCGATCGCCGCCAGAGTCCCGTGATCGGTCACAGGAGCTGAAGAACTGGGAGAGGTGTGTGTAAACACACCTTCCCGGTTCTTCACAGTGGCAGTGTTACTGATCGTCTGTTCCCTGATATAGGGAAAGACAATCAGTGACGTCACAAGTCCAGCCCGCCCCCCTACAGTTAGAAACACACATGAGGTCACACTTAACCCCTACAGCGCCCCCTAGTGGTTAACTCCTAAACTGCAATTGTCATTTTCACAATAATCAATGCATTTTTATAGCACTTTTTGCTGTGAAAATGACAATGGTCCCAAAAACGTGTCAAAATTGTCCAATGTGTCAAAATTGTCCGATGTGTCTGCCATAATGTCGCAGTCACGAAAAAAAAAAACGCTGATCGCCGCCATTAGTAGTAAAAAAAAGAAAATGTTTTATAAAAATGACATAAAACTATCCCCTATTTTGTAAATGCTATAAATTTTGCGCAAACTAATCGTTAAACGCTTATTGCGATTTTTTTTACCAAAAATAGGTAGTAGAATATGTATCGGCCTAAACTGAGGAAAAAAAACGTTTTTTTATATCTTTTCTGGGGATATTTATTATAGTAAAAAGTAAAAAATATTGAATTTTTTTCAAAAATGTCGCTCTATTTATGTTTATAGCGCAAAAAAATTAAAACCGCAGAGGTGATCAAGTACCACCAAAAGAAAGCTCTATTTGTGGGGAAAAAAGGACGCCAATTTTATTTGGGAGCCACGTTGCACGACCGCGCAATTGTCAGTTAAAGCAACGCAGTGCCGAATCGCAAAAAGGGGCCTGGTCCTTTACCTGCATATTGGTCCGGGTCTTAAGTGGTTAAAGAAGTCACAGCCCCCCCCAAGATATTATTCTACTCTATTCTGTCAGAGGCAATCGGAACAACAGAAATGACGATTTTTGTTGATCTTTAAATCTGATCACTGATTATTGCAGTGGCAGATAACAGTGGCAGAGATACAGGGCAAGCTCAGTCACAGTCAATGTATTGGGCCCAATGACTAAAATAAGAAGGCTGTTTGTTTTTAGAAAATGACAATGCATTTTCAGCACCACCATTTTCAGACCACCTATAAGTTAGCAATGGAAGCTTCAGTAAAGTACTTGTGGACTTCAATCTTTCCTTCTCCAAATGACACTTGTGCCGGTTTGAAAGTGACAGATGACTAGCAAAATATAGGCAATTTATGCCTGAGACATGTTCATAATAAAACCAATACACATTTGTAGATTGCTAGTTGGAATTGTCCAAATATTATGCATTGTCCAAACACAATAAAATGACAAGCCAAAAGGTTAATGGAAAAAATTTGCTATTGCAAAGTATTACATGGCTAGAGACATCCGTGCAGACAGAACATGTATGCAGATTTGATTTGCAGTGCTTTGCTGCCATCTTGTGATGAAGATTGTAATTTATGTGTCACAAACATATTTTGGTATAGCATGTACTTTAAAGCCTCGAACACACGCTCGGTTTACTCGGCAAGAACCAGAAAGAAAACTGCTGGCAGAGCTTTCTTGCCGAGTATACCGAGCGTGTGTACAAGGCTTTCAGGTTTCTTGACAAGAAAACTGCCCAGAATCTAGACGAAAAAAATAGAGAACATGTTCTCCATTTTTCTCATCGTGAGATTCTCGGCAGTTTTCCTGCCGAGAAACCCGAGAGCGTGTATACTTACCCGTCGCCGTGGAAACCCGCGCATGCTCAAAATGACTTTGACGCATGCGCGGTAGCTCCCTAGTAGGGATGTCCCGATACCGATACTAGTATCAGTACCGATACCGAGCATTTCCCAGAGTACTTGTACTCGGGGGGAAATGCTCCGATGCCTCAGCCGATACCTGGGCAGGCAGGGGAGTTGCAAGTCTTCTGCTCCCCCCGTGCTCCGTGCAGTCCCCCCCCCGTGCTCCGTGCAGTCTTTCCTCCCCCCATGCTCCGTGCAGTCTTTTCTCCCCCCCGTGCTCCGTGCCGCTCTTCTCTCCCCCTGTCAGTGCCGCTATTCCCCCCCCCCCGTCCGTGGCGCTCTTCTCTCCCCCCTGTCTGTGTCGCTCTTCTCTCCCCCCGTCCGTGTCGCTCTTCTCTCCCCCCTGTCTGTGTCGCTCTTCTCTCCCCCCGTCCGTGTCGCTATCCCCCCCCCCCCTGTCCGTGTCGCTTTTCTCCCCCCCCCCATTTGTGAGGATGGAGAGTGGAGGTAGGAGCCGCTAAAACCCGGCTCCTACCTTTTTCCGAATGGACAGAGTCAGTGATCACTGAGCATTGTAACCTGTGTTTACGATGCTTCAGTTTATGAATGGAGAGGAGCTTCCCTCCATTCATTTCAGCTGAGGCTGCAGAGAAAGGGACTGGGGAATCTGTGTCCTTAGTCCCTTTCTCTGTCTTAAAGATGAGATTTCAGAGGTCTTTTAAGACCCCTCATATCTCACCAAAGACCCCCAACAGGGCTGATAAAAAAAAAAAAAAAAAATTGCAATAAATATTTAAAAAAATAAATAAAAATAAAAATAAAATGTAAATAAAAAAAAAACACAAACACACTGACAATTCACTCCCCCCCCCCAAAAAAAACAACAAAAAAAATCACTGTAAAAAAAAAATAGTAAAAAAAAAATATAAAAAAAATACAGCCACTGTCACATGACATTAAAAAAAAGTATCGGCATCGGTGAGTACTTGAAAAAAAAGTATCGGTACTTGTACTCGGGACAACCCTACTTCCTAGGCATAGGTAGGGTGCAGCAAGATGGCGGCGACGGCATCGAATGTGACGAGTGCATGCTCGTCGTACGCAATGACGTCACCACGTTCTTTCCTTTGCTTTTACACTCAGGCGGCAAGAGATTCTTGCCAAGAATCTCGTCAGGGAAAACAACGTTTTTTTCCTGACGAGATTCTTGCCCGTATGTACAGGGTTTTACTATTCTTGTCTACGTATTAAATTGTGTTTGGACCTTTTGTCCTGAAAAATGTAAATACAGTATATCTATGATATTACCGTAATTAGTAACAGTGTACAGTACACCATGTACTCATGGCTCTCTACAGTTACCAGGAGTGGAACAAAAAACAAATACCAACCAGGCAAAGTGACCATTTCATACACCTTCCCACTTCTAAGCAATTCAAGAAGAAAAGCTAACAGCTATATTAGGGCCTGTGTTGACAGGCTTCTGTTTGCTGTAAGCGGATTTTGCATTACTATACAAATCTATAGAAATGATCAACCCACTTCAAGTGCACCTATCAACAAATTCGTAATGATCTCAGAAGCTTCTCACACTGCTGCAAAAAAGTCCAAAAGCCTCCAACACAGGCCTGTAAAGAATGTGTGTCTTGTTAGAAAAAAAAAGAATAAAATAAAAAACAAGGGCAGGGATGGTATGAATCATGCTTGATTTTTTTAAATGGAGGTTGTAACCTATTTTAGCAATGTTAAAAGGAAACTTGACCTGCCCTAAAACATTTTTAATATAATTGTAAAATGACCTTGTGGTGCTTGCAAGACTTTAGATTGTTCTCTGTGCCCCTGTGGTACAAGGGGACTTGACTCAAATCCTTTACCTAATGCCATGGCCTTTCAATGGTCAAAGACAAATAACTCGATTGCCCACTCAACCATGGTATTTGACAGGTGAATTAAATTAGTGTGGGTTACCACTGAAACGGAAGAAGGCTTAAAGGGGTTGTAAAGGGAAAAAAATAAATCCTTCCCCTAAATAGCTTCCTTTACCTTAGTGCAGTCCTCCTTTACTTACCTCATCCTTTGATTTTGCTTTTAAATGTCCTTATTTCTTCTGAGAAATGCTCACTTCCTGTTCTTCTGTCTGTAACTCCACACAGTAATGCAAGGCTTTCTCCCTGGTGTGGAGAAAGACACTTGAGGGGGGAGGGGGCGAGCAGGAGTGTCAGGACGCCCACTAACACACAGCTCCTTTCTCTATCTGCAAAGTAGAGAGTGTCCTGACACTCCTGCTCGCCCCCTCCCCCCTGAAGAGTCTTTCTCCACACCAGGGAGAAAGCCTTGCATTACGGTGTGTAGTTACAGACAGAAGAACAGGAAGTGAGGATTTCTCAGAAGAAATAAGGACATTTAAAAGCAAAATCGAAGGATGAGGTAAGTTAAGGAGGACTGCACTAAGGTAAAGGAAGCTATTTGTCACGGTCTGGGGTCAGGCTCAGAGGCCAGTAGCTATAGCAGCTGAGCAGGTCACCCTGGCTGATGACACGGGGTCACCTGAGGTGCGGAATCTAAGCGCTAACCGGTATTCACCAGAGCTCCTGAAGGTGGAGATGGATTTTGCTGCGTGTTAGCGCCAGGTCGCGGTCCTCAGGATTGCCCCACCAGGAGGTGAGAAAGCCGGGGTACAATAGCAGATAAGCAGGTAAGGATCAAACAGAAGCGTGGTCGGTAAACAAGCCAAAAGGTCGGTAATGAGTATTTGTAGATTGGGATCAGGCAGAAGCGTAGTCGATAACAAGCCAAGGGTCGATAACGAGTATTTGTAGGTTGGGATCAGGCAGAAGCGTAGTCGATAACAAGCCAAGGGTCGATAACGAGTATTTGTAGGTTGGGATCAGGCAGAAGCGTAGTCGATAACAAGCCAAGGGTCGATAACGAGCAGTAGCAAATATGGACGGCAGCAGAGAAGACAGGAGCGAGATACAGGCTGGAGATAGCACAATATTCTGGCAAGGAGGAAGTGCAGAGACATGGCTTATATCAGGAAGTTGGTGGGAGGAGGTTCAAGACAATCAAGACAAAAGGCAGGAATGTTCAATGGATCAGATGGGTTTGTCCAGCAGATCAGACAGGGAGCTGTCCAGCATCCCAGATAGCTCAGTGAGAAGGTTCACTGCCAGACACAGCTGAGGTCCCAGGTTCGAATCCAGGTCCTGGCAAAAGATTGGCAGAGGACACGGCCAACAAATGCTGTGAAATGAATGGGGATTGATGTCACACATAGGATGTGTCGGATGTGTCCTCTGCACCCGCTTCTACAGTGAAGCTGCGGCTGACAGCTTAGTGTGGGAACAGAGCTTCCGTCGCTGGAGATCGGGTCGGATCGGCTTGATTTTTTTCTTTGCAGGGCTAGATAGGTTAGTGTAAGATTGTGGATGTCTATAGATGCAGGGAGTTTAATTTCAGGGTGGACATCAGACCGTTTTCATCGGATGGACCAGGGGTCAAGTCCTGGGCAAAAAAGTGTGGGAACTCCCACCCAAGATCCACTCCCCCACCAAAAAAAGAAAATGATACGCTCATATGCATAATTACTAAACCGCATGTTTTCTTTTTTATTTCGATCCACTGTACCTTGGTAATCCTTTATGTTACTGGCCGCTTCCTGTATATGGATTCATTGGATAATGTGCGGGTATTCCGTCACTTCCTCGATGCCACAATGTCTCCTGGGAGCTTTTGTCATTGTTCCCAGGAGACATTGCGGAGGTCTGCCGCGAGTTTTCACGGGATTTAAAAAGCCCCTGACAGTGACTCAAGCTGGGCATCGCCGCTTAGTGAAGGATTGACTCGGGCGGCTCGGCTGCTCTCTGCTGCTCTAGTCCTGCAAAGGGAACTGCGTTCCTGCTGTGAAAAAAGTGCAGTGACTCCGTTCCCACACGTTCCCGCAGGACTTGAGCCCTGGGATGGACCGATCGTGCCTACACACCATCGGTTAAAAAAACAAACATGTCAGAACGCGGTGACGTAAAACACAACGACGTGCTGAAAAAAACGAAGTTCAATGCTTCCAAGCATGCGTCGACTTGATTCTGAGCATGTGTGGATTTTTAACCGATGGACGTGCCTACTAACGATTGTTTTTTTTCTAACGGTTAGGTATCCATCAGTTAAATTTAAAACAAGATTGCTTTTTTTTAACCTATGGATAAATAACCGATGGGGCCCACACACGATCGGTTTGGTCCGATGAAAACGGTCCATCAGACCGTTCTCATCGGTTTGACCGATCGTGTGTATGCGGCATAAGGGTTAGAACCTCTGTCAGGTTATTACTAGGGATGAGCCGAACACCCCCCAGTTCGGTTCGTAGCAGAACATACGAACAGGCAAAAAATGTGTCCGAACACGTGAACACCATTAAAGTTTATGGGACACGAACGTGAAAAATCAAAAGTGCTAATTTTAAAAGGTTAACATGCAAGTTATTGTCAAAAAAGGTGTTTTTAATAATGCCTAAAGTGAAATATTCCTTTAAATTTCGTACCTGGGGGGTGTCTATAGTATGCCTGTAAAGTGGTGCATTTTGCCCGTTTTTACAATTGTCCCTGCACAAAATGACATTTCTAAAAGGAAAAAAAAAAGTCATTTAAAACTACTTGCGGTTATAATGAATTGTCGGGTCCCGGCAATACAGATAAAAGTCATTGAAAAAAAATGACAAATTTAAAAAAATATTGCGTGGGGTTCCCCCCAAATTTCATACCAAGCCCTTCAGATCTGGTATGGATTTTAAGGTAAACCCTGTGTCAAAATAATAATAAAAAAAAAATGGCGTGGGGGTCCCCCCAAAAATTCATACCAGACCCTTATCCGAGCACGCAACCTGGCAGGCCGCAGGAAAAGGGGACCCCCAAATCCCGGCCTCACCTCCATGTGAATTGGTAACGGGGTTCATTGTACCCCTACCATTTCACAAAAAAAGTGTCAAAAATGGTAAAAGATACAGGAGACAGCTTTGGACAAGTAATTAAAAAAAAAAAAAAAAAAAATCCCAGTGATGTACATCCATTCTCGAGCGGAGGATACGGAGAAAAAAAAATACCGACATGATCCGCCTCCATGGGAGGTTCCCATCTAATGACACTACACCCGCCGTGACAGCCCTTAAATAGCCAAAGAGGTTTCCCATGGCGTCAGAGGGGGGCGGGGTCACTCGTACATGTCACTGGGTAACCCAGTGGTGTTTCCCCGTTGTGTCAGAGGGGGGCGGGAAATGGATGTACGTTGCTGGATTTTTTTTTTTCATTTTTTTAATAAAAGGACTTGTCTCCTGTGTTTACCATTTTTGACACTTTTTTTGTGAAATGGTAGGGGTACAATGTACCCTGTTACAAATTCACATAGGCGGGGGCCAGGATCTGGGGATCCTCTCTGTTAAATGGGGCTTCCAGATTCCGCAGACCCCCACAACCACCGGGCAAGGGTTGTGGGGATGAGGCCCTTGTCCCCATAAACATGGGGACGAGGTGCTTTGGGGGTCACAGACTTTTATCTGTATTGCCGGGACCCGAGAAATTAATTATAGGCGTGAGTAGTTTAAAATGACTTTTTTCCTTTAGAAATTTATTTTGTGCAGGGACTGTTCTAAACACGGGGAAAATGCGCCACTTTACAACCATACTATAGACACCCCCCAGGTACAAAATATGAAGGAATATTTATTGTTTCACTTTAAGCATGATTAAAATCACTGCTCCCGAAAACAGCCATTTTTAAAACTTTCTTTTGCATTGATACATGTCCCCTGGGGCAGAACACTTTTTATTACAATACCATGCATATAAGCCTTTAAAATGTGCACTTTTGATTTCTCCCATAGACTTTTAAAGGGTGTTCCGCGGCTTTTGAATTTGCCGCGAACACCCCAAATTGTTCGCTATTTGGCGAACACCTGATGTTCGAGTCGAACTTACATTCAGCATGACAACCAGGAAACATAAGGAAGTCTGCCATAATGTGCAGGTATGCAGGGCTGCCACTGCCTGTCTACTCTCCTCTAATTCTGACAACTCAGTGCTATCCCTAACCACTATGTTTACTATTGTCATCTTCTCTGTCGCTTCTTCTGAATTCAGCATCTTTCCTCTTTGGCCATTGCGCAACCACTGTAAATGTGTGCTGGAGTTACACTGTTCTGGTGCAAAGCTCTATTCCTGACATCTTATGCATGGTGGGAATAGCCAGACAGTGTGAAAAAGGCACCGTACATGAGCAGCAGGCAGTGTACGCACACATTATGTGTGTACACACTTTTTTTTCCCCCCTTTTTACTTTAAGAGTTAGGGTTCAAGAGCTTTAAATGTCTGCTCCTGGCCCATGTTATTGAAGCAGCTCAGAAAGACACAGTACACTTGCAATTATTTCTGCATTTGCTTGGCTTTGTGTCCCGGTAAATACAGCATGGCCTAATCTGCTGTGTCTGAACAGGACACAGTAAAGGCAAACAACAGCAGATAAGAATCTTAAAAGAAGCCCAGAAGTGACTCAAATATATGACCTGTCACAGCAAAGCACATTGCATTTGACCTGCTTGTGAATCTGAAGCCTGTGTACTATGATCTTATAGAGATAAATCTTTTTCTAATCAGATATATACCTAACTTATTTATGATTTTTCATTATTTAAAACAATATCTTAAGAAAACTCTTACGTGATGGTGACCGTTTCATCCTGGACTCTCGTGGCTTTGGAGTGGGTTTCTGGTCTTTTGCTATGAGACGTCCATTTCCCATATCACCAAAGATTGGCGATTTTGGCGGAGTACGTTCATTGCCTTCATAGTCTAGCGCCTTGGTTTCCTGCCTCCGAGTTTTCAGGAAAGACACTTTGTTATTTGATTTCTTATCATTATCATCATCATCATCGTCATCTGAGAAGTGAAAATCATGGAACGACCTCCGTGATTCTGGTTTGATTGCTTTTGTTTCATTGAAAGAGTCATCTAAACTGTCTAGGAAAATAAAAAATGTAAGAGATTATCAAGTAGCATATCAATGTGGAAAAATAAAACCACACAAATGGTACAAGCACTAAAAGAAAGATCTGTGTAACAGTAAAATGTTTCCTTTATTTTGGTAGTGTTAGAAAATTAAAAGGAAGAATCTTGCTGGTATTTAAAGCTATAGTAAACTGTTTTGTTTAATATACACACACATCCTTTATTATATATATATTATATATACACACACACACCTGCAAGGCAATGTCATAATGTGCTAGTATGCATACTAGCACATTATGTGAAACTTACCTTAGAACAAAGCCCTCCAGCGGCACGTCGTCACCGCTGAAGGTACTTCCACCTTCACCCGATCTTCCTTCCAGGTTCGCGGCTCCGACCACTCACACGCATGCAAGCGGGAGCCGCTGTTTATGTCACAGGACTCTGAAGGATCGGCACGGGTATGCCATTCCTTCAGAGCACAATGCGCAGGTGATATCACTGGCTGCATTTACAGTAAATATCTCCTAAATGGTGCATGTTTAGGGGATATTTACAGTACCTATAGGTAAGCCTTATTATAGGCTTACCTATAGGTAAAATTCATGCATGGGAGTTATATGAAATTATAGAAGGAATGAAATGATCCAGATTGCCAGAGACAACAGGAGAATATAAAGTAGACACCTCCTTTCTCCACAACTAATCCACACATACACAGGTAAAATAAATATGGCATTATCTAAATTCAACTCAAATTCACAGTACTGTTAATGGCAAGCAACAACAAGCCCCCTATGTGATAATGTGATATCATGAGCAGGTGGCAAGTCCTCTTTATGGAGACATCAGGGGTCTGTAAGACCTCCAATATCTCCCCTGCCCACCACTGCATCTAATCAAACATGTGGTTGACTGGCTGCATCCTCAGCTACAGCAGCTGTTACCCTAAAAGTGTCGTAATACATGGCGCTTCAGAGTTTGATCTGAAGACATCCCCTTAGGACGAAACATGTAAGGCTGACTGACACAAGTATGCTATGAGCCGCTGAGTTTTTATATTCTTTGATGCCTATTTTACCTGTCTGTTTGTAAGTACCATACAATAAATTGCTTACTGGTTTTACCTACAGGCTTCACTATTGCCATTTCCTCTCTGCATTTTATGACCACATATCTGTTGATGAACGCAATGTGTGCTTTTGGACCTCCGTAACATCTGAGATCTCATTCCATCGCTGTTGCTGCCTGTGGACTACCATCTTCACCTGCACACTCTGTTGGAAGTGCAATTGACACTGACCTGCACGTTATTTGATCACATGCCCATAACAATATTATTTCTGGTAAGCGGATTGTTCGCACGGTGGTGTGGAGTGTTTTTTCCGTGTTTTGCACACTGAAACTTCGGTGGAGGTTCTACATCTTCAATTCTATTGATGAACATATATAATATATGGACTTTATTTACACACAGTTTATTTGAATATACACTTTGTGGACTTTTATCACATATATTGTTTATTTGGATTAATTTTCCATCTTATCTTTGAGCGCTGCACTATTGATCACATTGTTTTTGTTTGCTTATCTACAAACTGTGCTAGCAGCTTTGCACTTTTTTTACTTTTCAGTTAGCGCAGATATTTGTTCACCCGTAATATTCTGTATTAGTTGACCACCCTCACGGATTCTGACAGGCAGCAGAAGACATGTCCCATAATCCTGTGTGGCTGTACAGTCATAAGCATTAGCATAATAGTAAGGTGAGCAGGTGTAAGCAGCATGTCACCTGCGATTTCACTTTTTAACCCCGAGAGTGCTTCAGTAAACTGAAGGAACTTTTTACAGTTAATCTTTTGTGTGTGTTCTATTATAAATAAAAAGCACAATGACAGGATTAGCTGCAAAAGCAGTCTAGTGGCTATTATTCTTTCTTTAGTAAAAAATATTCTATACTATTAAACAGGGAAATTCGGGGATACAGCAGATTCGAGGAGGAGTGGCGCCCCCTCCCTGGATCTGATGAGTTTGCAAGAGATCAGGTAATTACAGCAGCCAGAGTTGCTTTTTAATTTTTTAGAAAAAGCTGGGGATTGAAGTTTCTTTTAAGCCCAAGCTGAGGTTGGACATTAAAAATAAATAAATAAATAACCATTTTGCACATAATGGATATGTATGGAAAAGCACTCTTGATTCCCTTAAACTGATTCCTAAGTGCTAGCTCTTAGGCCTCGTACACACGGACGGACTGTCCGATGAAAACAGTCCGGCGGACCCTTTTCATCGGACATGTCCGCTGCTGGATTTTTGTCTGATGGTTGGACACACCATCAAACCAAAATCCCCGCGTACAGGATACGCGGTGACGTGGCCGCGCCGATGACGCGGCGACGTACGCGACCCTGGAAGGTCAATGCTTCCACGCATGCGTCGAATCACTGACGCATGCAAGGGCTTTCGGCCGAGCGGACATGTCCGGTAAGTCGTACAGACGACCGAACATGTCCGACGGACAGGCTTCCAGCGGACATGTTTCTTAGCATACTAAGAAACATTTGTCCGCTGGAAACCTGTCCGATCCGCCGGAAAATTGTCCGGTCGGACGTACACACGACCGAACATGTCTGCTGAAACTGGTCTGAGGACCAGTTTTCGCAGACATGTTCGGTCGTGTGTATGAGGCCTTAAGTACAGTAACTAATTGCAACCAATTAGGATTCAGGATGTTGAAGTCAAACCAGTACAGGATAAATTCTGAGTGGTTACTATTTATTGTAATGCAATACATAGCAACTATGAATAAATGCAAGCCATTGCATTTAAGAATAAGCATCAAGAATGCTTTTTTTAACCACTTCAGCCCCAGAAGAATTGGCTGCTGCATGACCGGGCTATTTTTTGCAATTCGGCACTGCGTCGCTTTAAATGACAATTGTGCGGTCATGCGACGCTGTACCCATACAAAATAGAGCTTTCTTTTGGTGGTATTTGATCACCTCTGCCGGTTTTTTTTTTTTTGCACTATAAACAAAAAGCGACAATTTTGAAAAAAAAGCAATCTTTTTTACATTTTGCTATAATAAATATCCCCCAAAAAATATATATATATAAAAAAAAAACGTTTTCCTCAGTTTAGGCCGATGTGTTTGGTAAAAAAAAAAAAATAAGCTTATATTGATTGGTGTGCGCAAATTGGGGATAGATTTATGGCATTTTTATTGTTATTATTATTTTTTTTACTAGTAATGGCTGTGATCTGCGATTTTTATCATGACTGCGATGTTGCAGCGGACACATCAGACACTTTTGACACTATTTTGGGACCGTTGTCATTTATACAGAGATCAGTGCTATAAAAATGCACCGATTACTGTGTAAATCACACTGGCAGGGAAGGGGTTAACCAGCAGGGGGTGAGGAAGGGGTTAAGTGTGTTCTAGGGAGTGATTCTAACTGTGAGGGGGCTGGGCTACCAGTGACATGACATTGATCACTGCTCCCGATTACAGGAAGCAGTAGATCACTGTCCTGTCACTAGGCAGAACAGGAATATGCCTTTTTTACATAAGCATCCCCCCGTTCTGCCTCTCCGTGACACGATCGTGGGACACCGGCGGACATCGAGTCCACGGGACCCACGGGCACGGTCACGAAGCCCGCGGCGTGCGTGCTCCCGTTAGGCGGCAGATTCAAAGCAACGTATCTGTACGTTGCTTTGCCTGCCCATGCCATTCTGCCAACGTAAATGTACATTAGGCAGTCGGTTAATAAAACTGCTCATGTAAAATACACTCACAATATTGGTAAGGTTAATAGAATTCCAGCAGCACAGGCAAATTATTTTTCCCCTTATCCAAACTAAATAACTGAAAGGAAATTCTTCTGAATGGACATACCATCACTTTCAAACTCTTCTGAGTAATCGGAACTTTCAGCTTCTTCAATAGCCTTCTGTCGGGAAACTCGAGCATTGACGGCCTTCTTTAGCTCATCCTAAAAAAGAAAATGAGATTGCATGTTAATTTCCATGATAATTAAAGATCTTTCTTTCTCAGCTCTCCAGCAGAGGCAATGCTCAATGACAAAGCAGAATTTTACAACCACCGACACACACATACTGTACAAATATACTCACCAGCCACTTTATTAGGTACACCTTGCTAGTACCGGGTTGGACCCCCCTTTTGCCTTCAGAACTGCCTTAATTCTTCGTTGCAAAGATTCAACAAGGTGTTGGAAACATTCCTCAGAGATTTTAGCCCATATTCACATGATAGCATCACGCAGTCGCTGCAGATTTGTCCGCTGCACATCCATGATGCGAATCTCCAATTCAACCACCTCCCAAAGGTGATCTATTGGATTGAGATCTGGTGACTGTGGAGGCCATTGGAGTACAGTGACCTCATTGTCATGTTCAAGAAACCAGTTCGAGATGATTTGGGCTTTGTGACATGGTGCATTATCCTGCTGGAAGGAGCCATCAGAAGATAGGTACACTGTAGTCATAAAGGGATGGACATGGTCAGCAACAATACTCAGGTAGGCCATGGTGTTTAAAACAATGCTCAATTAGTACTGAGGGGCCCAAAAAGTGTGCCAAGGAAATACCCCCCACACCAATTTACCACCACCACCTGCCTGAGCTGTTGATACAATGCAGGATGGATCCATGCTTTCATGTTGCTTATGCCAAATTCTGACCCTACCATCTGAATGCCGCAGCTGACTCATCAGACCAGGCAACATTTTTCCAATCTTCTATTGTCCAGTTTGGGTGAGCCTGTGCGAATTGCAGCCTCAGATTCCTGTTCTTAGCTGGCAGGAGTGGCACCCAGTGTGGTCTTCTGCTGCTGTAGCCCCTCTGCTTCAAGTTTCGATGTGTTGTGCGTTCAGAGATGGTATTCTGAATACCTTGGTTGTAACGAGTGGCAATTTGAGATACTGTTGCCTTTCTATCATCTCAAACCAGTCTGCCCATTCTCCTCTGACATCAACAAGACATTTTCCTCCAAACAACTGCCGCTTGCCGGATATTTTCTCTTATTCAGACCATTCTCTGTAAACCCGAGAGATGGTTGTGCATGAAAATCCCAGTAGATCAGTTTTTAAAATGCGTACACCAGCTCGTCTGGCACCAACAACCATGCCTCGTTCAAAGTCACTTAAATCCCTTTTCTTCTCCATTCTGATGTTCAGTTTGAACTTCATCTAGTATGCCCGGATTCACAGACACTGGCGCATATTTATGCCGCCGTAGCATATCTCCTTTACGCTACGCCGAAGCAGCGCAGAGAGGCAAAAACGTAATTCACAAAGCCAGTGCTTCCAAATCTGCGCTGGGTTTCCAAGGCGTAAGTGGAAGTGGGCGTGAGCCATGCAAATGAGGCGCGACCCCATGCAAATGATGGGCCGAGCGCCAGACAGATATGTATTGCCAACTGTGCATGTGCTGCCCCGTGGGCGCAACTCAGTGCGCAGGCTCACAATCACATCGGAACAACTGCCTAATATACGTCGGATCACTGCCTACGGTGTGAACGTAACCTACGCCTAGTCATATTCACGTCCTTGTGTTCCCTGGTGCAGCCCTTTGCATGGATGCTGCTGAGTTACACCTCCTTTATGGGGCATAACTTTACGCCGGACGTATGACTTTACGCGCACTGCGTCGGACGGACGTACGTTCGTGAATCGGCGTATCTCCCTCATTTGCATATGTGAATAGAAAATCAATGGGAGCGCCAAATACGTCCAGCGTAAATATGTGCCCACTCTACGCCGGCGTAGGCAAGTTACGTTGGTCGGATGAAGCCTATTTTCAGGCGTATCTCAGTTTCTGAGTCCGGTGCATAGATACGATGGCGCATATTTGCACTTACGCGGCGTATCTCGAGATACATCGGAGCAAGTGCTTTGTGAATTCAGGCCGTAGTCTTCACCATGTTCTAGAAGCCTAAATGCATCGAGTTGCTGCCATGTGGTCGGCTGATTATCAATTTGTGTTACCAAGCAATTGAACAGGTGTACCTAATAAAGTGGCCGGTGAGTGTATGTTCCCAAAATGAAATATACTCTACCTAGCACTGACATGGACATCAAGTTCCACTCATAGTATGCACAAAAAGGTGATTTTGGAGGTATCAGAGTTTGAGAAACACTTGCAGTATTTGATAAAGTAGCATTCCACATACATTTTTGCTTCAAATTTTTACAGGATAGTAAAAAAGGAAGAAACTCACCTGGAATGAAGTTCTTTTTGTTGTCTTGGGACTCTTTGTGTACGCCAGGAAAGTGGTGAAGTTCTCCTCGTCTTTATCCATTCTGGTAAATGGAATATGTACTTTACTCCTTTACTCAATCTCTTTTTTCTTCATTGGACGTGGTGGTACTGTAAAAAAAAAATGATACAAAATCTAAAGTGGCAGTTACATACCAGTTCTGATACAGTGACATACGTGGCCTGGGTTCTCTCTATACTCTGCAGAAGCTTTAAGCTTCACTGACCCCCACCACCCTGGAAAAGGAGAACTTTCTCATGAAAAGGGACATTTTCTTCTATTCGGAGAAAAGATTCTCTGCTGCTCTACTATGGTGAGGGCAGAAGAGGGTCACAGATCTCTTACAGGGTCCGCTTGTTGTGTCAAAAATGTATATGCAAAATATCTACCGTACTAAAATATATACATTTTCAATTTTTTTTAAGACCTGCCCATTACAAATAAAAGGAAAAATGCAAAAAAAAAAAAAAAAAAAAAACAACTATACAAAACAAAAGTCGTACTGTCTTTTTTATATCTTCTTAACCCTACTTCACCTCCGTGAAATAACACCGTCCATGGGTCTTTTTTTATTTTATTTTTTGTAATCTCTTCTACGAACTCCAAGATCTTCTCCCAGTATGTCTTTACTTTGGGACACTCCCACTTGTACTGTCTTTTTAATGCAAATGTATAGACATTCTTCCACAAGCTCAATATTATCAAGCTTGTACATGTGCAAGCTCTGATTTTGCTCAGAGTGCCTGGAGTACAGCTATTGCTAGCTCTGACAAAAGATCAACCACTCTGCCCACCACCACCACCTGTCCATCTATTGTCCATTCAAAGTATACTTTATATTTTGAAAATGGGTTTACATAATACAAAGTACTCTGTGATTGGACAGAAAGAGAGAAAGGGCAAAAGACTTCACAGCTCTTGTGAGGAGACTTAAAAATCCAGTATTGAAGAGCTGAAAGTATAGTGGCACTCCCGACATTCTTTAACCACTTGCTTACTGGGCACATATACCCCCTTCCTGCCCAGGCGAAATTTCAGCTTGCGGCACTGCGTCGCTTTAACTGACAATTGCGTGGTCGTGCGACGTGGCTCCCAAAAAAAAGTCTCCGCATTCACACAATTCCGATTCCGGGATCTCCCGCACTGCACTATTTTATTCTGACAGTGCAGACTTCCCCATGTCAGAATACACTAATCAGTGCTGCACCCACTGACTGCAGCGGCTGATCAAATGCTGGTTTTCCTGTAGGACAGGTCGGCGGAAATCAGTATAACGATCAGCTTCTGGTGAATATAGAGGGCTCCATAAAGAACAGGCCACATTTTGATACATGTACCGTACCCAGCATAAGTCTATGAGGTGACATACACCTTGCTGGACTTAAAGGATAAGTTTACTTTTCCAGAAAAAAAAAAATACAGTTAAAAAATGTGTCTATTATTTGTATCCTTGCAGGCGCCTGGAGAGCATTGCATTTGTGGATCAGGAGGTGTAATGTTAGACTTCTACAGACAAGCCATGCAGCTTTCTGCCTGTACCTTCTCTCGGGCTGGCTGTTGAAAGCGGCAGGGCTTGTGAATGAACTATGAGAGCGCTCATCAGTGCCCTCGCAGTTTATTCAAAACTACAAGCCATCAGCTGCAGTGGCTGACAGTACTTGTAGTTCATTAATTCACAGAAAACTGAATGAATGACGTAGCTGTGTGGGTAGAGCCCCGCATGACTGAGCCCAATTACAGGTGGAACATGCAGCAAAAGCGGTACTCGCTCAATCAACATGGACTAGTTGTAGTCCTCATGCTGCTAGCATTAGTAAATAAATAGCAATGTACACCACATTTACTCCTGCCTGCATGCCTGAGCTAAGGGCAGATGGATTCCAGGAAGTAAATGCTACATGAATTATCTGCCTTTACTCAAGATGGCCACTGACAGAAATGCTAGGGGAGTTTCAAAGTAATTTCTCAACAAAATAAAGTATGTAGACATGGATGGATGAGCACGTTTGCTTTGAATATTACAAATGAATTAAATAGCGTTTTGTGGTGCTCAGATACAGTATAGCCCCACTTTAAAGTGTAACTAAACCCCCCCAGTTGGCATGGACATCCATCAATCCTATCTTGCCTCCTCGGGTATGCCTTCTCTCTCTCCTGCAATCAAGCAGGAATTGGAGGAGCCTATCACGGTTGAGGAATTGGGGGTGGCCTTGGCCCACTCTAAGCCCAAGAAGGCCCCCGGCCCGGACGGGCTTACCCCGAGCTATTATAAAGCATTTTTTGAGACCCTTTCTCGACCATTGGTCTTGGCACTGAACTCGGTCACGAAGGGGGAGTCCTTCCTGATTGATACATTGCGGGCTTACATCTCTCTTATTCCAAAGGAAGAGAAGGATCCGTTGCGCTGCGGGAACTACCGCCCGATAGCGCTCTTGAACACGGATCTGAAGTTATTCGCAAAAATTCTGGCCAATAGGTTACTCCCACATATCCCGAATCTTGTACACAGAGATGAAGCAGGTTTTGTACCCCTCCGTGAATCGCAAGACAACACCATCCGGGTATTAAAGTGTAACTAAAGGAAAGACTTTTTTTTTTGGATAGACTGGAGATGGACTAGAACACCTGTCAAGTTTTTTTTTTGTTTGCTGCCTGTACGCATTAGGGAGATACATCCCCACTATTTGTTCTGTTTACCATTATCATGCCAAGTGAAAGTAAAAGAAAATCCCCAATTTTGGGCTGACATCAGAAAGGAAGTGAAGGGAAATCTCCCAATCGGGACACAGATCACAACAAAAAACTGACAGGGGTTATAACCCTGCCTTCATCTATCCAAAGTTAAAAAAAAGTTTTGCCTTAAGTTATACTTTAAAGCAGGGGTCTCAAACTGGCAGCCCTCCAGCTGTTGCGAAACGACAGTCCCATGAGGCATTGCCAGGCTGACAGTTACAAGTATGACTCCCACAGGCAGAGGCATGATGGGACTTGTAGTTTTGCAACAGCAGGAGGCCCGTTAGCTTGAGACCCCTTCTTTATAAGCTGGCACACCAGTTCTCCTTTACACTATTGTCTGATTGATGTGAAAAGACTGATGTAGTGTAAGAGCCGTTTCACACTGGGGCGACTCGTCAGGCGGCTCAGCCACCTGATGAGTCGCGTCCCATTCTATGCAATAGAACCGTTCTAATAGGAGTGACGCAAGTCGCTCCGACTTAGAAAAAGGTTCTTGTACGACTTTGGGGTGGCTCGGGGCGATTTGCATTGACTTCTATACAGAAGTCATTTTGCTAATCGCCTCTGAAGTCGTCTTCAGGACGACTTGCAGAGGCGCCCCCGAAGTCGTGCTGCTGCAGTGTGAACCGACTCTAACACTTTTGTAAGTATGTTTTTATGTCAGCATTTATAAAAAAAACAAACAGAGGGAAAACAAAAGCTGGTCATAGATGGATTGAAATTTGGTTCAGCAGGGACCGGCTAAATATGGATCCATGTGTGGAAGTCCCTGTTTCACAGAAGTTTTTGTTTGGATCGACTTTTGTTGAATGGGCATTTTGGAAAATCTTTCTTGATCAGTGTACTCTGATAGCTGAGAGTCCTTGTGGGGAGGGTTCCTCTAGAACAGGGATCTCCAAACTACGGCCCTCCAGCTGTTGCGGAACTACACATCCTATGAGGCATTGTAAAACTCTGACATTCACAGACATGACTACTAGGCATGATGGGAATTGTAGTTCCTGAACAACTGGAGGGCCGTAGATTGGAGCCTCCTGCTCTAGAGCAGTGATGGTGAACCTTGGCACCCCCAGATGTTTTGGAACTACATTTCCCATGATGCTCATTCACTCTGCAGTGTACATGAGCATTATGGGAAATGTAGTTCCAAAACATCTGGGGTGCGAAAGTTCGCCATCACTGCTCTAGTGTCTATACACATCGCTTGCATGGATAGGGCAATCTGTTAATTTCTTTTTGTTCAGCCCCTTGCTGGCTATCTATGGCCAACAAGCGGTCCACCCAGTGGACTCCGCTTTGCTTAGCGAGGGATCGCTTCGCTGAGCAGGCGGATGACAGGTCCGTCTCCGCTCACTGTGCAGAGACGGACCTGTCAGAGCCCCGCTCTCCTCTATGGGGAGATCGGATTAAAATTAGACCGCCTGTGCCTTTTTATCCGATTCGATCCTCCAGACAGATGGAAAATAGGATCCCCATCTATCTTGATTTCACGTACAGGATTGGATCTGACATCCGATGCTCCATAGGAGAGAATGAAGGGTTCGATCAGGTCTGCTTGAAAAACTGGACAGGCGGACCTGATTGGAGAGCCGGTGAGAAAGGGGCCTTTGGAAAAAGAGGGACAGATAGATCAGGCTGCACAACGGGGGCAGTTTTGAGCTCTGTTTTGGTATAATGGCACCGATGGAGGACCAGGAATCTTTAGGCTCGGGGGGGCATATACAACCGAGTGGCCTTTGGACTTCTGCCTGCTAAAGTGTGCCATGATGCCGCAGTGATTGGTGGGCATCGCCTCGCCAGTGTCCCTCATCGGTGAAAGGTGGGTGCTCCTATAGGACAAGGTGCCACACACTGTCACATCTTCCAGCATTAGCTTTCTCTACATTTGATCACATGACATCTCTAAGCTGCAAATTAAGTCCTTACTAGAAGTCTTTCTTGTGTGAGAGGCTGTGACCACAGGTCTGGATAGGAAGCAGGGAGATAAATACTGCCCATTGAGTCTCACTGATTGTGCATGTGGTGACGGTGTTTAAATGGCGGGGGTCCCACTAAGACAAGGGTGCTCAACTTGTGGCCCTCCAGCTGTTGCAGAACTACAAGTGCCATCATGCCTCTGCCTTTGGGAGTCATGCTTGTAACTGTCAGCCTTGCAATGCCTCATGGGAATTGTAGTTTTGCAACAGCTGGATGGCCACAAGTTGAGCACCCATGCACTAACCCTGCCCCTACCCCCAGCAATTCCTGGGATGGTGCCATGTGTTGCATGTCCTAGCACTGGTGAGGTTGTGTGAAGTGGGGGGTCTACACAGACTGTCCTGAAATGAATGTCCATGTATGAGCACTAAGTACACCCCGTACATAGGTGTCCCCTGTCATTGGGGTGACTGAGATCCCCTGACGTGCGTTCGGTGGGGGTAGAACCCCAGCACAGGCTCTGGGCGCACACTTCTTAGATCTCCCCGCACCCACCTCCACATTTCCACACAGAGACACTTCCCTTTTCTCCCCATACCTCACCCTCCTCCGTGTACCCAGCTGTCTCCTTTCCGGTGCACCGGGCTCGATCCTATACACACAGAAGACCAAAGACTCGAGAAGCGGCTTTGGTTGCTAAGCGACCACGTATACGTACGTAAAACACGTCAGTCGTGCGTCTTGGGAGAAGCGATGAAGAAAGTGACGTCAGGGGCGGTATCGTCCGTGTGAGTCGTCCTGCACACACACTCAGGAGGATGTATACACCATGAGGGAGGAGGAGGAGGATGGAGTACACACTGCACAGGACTTCTGTGAAACTGTACATAACGTGGTTACCTTTACACACACATATATATATATATATATATATATATATATATATATATATATATATATATATATATGAAAATATTTTGTCTGGCCAACAAGTGGTTCATGTGCCATGCTTTTGTGTCCTGAAACACGGTTGGCTTTTTTTCCTTTAACCACTTTACAACCGGGCCTATTTTGGCACGTCTCTCCATGTAAAAATCAAATTTTTTTTGCTAGAAAATTAATCAGAACCCCCAAACATTATATATATATATATATATATATATATATATATATATATATATATATATTTTTTAGCAGACACCCTAGGGACTAAAATGGTGGTCATTGCAACTTTTTTTCTCGCACGATATTTGCGCAATAAATTTTCAAAAACCGGTTTCATGAATAAAAAAATAACAAAACAGTAAAGTTAGCCCAATTTTTTTGTATAATGTGAAAGATGATGTTACGCCAAGTAAATAGATACCTAACATGTCACACTTTAAAATTGCGCACACTCAAGGAATGGCGCCAAACTTCGGTACTTAAAAATCTCCAGATGCTTTAACATTTTTTACAGGTTACTATTTTCGAGTTACAGAAGAGGTCTAGTGCTAGAATTGTTGCACACGCTCTAACGCACGCGACGATACCTCACATGTGGGGTTTGAACGACGTTTACATATGTGGGCGGGACTTGCATGCGTGTTCGCTTCTGCGCGCAAGCTACCGGGGACAGGGGCGTTTTAAATTTTTTTTTTTTTTTAATTTTAGTTTTATTTTACTTAATTTTTTTTTATTTTTACACTTTTTTTTAAAAATTTTTTATCACTTTTATTCCTATTACAAGGAATGTAAACATCCCTTGTAATAGGAATCACTGTGACAGGTCCTCTTTATGGAGAGATGTGGGGTCAATAAGACCCCGCATCTCTCCTCCAGGCTTACAAGCAAGAAATTGTGAAAACAAATTCACCGCTCTCAGGCCGACAGCCGCGATTGCGGCTTTGTTTACTTCCGGGTAACGGGCGTGACGTCATAACGTCGCGCCCGGGCCTCCGACGGTCATAGAGATGACTGGTGACCATCTGGTCACCAGTCATCTCTATGCTTCCCAGCCATCACCTGCCGATTCACTCTCCGGGCCCCCGATGGCACGGGAGAGCCCGGAGAACACCGGATGGCGGCGGGAGGGGGGGAGTCCCCTCCTGCTGCCTATAAGAACGATCAAGCAGCAGAACTGCCGCTTTGATCGTTCTTATCGTACAGAGAATTGGCGGCTGAAGACCGTGATATCTGAATGATGCCTGTAGCTGCACCCATCATTCAGATATCACCGCACAAAGTCGAGGACATCCTCGGTTGTCAAGAGGTTAATGTAATGACTCTTGCATGGCTATTGCATTCGCATATGCAACGACAGTGTTTGGTATATTGGAAATGGCTAATGAAATCGTGGCTCAGGGGCTAAGTCCACGCCCCACAATATATAAGGCTGCTGCTTACACGGCGCCCATCAGGGCCGATCCTAGGGTCACAGGCGCCTGGGTGCATAAATATTTCTGGTGCCCCCCACATGGGCGTGGGCATTTTACTAACTCCTTTCCTTTACAAATGTTTCTATGGCAATGACTCACCCACAGAAATGCTCCCCCATTAAGTCTTTATTACCCTTTATTACATGATCTCTTGACAATAAACCAAAATACAGGAAGAGAAGCAGAGTACTTTATTGGAACCTGGAGGGGGGCCTCTCTGATGAACACAGAGAGGGCTTCTGTTAGAGAGTCTGTTAGAAAGACCCCCAGACATACTGCAGACATTATACAGGAGATGGTCAGAGAGTGCAGACGTGGTACAGGAAATGATCAGAGACTGCAAACATGGTACAGGAGACGGTCAGAGACTGCAGACATGGTACAGGAGATGATCAGAGACTGCAGACATGATATAGGAGATGGTCAGAGACTGCAGACATGGTGCAGGAGATGATCAGAGACTGCAGACATGATACAGGAGATGGTCAGAGACTGCAGACATGGTACAGGAGATGATCAGAGACTGCAGACATGATACAGGAGATGGTCAGAGACTGCAGACATGATATAGGAGATAGTCAGAGACTGCAGACATGGTGCAGGAGATGATCAGAGACTGCAGACATGATACAGGAGATGGTCAGAGACTGCAGACATAGTATAGGAGATGGTCAGAGACTGCAGACATAGTATAGGAGATGGTCAGAGACTGCAGACATAGTATAGGAGATGGTCCATTAGACCCCATTCACACTGGAGGCATTTTTCAGGCGCTTTAGCGTTTAAAATGTAAAAAGCCTCATCTGCAATCCCAGTGTGAGAGCCCAAGTGCTGGCAGGACGTCAAAAAAATTCCTGCAGGTAGCTTCTTTGAGGCACGTTTGTGTGTGTATAAACCGCTTCTAAAGCACCCCTGCCCAGTGAAATCAATGGTTAGTGCCTGCAAAGCGCCTCGGCAGTGGCACTTTGAACCCTTTAGTTGGCCGCTAGTGGGGGTCAAAAGTACCTCTAAAATTACGGTAAAGCGCCGCTAAAACTAGCGGTGCTTTGCTGCTGACGCCCCCGCATTGTCAGTGTGAAAGGACTTTTAGTACATCTCATGATACATCACATCTGTAGATGCACTACTGAGGTGCAGGAAGGGACAGGAGCTGTGTATCCTATGCAATCTATCATGCCATAAAACATCTAGAGCAGGGGCAGCCCAGAGCATGTGGGGATTCTGGGAATGCCATCCTCCAGCACACTGAACACTGTGACTCACCCTGGTTCTCTCTGCAGCCCGAGATAAAGATGGGAGGGGGAGGCATTCCAAGTTGGTAGAGAGCGTGTGGGATCCCAGACTCCCAGTGTGAGGAATTCATTCCTGCACATCAGCACTCAGCAGCCACTGAAAACTATAACCCTTGTGTCAGGAAGAGGAGCGGTCCCTCCCCCGAACACTGCCAGAAGGGGGGGAGAACTCTGGCACTTCGGCGCCCCCACCTCTGCAGGCGCCTGGGTGCAAATCACCCTGCCTAGGATCGGCCCTGGCGCCCGTATATAGTGAAAAAAATGGGAATTGGGAAGGTAGTGTAACGTGCAGTCAGTCAGTGTAGTAGTATACAGTTAAGAGTATATAGTACAGTACAGTATGCGTATGACCATAGATTAATGGAGACTGCCGTTGCTGATCTCTCCTTCTGCGAATCTCACTTCTTTGACTATCATCTTGATTCTAAAGTTTCAGAGCTGTGATAACGAATTATAAAAAAAATTGATGCACATTCACAGCATGAGTGTTCTGTATTCCAAAAGTTTTATAAGCAGACACAGCCAGGCATCTAGTATTTTTCATAAGGATGACAGTAATCTTGGTTCCCATACTTTTCATAAAACAGACTTCTAAGAGGTTTAGTATTTATACAAGGGTGCCATCTAGTGGAATATATTGTGTATGACACCCAATGAGAAATCAAAAAAATCTCTTCTTGCAAACACAATAGAACTTGAAAATATATTAGGGCTGTTACTGATTAAAATGTTTGTGTTCAATTAATCGTTTTTTTTTTTTTGAATAGACTAATTTCGATTGATTATAACACACTTACAGATCCAACTACTTGTAGCTGATCTCCTTGCATTGCAACTCTGCATTAGTCAGTGGTAAATGTGGTATACACTATATACAATCACCCGACACTAGTTAGTTTCCACAATCAATGACTTAACTTCACAGTTCACACAAATGTGTTTTAACCACTTGCTTACTGGGCACATAAACCCCCTTCGCTCCCAGGCGAAATTTCAGCTTCCGGCACTGCGCCGCTTTAACTGACAATTGCGCGGTCGTGCGACGTGGCTCCCGAACAAAATTGGCATCCTTTTTCCCCCACAAATAGAGCTTTATTTTGGTGGTATTTGATCACCTCTGCGGTTTTTATTTTTTGCGATATAAACAAAAAAAGAACGACAATTTAAAAATATATATATATATATATATATTTTTTTTTTATTTGTTGCTATAATAAATATCCCAATTTTTTTTAAAAAAACTATTTTTTTTCTCAGTTAAGGCCGATACGATTAAAAAAAAAAAAAATCACAATAAGCGACTGGTTTCCGCAAAAGTTATAGTGCCTACGAAATGGGGGATAGATTTATGTTTTTTTTTTTTTACTAGTAATGGCGGCGATTTGCGATTTTTTTGTCAGGGCTGCGATATTGCGACGGACGTATCGGACACTTTTGACACAATTTTGGGACCATTCACATTTATACAGCGATCAGTGCTATAAAAATGCACTAATTACTGTATAAATGTGACTGGCAGTGAAGGGGTTAACACTAGGGGGTGAGGAAGGGGTTAAATGTATTCCCTACATAGTGTTCTTACTGTGTGGGAGGAGGGGGGTGACTGGGGGAGGTGACCGATGCTGTGTCCCTATGTAAAGGGACACAGATCTGTCTCCTCTCTCCCTGACAGCACGTGGAGCTCTGTGTTTACACACAGAGCTCCACGTCCTGCTGTGTTCCAGACGAGTCGCCAGGCACTCGCATCGGCTCCCGAGCGATGCGCCGGCACGTTGTTTCCCCCGCTGCGCGCCCCCAGCGGCGCGCACAGAGAACAACAACAGCAGGACGTCTATGGACGTCCACCCGGCACTTGAGAGCCGCGCTGTGGACGTCTTTCGACCATAGTGAGTGAGTGAGTGAGTGAGAAACTTATATAGCGCAACAAATGCGAACTTAATCGCGAACTTAATCGCCTCAAGGCGCTTGGCATCCAGAGTTGTACAGGTCTTTCCTAAAAACCCGATGGTTTTTCTCCAAGCGGATGGTCGTGGGTAGAGCATTCCAGAGCCGTGGTTCTTGGACCGAGAATCTACGTTCTCCCTTAGATTTGTAGTGAGATTTGGGGATTTGGAGAAGGTTTTGGTTGGTTGATCGGAGCACGCGCTTGGTGACGTAGGGTTTTATTTTCTCGCTTAAATATTGAGGAGCTTTACCCTGTGTACATTTGTGGGTGAGGCAGAGTGTCTTGAATGTCATCCGGTCCTGTACGGGCAGCCAGTGGAGGGACCTCAAGGCCGGGGAGATTGGTTCCCACGGCTTTTTACCAGTTACCAGTCTGGCTGCCGTGTTTTGGACGACTTGTAGACGTGAAATCTGGTATTTTGGTAGTCCTAAATAGAGTGAATTTGCGTAGTCGAGTCGTGAGTTGATGATTGTTCCAACCACTACTGCTGTGTCCTCTTCCGGGATGAAGGGGATGAGTCTACGTAGCATGCGGAGCAGATGATGAGAACCGCTGACGACTGATCCTATTTGTGCATCCATCGTCATGTCTGCGTCAAAGATGACTCCGAGACTTTTGACTTTATTGCTTGGCGCGATGGTTTGTCCGAGGATGGTGGGTGGTGTCCATGTGGTCCTGGAGATAGATTTCCTATTTGCATGAAGGGTGAGTAGCTCTGTTTTGGATCCGTTGAGTTTGAGGGAGCTTTCCGTCATCCAATTGTAGATCAGTGTAAGACATTTTCCTAGTTCATGAAATTGGTCTTTTTTGTTGGTGATTCGAAGGTACAGCTGCGTGTCGTCCGCATAGGAGTGGTAGCACAGGTCCTGTTTGCTGATGATTTTGAGGAGCGGGCGGATGTAGATGTTGAAGAGTACGGGTGAGAGGGGTGATCCTTGCGGGACTCCGCATGTGATGGTCCGTGTTTCTGATGTGAAATCTCCAAGTTTCACGGTCTGAGTGCGATTTTCTAGGAAAGATGCGAACCACGGTAGGGCCGCGTCAGAGACTCCTGCTACTTCCTTGAGTCGCGTGAGCAATATGTTGTGGTCTACCGTGTTGAAGGCTGCACTAAGGTCCAGCAGCACTAGGAGACAGGATTCTCCGTCATCTGCTGCTTCGAGAGCGTCATCCCATATCTTGAGGAGAGCCGTTTCTGTGCCGTGGCCTGGGCGAAAACCTGATTGTAGGGCATCTAGTAGTTTGTGGTCGTCAAGATGGGGCTGAAGCTGTTGTACTACTGCTTTCTCCATGATCTTGGAGATGGTGTTCAGGCTTGTTACCGGTCTGCGATGGTTTGGGTCTTTAGGGTCGAGGTTGGGCGCGGATCTCAAGTGGTTAAATTCAAACTGTAGCACTGACGTAAGTAATTTTTTCTTATTAAACTTTAAGAAAAACGTAGAAAGTTAGTTTAAGTTTAATTATAAAACGTATCCAGTATATTGACTGTCAGTCACTTTATAGTAGGCAAGTAGGCATCACTTTAGCCAGTCACGCAGACATACCAGAGTGTTTACATTTTCTGGAAGCAGACATGATCACATTTTATTGACAATATACCCTGAAGAACTGAACAGTCTTTCGCACGGAACAGATGTTGCCGATACACAAAGAATTGTCTGCACAAAACTGCTTAGGACAGGAAAACAATGGTTATTTTTGCCCCCTTCCCCTGATGGAGCCTGATGCATCCTCCTGTTCCACAGATGCAAAGGTACCTCAATCCAATGGGTGCCGTTTGCTCGCATTCAGCAGGGTAAGTCTCACTGTCCAGGCTGTCCGGTGACGTCAAGAATTTTGATCGATCAAAAGAATTTTGATCGATCAAAAAAATTAAAGATTAATCGAGGAATTAATCTTTAATTTCCCCCGCCCTAAAATATATACTATATTTGAAGCAGAAAAAAATGGCATATTGAAACAGAAACAGAACTATTGTCAATGATTTTTTTCTAATCCAGCACTGCTTATCCACTTTCAGAAGCCACCCACGCACAGATAAATACACTTTAAACCCTAATGGTGGACATACACGCTTTGATAAATTATTTATTTTTTGATTGCTCTCCTTTAATAGGAATAATCGATCTGTAGATGATAACCCATTCAATCAATATGACACATTTGGGGAAGTGGATTTCAATAGAAAGGATACAATTGTAATAGATCATAAATGCAATCAAATGAATTTCTGTTTCCATCATGTAATCCCATATTCTGATTGTTAACAATAGTAATAGAGTGGGAGCGGTTTAGATCCCTCTGACAAGTCTTTATCACTGCCTGGGTCCCCATTGTGGAGATTTACCCCTAATTTCCTCTGGGGTCAGAAGGACAGGAAGTGATCAGAATCTCTCCCATCGCTACCCATACAGATATAAATAAGGGGATAATGAGCATATACTATACACACGGTCGCCATCTTGAATTGCAGAGTCTCTTTCCAGTAATGAATGCTTTAGGGAACTACTATGATTCCCCCAAATGGTTAAGAGGGAACCCATCCTGAGAGAAATGTGTAGGTGTCCATTGCTGACCATCCTCTGAAAATGCTAGACTCCTGGCTCTGGCTTCCATGCTTTGTTCATCGCTGCATGTTTATTCAGAACTTCTGTTCTTATTTGATCCCAATCAGTAAAAGAGAATGAACCAAAACCAATGGATCAGACTAACAGCCAGGCAACTAGTATATTCAGAAGAATAGACACTGCCCTGACGGGTCAGTATTTGGTGCATTATAAATCCATTAAATCAATCAATCAAATCAATCAAGAAGGAGTCAGCACATTGATTATAAGCACAGCCCCCATCAGATGTGCCCATGAGCTTCCAATCAGTGCCCATCAGCTGCCAATCAGTGCCCCATCAATAATATCTGTCAGTGCCCACCACAGTGCCAATCAGTGCCCATCACAGTGCCAATCAGTGCCCAGCATTAAGCACCTGTCAGTACATCATCACCAGTGCTGCCCATCATTGCCATCTATTGGTGTTCATCGGTCCCACCTGTCAGTGCCGCAGGTCAGTGCCGCCTGTCAATGCCCGTCAGTGCTACCTATCAGTGCCCACCAGTGCTGCATATCACTGATATCTATCAGTGCCCCATCAATTCTACATATCAGTGCCTCCTCATCAGTGCCCATCAGTGAAGGCGAAAACAACATTTTATGACAGAAACAAAGAAAAAAACTGTATATGGGATGGGCTACCTGGGAGAAGAAAGAAATCGCTGTTCCTGATCACTAGGAACAGCAGATCCTTCTCCTCCCATCTAAACAGGGATCTGTCTGTTTACATTGACAGATCCCCGTTCTGGCTCTCTTTCCTGCGGTTATTGCGGCTACCGGCCACATGCATCGGATCTGCCACCGTGCAGCAGCCACGCATGTGTGCCTGCTATGGCTCTTAAAGGAGCCGACGTACACCAATTGTGATTTGTGGGAACGAGTCGACCTGCTGCAGTATAATGATGGCGGCTGGTCGGCAAGTGGTTAAAGCTTGAGATATTTTTTTTTAAAACCTAACCCTGCTTTAAACTTTCCAACAACTTTATCCTTGACTTGTCTGATGTGTTCTTTGGCCTTCATGATGCTTTTTGTTCACTAAGGATCTCTAAAAACCTCTGAGGGCTTCACAGAACAGTTGTATTTATACTGAGATTAAAGGGTCACTAAAGGAATTTTTTTTTAATCTAAATAGCTTCCTTTACCTTACTGCAGTCCTGGTTTCATGTCCTCATTGTTCGTTTTTGCTTTCATGTTGCTGTAATTCTGCTCTGTTCTGGACACTTCCTGGTTGCCTGTTTCCTGATAACCACAGTACTGGGAGATTTCTCACGGTGGTCACTAATCAAGGAGGTGTGATTACTGTGTGTAAAACGAAACTGGATTGGTGCTGAGGAGTTTTAGACAAAGTATCACTGCTCTCTATTGGCTGACTGCCCTCTAGTGGCTCTCTGTACATCAGAGAACTAGCAAACAACAGCAAAAACGAAACTACACTGCAGGCACATTATATGATTGTTTTTTATCAATTTTTAATCATTTTTAAAAGAAATCAGTTAACTATTATGTCTCTATGCCCTGTAAACAGTCATTTCAGCTAAAAAAAATGTTTCCTTTAGTGACCCTTTAAATTACACACAGATGGACTTTATTTACTAATTAGGTGGCTTCTGAAGGCTCTTGGTTCCACTAGATTTTAGTTAGGGGTATGAGAGTAAAGGGGGCTGAAAACAAATGCATGCCACACTTTTCAGATATTTATTTGTAAAAATAAAATAAAACCATTTATCATTTTCCTTCCACTTCACAATTATGTGCCACTTTGTGTTGGTCTATCACATAATATCCCAATAAAATATATTTTTTTGGTTGTAACGTGACAAAATGTTTAAAATTTCAAGGGGTATGAATACTTTTTAAAGGCACTGTATATTACTTTTTTTGTACAGAAGTACAGATTTTCTTTAAATGATCTGTTCTGTAAAAAATGTAAAACATTAACTGCTGCATTAATATATAGGTACTGTGTGGGACATTGCTGTATATGTATATTGAACTCAGTCATGTTTGTGGTGCCAGCTTGAGATGATGCATACATTGTTACACTGAACATATTCCAGCTGAAAACAACAACTAGAAAATAAGAAAAGAATGGCCACAAAAGGTGTGGCAAATGCTCAGTTAATGTTAAGGGATCTGCAATGCACTTAGAAAATATCCCCCATATCATTACATTACCACACGTAAAAAGGTTATATATATTTTTTTTCTTCAATACATTTTTATTTGTATTTCACATGAACAGAAAGATAACAATGTGGACATTGTTGGTCGTACAATAAGTTGTACATAAATTGGTACAAATAGATCCATTTGATAAAGGTTAACAGAATATTTGTATTTAACCACTTCCCGCCCAGTCAGGGCCGATCTGCCCTATAGGCTCACTATTCAAGCCGCTTAGGGCCCCGCAAAGCTGCGGAGGGCCCCCCAAATTACTAGAGGTCCCGTCTGGTGAGAAGTCATTTTCGGCCCCTCACCCCGCTCCTCAACTCGCTGGCTGCATGCATGGGAGAAGAGGTAAGAAGTCAGCACCCCCCGCTTCTCACTTTAATGTAAGATGTCATTTCCGACAGCAGAACACCCCCCCCCTGCTTCTCAACCTTAATGTGACATGTAATTTTCGACAGCCCCCCCAAAGTCCCCCCCCCCGCTTCTCAACTTTAATGTGACATGTAATTTTGCTTAGGGCCCCAGGGAGGTCAGGATCGGCACTGCGCCCAGTCATCAGTAAATTTACGTCCGGGAAGTGGTTGTATTATCCTGACTCGACATCTATTGATGTCCTGCAGGATAATGCCTAGCGCGTGCCCGTGGGTGCTCTCGGACACAGCGCTTCACCGATCAGGGTAAACAGCCAATGAAAACCCTCTGGAAAAAAATTAACCATTCAAAAAACTCATAATGCTTCATAGATTATACGTTGGGGTGTGTGCTTTCCAAAATTGGGTCATTTTGTGGACAATTCCATTGTCCTGGTGCTCCAGGGCCTTCAAAAGTGTAATAGGTGGTTGAGAAAGGATATGTGCAATTTATGCTTGTAGAATGCCTGAAAGTGCTACTTCAATGTTGGGCCTCTGTATGTGGCCAGGCTGTGTAGAAGTCCCACACATTTGGTATCGCCATACTCATGAGGAGTAGCGGAATGCATTTTGGGGTGTCATTTTTGCTATGTATATGCTATGTGTTAGAAATATCTTATAAATGGACAACTTTGTGTAAAAAAAAATGCATTTTCATTTTTTTTCCACATTTTTCAAAACCTTCTGGAAAAAAATGAACCGTTCAAAAAACTCATAATGCTTCATAGATTATACGTTGGGGTGTGTGCTTTCCAAAATGGGGTCATTTTGTGGACAATTCCATTGTCCTGGTGCTCCATGGCCTTCAAAAGTGTAATAGGTGGTTGAGAAAGGATATGTTCAATGTATGCTTGTAGAACGCCTGAAAGTGCTACTTCAATGTTGGGCCTTTGTATGTGGCCACGCTGTGTAAAAGTCTCACACATGTAGTATCGCCATACTCAGGAGGAGTAGCAGAATGTATTTTGGGGTGTAGTTGCAATTATGCTGTGTGCGAGAAATAACCTGTTAATATAACCAGTTTGTGTAAAAAAAATATCCTAAGAATTGTGGGAAAAAAATACAACTTAAAAAAACTCACAATGCCTCTTAGTAAATACATTGGACTGTCTACTTTCCAAAAAGGGGTAATTTGGGGGTATTTGTACTTTCCTGGCTTGGTATTGTCTCAAGAAATGAGATCGGCCTTCAGTACATTAGGTGTGATCAGATGTGATCAACTTTCAGTGATTGGTACCATAGTTTGTAGACTCTATAACTTTCACAAAGACCAAATAATATACACTAATTTGGGTTATTTTTACCAAAGATATGTAACAGTATAAATTTGGGCACAAATTTATGAAGAAAAATTACTTATTTACAAAATTTCACAATATTAACAAAAAATTCTTTTTTTTTTTTTTTTTAATTTTCGCTTTTTTTTTTTTATTTGTTTCAAATATTTTATTGAAGTTTTAAGAATTAAATATATAACAGTAAGTATACATAAATTATATAAATCATATAATAAGTAGACTACACAAAATGCTCCACAAAGGGAGAATTCAAATGTTGCATAGGTACATGTCATGTCCAATAAAGGACAAAAACAAAAAGAGGAAGATGGGAAGGGGTGGAAAAGGAAAGGAAAGGGAAGGGAAAGAGGAAAAAGAGAGGGAATACATACATATAACAACTGATAATAACCTCATCAAGATCATATAAGAAGGAGTGTTAGGAGAGAATGAAATATAAAATTTTTTTTTTACTTATAGCGCAAAAAAATAAAAAACCCAGTGGCGATTAAATACCACCAAAAGGAGGCTCTATTTGTGAGAATAAAATGATAAAAATTGCATTTTTTACACTATGAGGAGGCGACCTCTTTTTTTTCTTGCTTTTTTTCTTTCTCACATGGTGAGTCTACCATAGAATACAGACAACACAGCAATTGATCGTATTGCACCACGATAAGGGATTTGAGTCAAATTGGATCTCAGCACCGTGGAGAACCGTGCCCCAGCACCATCAGGAGGATCTGCACCTCAGCTGATTGGGTTGACCATGCTCCTTTGACCCACCACCGTATGGTGTTTCGGGTCCACCACAGCTGGTAAGGGTATTAAAACCTTTTTCCTGTATTCAGATGTTGGTTGCACCTCAAGGGGGATTCTGGACGCTGTGTCTTTGGAAAGAATAAGCTCCATCTCCAGCATAGATCTTGTGGTGTTTGCTGTATTTATTGGGTATGTAGTGAGTTACAATCACATGATTCTGTCTGGCTATTTGCATTAATGGGCTTGGTACTTAAAATTGTCACTGCAGGTGAACAAAGGGCATTTTGGAATGGCTATGGCTATGGCTTCAGGTAAACAAAAATGTAGCTCTTTAGCTAAAGTTGCCAATAATTCATTTGGAGAAAATAAGCAAATAAAGAATGGAAGTTTGCTAATTCTTAAGCAAGTGTGGATCCGAATCCTTTATGTATACCTGCCTCCTGGGAAAAAAATGTAATATGTGCAAAAAAGAAATTGTGTATGCTCTCCTGCGCTACACACTAAACTGTGATTAATCTCATTAACAGCTGCTGCTAGCACCAATCATGTGTTCTCACATCTGTACGGACGAATAAACACAAAAATGGATGCTGCCCTGCTTATCAAACAAGTATACAAAACACTTTATGCATTAATAAACAATAAAAGTGCAAAAGTCAGTGCCCAATCTTTTCACTGTGAATTTTGTGCTATCATTTAATAACAATAAACATTGTTCATGAACTGTGATGCCTCAAACATCCTCAGAGTGGACATTGTGCCCAGAACTCCAGTGCTGTTACACCACTATTGGTCACAATTTTTGTGCTCACAATGCTCTCACCATACCTCCCAACTGTCCCTAATTTCGAGGGACTGTCCCTGATTTGGAGCAATGTCCCTCTGTCCCTCATTCTCCTCATTTGTCCCTCATTTTGGTCTGATCTATATAGATGTATATAAAATGCACTTTTTATCTATCAAAATGTGTTTCCCAGCACTAAACTTTCATCTGATTTCTAAATGACTGCATTTGTAAATTCCAAAAGCCAATATAAAGAAATAGTAGTGGTAAAAAAAAGCACTTGTGGGTTTAACCAATCTTATTTTTTTGTACAATTCTCCTTTAAGGGGGCGTGGCAAGGTGTGTGTCCTATGCCTGCATACTTTTGCTGATAGGTGTCCCTCATTCCAATCTCAGAAAGTTGGGAGGTATGCTCTCACCTTGCACATGTAGCAGGTACTTCCCCAGACTGATCTAATCTATTAGGGGACAGCTGTCTGCTGCAGCAGCGTGGGCTTTTTCACCCCCTCTCTTCACACACAGACTCTCAGAACTGCTTGTTTATAAACTCCCAATTGGAGGTTGTCTGTAAACTCCCTATTGGAAGAGCCTGAGCCAATCATTAGACAGCAGCAAAGGGCTGTGGGGGAGGAGATAAAAATCCAGAGGAACTAGGCCAGCGCCTCATTTTGCCTGCAGGAGAGCATCTCCTGTACTCTATGTGTGTGTGGAATCGCGGCCTACCAAGGGGCACACAGCCTGCAACTCCAGCCCAGAGCAACAGACTGTCCATGCTAAAGAAGGACACCCTGCAACAGCTCAAGGACTGAATGCCACTGCGAAACACCTGCATCTAAGATCGATCGACCGCTCAGGGGTGGACCGCTGACTGTGTACAGGATTTGGTGAGGGGGCTTTGCCCAGGAACCCTTAAATGCTTTTCATAGAATATCACATCCAAATATTGACCACAGAGCTCCTAAATTGCTGGTGAAGATAATAACACGCAAAGCTTTGCCTCCAGGACATTACTGTGGTTGCTCTTAAAAGGAACACACCATGGGTATTGAGATCATTTCACTGGGTGTGTACTAGAAGCATCGTAGGCCGGCCTGGGGTTCTCCTTTAGCCACAGCATCCCACACACACCAAAAGTTATTGGGGAGTCAATTTAATCTGTACATATTGCTTCCTATTGCTTTCGTTGTTTGCATATAGCCAGATTCAGATAGACTGACTTAATTTTGAGGCGGCGTAGCATATCGCATATACGCTACGCCGCCATAAGTCAGAGAGGCAAGTGCTGTATTCACAAAGCACTTGCCTCCTAAGTTACGGCGGCGTAGCGTAAATGGGCCGGCGTAAGCGTGCCTAATTCAAATGATGAACAGTGGGGCGTGTTTTATGTTAATGACTAGTGACCCGACGTGATTGACGTTTTTAACGAACGGCGCATGCACCGTCCGTGGACATATCCCAGTGTGCATTGCTCCAAAGTACGCCGCAAGAACGTATTGGTTTCGACGTGAACGTAAATTACGTCCAGCCCTATTCTCGTACGACTTACGCAAACAACGTAAAAAGATAGGCTTGTTCCGATGCCCATACCTTGCATGGGCTGCGCCACCTAGGGAGCAGCTTTATCTTTACGCTGGTGTATCTCTTAAGTAAACGGCGTAACTAATTGCGACGGGCACACATACGTTCGTGAATCAGTGTATCTTGCTCATTTGCATATTCAACACGGAAAACAACGGAAGCGCCACCTAGCGGCTAGCGTAAATATGCACCCTAAAATACGACGGCGTAGGAGACTTATGCCGCTCGTATCTCAGCCTAATTTAAGCGTATCTGGTTTCCAGAATACGCTTAAATTTACGACGGCGTAGATTCAGAGTTACGACGGCGTAGATTCAGAGTTACGACGGCGTAGATTCAGAGTTACGTCGGCGTATCTACTGATACTCTGCCGTAACTCTCTCTGAATCTAGCTAATAGTGTTCCTGGCTGTTTTCTTTAAACTGTTTCAAACAAGTCCTGGGAACTTACACATGTCCTGGCTGACTAATGTTAATCTGAATTTTACTTTTCTTCAAGTAAACTACAAGAAGAACTGTGTTGTGTATTCCTGCTGAGTTATTCCATTAATCACATTGCTAGGTATGCCAGAGGGGCTGGGACAGTTCATTGGGGTTGAAAGACAGAGTAACGGACTGAACAAACAAAAGCAGCTCCCTCTGGGGTTTGCTGCACACATAGTTACATAGTTACATAGTCAGGTTGCAAAAAGACACAAGTCCATCCAGTTCAACCACAAAAAATAAAAAACAAAATAAAAAACACAGTAAAATCCTATACACCCAACTCCATACCCACATATGACCCAAAACAATATTAAGGTAATATATTGCTTTTCCTTATGCTCACATATAGATCCCCTGGGCAATAATTTCCACTTTTCACCACTAGAGTATTAAGGGTGTATGTCCCTTTAAGGTCTGGGTCCCTAGGTGTTCAATACCACTCCAGCATCAGAAAGCAAAGAGAACTGCGACCCACTTAAAAGATGAAAGAATAGTCTTGCATTACAGAAATACAGTAGGTTCACTATACTGCAAACTCCTCTCCGATTTTCTGTATGATGTCAGCCGGCTCCGCCCTACATGTTGCGTCATGAACCACGTGTAAATGTACATTTGTGGTATATGTTTTTTTCACAATATAAGTAACACAATAAGCTGTAGGCAGGTGCAGTCTACATTCTTCACTGCAGGTGGCACCCAACCACAGCAGCATTACAGAGGGAGAGGAAGTCAAGAGGAACGTATCTCCTTTATGGTTTCCTTGGTCACTGGGTGAGCTATCTGCTTGGATGCTGGCACCCTATATTACTCTGGCGACCATCTTGAGTTAGGCAAAGTCTATTTAAGACCCTGGGTCCCAGGCTTGGGGCACATTTCGCGTGTGGGTAGTGTAAGGACCTATCTGACAGGGACAGTAGTTAGTGTTCCAGATGAGTAGGAAAATAGCACGGACACACCATCCTTCCTGGAATCCTCCCCACCTGACTATGGGTCTGCCAGGTCGCATTCCACCCCTCGAGACAGACGATGTCTGTGCACTCAAAACCTACATCTATACTCTTCGCTGCAACATTCTGTGAGTGCACCTTGTCTTTTCTGGGCTGTCTCTCTTCCTAGTAGATGTGCTTTGTTGAACCGTAACTTCAACACAGTTCTGTTTCTGCAATTTGACTCTGATGCCGCTTACACACGATCATTTTTCGGCATGAAAAAAACTAAGTTTTTCGGCATTTAGAAAAAACTTTGTTTTTTTCCAACTTCATCATTAAAATGACGTTGCCCACACACGATCGTTTAAAAAAAAATGCTTTAGCAAAGCGCAGTGACGTACAACATGTATGACAGCGCTATAAAGGGGAAGTTCCATGCGGATGACGCCACCCTTTGGGCTGATTTCCTGTTAGTAAAAGACGATTTGCGCTTTTCTGTCTGTTACAGCGTGATGAATGTGCTTACTCCATTACGAATGGTAGTTTTACCAGAACGAGCGCTCCCATCTCATAATTTGCTTCTGAGCATGCGCAGGTTTTTAACGTCGTTTTAGCCCACACGTGATAATTTTTTACAACCCGAAAAACGTCATAGTTTAAAACGTTGTTAAAAAATGCAGCATGTTCAAAAAAATTTTTTGTCGTTTTTCAGAACCTGAAAAATTATGTGAAGCCCACACACGATCATTTTAAATTACATTTTTTTAAAACGTCGTTTTTTTCATGCCGAAAAATTATTGTGTGTATGAGGCATGAGTGTTTACTGCCACTGCACCATGCTGCACTTCCCCCCCAAGCTTTGTGCATAAGGTGTTTTCTATATTTATTTGATAAGCAGCCCAGCATCAATTTTTTGTAATATATGCATAGATTGATATTTTCTTAAGAAAATGGGTAAGAAATCACTGCAGACTTCTCTTCTTCTCTGTATATTAAAGAGAGTCTATTTCCAAATATATAGTGAGAATGCACTATTCCTCCTAAATAGCACATCCCGAGTGTTGAAGACCATAGGCCCGGTGTGCTCTGTTAATTCTACGTGATTTAGCTGCCGCTTCTGGAAATACTGTGGCAATTATATTTTGTACTTGGGGCTTTAGCTTGCATGCAGCAGGTGTTTGAAGCTGGTTAATACTTTTTTAATGCCCAATAAAACTCCTCTGTAAAATGCTGTGTTATATTCCAGGTGCAGTAGTACGGTAAGTGACAGTCACAGTCATATTAGTTGGTCAAGCAGCCACTGTCATAGTAACATAACATGTACCCTGCTGTCATGCTGCAGAGAAGGACCATTACTTTGAATGGTCTGTCTGCATCGGCAGGGCCGTCTTAATAGCATCATGGGCCCCTGGGCAAAGTAATGCTCTGGGGCCCCTACAATGGAAACAGTTCAGGTAAACAGAAATCAAGTAGGTAGGAGGTAGGGCATATCTAGGGTGCAGAGGGGTCAGAGTGCTGGGGGCAGCCTGGGCTCAAGGATCAGCTCCTTTGGGGAAAGGGCAGGGGCTACCATGCAGCTGGGGCCCCTGGGCGCACTCAGGTGTGCCCTCTCATTAAGACAGCCCTGTGCATCGGCCTGACAGGTCCCCTATGAGTCAGAGCTACAGCTTTGCACTAAGCAAAGCTCATGCTCCCTGTCTGGATGGAGCTCTGACCTAGAGCCTTTTCACACTACTGTGACTTCAAAGTCATGCTATTTTACCGCGATTTCACGGCCGCGATTTTGCCGTGATTTGTGGCCGCGATTTCAGGGAATGCCTGTGTAAGTGGCATCAAAATCGGACCAGGGACTACTTTGAAGTCGGAACGACTTGAAGTCGTACTAATATGAATGGTTGTCATTGGAAATCATGGGAAACAACTTGTCACGCTACTTTGCCATCACAAATCCTGGGACAAGTTGTATAAGTGTGAAAGAAGCCTTAGCCACATGGGCTGTCCAATCAGGTCCTGTCCTGGATCCAGGCCTGTCAGTTTTTCAGGCGGACCTGATTGGACTGTCTAGTCTCTTCTATGCAGCGGCAGATATCATCTGCCACCATCCAATCCTATCCTGTCCGCAAAAATAGACGGATGGTGGTCCTATTCCCATCCATCTGGCGGATCGGATGGCATCAGATGGAAATGGATAGGCAGTCCGTTTCCATCCGATTGCCCCATAGAGGAGAGCAGGACTGTGTCTGTGTCCACTCTGCATAGTGGAGCGGACACGGACCTGTCATCCGCCTGTTTATCGGGGATCAGTGGAGAGATCCCCACTGAGCAAGCGGATTTTATTTCCACGGTGGTGCCTGTGTAAAAGGGGCCTAACAGTGGTGTGTAAAGGGTGTAATATGGGTGTATCAGATGGCTTCAGAGAGGCCTCTGCTTCCACAGTGATTCTTCTCTGCAGCATAATGGCGAGGGTCAGACTATTTTTAATATTATTATACAGGATTTATATAGCGCCAACAGTTTACACAGCGCTTTACAACCCAAGGGCAAACAGTACAATTATAATACAATTTAATACAGTAGGAATCACTGTGGTTGCTTTACTAGCTAAAAAAAAATGGTGGAACCTTGATTTATTCACAGTGCTTTGTAGAAGAGTTTAATTGGAGTTTAGATATTACTGGTCATGTCAATGTGTGAAAAATATTAAACTATAGCAGAAAAAAGAAAAAAAAACTGTGCTTTTTACTTTTTTCTTTTGGTTTGTGATGCAGTGACCAGCATCAGTTTCCTGCTATTTGAAATTATCAATCAGTTGAGTGTTATATTGCTTTGTTTCAGATAGTAGTACAGCTGGGTGTTTAATCATGCCATTGTCTGCTTGGGTTTTTCACTGCAGTGATAATGACCATCCTGAAAAAGAAAGAATTGTTGTATAATGGAGCAAATGTACATGCAGCAAATTCTACAGCAGTGAAGACTGAATGTTTTATACATCAAAGGGGTCACATCAGCCACACGATTAACGCTACATTAAAAACAAAAATTAAAAGAGCCAGATGGTCATAAAGTATGCTTGCTGAGAAAATATCACATAGCTTTGCCCAATGTTACTACTGAGTGCTTTTAATTTTCTTTTGTTTTATACAGCTGTTTGTATAATTTAATCTTTATCAGTAGCAATTATAGTATATAACTGCATAATACACTACAAAAAGGACAGTTAAAGTGGTTGTAAACCCTTATTTGTCACTTTTACCTACAGGTAAGCCTATAATACGGCTCACCTGTAGGTATCAAGAATATCTCCTAAACCTGGAGATATTCCCCCCGCAATGCGCCGCTGATTGCAGCGGCGCATGTGCAGGGGGGATCCTCGGCTAAAGGACCGGCAGCCGCCGGACCTTGCCGAATTTAAATCTCCCACGCGCACGCGCGGGAGTGACGTCATCGCCGCTCCAGCCAATCACAGCGCTGGAGCGGCGATACCCGGAAGACACGCCGGAGCAAGATGACATCTCGCTCGGCGTGAACCAGGTAAGTGTCCCTCACCTCGTTCCGAGGTAAGTATTTCATAATCAGCCAGTATGCGGTGCATACTGGCTGATTATGCCTTTTGCCTTGCAGGTTTAAAAAAAAAAAAAAAAAGTTTATGCGGTTTACAACCGCTTTAAATATAGGTATCTGTACAGTTAAAATGACCAGATGTGGATGCAGAGGTGTAGCTTGAAGCTTGTGGTCCCGATGCAAATATTTGACCTGGGGCTCCCCAACTACCACCGGTTGCTTCCACTGTGCATCAAGATAATCCCACCAATGCGCCAAGGTACTCCAAGTGGCTAAAGCATTATTTTAGATATTTATTTACATATTGAGAGAGTAACTCAAAATATTTTTGAGAAACTGTCCATATTTTGACATACCTCTCCAATTCTTTTGAATACACTGGATCAGGGGTAGGCCTTTGAGAGGTGGATATCTACCTGAACAACATAAAAGAGATCAAAGATCACCGAGAATTGGCACTTTTTTTTTTAATTAAAGTGGGGTTCCAACCACACTGACCAATTTTTAACATTATTTCCTTTCATGGTACGTTTTCATCTTAAAAGTAAGTACACTTACTACTTCCAAAGCCGTCATAGAAGCGACGGGGGTCCGACTTGGATTCCCGCCAATTCAAGCCGCGGCGTTTGGTATGAATCATGAGGGGGAACTCCACGCTAAATTTTAAATAGAAAACCGGCATGGGTTCCCCCCCAGGGGCATACCAGGCCCTTAGGTCTGGTATGGATTGTAAGGAGAACCCCTTACGCCAAAAAAAACGGCATGGGGGTTCCCCCACAATCCATACCAGACCTGTATCCAAACACGTCGCCCAGCCGGTCAGGAAAGGAGTGGGGACGAGCGAGCGCCCCCCCTCCTGAGCCGTACCAGGCCGCATGCCCTCAACATGGGGGGGTTGGGTGCTTGGGGGCATCCTGCGGCCCCCCACCCCATGTTGATAAGGCAGGGCCTCTTCCCGACAACTCTTCGGGGTCTGCGGCTGGGGGGCTTATCGAAATCTGGGAGCCCCCTTCAATTTTTTTGGGGGGGGAGTCACATCCTTAGGTCCTTAGATATCAGTGGTTCATGCCGGGACTTGTAGTCCATCTCTTTTGGGGGGGGGTCACATCCTTAGATAGCAGGTGTTCATGTTGGAACTTGTAGTCCTTCAATTTGGGGGGGGGGTCACGTCCTTAGATATCAGGGGTTCATGCTGGGACTTGTAGTCCTTCAATTTTGGGGGGGAGGGGAGTCACGTCCTTAGGTCTTTAGATATCAGGGGTTCATGCTGGGACTTGAAGTCCCACATTTTTTGGTGGATGTGACCCCCCAAAAAGCGAAGGACTACAAGTCCCAGTATGAACCCCTCAGAGCTGAAGATTTGACACCCCGCCCCAAAAATTTGCAATTTTTTTAATCAAAAATCTTTTTTTGCGGGGGGGGGGGGGGGGGGTTGGTGTCCCTGAATGTCAGTTTGGAAATGTGGTCACCCTACCCGGGACCTGTCACTCCCCTGAGAATTACAGATTCATTCATTCCCCTGAGCTCTCCTAGTTGCCTCAGCTCTCTGAGACTCCCAGATGCTCTCAGTCTCCCAGACTCAGGTCAGACTCACTCCCAGACTCTCTTTGGCCAATGGACACGGAATCTCTCCAACATGGGGTACTCTCTCTTTAGTAGATCACCAGACACCTCCCTCCTAGCTGGAGCTCAGAAGACTTGCTTATCATAATGAGTGTACACATCTGTAAACTCACATAACCTGTAGGTCTCCAGTAAGACCTGGACACAGGGTTGAAGATGTTGTCCCACCAAAGACACTTTGAAGCCCTCAAGCTTTAAACCCTGGGATTACAAAATCCTGAAAATGTATCCGCTCACAATAAACATGCCAGGACCCAGCTCTGCATTTGTGTGAACCATTCCTATATCAATTTTCTCAGTGGCAGGCAAATAAGATAGTTGCACTATTTTTTTAATTTAGCACATTTTTTATGTGACATAAAAAAAATAATAATGAAAAAGTGTGTAGAGCTATCCCCGCAGGAGGCGCTGGTTAGAATAGGGATGGCGTGTTACCTCTGTGAGCGTCTAGGGGTAGATGATGATGAGAGCAATGATGGAATGTCCAAGCAGCAAGGTGTCTTTTCTTTGTAGCTTTATTTCACCCAACACGGCAAAACAGTAACTTAAGGTAGACAGGAAAGATGGGTGAAAAGAAGAATTGCAGATTCAGGCTTGAAAAATATGGAAGCAATCCTGCTTCTAGCGGCACTTTTACTTCGTCACCACTCCAGCCGGAGTGGGTATAGTGTATCTGGACAGGCCTCTCACACCGACCTGGCAGCCAGAATATCACTCGGAGCACTAGGAAGGAAGAAAACAAGTCTCTGTCACAGACCTGGTATAAATGAATAACAGGGAAGAACCTCTGCCACAGACTCTTCCCCCGAACGTAGAATTATGAAGTGAATCTTCCCAGTGAATTTAGTGCCTGAATCTCCCTCAGGTAGTCTCTAGAATGGTCACTGACTGACAGGTTGCCAACAGACAAACTCTCAATGTACGGTAACCTTGATCCCCGATGGATTGTCTAGGCCCTGTTGGATTGCCTGCCTCCGGGCTCTCCTCAGACTGACTCCCCACCGAACAGCACAACTCGCTTGGGATCTTCTCTCAAAGTTTGGGGAACCCAGTAGATCACTGGGGTCCCGCCATAGCTTCAGTCGCTCCGGGCCAGCAGGATCCCGGAACTAAGGACATCGCGTTGCACGCGCACCCTGGCCTGGAAGGCCATATCTCCGGGCGCCGCGATGTGCGCACACCCTGAAGGTGGGTGCCGCACCCAGAACAAGAACACCGGCTGATGGCGTCTGCTCAAGAAATACCCTCCCCCAGCATGCCCCACGAAGGAAGAAATCCTCTGATTGGCTGCTGGAGAGAGGCACCCGGACCTGGACCCGTCTGGCACCATCTGTCATCCCGAGGTGGAAAGGCACCTCTAGAACACAGAATGAAACCACAGCGCCGCCCAGCTAGAACAGAGGCCCAATTTGCACAAATTAACTGGATGAGAGTTAAGTAACTCTCTCATCCCCCTCTAAATTTAAAATAGCACCTGGACTGAAAGTACACAGGCGCTACAAGTGCTTAAATGTTTTTTGTTTTTTTAAGGTAAAATAAATTGGAATAAAGAAAATCAGCAGAAAAATAATATATCTAAGAAAAGGAGGGGAATAAGGAGTTAATAATGGCTAATTAGGGTTAACAAGGGATTAAAAAGGATTTTTTTTATTTTTATTGTAAAGTTGTTTACAGATATTATAGGCAGATCAAAGGCCACCCCTTTGATCTATATGTGCATAAAATACAATATACAGTACATGAATGGAAGTTTCTAACATTGAAGCTTTATTTTACACAGGTGCTGCTGCAGCTGCAGAGCAATTTACCAAAGAAGCAGACAGAGGGAGGCAGCGGGAGAAAATGAGCAGGACATAGGCAATACACCCTAGAAACAGTGTTAATAGTTTTCAGGGTGTATTGTCTAATGTATCAAAAATGATGATGTAGAAGCAAAGCATGGATGAAGAGAAAGAGACACATAATAACCCACACATGCCTGTTTAAAGGGGATATATTCATCTGGTGAATTCTTGGGTAAAATTCCAAATTCCTAAATTCTAAGATATATATGCAATACAATTAAAGTGATTGTAAAGTCTTATTTTTTTTATAACAACCATGTTATACTTACCTGCTCTGTGCAACTGTATTGTACAGAGCGCCCACCGATCCTCCTCCTCTGGGGTGCCCTGCCGGGGTTCTTGTCTTCTTCTCTCGTCTGAGTGCCCCCATAGGAAGCCACTTCCTATGAGAGTGCTTGTATGGGCTCAATCCCGAGCCACACTGCCCGTGCCAATAGACACACAGCATTGCTTGCCCCCCCCTCCTTTGTCACAGGATTTAACTAACAGCAGTGGGAGCTAATGGCTTCAGCTGCCTTAGCAAAGCCTGTGAGAGCAGGGGGAAAGGAGAGAGCTGCTACAGGCAGGCACAGGGCTGGTTAGAGTGATGAATGATTCAGGTAAGTATAAGGTGGGATGTGTGGGTGATACTGCTACTGGAACAATTTTTACCTTAATGCATGTAATGAATTAAGGTAAAAAATGTTTAGGCTTTAGAACCACTTTAACCACTTAAGCCCCGGACCTTTAGGCAGCTAAATGCCCAGGCCAGGTTTTGCGATTCGGCACTGCGTCGTTTTAACAGACAATTGCGCGGTCGTGCGACGTGGCTCCCAAACAAAATTGGTGTCCTTTTTTCGCCACAAATAGAGCTTTCTTTTGGTGGTATTTGATCACCTCTGCGGTTTTTATTTTTTGCGCTATAAACAAAAATAGAGCGACAATTTTGAAAAAAATTCAATATTTTTTACTTTTTGCTATAATAAATATCCCCCAAAAACATATATATAAAACATTTTTTCCCTCAGTTTAGGGCGATACGTATTCTTCTACCTATTTTTGGTCAAAAAAATCGCAATAAGCGTTTATCGATTGGTTTGCGCAAAATTTATAGCGTTTACAAAATAGGGGATAGTTTTATTGCATTTTTTTTTGTTTTTATTTTTTTACTACTAATGGCGGCGATCAGCGATTTTTTTCATGACTGCGACATTATGGTGGACACTTCGGACAATTTTGACACATTTTTGGGACCATTGTCATTTTCACAGCAAAAAATGCATTTAAATTGCATTGTTTATTGTGAAAATGACAGTTGCAGTTTGGGAGTTAACCACAGGGGGCGCTGTAGGAGTTAGGTTTCACCTAGTGTGTGTTTACAACTGTAGGGGGGTGTGGCTGTAGGACTGACGTCATCGATCGAGTCTTCCTATATAAGGGATCACTCGATCGATGCAGCGCCATAGTGAAGCACGGGGAAGCCGTGTTTACATACGGCTCTCCCCGTTCTTCAGCTCCGGGGAGCGATCGCGACGGAGCAGCTATAAACGAATAGCCGCGCTGTCGTTCCGGATCACTCCCCGAGGGAACCCGACCGCCGCATGTAGCGGGGGGGTCCCGATCCGCGAAAAGGCGGGGACGTACATGTACGCCCATCTGCCTGTACGTGCCATTCTGTGGACGTACATATACATGCGGTGGTCGGGAAGTGGTTAAGATAATGGAAAAACCTTAAAGTTATTGTAAACCCTTGTGTACCGTATACCCACTGAAATCATGTCTGGGTTTCAGTCCGCCTGAAATCCAGACATAATATTCAGACAGGAATGTGGCTCAATCCTGCAAATATCACAGAGTCTGCCAAGAAGGACAAAGTCTAAACTTGTGCAAATAAACTTTCAGTGTTGGGTGGAGCAAAATCTTCAATACCAAGAAATCTTCAGCACTGGACACGAAAATAGATAAATGGGTGGGTACCCTTACCAGAAATGGTGGACCCTCTCAACCACCATACGGTGGGAGGGTCATCAAGGCTTGTATAGACCGATTGTCTGGGTCCAGTGGTCCTCACTCCGCGTGTCCAATCCAGAAATGGTTAATGAAGCGCTTGTTTTTTCAAGGTAGATAACCAAAGTTGATTGATCGATAGTAGCTCAAAACACCCAAAGTGATAAAAAAGGAAAAATATAGAGGTGCTCCTCATAGTGTAAAAACATTTAATAAAAAAGCATTGCAAATATACACATGCAGTAAAAATATGAAAAAACTTCAAACAGCCACACAGGAAAAAATAGATCACTTAGCTAGTAATCAAAAGAAAAAATAGCACAAGTAAAAATTAAGTGAATTATGGCAGCAAACTCCCACCTTGGATAAAGGTATAGGGAGTATATCCAACAAAGTTGAGAGTGCAATGGGAATGCAGTGGAGTAATCACCCGACCGGTTTCGTCGCTACACGGACTTCTACTGGGGTATCAGATACCCCAGTAGAAGTCCGTGTAGCGACGAAACCGGTCGGGTGATTACTCCACTGCATTCCCATTGCACTCTCAACTTTGTTGGATATACTCCCTATACCTTTATCCAAGGTGGGAGTTGCCATAATTCACTTAATTTTTACTTGTGCTATTTTTTCTTTTGATTACTAGCTAAGTGATCTATTTTTTCCTGTGTGGCTGTTTGAAGTTTTTTCATATTTTTACTGCATGTGTATATTTGCAATGCTTTTTTATTAAATGTTTTTACACTATGAGGAGCACCTCTATATTTTTCCTTTTTTATCACTTTGGGTGTTTTGAGCTACTATCGATCAATCAACTTTGGTTATCTACCTTGAAAAAACAAGCGCTTCATTAACCATTTCTGGATTGGACACGCGGAGTGAGGACCACTGGACCCAGACAATCGGTCTATACAAGCCTTGATGACCCTCCCACCGTATGGTGGTTGAGAGGGTCCACCATTTCTGGTAAGGGTACCCACCCATTTATCTATTTTCGTGTCCAGTGCTGAAGATTTCTTGGTATTGAAGATTTTGCTCCACCCAACACTGAAAGTTTATTTGCACAAGTTTAGACTTTGTCCTTCTTGGCAGACTCTGTGATATTTGCAGGATTGAGTTCACGCCTTCTATATTAAGGAATGTGGCTCAGAACAGGGCCTGATAGGAGGGTGAGGGGGCACTATGCACACCACATTACTATTCTCTTTGGAGTGCCCAAAGTTGTCCCTATAGTATATACAAAAACACGGGCAGATAGAATGGTGCTTTTAGGTGCAGATTTTATCATTTTCTACCGCAGCTGAAAGCACACAATGCTTTCCTATGGCCCCATTCACACACTGCGTTTAGCTGCGTTTTCATTACATGCGGTTTGGTGCAGATAGAAAAAATAGATTTGACTGCGTCCAGGAACGATTTTGCGCAGCTATCTGCACATAACTGCAGGTAATCGCAGTGCACTGTGTCAGCTGCGGATAGCAGCGTGAACAAAAGAAAAAACAACAGGAAGCACATCAAAATAAAAACGGTTGCTATGGGGATGACAATAATGGCCAACCGCAGATAAACGTAGTGCTTTTAACTGCGGCAGAACAGCAGAACAGCCGTCCGTGTGAAAGGCGCCTAAAGCGTTCAAGTTTGGTGTGCTGCCCAATAGGCATATAATTTGTTATATATAATATTGTTTCTCTTAACCATTTTCTATGTATGTTATGTTTACATGCTGCCATCTAGTGATTTTTTGTGGTAATGCACAGTTCTGTATTTTCTTTTGTCTGATTATGACACACTTCCTTTCTGTGTATGCTCCACCCTTCTTCCTCAGTTTGTACTTCCTGCTTAATGGAGACAGCTTATCAGGCCGCATGTAAAAAGGGCACATGTATTCTGCATTGTAAGCTACAGGCAGTATCATCTTTTGACTGCACAATACTACAACCTGTTCATCTGCTATAACCTGTCATCTGATGTTTGGATTAAAGCAACTTCTGTGAATAGAATCGGTATTGGTGAGTTCAAGCTATCTGATGAGGATTGTCCTCAGTGATTATATCTGCTTACACAGGCCAGGCATAGAGGTCTGACAAGGGATAAATCGCTTCACAGCAATCGGAGTCAGAGTATTTGGCTTGAAGAAAATGTGGCATTCCTAGGTACAGAGATGAATCAGCTACTCCTACATAAGTTAAACCTGTTTATCTTCAGCCCTTTTTGTCTACAGTACATCCTTCTAAATCTAAACCAAAAAGATCAAAAGCTTGTTCTCGGTAGTAGAAGGCACAGAGTGGAAAGGTCACACACACTGCACAGATAGAGCACAAAGCTCAGTGAAACCCAAATGGTGGGCCTGTTGAGCTTGGACTATTAACAGCAACTGATGCAGATAGTAGAGGGAAGAGACAACAGAGCGAAATGACACTCAGTGCTTTGGATTGAGGCTAGTACACATTATAGAAGGATATGCTTTGTTCATTTTAGAGGTTTACAAACACTTTAAAGTCAATTGAATCATGACTTGTAAATATAGAAACATATATTGGTGTTTATTTACTAAAGGCGAATAGACCATGCACTTTACAAGTGCAGTTGCTGCAAAACTTAGTGAAAGAGGAGACTTCCATCATCCAACCATGAGCAAGGTAAACTTCCCTTCATTTACTAAGCTCTGGTGCAGCTGCACTTGTAAAGCGCAAAACCTATTTGACTTTAGTAAATCAACCCTATTGCCTCTTTATTAATAAACCACTTATTGTATTTTGTTTGCAATGTAACAATAATACAATCTGATCCCTGTTAATGAAAATTCTCTGTTTAGCACAAGAATTCCCCTTCATGATATTACTGTAAAATGTAATGTTATTATCCTTTAGAATAAATAATATTCACTTGAGCACACTTCAAACTGCTTGTTGGTGCTAAGTGTTCATTAAAATATTTAGTTCTCCACCTGGTTAATATATATTAGCAAGAACAAGTCATGGCCCTTTGTATCTTAAATTTCCATTTTCTGATCTTCTAACGTTAACTTTTTCTCTCTTTTTTTCTTTAGTGCTAAATGATTTTCCTGGCCATCCATTAGCTGAGATTTCACAGGGCAACAGTACATAGCTTTACTGGTATTTCAAGCACCGCTGCATCACTTTTATGACCTTTACTTGTTCCTACCCATTATTGCTCTCACACAAGGTTTAACAGAAAAAAAAGATTTAGCAAGAAGCTCTTTTATGAGCATCAAATCCCTTATATAACTCGAAAGCAGCTCTTCTGAGCCGAATTGTACCTTGGTTAATACTGAAAAAGAACATATAGGCTTTATAGTTTGCATTTTGTGAAATTTGTATTAAATCTGCAGTCCTTCACATAGACTGGCCTTGATGTTCTTAAAGGGGTTGTAAAGGTAAAATTTTGTTTCCCTAAATAGTTTCCTTCACCTTAGTGCAGTCCTCCTTCACTTACCTCATCCTTTGCTTTTGCTTTTAAATGTCCTTATTTCTTCTGAGAAATTCTCACTTCCTGTTCTTCTGTCTGTAACTCCACACAGTAATGCAAGGCTTTCTTCCTGGTGTGGAGAAAGCCTCTTGAGGGGGCGAGCAGGAGGATCAGGTTGCGTACTAACACACAGCTCTTTTCTCTATCTAAGTAGAGAGTATCCTGACCCTTCTGCTCGCCCCCTCCCCCCTTAAGAGGCTTTCTCCACACCATGGAGAAAGTGTTGCATTACTGTGTTTAGTTACAGACAGAAGAACCGGAAGTGATGATTTCTCAGAAGAAATATGGACATTTAAAAGCAAAATCGAAGGATGAGGCAAGTGAAGGAGGGCTGCACTAAGGTAAAGGAAGCTATATAGGGGGAACATTTTTTACCTTTACAACCCCTTTAACCAGTTCCCGACCCCCGCATGTACATATACGTCCACAATATGGCACGTACAGGCACATGGGCGTACATGTACGTCCTCGCCTATTAGCGGGTGGGGGGTCCGATCGGGACCCCCCCCCGCTACATGCGGAGGTCGGGTCCGCTCGGGGAGCGATCCGGGACCACGGCGCGGCTATTTGTTTATAGCCGCTCCGTCGCGATCGCTCCCCGGAGCTGAAGAACGGGGAGAGCCGTGTGTAAACACGGCTTCCCCGTGCTTCACTGTGGCGGCGCATCGATCGCGTCATTCCCTTTATAGGGAAGACACGATCGATGACGTCATTCCTACAGCCACACCCCCCTACAGTTGTAAACACATACTAGGTGCACCCTAACTCCTACAGCGCCACCTGTGGTTAACTCCCAAACTGCAACTGTCATTTTCACAATAAAGAATGCAATTTAAATGCATTTTTTGCTGTGAAAATGACAATGGTCCCAAAAATGTGTCAAAATTGTCCGAAGTGTCCGCCATAATGCCGCAGTCACGAAAAAAATCGCTGATCGCCGCCATTAGTAGTAAAAAAAAAAAAATTTATAAAAATGCAATAAAACTATCCCCTATTTTGTAAACGCTATAAATTTTGCGCAAACCAATCGATAAACGCTTATTGCGATTTTTTTTACTAAAAATAGGTAGAAGAATACGTATCGGCCTAAACTGAGGAAAAAAAATGTTTTTATATATGTTTTTGGGGGATATTTATTACAGCAAAAAGTAAAAAATATTGCATTTTTTTCAAAATTGTCGCTCTATTTTTGTTTATAGCGCAAAAACTAAAAAGCACAGATGTGATCAAATACCACCAAAAGAAAGCTCTATTTGTGGGGGGAAAAAGGACGCCAATTTTGTTTGGGAGCCACGTCGCACGACCGCGCAATTGTCTGTTAAAGCGACGCAGTCCCGAACTGTAAAAACACCTTGGGTCTTTAGGCTGCATATTGGTCCGGGGCTTAAGTGGTTAAGGCACATGCTAAAATTTCAACTTTTCTTTCTTCATTTTTTTTACATTTTACTGTTGATATTTGAGGTTCCATTTTATTTAATCCCCTTCATGCAGACGATAAAATAAATTGCCTGAATGCAATTGTGCAACGTTGACATGTGTTAGCAAAATTGCACATGCCATTGTAACTGCTTTGTGTATCCAGATGAATTATACCTTTTTTTTTCAGCACAAATTGGACTTTCATTTGCCGGTAATTGGTAATGGCTATCTCCTAATTGTTTTATTGTCAAAGGAAAACTGGCCCAAAATAGTAATATAATATATATATTTTTTTAAATGTGGCTGTATTTTTCTTTCTACTACCATAACCTACCATCAAAGAACAACCCAAAAATAATTCTCATGTCCCTAACATTCACAGCGATACCACACATGTTGTTGTTATGGAATGGTTTCTATGGACTGGATGCTATTGATGGTTTGCTATAGATAGTTGCTATGGATTTTTGCTGTAAATGGGTTACTATGGACTAGATGCTATTGATGGTTTTCTATGGAGGGTTTCTATGGACTAGTTGGTATGGATGGTTGCTATGAATGGGTTTCTATGGATGGTTGCTAGGGTCTGGTTGCTATGGAATGGTTGCTATATGCTATAGACAGTTGCTATGGATGGTTGCTAATTAGTTTAAAAAAAACATATTTTTTTCTCGTTTTGAAAAAAAATAAAAAATTATGGTTTTGAACGTTTTTTTTTTTTAACTGGTTACTATGGACGGTTGCTATGGACTGGTTGCTAAGAAAGGCCGCAATGGATGGGTTGCTATGGATTTTTGCGATAAATGGGTTGCTATGGAAGGTTTTCTATGAAGGGGTGTTATGGACTAGTTTCTATGGATTGGTTCCTATGGACGGTTGCTAATTTGTTTGTTTTCTTTAGACTCATAGACTTGTTGCTATTGACTGGTTACTATGGACTGGATGCTATTGATGGTTTTCTATGAATGGTTGCTATGGACGGGTTGCTATTAATGGGTTGCTATGGAGGGTTGCTATGGACGGTTGCTATAGATGGTTGCTAATTTGTTTGATATTGTGCTATGGATGGTTGCTAATTTATTTGATTTTTTTTTTTTTTATTCTCCTTTTAAAAAAAAAATTTGGACTGGTTGCAATGGAGGGTTGATATAGACTGGTTGCTATGGATTTGATTTCACTAAATGTGAAAAATAAATTCTCGTTTGGAAATAAAAAAAAATTGTTGCTATGGACTGGTTGCTATGGAAAATTAAAAAATAAAAAATAAAAAATAAAAAAAGGTACGGCGCTACATATAAAATGATCACCAAAAATGATTGAATGATTAGTGAAAATGAGAACAAAAAAAGTTCAATAAAGGTCCACAAGAGGACTAAGAAATATGTTATGAGTCCATAGTATGTAAATAAACAGTGATGTTTGAGAGTAGAAATCCTCCACCGTAGAAGACACCCGATGAGGGGCGTGGCCGGACGCTGATGGCAATGGATGCTCTCTGAGGGAGCTCCGTCCTAGCTGAACTGAATCCGAAGCCATCCGGTACCGAGGATCGGGAATTTAAACTTCTAACCCTTCCATCCTGACTCGGGGAATCTCCCTGCACAGCCCCATACCATTATTGTGCCTTTTGATGGTCTGCCGGCGGTGTAAATCAGTCCGTGACAGAGTTCAATTGCAGACGTCCCGCCGCCATCTTGGGGCCTATGAAGCCTTGATCACAGCCGTGCTCAAGTGAGGTAAAAACAGCAGAAAAAGACACAATCATAGTGTCATCCTCCTCATATGTGTAGCGATCTACGTGGTGGCCCAGAGACATAAGCCTGAGCGGCGATTTGAAGCGGTTATTAGGTCCGGGAGCAGATCTTTAACCTGGAGACCTGCCGCCATTTTGGGGCCCAGTAAACATTATACCCCTCGATCTAAAGTACTGTGACAGCGGGCTAAACGAACACAGCTTCCGATCGTTATGTGGATTGAAAGCTAAAACTGTGACAGTGATCCTTACACCCTGTGGGGTGTCAAATTATCACCTCAGAACTGGATGAAATACCTTGGAAAGATTTTATAACTAAACTGCAGAGGTGACACCGCCATCTTGTAGACTGTAAGTATATTACCACAGAATTCATAAGCAATTCAACTGCGGAGGTGACACCGCCATCTTGTGGCCTGCAAGTTTATTAACACAGACTTGATATATATTTAAACTGCGGAGGCAACGCCGCCATCTTGTGGCCTACAAGTATATTACCACAGATTTCAAAAAAAAAAAGTGTAACTGCTTTTCTGAGGCGAAAACTGCTGAAATTAAACACTTTTCTCTTATAATCCACCTCAGTGACTAAAACTCAGTGTGTGGTGACTTGTGATCATTATCCTGCAAAACTACTGCGAGGATCTGATAGAGTGTAGATGGATTTTATCCCCAGTTCACCGTAACATCTTGCAACCTAAATAATCCATTATATCACACTATTTGGAATTTTTATTATATTTATTCCTTCTCTACACTGAGGTAATTTTTTGTACACTGGATACCTGACTGCAATAATAGACTAATCACAGTAGTCAGAGATTGGTTACCAACTCGATACGGTCCCCAGGGCCTGTGTTATACAATATCGGATTATCCTATGATTATTCCTGCAATGGAAACTTACTGAGGGGTTCCTACTCACCGTCCGATGTTAGTCGAAGATAGCTGCAGACCTATCCACTAATATGACACCTGCATGATACGTAATTTGAGACATTTTTATGATGCTGATCTTTTCACAATACTTACTGTAAAGGCTCAAATCTGGGCCTGGTCAGTTCACATAAGCAATACCCACTGTAAGATGGTGGTTATAAGACTGTTATGCCTATAGGAGCTGATATAGGAGTGAACTGTTGATTTTACGATATAGAACAACTCTACCCCTGCTGATAAGAATTCACTATAACACTTATTTTATATGAAGGGGAAACAGGGCAAAAAAAATAAGAACTCAATTATCAAGGAGAGTCTTTTTGATATGGACACCCCTCCTCATACAAGTCCTCAGGTACCTGTGGTGGATCCTAAGTTTACTGAACATTTCTCGTCTCATGTGACACCCTCCTCATCACCTCCTACCTTAAGTTCTACTACATCTTCAGCTTTATTTTCATCTGTAGTAGGGGAGGGTATAACACCTATAATGGCTGATCATGGGATTCCTATGGTTTCTCCATCACATGACCCTATACAAGTAACTACTAACGTTGAAACTGCTCCAGAAGTTTCTTTCAATGTTGCTGATCTCTATAACAGGATCTCTGAAATGCTGGAAAGGGGTTTAGCTCACACGGCTGAGAAAATTACTAAAGATATTAGGGCAGACTTCCAATGTCTTGGCAACAGGATAGACTCAGTTGAGCATAAATTGGACACTAACGTCTCTAAAACTGAACAACATGATGATCATATCCATTTCCTACAAGAACAACTGGAGGCTGCTCAAACTAAGATTGACGATTTGGAAAACAGGTCAAGAAGAGAAAACTTCAGGGTTAGGGGTCTTCCTGAGTCCATTATGGACGTTCATTCAGCAATACGAGACATTATGGGAATCCTCCTTCCATCTGCACCTGATATAAAATTGGAAATTGATAGGGCTCATAGATCATTAGGTCCAATGAGAAGAGATGGTTTGCCCAGAGATGTGGTGGTCAAGCCTCATTATTTCTCCACCAAAGAAGACATTATGAAACGGTCCAGACAACAGGAGAATCTTCAATACCAAGGTACTAATATACAAATATTTTCTGACATTTCACCATATACCATTCAGAAAAGAAGAGCAATGAAACCGTTATTGTCTGCCCTCATCAACAAAAACATCAAGTATAAATGGGCTTTCCCCTTCGCCTTAAAATTCAATTATAATGGTAGAAACCATATAATACATAATTTCCAAGAAGGTGAACGACTTCTGTATGATCTGAAAATTATATCTCTTGATCCTGTCATGGACACTAATCCGCCTCAATTTCCATCTGCCAAGAGGAACACACCTACTAGTCCGACTCAAAATCCTTGGAACAAGGTCAAGTACAGGAAAATTGGAGGGGACCAAGCACCCTGATATTGAATAGACTTATCCAGGACGTATCTCTTAATCTTTAATTCAGATGAATTTTTATCCCGGATGCTTTTTAAAAACAAAGAAGATTCCGGGTTTACATGTCTAGTTTAATGCCGTTTTTCTTTAGATTATTCTCCTACTGTTTTTGGGCCATCCTATGATTCACTTGCCTTTTATCTTAAACTTGTTTTAAGGTGTAATGTTTAATCTGTCGGCAACTGACGACGGTGAGGTATTGAACCTCAACTTACCTCTTGTGTCGACACTTTGTCGACCCAATGGGTAAGAATATAGTCCTTTTCTGGGACTATACAAAAATTTCTTGTTTGAATGAGGGAAGGAGAATCATTCTCTTCCCCCATTCTGGGTCACGAATTGACCTTGCACGATCTAATAGTTTATTGTGCCATATGTTTTTTTATTTTTCTCTTTTTATCTCTCCTTTTCACTTCTTTTTCTTTCTTCTTCATACTCTCTTCGTTTCTTCAGCCTGCCTGCCATTGTTCGTATTTGCGAGACTATTGATGATATCTGTACGGTCCCGCATGTTCATAGATGTAGAAAAGACTTATGGCTGGATCGAATGATGTATCTAAACCCCTTAGTGTTGTTACTCACAACACTCAGGGGTTGAATTCTCCTGTTAAGAGGCGCAAAGCCTTTCAAGTATACAAGTCTCTCCGTGTGGATGTGGTTTTCCTTCAAGAAACCCACTTTCCTAAACGATACAACCCTTCCTTTATGCATGCCCACTTTCCATTGTTTTACCTAGCTAAAGCAGAAAACAAAACTAAGGGTGTGGCCATTTTGTTTTCTAGGTATTGTAATTTTAACCTGACTAAAGAATTTGGAGATCTGGAAGGTAGGTTTCTATTGTTACAAGGTACCCTTGATGGCAGACTATACACATTTATCTCTTATTATGCTCCTAACAGAGGTCAGAAAAAGTTTTTCTCACAGATGCTTGATACCCTCCGACCATTCATGGAGGGGATCATTCTTATGGGTGGAGACTCTAACCTAGCTTTCGACACGGGATTGGATAAGTCCAAACCTTCTGTCAAGGGAATCGTCAGACCGACTAAACTTAGTCTACAAGTAGCACGCATTCTACATCAGTCTAGATTAACTGACATCTGGAGGGAGATGAACCCCAAAATTAAGGACTATACTCACTATTCTAACCCTCACCACTCTTATTCGCGTATAGATCATATATTAATCTCTAACCATCACGTCCCAGCTGCCATTAAGTCTCATATAGTTGATGTTTCTTGGTCAGATCACTCGATGGTTCTATTGTCACTGAGGAGAGAGGACACTTCTCCTAAAGTGTCTCATTGGACACTAAATAAGTCTATTTTGAAGGACCCTGTCCTAATGAAGGATATTGAGCGATCTCTTCTAGAATACTTTAAGCATAATGATACAGAAGATGTGTCCCCTGAAACTCTGTGGGCTGCCCACAAGGCTTCTATCAGAGGCAAAATTATACAAGTGGCCGCTGGCCTCAAGAAACAAAGAAACATAGACATAAGGAAGCTGGAAAACAACTATATAGAGCTACGTAAAAAACATAAATCTGATCCTCTTAACTTTCCTACTCAGGCACTTGATGCAGCTAGATCTGCCCTAAACTTGGTACTTACCACCAAAGCTGGGGAAGATATGAAATGGACTGGAGCTAATTTCTATAAATTTAAAGATAAAATAGGCCCGATGCTAGCTCATAAACTCTCACCCAGATTTCAATCGCGGTCTCTCCCTAAAATAAGGATGACTGATGGTTCTCTTACCCTGAATCCTAGGAAGATAATGGAGGCCTTTCATGATTTTTTTTCTAAGCTTTATGCATCCACTGATGATTCTTCTTCAGAGGGAATGGATGATTTTCTAGACAATTTGATTCTACCTCAATTGACTGAAGTTCATAGAGAAATGATGGAGTCTCCCATATCAGCTGAAGAAGTATTGTTAGTAATTAAAAACCTAAAATTAGATAAAGCCCCGGGCCCTGATGGGTTTTCAAGTGCTTATTATAAAACATATTCGAGCATTTTAACACCCTACATGGTTAAATTCTTCAACCACATGACCGGTGGAGTTCCCATAGACAGGCAACTTAATTTAGCTTATATTTCGGTTATCCCAAAGCCAGAAAAAGACCATAGCCTGGTGGAAAACTATAGACCTATATCCCTCATTAACAACGATCTTAAGATACTCACTAAGGTAATGGCCAATAGAATGTCCTCTTTCATTGGCCAGTATGTTAGTAAAGATCAAGTAGGCTTCATCGCTGGAAGGCAAGGTCCTGATCAGGTTAGGAGGGCTGTGGATCTGATCTCCATTTTGAACTCGGGTTGGACTGGTGATACTAATCAAAGGGGAATGCTTCTTTCTATTGATCTACAGAAAGCATTTGACTCAGTATCATGGCCATTCATGTTAGAAGTGATGAAACGTTGGGGGTTTGGCACGAAATTTCTTGGAATCTTATCTGCACTTTACTCTCATCCTAAAGCTAATATACGCTTTCAGGGTATCTTTTCGGAACCTATTGAGATTCATAGGGGTACTAGGCAGGGTTGTCCTCTGTCTCCCCTGGTGTTTGCAATAGTTATGGAATCCTTGGCTATAGCTATTCGTGAGAACACAAACATCAGAGGAGTTAGATGTGCCAAAACGGAACATAAATGTGCCTTGTTTGCAGATGACCTTTTACTGTTTTTGACCGCTCCAGATACATCCCTACCGGAATTATATTCTCTTTTAGACAAATTTTCTATAGTTTCAGGTCTAACTGTGAATATGGCCAAGTCTAGGGCCCTCAATGTTTCTCTTTCTGAATCCACGGTTTCTCTACTAAAGGAAAATTATGGATTCAAATGGGACACCTCTTATATCAAATACCTAGGAATCTATTTGACTCCCAACATCCAAAACTTGTATTTGGCCAATTATCCACCTATGTATAGAAAACTTGAGAAAGATTTGAGAGATTGGGGGACTCAGAATATAGGTTGGATTGGTAGAATTAACTCGGTTAAGATGACTCTTCTCCCTAGGCTTTTGTATCTTTTTAGATCATTACCCATACCGATAATTAAAAGTCATCTAAAATCCTTTCAAGGAAAGATTATCAAGTTTATTTGGAACAATAAGGGTCCACGCCTTCCATCTCGCACTCTCTATAACTTGCCTGAACAGGGGGGTCTGGGGGTACCCAACTTATTATGGTACTATCAATCAGCAAGATTGGCACAGTTATCGGAAACTTTTCTTAAACATGAACGCCCTGACTGGTTAGATATAGAAGAGCAGGCGACCCCGAATCTAACGATAGAGGAATTAATGTGGAGTCCTACCAAGAATAGGCCTTCTATTTTATCTCCGACTCTTTCTCAAACCTTTGTTTTATGGGATTCACTTAAAAACAATCCCTCTCTAATTTCTAAAGGCAGACCTTTATCGAGTATTTTTCTAGACCCACTCTTTGTTTCTAAAATTGAAGTAGATTCGTTCAAATGGTGGCATGACAAAGGGTTGTATCGTATAGGCCGTTTTTTTTCGCGCTCGGGTCCACTTCCTAAACAACACTTCATTGACAAGCTAGGTCTTCCTGTCTCAGAAAAATTAAGATTTTCTCAACTACATGACTATGCACAAAGCCTATGGGATAGTGGCTCGATCTCTGGACTATTGACACCTTATGAAAGTAATTGTGATCAGGGTTTGATCAGGAAGGGGAATATTTCAATCATATATCAATCGCTTGCTAATAATTGCACCAAATTACCTCATATGCTGGCCTGGGAAAGGGAACTTAATAACAACTGGGATTTATCTGACTGGTGCAGTAATTATACTAGATCCATTAAAGGATTTGTGAATATATCCCTTGTAGAGGCTAATGTAAAAATTTATACTAGGTGGTATTTAGTTCCCGTTAAACTGGCTTCCATGTATCCGTCAATTTCGCCCCTTTGCTTCAGAGGTTGTCAGGGATTGGGGTCTATGGTACATATATGGTGGGAATGTCCCAAAATACGTGGATACTGGAATAAGGTGTTCAACATAATAAGACGTGTCACAGGCTGTAATTTGCATCAATCCCCCACTATCGCTTTACTTAACGGGATGTTACCCCAAACCTCCAAGGTTACTAGAAAACTCATCCTATACATTCTGACAGGTGCCAGGATCACAATTGCAGCTGCGTGGAAAAAATCTACTGTCTCCATCCGGTATATGAAACAAAAGGTTACATGGATTATGGAACAAGAAAAGAGGGTCTGTTCCATGTTGGATATGTCTACTCTTTTCCATGAAATATGGGAACCGTGGATGAAATTTATGGGAATATCTTTTATCCCATAAAGGCTGTGGTGATATTTATATCCTTAGGACGATGTTGTTCATTGACAGGCAGGCTGCCATCTCTTTTTCCTTTTACTTTCCCCTGATCTTCTTTTTTTTTTTTTTCTTTCTTTTCTTCTCTTTTTTTCTCTTCTTTTCATTGATTGTTATTTGATTTGATAATTTTTTTTTTTATTACACGAGGATAACATCTTTGTTATTTCTCATTCTCAGAGTGTTATGTTTAGAAAAAAAAAAAAGATATATATAAACATTTGTATTAGCCTATGTTTGGGTTATCAAAAGATTCCACCAAATTTTTGGGGATGTTAGGTATGTTAAGGGTTTTGAAAATATATATTTACAGTGACTGGGTGGTATTGGTGATAATTATTGGAGGGAGGGAAGGGGGATTTAAAGGTTTGCTTAACCTCTTGGACACAGACTGTTCCCAGTGGGGGTGTCAGAGAAGTCTTTGTTATACAGAAATCCTGTCCTTTATTAGTTCCATGAAATTAGACCCAGTACACACATGGGGTTTTTTATTGTGTGACAACAATAAGCCTAAGGAATTATATAGTATATAGAAATATCCTTTTATTTATTTAATTATAAATTATTGGTTATACCTAGCTTTTCTTTTTAACTATTACAATCTGTTATACTCTCACCGTATGGTGATAGCATATGATATGGCTGTATATGATAGTCAGTTTCTATGACAAGACCATCTTCTATGTAAAGCAATGCATTGGATTTATTATTTACTGTGTATTACTGAAATGTATACTGCTGTTTTAGTACAAATGTATGTACTTTTATTGAAAATAAACATAAATTTGAATGAAAAAAAAAGAAGACACCCGATGAAAGTAAAGTTGTAGTCTCCTTACCAGATGGTAAGACCGATATTGCAGCGGTCTTAATTAGGCCCAGGGATATTTAGAAGTCCTCCCAAAAGACTGCCTTGAATGCTGTGATAATTCTCATGTGCTGGGTGCATACCACCAAAAATTATCCCTTCAGGCTCCCATGTAACATGAAACAATAAAGAGCCACATAGTGTAAATCCGTATGACAAAGGGTTTAATTAGGTAAAAGGTGCGCACTTACAGTTAGAAGAACGTTAACCAGCATAAAAATAAAGGGGGTTGTATATGGAGTGGCGTCTCCTCTGTTGTTTTTCCTCCCAGGATTTACACTATGTGGCTCTTTATTGTTTCATGTTACATGGGAGCCTGAAGGGATCATTTTTGGTGGTATGCACCCAGCACATGAGAATTATCACAGCATTCAAGGCAGTCTTTTGGGAGGACTTCTAAATATCCCTGGGCCTAATTAAGACCGCTGCAATATCGGTCTTACCATCTGGTAAGGAGACTACAACTTTACTTTCATCGGGTGTCTTCTACGGTGGAGGATTTCTACTCTCAAACATCACTGTTTATTTACATACTATGGACTTATAACATATTTCTTAGTCCTCTTGTGGACCTTTATTGAACTTTTTTTGTTCTAATTTTCACTAATCATTCAATCATTTTTGGTGATCATTTTATATGTAGCGCCGTACCTTTTTTTATTTTTTATGTTCTTTTTACTTTGGTTATAGGTAATAGGTACTGGCTGCTTCTAAGGCCCCATACACACGGGAGAATTTATCCGCGAATACGGTCCAGCGGACCGTTTCCGCGGATAAATCCTCTCGAGGATTTCAGCAGATTTCTATGCGATGGCGTGTACACACCATCGCATTGAAATCCGCGCCGAAATCCTCTGGCAATGACGTGTCGCGCCGTCGCCACGATTATGACGCGGCGACGTGCGCGACGCTGTCATATAAGGAATTCCACGCATGCGTCAATTCATTACGACGCATGCGGGGGATCCCTTCGGACGGATGGATTCGGTGAGTCTGTACAGACCAGCGGATCCATCCGTTGGGATGGATTCCAGCAGATGGATTTGTTGTGCATGTCAGCAAATATCCGATCTGCTGGAATCCATCCCAGGGGAGATTTATCCGCGGAAAAAGATCCGCTGGCGTGTACACACCATAGGATCTATCCGCAGAAACCCATTTGCTGGGATTTATCTGCGGATGGATTCTATGGTGTGTACGGGGCCTTACACTCACGTGTTTTTTCATTTATTATTTTTAGTTTAGCGCAGTGTTTTTTTCTACCACTTGTGGTTTGAAAATATATTTTTTGCTATGGAAAATTGCTATGGATGGTTGCTAATTCATTTGATTTTTTTTTCTCTCGTTTTACATAGTTACATAGTTAGGTTGAAAAAAGAGACAAGTCCATCCAGTTCAACCACAAAAAAAATAAACAAAATAAAAAACATAGTACAATCCCATACATCCAACTCCATACCCACAGTTGATCCAGAGGAAGGCAAAAAACCCCAGCAGAGCATGATCCAATTTGCTACAGCAGGGGAAAAAAAATAATTCCTGATCCCACGAGAGGCAATCGGATTTTCCCCGGATCAACTTTACCTACAAATCTTAGTACTCAGTTATACAATCTTGATCAAAAGTTTAAGACCACTTGAAAAATGGCAAAAAATCATATTTTACATTGTTGGATCTTAACAAGGTTCCAAGTAGAGCTTCAACATGCAACAAGAAGAAATGAGAGTGAGACAAAACATTTTTGGAGCATTCAATTAATTGAAAATAACGATTAAACTGAAACAGGCTGTTTTTCAGCTGATCAAAAGTTTAGGACCACATGCCTTTACCTCCCTGGCGGTATGATTCTGTCTGGAATTACGTACCAAAAGCCGTACAATTATTTTGCAAGGAAATTTGGCGTTTTATACTGTAGGCCTGTAATTCTTAGGAATAACTCATTTAAATCTGACCAAACAATAGTGTAGTAGGCATCCCGGGTATGATTTAAAAAAAAAAAAACAATTATAAATTATAATATAATAAATAATTATAACAAATAATAATATAATTATAATAAAAAATATTCAATAATGTAATCAACTCAAAATCACTGAAATTTGCTCAGTTGCAGAATTGTCGCTGTCATTACTCTTATTTTTTTATGACGAATTTCCCCACAAATCGCTATCGCACAATTCTGCACGTGATTGTAATTTATTATTGCTGTTTTCTAGCTGCTCTAAAACCATTTTTGACATAAAGGGACACTTTTGGACAATCTACAGTTTTCAGGCAGAAAGAATAGTTTTTATTATATAAAAGAACATGTAGGGCACTGGGCAGACCACTAGGGACAAGGGGTGTGTGTATTTTTTACATACAGTACTGTAATCTATAAGATTACAGTATACTGTATGTAATGTGTTTGTTTACTTTTTTTAATTTTGCGCCGTTCTCCGCTCCCGTGCGTCGTAACGTCGCAGGGAACGGAGATCGGCCGCACACGGGGACACAGTGAATCGAGCGAGGACCCGCTCGCTCACACAGCACGGTGGCATCGCAGGATCCAGGGACAAGGTGAGTAACTTGTCTGTGGATTCAGCGAGCAGGTAAGCCGCGCCACTGCACACTCTGCACAGCTACCCCGAGCGTGACTCGGGGATACCGATCCTAGCATCGAAAATCCACCCCGAGTCACGCTCGGGGATACCGCCAGGGAGGTTAAAAGGCCAAATCTGTGCAAAGATGTGGATTCATTGTCCCTTTCTGTCAGGTTGTCACACGTTGTGATTAGTGTTGCTCACGAATATTCGCATTGCGAATATTCGACTCGAATATAGCATATTCGAGAAATCGCGCTATATTTCGAATTTCGCGGTGAATATTCGCAATTCCGAATATTCGCATTTTTTCAATTTGATTTTTAAAACAGATCACATCCTATCGACGTCTAAAAGCATTGCTGGTATGATTAGAGACCCTGGGCCGAGTAGCTAAGCTGAGGCGATCCTTTTATGTTGCCAAATTGAAAAAAAAAAAAAAAAAAATTGCGATTTTTCGCTATTGCGAATGCGAAAATGATTGCGAATTTTCGATAACTGTGGTAGGAGAACTCTGATTGTCTCTGATGCAAAAGGGGGGGGCTTTGTGTATGTGTATGTTATGAATATTTGTATGTTTGATATTATTATTTTTTGTAAGAAGGAAAAAATTGCGCATACCTTAACCAGTTCCCGACCACCGCATGTACATATACGTCCACAATATGGCACGTACAGGCACATGGGCGTATAGGTACGTCCCCGCCTTACCTCGGTTCGGGGGTCCGATCGGGACCCCCTCCGGTACATGCGACGGCCGGGAACGGTGTACGGGAGGTCCGGGAGGAGGGGGCGGCTATTGGTTTCCAGCCGTCCCCTCTCGATCTCCCTCGGCGAATGAGCTTCCAGCTGAGCCCTCCCTGCCTGTGTAACTGTAAACACAGGCAGGGAGGAAGTGACGTTTTCTCCCCTCTGGCGGTCTTTTCGTCCGATTCCAGAGGAGAGAAGACGTCAGTACTGTGAGTTGCACCAACAGCACACTGACACAGCACACATAGGCACATAACCCCCCCCGATCACCCCCCCCCAGATCACCCCCTGTCACAGTGTCACTGATTGCAGTGATCATTTATTTTCTGATCACTGCTTTTAGTGTCAGTGTGACAGAAAAAAGTGTCAGGGCAGTTAGGTTTAGGCCCCTTTAGGTCCAGGGTAGCCCCCTACCCCCCCCCCAATAAAGGTTTAACCCCTGATTGCCCCTAAAGTTAACCCTTTCACCCCTATTGCCAGTGTCACTAAGCGATCGGTTTCTGATCGGCTGTATTAGTGTCACTGTTGCCGCTAGGCAGTTAGTTTTTTTTGAGGTTCGCCGCCAGGTTTATATAGCGTTGGGTACCCCCATAAATAAAGGTTTTAACCCCTGATTGCCCCTAGAGTTAACCCTTTCACCCCTATTGCCAGTGTCACTAAGCGATCGGTTTCTGATCGCTGTATTAGTGTCACTGTTGCCGCTAGGCAGTTAGTTTTTTTTGAGGTTCGCCGCCAGGTTTATATAGCGTTAGGTACCCCCATAAATAAAGGTTTTAACCCCTGATTGCCCCTAGAGTTAACCCTTTCACCCCTATTGCCAGTGTCACTAAGCGATCGGTTTCTGATCGCTGTATTAGTGTCACTGTTGCCGCTAGGCAGTTAGTTTTTTTTGAGGTTCGCCGCCAGGTTTATATAGCGTTAGGTACCCCCATAAATAAAGGTTTTAACCCCTGATTGCCCCTAGAGTTAACCCTTTCACCACTGATCACTGTATAAGTGTCACTGGTGACGTGGTTAGCCAGTTAGTTATTTAGTTATTTTAGGTTCGCCACCAGGTTTTTAGAAAGCGTTAGGTACCCCCATATATTACCGAATAAAGGTTTTAACCCCCTGATTGCCCCCTAGTTAACCCTTTCACCAGTGATCACCGTATAAGTGTTACGGTTGACGCTGGTTGGTTAGTTTGCTGTTTATAGCATCAGAGCACCCGCCGTATATAACCCAATAGGTTTAACCCCCTGATCACCCGGCGGGTGATATAAATTTAATTTTAGCGCCAGTCAGGGTCTGCGTCGCCCCAGGCAGCGTTAGGTTAGAGCCAGTACCGCTTACACCCACTCGCTAAGCATACACCCCCCTTAGTGGTATAGGATCTGAACGGATCGATACCTGATCTGATCAGATCTATACTAGCGTACCCAGCAGTTTAGGGTACCCAAAAACGCATTGTTAGCGGAATCAGCCCAGATACCCGCTAGCACCTGCGTTTTCCCCCTCTGCCCAGCCCAACCCACCCAAGTGCAGTATCGATCGATCACTGTCACTTACAAAACACAAGACACATAACTGCAGCGTTCGCAGGGACAGGCCTGATCCCTGCGATCGCTTACAGTTTTTTTTTAAGCGTTTTCTACATTTGCTTTTCTATAGTCAGGTGCTTTTTTTACCTGTGAATCCTTACCATTGTACCACTAAATTTAGAGTCCAAAATGGCAAACCGAAGGTACAATGATAAGCAGGCCTTGGAGTTCATGTGCATGTCAGATAGTGAAGAGGAGGAGGTCACGCATCTGACAGATTCTGGCTCAGAATATGAACCCATTTACGACAGCGGCTCCATGTCAGATAGCTCGCACGACGAAGTTGAGGTCCCTGCTAAGGCCAGGCGTGCCCGATCCCATTCTGATGTTGTTGAGCAGCAAGAACCGCAGGACCCTCGTATGGAGCAGAGATCCAGTACTAGCGCCGCTATTCCTTCTGGTGAATTGGCAAGCACCAGCGGCCTAGTACACCCTGGTCGTTTATCCAGCACTGCAGTAACACTTGGTGACGTGGCGAGTCCCATAAGTGCAGTTGAAGCTGGCGATGTGGCAAGCACAAGTAGTGTCCCGCTGCCACCAAGAAGAAGACAGAGACAGGCCCGTCGTGCCCATAGTGCCCTTCCTGTAGAATTTGCCTATCCTGATTGGGTCCCCACCACTTCTACAGCACCTGTACTTCCCCCCATTCACTGGCCAACCCGGTATTCAGGTGGATACAGCGAACTTTATGTCACTTGATTTTTATTCGCTGTATTTCACGGAAGATCTCTATAGATCTATTGTGGACCAGACTAATTTATATGCTGGTACTTACATCGCCGCTAACCCCCAGTCTCGCCTTGCCAAAGAATGGAAACCTCTCGAGGTTTCCGAATTTAAGACCTTTCTGGGCCTTACCCTCAACATGGGCATACACAAATTTCCGTCATTGCGGATGTATTGGTCCACACATCCCATTGACCATATGTACATTTTCTCTGCTCACATGGCCAGGAGACGATACGAGGCGATCCTGCGGTTCCTGCATTTCAGTGACAATGCACTTTGTCGTCCACGTGGAGACCCTGAATTTGACCGGCTCTACAAAATTCGGCCCCTCGTAAACCATTTCAACGAACGTTTTGCAGCCTTGTTTAATCCCCAGCAGGTTGTATGCGTTGATGAGTCCCTGATTAAATTTGCTGGCCGCTTGTCTTTCAAACAGTTCCTTCCCAGCAAGCGTGCCAGATACGGGGTCAAGCTCTATAAGCTCTGTGACAGGGCCACAGGCTACACATGGAGCTTTAGGGTTTACGAGGGAAAAGATAGTCAGGTAGAGCCGGAAGGATGCCCAGATTACATGGGGAGCGCTGGCAAGATTGTTTGGGACTTGGTGTCACCCTTATTCGGAAAGGGGTACCATTTGTATGTGGACAATTTTTACAGCAGCGTGCCACTTTTTAGCCACTTATTTGATCAACAGATTGGAGCATGTGGCACCGTGCGACCTAATCGCCGGGGCTTCCCCCAGCGGCTTGTAGATGCCCGTGTTAGGCCGGGGGCGAGAGCCTGCTGCAGATGTAAAAATTTGCTCGCTGTGAAGTGGCGGGACAATAGGAATGTTTTCGTTCTTACCACCCTTCACGCAGACACGACAGTCCAAATTCGTACGGCGACTGGTGTTGTGGAGAAACCCCTCTGTGTCCACGAATATAACCTTAATATGGGAGGGGTGGACCTCAACGACCAGTTAATGGCGCCGTATCATATTGCCCGTAAGACGAGACGCTGGTACAAAAAAGTGTCTCTACATTTATTTCAATTGGCTCTACTGAATGCTCATGTCGTATACAGAGCTTCAGGACGGAATGAATCCTTCCTTCAATTCCAGAGGGATATCATCACAGAACTCCTGTATCCAGGCGGTATTGTACCTCACCATCTCCTACCAAATGCAGTAAGCCGACTGCATGAGAGGCATTTTTCTTATGTCCTCCCGAGTACCCCTACCCAACGAGCCCCCCAAAGAAAATGTCGTGTCTGTACCAAGCGCGGATTTAGGCGTGACACCCGTTATTTTTGTCCCAAATGTCCTGGCAATCCTGGTCTTTGTATTGGTGAATGTTTTGAACGCTTCCACACACACGTTAATTATTAGTGTAGGGTGAAACATTTCACAGGCTAGGCACACTCACACAGGGTCTCCCAAGATGCCATCGCATTTTGAGAGACCCAAACCTGGAACCGAAAAGTTGAAGTTACAGTTCACAGTTACAAAAAAAAGTGTTAAAAAAAAAAAAAAAAAAAAAGTAAAAAATAAAAACACACAAAAAAATATAAAATAAAAAAACCAAAAATAGTTGTCGTTTTATTGTTCTCTCCCTCTCTATTCTCTCTCTATTGTTCTGCTCTTTTTTACTGTATTCTATTCTGCAAAGTTTTATTGTTGTTATGTTTTTTCATGCTTGCTTTTCAGGTATGTAATTTATTTTACTGTTTTCAGGTACGCCATTCAGCTGTTGCGCGGACTTATTTATCTTGAAAGCAACAGCGTTTGCTCCCACGATATATAAAGCCGCGACTCCAGTGCTGTAGGAGGTGATTTCACCACCACAGTTAAAAAAAAGAGCATATATGCCGAAGCATGCGGGCAGCAGGGGCGGAGGAGCGATTTTGCTCCTAATGCCGCGTACATACGGTTGACATTCCTACGGAGGCTTTCCCGTGGAAAAGTCTGACCATGTGTACACGGCATAGAAAAGTCCGACCGTGTGTACGCGGCATAGAAAAGTCCGACCGTACGCGGCATAACTTTTTTGCGGGAGGATGCCCCCATGCTTTGGCATATATATATTTTAGGCACAGGTTGCGTTAAAAAATGTTTTATTTTTTACTATGTTTTTTTATAGGTATTTGCTTTGCAGGTATGGTATGATCTTACTGTTATACTGGAATGTTACTTTGTTTTAATGTTAACCATCATTTGCTTAGCAGGTACGCCATTCAGTTGCAGTGCGGATTTATTTAGCGTGACAGCAACAGCGTTTGCTCCCACGATATATAAAGCCGCGACTCCAATGCTGTAGGAGGTGATTTCACCACTACAGTTCAAAAAAGAGCATATATGCCGGAGCATGGGGGCATTAGGGGCGGAGGAGCGATTTTGCTCCTAATGCCGCGTACATACGGTTGACATTCCTACGGAGGCTTTCCTGTGGAAAAGTCTGACCATGTGTACACGGCATAGAAAAGTCCGACCGTGTGTACGCGGCATAGAAAAGTCCGACCGTACGCGGCATAACTTTTTTGCGGGAGGATGCCCCCATGCTTCGGCATATATAAATGGTGCATGTATGCCCATCATTAGAAGTGGGTGGATGAAGGGAGGTATTCTAATGGTGGGCATACCCACCGATCAATCTTTTTTTTGTTCAGCCAACAGACTGCATGAAAAAAAAAAAAGATTACAATACATGTCCAACAAGAACCATCAACGTACTGGACTGGTATGTTGCAGGACTTTGAATGGTTATACCAGAATGATGCCTGCGGGTTTAGGCATCATCTTGGTATCATTCTTTTCAGCCAGCGGTCGGCTTTCATGTAAAAGCAGTCCTAGCGGCTAATTAGCCTCTAGACTGTTTTTACATTCAGTGGGAGGGAATGTCCCCCCCCCCCAGATATAAACGGCGCCATTGAGAATATGGGAAAGCATTTTATCACACCGATCTTGGTGTGGTCAGATGCTTTGAGGGCAGAGGGAAGATCTAGGGTCTAATAGACCCCATTTAAAAAAAAAAAGAGTACCTGTCACTAACTATTGCTATCATAAGGGATATTTACATTCCCTGAGATAACAATAAAAATGGTAAAAAAATAAATAAATGGAAGGAACAGTTAACAAATAAAATAAAAAAAGCGAAATAAATATATAAAAAAATAAAAAAAAGCATCCCTGTCCCCCCCTGCTCTTGCGCAAAGACGAACGCAAGCGTCGGTCTGGAGTCATATGTAAACAGCAATTGCACCATGCATGTGAGGTATCACCGCGAAGGGCAGATCGAGGGCAGTCATTTTAGCAGTAGACCTACTCTGTAAATCTAATGTGGTAACCTGTAAAGGCTTTTAAAAATGTATGTAGTTTGTCGCCACTGCGCGTTTGTGCGCAATTTTAAAGTATGTCGTGTTTGGTATCCATGTACTCGGCCTAAGATCATAATTTTTATTTCATCAATAATTTGGGCAATATAGTGTGTTTTAGTGCTTTAAAATAAAAAAAAGTGTATTTTTTCCCCAAAAAATGCGTTTGAAAAAACGCTGCGCAAATACTGTGTGGAAATTTTTTTTGCAACACCCACCATTTTAATCTGTAGGGCCTTTGCTTTAAAAAAATATATAATGTTTGGGGGTTCAACTTTACTTTCTTGCAAAAAAATAATATGTTTTTATGTAAACAAACAGTGTCAGAAAGGGCTTTTTCTTCAAGTGGTTAGAAGAGTGGGTGATGTGTGACATAAGCTTCTAATTGTTGTGCATAAAATGCCAGGACAATTGAAAACCCCCCCAAATGACCCCATTTTGGAAAGTAGACACCCCAAGCTATTTGCTGAGAGGCATCTTAAGTCCATGGAATATTTTAGATTTTGACCCAAGTTGCGGGAAATATAAATATATATATATATATATATATATTTTTTTTTGCGCAAAGTTGTCACTAAATGATATATTGCTCAAACATGCCATGGGCATATGTGGAATTACACCCCAAAATGCATTCTGCTGCTTCTCCCGAGTACGGGGATACCACATGTGTGAGACTTTTTGGGAGCCTAGCCGCGTACGGGACCCCAAAAACCAATCACCGCCTTCAGGCTTTCTAAGGGTGTAAATTTTTGATTTCACTCCTCACTACCTATCACAGTTTCGAAGGCCATAAAATGCCAAAATAGCACAAAAAAAACCCAAATGACCCCATTTTGGAAAGAAGACACCCCAAGGAAACTGCTGAGAGGCATGTTGAGTCCATTGATTTTTTTTTTTTTGTCCAAAGTGATTGAATAATGAGAAAAAAAAAAAAGAAAAATGTGTCACTAAATGATATATTGCTCACACATGCCATGGTTATATGTGGAGTTGCACCCTAAAATACATTCTGCTGCTTCTCCTGAGTACGGGGATACCACATGTTTGGGACTTTTTGGGAGCCTAGCCGCGTACGGGACCCCGAAAACCAAGCACCGCCTTCAGCATTTCTAAGGGCGCAAATTTTTGATTTCACTCCTCACTACCTATCACAGTTTCGAAGGCCATAAAATGCCAAAATAGCACAAAAAACCCCCAAATGACCCCATTTTGGAAAGTAGACACCCCAAGCTATTTGCTGAGAGGCATGTTGAGTCCATGGAATATTAAATTTTTTTGCCCCAAGTGATTGAATCATGACCAAAAAAAATTAAAATAAAAAAATGTACAAAACATTGTCACTAAATGATATATTTCTCACACATGCCATGGTTATATGTGGAATTGCACCCCAAAATACATTCTGCTACTTCTCCTGAGTACGGGGATACCACATGTGTGGGACTTTTTGGGAGCCTAGCCGCGTATGAGACCCCGAAAACCAAGCACCGCCTTCAAGATTTCTAAGGACATAAATTTTTGATTTCACTCACACAAATCTTGAAGGCAGTGCTTGGTTTTCGGGGCCCCGTACGCGGCTAGGCTCCCAAAAAGTCCCACACATGTGGTATCCCCGTACTCAGGAGAAGCAGCAGAATGTATTTTGGGGTGCAATTCCACATATAACCGTGGCATGTGTGAGAAATATATCATTTAGTGACAACGTTTTGTATTTTTTTTTTTTTGGTCATTATTCAGTGACTTGGGGCAAAAAAATTAAATATTCCATGGACTCAACATGCCTCTCAGCAAATAGCTTGGGGTGTCTACTTTCCAAAATGGGGTCATTTGGGGGGGGTTTTGTGCTGTTTTGGCATTTTATTGCCTTCGAAACTGTGATAGGTAGTGAGGAGTGAAATCAAAAATTTATGCCCTTAGAAATCCTGAAGGCGGTGATTGGTTTTCGGGGTCCCGTACGCGGCTAGGCTCCCAAAAAGTCCCACACATGTGGTATCCCCGTACTCAGGAGAAGCAGCAGAATGTATTTTGGGGTGCAATTCCACAATTGGGGTGCAATTTTTTATTTTTTTTTGGTCATTATTCAATCACTTGGGGCCATAAAATTAAATATTCCATGGACTCAACATGCCTCTCAGCAAATAGCTTGGGGTGTCTTCTTTCCAAAATGGGGTCATTTGGGGGGGTTGTGTGACATCTTGGCATTTTATGGCCTTCAAAACTGTGATAGGTAGTGATAGGTAGTGAGGAGTGAAATCAAAAATGTATGTCCTTAGAAATCTTGAAGGCGGTGCTTTGTTTTCGGGGCCCCGTATGCGGCTAGGCTCACAAAAAGTCCCACATATGTGGTATCCCCGTACTCGGGAGAAGCAGCAGAATGTATTTTGGGGTGCAATTCCACATATAACTATGGCATGTGTGAGCAATATATCATTTAGTGACAACTTTGTGCAAAAAAAAATCAGTTTGTCATATTCCCGCAACTTGTGTCAAAATATAAAATATTCCATGGACTCGACATGCCTCTCAGCAAATAGCTTAGGGTGTCTACTTTCCAAAATGGGGTCATTTGGGGTTTTTTTTTGCTATTTTGGCATTTTATGGCCTTCGAAACCTTGATAGGTAGTGAGGAGTGAAATCAAAAATTTGTGCCCTTAGAAATGCTGAAGGCGGTGCTTGGGTTTTGGGGCCCCGTATGCGGCTAGGCTCCCAAAAAGTCCCACACATGTGGTATCCCCGTACTCAGGAGAAGCAGCAGAATGTATTTTGGGGTGCAATTCCACATATAACCATGGCATGTGTGAGAAATATATCATTTAGTGACAACTTTTTGTAAACATTTTTTTTTTTTTTTTTTTTCGTCATTATTCAATCACTTGGGACAAAAAAATTAAATATTCAATGGACTCAACATGCCTCTCAGCAGTTTCCTTGGGGTGTCTACTTTCCAAAATGGGGTCATTTGGGGGGGGTTTGTACTGCCCTGCCATTTTAGCACCTCAAGAAATGAGATAGGCAGTCATAAAATAAAAGCTGTGTAAATTCCAGAAAATGTACCCTAGTTTGTAGACGCTATAACTTTTGCGAAAACCAATAAATATACGCTTATTGCGATTTTTTTTACTAAAGACATGTGGCTGAATACATTTTGGCCTAAATGTTTGACTAAAATTTAGTTTATTCGATTTTTTTTTACTTTTTGTTATAAGAAAAATCATTTTTTTTCAAAATTTACGGTCTTTTTGCGTTTATATCGCAAAAAATAAAAATCGCAGAGGCGATCAAATACCATCAAAATAAAGCTCTATTTGTGGGAAGAAAAGGACGCAAGTTTCGTTTCGGTACAACATTGCATGACCGCGCAATTACCAGTTAAAGCAGCGCATTGCCAAATTGTAAAAACACCTTTGGTCTTTAGACAGCGTATTGGTCCGGGGCTTAAGTGGTTAAAAAAGGGGAGAATACAGCAGCAACTCAAAAATGTTATACAACATAAATTAATACAAGACAGAAAATGGAGTCGCTCTACAAGAATAAAAAATATGTCTAGTGACAAGACATGTGGGCAAATTATAAAATAAGCAAGCGCAAATAACTTGTGAAATACACAGTGAAACAAATATATAAAGAAATATAGTCCCAATAAAAGAAAAATAATCTTTCATAAAAATGTCTTTGATATGTGAAGTGAAAAAAAGTCCAAAGCATGCAGCATGAACGTGTTCAATCTTCAAGGTGTTTGATTGACAAACGGCTGTGACAGATGGATAGAGTAAAGAATCACCACCAATGCAAAACACTTTTTATTTTGTATTGTAAAATATCATGAATATTCTGAGCCAATCAGAGTGCTCCTTCAGCATTTGCCGAATATTCGCAATTATTTTGTATTGTAAAATATCAAGAATATTCTGAGCCAATCAGAGTGCTCCTTCTGCATTTGCCGAATATTCGCAATTATTTTGTATTGTAAAATATCAAGAATATTCTGAGCCAATCAGAGTGCTCCTTCCGCATTTGCCGAATATTCGCAATTATTTTGTATTGTAAAATATCACGAATATTCTGAGCCAATCAGAGTGCTCCTACAGCATTTGTCGAAATTGCGCAATAAATATCGCATTCGCATGTTGCGATATTTCGATAAAATATCACGAATATTCTGAGCCAATCAGAGCGCTCCTCCAGCATTTCTCGAAATTGCGCAATAAATATCGCATTCGCATGTTGCGATATTTCGATAAAATATCACGAATATTCTGAGCCAATCAGAGTGCTCCTACCGCAGTTATCAAAAAATCGCAATTATTTTCGCATTCGCAATAGCGAAAAATTGCAATCATTTAATTTCGATAAAATATCACGAATATTCGAATTTAGCGAATATATCTCGAATATTCGAATATATATTCGAGATATATCGCGAAATCGAATATGGCATATTCTGCTCAACACTAGTTGTGATGGCAAAGGCAAAACAACTCTCCCTTTTTGAACGTGGTCGGGTTGCTAAACTGCATAAGCAGGGTCTCTCACAGCGCGCCATCGCTGCTGAGGTGGGACGAAGTAAGACAGTCATTTGGAATTTCTTAAATGATCCTGAGGGTTATGGAACAAAAAGGTGGAAGACCCAAAAAAAATTCACCAGCACTGAGCTGGAGGATCCAATTGGCTATCCGTCAAGATACTGGACGATCCTCCACCCAAATTAAGGCTCTTACTGGTGCTGACTGCAGCCCCATAACCATCAGAAGGCATCTGAGACTGAAGGGCTTCAAAAACAAAAAACGTCTTTAAAAACCTCGTCTCCTTGAACGCCACAGAACTGCTCGTTTGGACTTTGCAAGAGTGCACCAAACATGGGACATTCAAAGGTGGAAGAAAGTTTTATTCTCTGATGAGAAAAAATTTAACCTTGATGGTCCTGATGGTTTCCAACATTACTGGCATGACAAGCAGATCCCACCTGAGAGGTTTTCTACGCGCCACAGTGGAGGGGGCGCCATAATGGTCTGGGGTGCTTTTTCCTTCCGTGGAACAATGGAACTTCAGGAAGCGCAGGGGCGTCAAACGGCCGCTGGCTATGTCCAGATGTTGCAGAGAGCATTCCTCATGACTGAGGGGCCTCGTCTGTGTGGTAACGACTGGGTTTTTCAACAGGACAACGCTACAGTACACAATGCCCGCAGGACAAGGGACTTCTTCCAAGAGAATAACATCACTCTTTTGGCCCATCCTGCGTGTTCCCCTGATCTAAATCCAATTGAGAACCTTTGGGGATGGATGGCAAGGGAAGTTTACAAAAATGGACAACAGTTCCAGACAGTAGATGGCTTTCGTGCGGCTGTCTTCACCACCAGAAATGTTCCCACTCACCTCATGGAAACGCTTGCATCAAGCATGCCGAAACAAATTTTTTAAGTGATCAACAATAACGGCAGAGCTACTCATTACTGAGTTCATGTTTGGAAGTTGGATTTCTGTTTTGGGTTTTTTTTTTTGGAGGTGTGGTCCTAAACTTTTGATCAGCTGAAAAACAGCCTGTATCAGTTTATTCGTTGTTTTCGTTAAATTGAATGCTCAAAAAATGTTTTGTCTCTCTCATTTCTTCTCGTTGCATGTTGAATCTCTACTTGGAACCTTAAGATCCAACAATGTAAAATATGATTTTTTTACATTTTTCAAGTGGTCTTAAACTTTTGATCAGGACTGTATTACAGTATGTACATTTAGGAAAGTATCCTAAATGTACATAATATCCTATTCTGTCTTTCTTAAAGCAATCTACTGAGCTGGCCAGAACCATGTCTGGAGGGAGTCTGTTCTACATTTTCACAGCTCTTACTGTGAAGAAACCTTTCCATATTTGGAGATGAAATCTCTTTTCCTCTAGACGTAAAGAGTTCCCCCTTGTCCTCTGTGTTGACCGTAAAGTGAATAACTCAACACCAAGCTCACTATATGGACCCCTTATATATTTGTACATGTGGATCATATCCCCCCTTATTCTCCTCTTCTCCAGAGTGAATAAATTCAGTTCCTCTAATCTTTCCTTATAGCTGAGCTCCTCCATGCCTCTTATCAGTTTGGTTGCCCTTCTCTGCACTTTCTCCAGTTCCCCCGATATCCTTTTTGAGAACTGGTGCCCAGAATTGGACTGCATATTCCAGATGAGGTCTTACTAATGATTTGTACAGGGGCAAAATGATATCTTTCTCTGGAGTCCATACCTCTCTTAGTACAAGAAATGACTTTGCTCGCTTTGGAAACCGCAGCTTGGCATTGCATGCCATTATTAAGCTTATGATCTACCAAAACCCCCAGATCCTTCTCCACTATGGATTTCGCCAGTTGTACTCCCCCTAGTATGTATGATGCATGCATATTCTTAGCCCCCAAGTGCATAACTTTACATTTATCAACATTAAACCTCATCTGCCACATAGTTGCCCAATTAGACAGAGCATTGAGGTCGGCTTGTAAATTGGAGACATCCTGTAAAGACGTTATTCCACTGCATAGCTTGGTGTCATCTGCAAAGACAGAAATGTTACTTTTGATCTCAGACCCAATATCATTTATAAAGATATTAAAAAGTAAGGGTCCCAGCACTGAACCTTGTGGTACACCACTGATAACCTTAGACCATTCAGAGTAAGAATCATTAACCACTACTCTCTGAATTCTGTCTTTTAGCCAGTTTTCTATCCATTTACAAACTGATATATCCAATCCTGTAGACCTTACCTTACACATGAGCCGTGTGTGCGGAACTGTATCGAATGCTTTTGCAAAATCCAAATATACCACGTCCACAGCCACACCTCTGTCCAAGGTTTTACTTACCTCTTCATAAAAAGAAATTAGGTTTGTCTGACAACTTCTGTCTTTTATGAATTCATGTTGTCTGCTGCTTAAATAGTTTTTTTTCCAGCAAGAACTCATCTATGTGGTCTTTTATTAATCTCTCCAGTATCTTCCCAACTATAGAAGTTAAACTCACAGGTCTATAGTTACTTGGTAAAGACTTTTTGCCTTTTTTAAATATGGGCACCACATTGGCCCTGCGCCAATCCGGTGGTACTATTCCTATCATTAATGAGTCCCTAAAAATTGGATACAATGGCTTTGAAATTACAGAGCTCAATTCTTTTAGGATCTGTGGGTGTATCCATGGGTTTTTTGAGAAAAAAAATAAAAAAAATATAGTTACAAAAAAAAAAAAATTTGGACTGGTTGCTATGGACGGTTGCTATAGATGGTTGCTATGGAGGATTGCTATAGACTAGTTGCTATAGATGGTTGCTAATTTGTTTGAAAACAAAAATGTTTTTCTTGTTTGTTTGTTTTTCCTTCTCGTTAAAAATAATTTGTTTCTATAAACTGGTTGCTGTTGACTGGTTGCTATGGACGGTTGTTATACACTGGTTGCTATAGATGATTGCTATAAACCAAGTTGCTATGGACTGATTGCTATGGAGGGTTGCTAATTTGTTTGAATAAAATATGTTCACGTTTTCAAAATAATAAAAAAAAATTTTTTTTTTTACTAAATTTGATTTTTTTTTTTATCATTTAAAAAAAAAAGATTTACTTTTTCTTGTTTTGAAAAGGGTTGCAATGGACTGGTGGCTATGGATGGTTGCTATGGACAGGTTGCTTTGGACGGTTGTTATGGAGGATTGCTATGGACTGGTTTCTATAGACGATTGCTATGGATGGTTGCTAATTCATTTGAAAAAGAAAATGTTCACGTTTAAAAAAAAAAATGAAAACATTTTCTCGACTTTTTCATTTTGAAAACAAAAACGTTTTTTTCTCGTTTTGAAAAAAATAAATAATTCTCATTTTGAAAATCTTTTTTTTTGGACTGGTTGCTATGGACTGGTTGCTGAGAGATTGTGCATATGGGCAGCATAGAGGCTTAGTGGTTAGCCTTGGGTTCAAATTCTCCCTGTGCTTGTATGGGTTTCCACACACACTCCAAAGACATGCTAACTTGTATTGGTGGTGCAGTGGTGAGCATAGCTGCTTTCCAAGCAGTTGTCCTGGGTTTGATTCCTGGCCAATGCAATCTCACAAGATGGCTGCCTCACCTGGTAAGTGTCACCCTCCTTCCCATCATATCTGTATATACAATACAGTTCAGAGTATATAGTGCAGTCTGCATAGTATACAGTATATAATACAATTCAACGTATATAGTGAAGTCTGTATAGTGTATATATAATATAGTTCAGAGTATATAGTGAAGTCAGTATAGTATATATACTACAGTGGAGAGTATATAGTGCCATCAGTGTAGTGTGCATGTGTATATGTGTGTGTGTATGTGTATATATATATATATATATATATATATATATATATATATATATATATATATATATATATATATATATATATGTAGCGCTTACCCCCGAAGGAGCGGCTAATTGTTTTGGGCCTGCACTCTGCTTTATTACCCCCCCCAGTATTCTGGGTCTCACTCCCCTGGTCACAGCTGTGGTGCAAACTGACACAATAGTTTATGAGCGACAAAGGAACCGTCTAGACACAAGTTAAACTTAAATAATCATTGACTTTACTAAAACAGTTGTTGTAATACACAATCGGAACATAAGTGGTGCACATTCAGTATTGCGAAAGGCTGTGCGCAACAATTTCTTTACACCCCCCCCTACGGCCGCAGGTATTTTGGTGTCTCCAAGTGGGACTAGCGCGCAGGCCTTACTTCAAGCTGCGCGCCTTCCCACTTCCAGTACACAACCACACAGTATGCGCCACGCAACACCCAACAGAATAAAACACAACCGTAACGGGTAATCCCTCAGTAACTTCCCTATGACAGTATCTGTCTAACAGTAACAGCGCTGCAAGGCCTTGCCAATAAAATGTAGTAGTATTAGTCCTTGATCTTCTTTCTTCGCTAGCAATGTGAACTCAATTTGTAATCCACAGGTATTTTAATAGTAGTTTGATGCAAACAGGGACTGCGGATTAAACGTGGAGGGTGACTGCGCACTCTTTCCTGGTAAATACACAATATTCAATGGCCGGCCATCAAGCAGTTGATTAAGGCTTTCAGGTCCTGGCACATGTGGCTTAGGGAAACACACTGGCAGCGTGGAACTAACGGTCCCAGCAGCACTCCCCGGCAGTCTAAGTGTGTGTGTGTGTAAACAGTACAAAGCTTTGGGCCCGAGCCCTCTCACCACACGAGGCCCAGATGACTGGATGCTCTCACCACACACGGCCTCCACCTGGTCTCTGCACTCGTCTGGTTGTCCAGTTCCCACTTTCAGAGACGATCGGGGACCCTCCAACACTTGCCTGGATACCGATGGCTTGCTTCCGCACGAGGTAGGCCAGAACTCCACCAAACACACTGTGAAAGGGTTCCTCCAGGATGTGGGTCCCGAGGCCGAGAGAGCTAAAAATGGCCACACAAGGTCTTTTATATCTTCCCAGCATGCCTTGCAGCCCTGAGTGTTCCTGGGTAATTATTCATATCCCTTCTGGATGTTCTGAAAAAAACAAAACCTTGAACACGCCGTTCCATTTCTTCGCCAGTAGATGGCATCAGACGCTTATTTACATTATAAGACTATCAATTCTACCACTTCAGATCTGAGCATTCTTAATAGCAAAAATTGCCCCCGCTACATACTCCCCCCACTTTGAATCTTTGGTCCCCAAAGACATTTTTAACTCTACTGCACATTTTTGCCTCTATGCGGCTGCTCAATACAGACAGAGGAGCCTCCCACCACTTTTCATAAGATGGGAGGCTGTTCTGTGCACTCTCAGGTGACACCGCAGTGTCTGGTACAGATGTGTCCAGGGGTGAGTTGGGGTTCTCTCCTTCTAGGTTTACAGTAAGGAGACCAGGCATATCAGGAATTCTTTTGGGGGCAAGCCAGGCCTGTTCAGAACATTCGCCCAGAATATCATAAGTCAGTTTCTTAGGCGCATGAACTTCCCTCTTGACTCTTTGTCTTTTAGGAGTAGGCGCTGTCTCTTCTTCTGCCTCACACTCTTGCACCTCAGTGTCAGCGGGTGAGTGATCCTCAGAATGCCCACTTTGCGGCACAAATTCCGGGGCCTCAGGTCTCAAAGTCACAGTGTCTGTCTCCTGCTCATGAGGTAAGCAATTAGTATCAGTTTCCGGCATCTCAGGCGACCACAACCAGCTTATCTCCATCCCATCCTCTTTCTCACTACCTTCTGTGGCCAGGGATCCTGACTGAGACCTAGTTACAGGTCGAGGCTCAGCCATAGGCGATAGTTCCCGTCGTGGAGTTTTCCTGACTGCTTCTGTTAAGGGCAGAAGGTGATTCCGATGCCATACCTTCAGTGGTCCAGTACTCCCTTCTGGTCTGATTTCGTATACCGGTAATCCCGGGAGGCGCCTGCATATGATGAATGGCTGTGACTTCCAGCGATCAGCCAACTTGTGTTTTCCTGGTACACCCAGATTTCTCAATAGCACTCGGTCTCCAGGTTGCAGGTCTTGGATCCGCACTCTGAGGTCAAAGTTCCTCTTATTCCTGCGTCCCCTCGCATCTGAGGTGGCCCGAACTTTCTCATATGCGGCCTTCAAACTCTTCCGTAATCTGCCCACATATCCTCGATGAGAGGCCTCCGAAGTGTGGTCTAAAGAAGTACCAAACGCCAGATCCACCGGCAAACGAGCTTCCCGACCAAACATTAGGCGATAGGGTGAATATCCTGTGGCATCACTCACGGTGCTGTTATAAGCATGTACCATGGCTGCAATGTGTTTACTCCACTGTTGTTTCTGCTCCGAGGCCAGTGTTCCTAACATGTTGAGGAGAGTTCTATTGAATCTTTCGGGTTGTGGATCCCCTTGTGGGTGATAGGGGGTAGTCCTAGATTTTTTTATATCCAGCAAGTCCAGTAGCTGCCTAATGAGGGTGCTCTCAAAATCCCTTCCTTGATCTGAATGGATCCGCTGAGGCAGGCCGTAATGGATGAAGAATTTCTCCACCAAGATCTTTGCCACAGTAGGCGCTTGTTGATCCCTGGCTGGAAAGGCCTGAGCATATCTGGTGAAATGGTCCGTGACTACCAAAATATTTCCTTGCCCACTGAGATCGGATTCCACACACAAGAAGTCTATACATACTAGATCCATGGGTCCGTGGCTTTCCATATGGCCCATTGGGGCGGCTCTCTGAGGTAAAGACTTCCTTTGTATGCACCTGAGACAAGAGCGACAGTAATTCTCCACTTCAGATCGCATGTATGGCCAGTAAAACCTGTCTTTCACTAATTGAAGGGTCCTTTCCGATCCCAAGTGGCCATGGTGGTCATGCAGAGCAATCAGAACTCTTTCCCTATGTTTCTCCGGCAGGAACAACTGCCACTTCTCCTCCAGATCTTCAGAGGGGGCCCTCCTGTACACCACTCCTTGTTTCAACTGTAACCGACTCCACTCCTTGCATAACAGGCGAGCTTCCTTCTTGGCGCTCTGTAGGAGTAGATCAGAATGTTGAGTCTCCAAGGCCTCCGACACAAGGCTACAGAGGGGATCTTCTTGCTGATCTCTTCGGAGGTCCTTCCTGGACAGTTTAGGCAAACCCTCATCCACCACTTGAGTGACATTACAGTAGCCCCTAGGCACTCCCACAGCGGACACTCCTACCTCCTCAGCCCTGGCTCCACCCTTCGCTGGTTGTTCTGCTCCTTCACAAAGAGCCCTCACACCTTCAGGGGTAAGTTGGGTCCAACCTTCCGGCGAGTTCCAATCGTAGTGGGGCCTTCTGGATAATGCATCAGCGTCCCGATTTCCGACCCCTGGACGGTATTTTAGACTGAAGGTGAATCCAGAGAGTGCAGCCAGCCACCTATGCCCTGTAGCATCTAATTTTGCTGTGGTGAGTAGGTAGGTGAGAGGATTGTTATCTGTCTTGATCACAAATTCTGCGCCATATAGGTAGTCTCTCAGTTTGTCCACTACTGCCCACTTCAAAGCCAGGAACTCAAGTTTGTGAGTTGGGTAATTCCTTTCAGCGGGTGTCAAACTTCGGCTCACATAGGCAATGGGTCGTAGGTGCCCGTCATACTCCTGGTAGAGTACTCCACCCAGTCCATCTCGACTGGCGTCCACATGCAGTTCATAAGGCCTGGCAGGGTCTGCGTAGGCCAAAACCGGGGCAGTAGTGAGGCTCCGCTTCAACTGTACAAAGGCCTCTTCACACTGAGTGGTCCATTGGTCTTCAATCGACTCTTTCTTCTTCCTGGGACCCTCCTTAGGCTTCCCAGGTCCATCAGGGTCCGACCCAGCCCCCTCTTGGTTCTTTAATAGTTCAGTGAGTGGGTGAGCTATCTTGGCGAACCCTTCAACAAATCTGCGATAGTAGGAGCAGAATCCCAGAAAAGACCTGAGTTCAGTCACATTTGTTGGCCGGGGCCATGAGGTGACAGCATCCAGCTTCTGCGGGTCCGTGGCCACTCCTTCCGCGGACACTATGTGACCCAGATAACTCACTGATGACTGGTAAAATTTGCACTTTTCCATCGAAAGCTTCAGGCCCTCCTCATGGAGTCTACTCAAGACTTTCTCCAGGCGCTCTTCGTGCTCTTCCAGTGTTCTGCCGAACACTATCACATCATCCAGGTATACCAGCACTTCAATTAAATTCATATCACCTACAGTCTTCTCCATCAACCTCTGGAAGGTGGCCGGGGCCCCCGACAAGCCTTGTGGCATGCGGTTAAATTCAAAAAACCCCACCGGGGTAATGAAAGCTGTCTTCTCCCTATCTTCAGGGTGCATGGGAATCTGGTAGTACCCACTCTTCAGGTCCAGCACACTGAACCACTTCGCCCCCGACAAGCTCTGTAAGGCATCTTCTATTCTGGGGGTGGTGTATTGGTCGGGAATGGTCCTCCGATTCAGTGTCCTGTAGTCAATGCACAGCCGTAACGACCCATTCTTCTTTCTCACTACCACTATCGGGGAGGCATAGGGGCTCCGAGACTCCCGGATGATGCCTGTTCTCTTCAGCTCAGCCAGTTGCTCTCGCAAATCTTCCAGGTCTCCCAGTGGAATCCGCCTGACCCTTTCCCGGAAAGGTTTGTCCTCTTCCAGCCGGATCTTGTGTTCAGCACTTTTGGCCAGCCCCACATCGAACTCGTTTTTTGAGAAAGCCATCCTCCATTTTAGTAGCTGGGTCTTTGCTCTCTCCATCCATTCGGGTGACAGGGGGGTGTTTTTTGGGAAGAATTCTCCCAGAGGGATCTCCTCTCCTTGTTCTTTCAGCATTTCATACGGAGGAACTGGGGTTGCTGGCTGCACTTCCCCTAACAACACTCTAGCCGGCATCTTCACTGGGGATGTTGTGGTGTTCCGGACGCTGACGGAGACTTTCCCTCTTTTTCTCTTCAGTAATTTAGTTGGTAGCAATTCGGGGACTATCTCCAACTCGTTGTTCCCCTGTTTCCTGTCCGTCTCAAGGACGATGAAAGGTCCTGGTTGTTCCCAAGTGAGCTTGACAGAAGCTCGCAGGCAGACCACCTCACCAGGCTGTATCACCTTTTCTCGTCTATCCAAACGCCAGACTCTTCCCACTCCTTCGGCTGGGGCCCTCTGCTCATGCAGTAAGTTCTGATACACCTGGGTCAGTATGGGGTGTATTTTTATGGCTGAAGTGTCCTGCTTCTGCATAAGTGGTGTCAAGAGTCTCCGGACTAGGTTGGTGTTGGTCCCAATAATGATGGAACTCTTGTCCGCCCCTGGTGGGCGGGGGCATACTACTGCCAGAGCATCGAAGACTTCAGCCTCCCCGGCCACGCTTGGGTCGAAGGTGAGCTTAATAGGCAGGAAACCGTCATATGGGAAATTCTGAGTTCCTAGACCCCATATCTCCAGTTCCTCCAGCTTCTGGAGAGGCAGGTGCCTGAGGTGCTTCTCATAGAAGTCCCTGTAAAGGAGAGTTACTTGAGCTCCAGTATCCAGCAGGGCTTTGGTATAGATTCCTTCCACTTGGATAGGGACAATGGGAGAGGGCCCCACTAATTCAGGGGGGAATCCACGTGGGGTGGCAAGGTTAGTCTGTTTGGTGGTTCGTACCTTTACACCCTTCTTCCGGGGGTGTTTTTCCAACTTCGACCCCCGGGGGTCACTAGGGACCGGGACGGCGTATGGTTGTTTGGAGTTTACTATTGTGACCGGGCGCCCAGCTGACTCCTTCACTGGGGCCCTCTGGAGTTTTCCGCCGGCTTCTGGGCCCTTGCTTCTGTCTTCGGCGGGCTTGGACACACTTGGCGGTAATGTCCCACACGCTACATATATATATATATATATATATATATATATATATATATATATATATATATATTGCAGTGCAGAGTATATAATACAGTGTATTTAAGTGGTTAATGGGAACCCTATGACAGAATGAAGAAAAAAACTGGCGTGGGTTCCCCCCAAAATCCATGCCAGGCCCTTTTGGGTGTGGTTTGGAACCCCAGCTTGTCAGTGAGAGGCGCTCTGGGATAAAAGCCATAGCCAATCAACGCCGCCGTTCACCGCCACCTATCACAGGCACTTGCACAGACACAGGCGTATCTGCTATTGGCACCGTGCACGGTCAGCTCCCCGGCGGCATTTTAAACCAGCCCCAGTCTGTCAGTGATTGGATTACATGGGGATTAGAGAACATTTTTTTTTTTTTAAAAGGCCAGCTCGTCCTTGTTCTGATCCGGAGCCTGGGGGGCCACAAGGGTGACAAAATGCCAACTCAGATGGAGGCCGTATAAAACCGGTCCGTGGGCCGGACTTTGGACATGACTGATGTAATGTAAATTTAGAAACAAGATGTTAATTAAACCTTGCTTACCTTTTTTTTGTTTACAAAAGTTTTTATTGTAGAACAATAAATCGCATACAAGCAACGTTAGTACATGTAAGTTGTGGAAAAAGTACATCATAGAAGTACACACATGAAGATACATAGAATGGTCAATGATGGGTAATCATATCGGTGCTATGTTGAGGCTTAGACTAACCAATCAGCAATATAGAACATGGATATATCTATAGAGGGAATGGTACATTCAATCGGGGAGTGACCAGTATGCCCATTTTGTTTCAAAGATGTGACGGCTATCATTGAGAACATGGTAGATTCTCTCAGTGAGCATCAAGAGATCCATCCTATCAAGTACCTGAGGCCATGATATAACATCAGATCTCCAGTTAAATGCAATCATCCACTGAATAGAGCTACAGAGTGAATGGAAAAGTCTAGAACATGGAAGGGGCACATCAGGGATGTTGTCATAGAGGAGGCAAATTTGAGGCGTGAGAGGGAATCTATGTTTGGAAGATTTTTCAAATCTGTTGGCTGCTTCCAGCCACAGGGGGGACAAGCGTGGGCAGTTCCAAAATATGTGAAGCAGTGTGCCCTCTGTCTGACAGCCCCTGAAGCAATATGGAGGGAGTGTAGGGTAAAAGGTGTGAATCTTAGACGGGGTAAGGTACCATCTGGCGAACAGTTTCATTGGGGTTTCTCTGAAAGAGATTGCTCTATTACATTTCCTAAGATTAGTCGACATGGTGAGCCAGGTGTCCAGGGGAAGGGTGACATTCAGTTCGGCCTCCCATTGAAGCATAGGGTGGGACTTTTCAGGGATGGAGTGGGAATTAAGGTAATTGTATAATCTGGAGATCATACCCCTGTCTCTGGAGGAGGACAGGCACACCCTCTCGAAAACAGTGACTGTGGGAGTGGTGGAGAGTGAAAAGTGTTTTTGATAGAAGGACTTGATCAGTAAAAAATTTTCATGTTCAGAGGGGGGAATACTGTGTTCGCTTTGTAGGGATTCAAATGTTTTAAATCTCCACCTGGATTGCAGTGAATTCAAAGTGAGTAGATTACGGTTTATCCAGATGGAAAATGAAGGCCTATCATGGTAGGCTGAGATAAGTCTAGGGTCTCCCAGAAATGATGTGAGGGGGGAGATCTCTGAGGATAACTGAAAAAGGTCTCTAGTGTTGAGCCAGAGTTGGTACAGGTGGGCTACTATAATGTTGCGCTTGATGAGGTCACGGTATAGGACATATCTTGACCACAGAATCCCCTGTAGGTATAGTGGGGCGATGGATGAGGACTCAAACATCAGCCAGGGAATGTTCCTGATCGGAGAGAACCACTGGGATAGTTGTGATAGTCTCGCAGCCAGGAAGTACTTCCAGATATTAGGGAGGCCTAGGCCGCCGGAAGATTGGGATCTATGTTGTAGTGCGTAGCTATATCTGGGTCTCTTGTTTGCCCATATGAATTTGTTTATAAGTCTCTGTATGGCTTCCAGCTTGGATCTCGAAACGTTAATTGGAAGTGAGCGGAAATAATATAAGAGTTTAGGAAGAATGGTCATTTTTATAGCGCACACTCTGCCCAGGAAGGAGATATGGTAGGGGGACCAGGTGTTCAAAAGTGTGTTGATCCGTTTGAATAATGGGGTGTAATTAGCTTTGAATAGTTCTCGGTGATTAGGGGTGATGTTGACCCCCAGGTATTTAATCGAGGAGGTGACCCATGTAAAGGGGAAGTTAGACTGGAGAAGATTGAGGGTGTTTATGGGGATGTTAATGGGCATGGCGGAACATTTATTTAGATTAATTTTAAGACCCGATATTTTATGAAATAGGTCTAGTTCTTTAAGAAGGACAGGTATGGAGGTGTGAGGGTTCGTGATGAAAACCAAGGCGTAAACCTTGCTTACCTTTTACTAGATAGTTTTAATGGGCCAGATTCACGTAGAGCGGCGCAAATTTAGTTTGTCCTAACGTATGTCATTTAAGTTACGGCGCCTCAATTTTGTAACGTAAGTGCCGTATCCACAGCGCATTTGCGCCCAAATTAGCGCCTGCGTAACGTAAATACCGAGGCGTAAGGCGGGGTAATTGCAAGTGGTAAGGAAGTGGGCGTGCTCCATTGAAATGAGCCGTGACCCCATGCAAATGAAGAGCCGGCCGTACTGCGCATGCGCGCACAAATCTGCACCTCACTGGGCATGTGCAGAACTCGGCTTGGCGCAATCAGTGAGATAGGAAAAAGGCCAAGCATACTTAGTGTGAGAATCGCCCTGTGCTTAAATAGCCCCAGACAAACGCACTTCCATTGCAAAAGTACATCCCTGTGTTTCCCTTCTTAAAGTAAGGTGCTTTTGTTCTGTTGTTTGTGGCTGTTTGTTGGTTAGTGTAGTATTGTTGGATTAAAGATTTATTGTAGTAGGAGGTTGTAGTAGCTGTGTGTATTTTCTGAGTGTTTTTTGTGTCTGTTTCATCTGTGTTTTTTGTCTGAATTTGTATTGGCTGTCTGCTTGTGTTTTTTTTTTTGGTGTCTGGTTTTTGCTGTCTGATTTTTGTGTGTGTTTGTTCTGTGTCTTTTTGTGTTTGTTATGTGCCTTTTTGTTCTGTGTGTTTTTGTGTTTGTTTGTTCTGTTTGAATTTAGTGTCTGTTTGTTTCTGAGTGCTGTGTGGTGAGATGGCACCTAAGAGAAGGAAGCTTAACTTCTCGGTGCGTGAGAAGCACTTACTGGCCAGGGCGATCACCCAATTTGGGCGATATTTGCATGGCCCTGACAGCCGGGACGTCACCCCGGCCAGGAAGAGGGACATCTTACAGCAGATTACTGATCGGATCAATGCGGAGGGGGGGGGACAAGGACACCAGTGGGATTTCCAAGAAGATCAATGATCTTAGGAGCCTGGTCCGTGAGAAGCTGGCCAAGCAAACAGCCCATGCCAGGGGCACTGGAGGAGGCCCACCCTGCACTGTAAGGTGGACTGAGGAGGAACTTGCGGTGGCCCGGTGCTTCTATAGCCAGCAAGTGGTGGGCCTGCCTGGCTTTGAATCTGATGATCCTGTGAGGACAGGTAAGTTTTTTTTTTTTTTTTTTTCCATCTGGTGAGTAGCATGTGTGGGTGGGGGAAGGGAATATGTGCCAAGTGTGTGGATCCTCCAACCTGTGTATGTTTTGTGTCCTCCACAGATGGCCAGGAGGTTGCTGGGCCATCAGGCCAGGCTGCACCACCCCCAGGACAACAGGCTGCTGAGGAGCCACCAGAAAGGCCGGAGTCCCCAGGGCAGGGGAGTGGCCACAACTCCCCTCATGAGGAGGTTCAGGGGGAGGAGGTTGAGGATGATCGGATGGACATTGCCAGAGAAGTGATGTTGTGTTGGGATCAGGATTCCCTTGTGGCTGACAGCAGTCAGGCCACCATCAGGGGTAGTCCCTCCCACTCCTCCCCCAACAGGGCTGCCCCCCCAGGGGGCTCCCCTCCTCCCAAGCCACAAGCCTCATCTGGAGGCAGTCAGGCCACCATCAGGGGTAGTCCCTCCCACTCCTCCCCTAACAGGCCCCCCCCAGACTCAACTGCAGGCAGGAAGGCCACCCAGAAGACCAGGGGGGTGGCCGAGTTCATGCCTGCAAATCTGCAGAGGGACCAGGCCCGTCAGACACAACATCTGGGTCAGGTCAGCCGGACTTTGGCCCAGATGGAGGAGAGCCTGGCCTCCATCAAGGAGTCAGTCAGTGACGTGGGCACAAATACTGTAGCACTCATCAATTGCTTTTGTGAGCTGCAGGCCGCCACAACAGGCGTGGCCCTTGAGGTGACTGCCCTGACCCAGGCTGTCCAGGACAACACCCAGGCTGTCCAGGCCAATACGGCAGCCCTCACTCTGGGCCTGACCAGGATCGCCGTGGCCTTGGAGGGCAGGTGGGCAGCCACCCGGGGAGTCTCCTCCTTCCCCTGCTCCCCCCCCATGAGTCTCCCCTGAGGGGCCGTGGCCGGCCCAGGCGTAGCTCACGCCGCCATTGATATGTTGGGATGTTCTTTTGGTTATTTTTTTTTATGTGATTTTCTAGTGTGATTATGATTTGTTTTATGTGTGTGAATGATGTGTGAATGTGGGGGTGACATTCCTGGTGAAAAAGGGTGTCGCCCTCAGTTTTGGTGGAGTAGGGATCCCCAGGACCAGGGAGAAGTGATCCCAGGTCCATGTGAAAGGTGTATGAATGCACAGTGACATAATTGGAGCCGTGGCGTGGCGTTGCTGCTCCCTAATACCATTTGGTTTACTTGGGTCAAATCCAATTCGATGTGCATGTGGGGTGTGTGTGCTAGGGACCACAGTGGGTGTGCATGCATGCATTCTCATTGTGCCATGATTAATGTGTGTGTTTAACGTGCAAAGATGCCTTCTGCGAGGCGTCTCCTGGCTGCTCTTCCCTCAGAAGAGGGGGTACCCTGGGTTAGGGGGGGAATGTCTGGTTCAGGGGTCAGGTCATCGCGTATGTCAATCTGTAGGCCCCTTCTCACTGCGAAGTTGTGCAGCATGCAACATGCACCGATGATCTGGCACACAAAGTCTGGGGAATACACCAGGGGACCCCCAGACTTATCCAGATATCGGAAACGTGACTTCAGGAGGCCAAAGGTGCGTTCCACCACTCCACGGGTAAGTATGTGTGCAGCATTGTATCCAGGGGTCAAGTCCTGGGGAAAAAAGTGTGGGAACTCCCACCCAAGATCCACTCCCCCACCAAAAAAGAAAAAATGATACGCTCATATGCATAATTAATAAACCGCATGTTTTTTTTTTCTTTTTCGATCCACTGTACCTTAGTGATCCTTTATGTTACGGGCCGCTTCCTGTATATGGATTCATCGGGTAGTGTGCGGGTATTCCGTCACTTCCTCGATGCCGCAATGTCTCCTGGGAGCTTTTGTCATTGTTCCCAGGAGACATTGCGGAGGTCTGCCGCGAGTTATCGCGGGATTTAGAAAGAACTTTAAGCAAGACAGTGACTCGAACTGGGCATCGCCGCTTAGTGAAGGATTGGCTTGGGCGGCTTGGCTGCTCTCAGCTGCTCTAGTCTTGCAAAGGGAACTGCGTTCCTGCTGTGAAAAAAGTGCAGGAACTCCGTTCCCACGCGTTCCTGCAGGACTTGAGCCCTGATTGTATCTTTCCTCTCCTGGGGTTTGGGGGTTCCGGAATGGAGTCATGAGATGGGGTCCCAGTGCATATGCAGAGTCACCTGGAAGGGAAAAGACAGGAGGATGTTAGTCATGCATGTGCCCCTCGTGATGTCTGCATCATGGGGGGGGGACAGTCATACCTGACACCCATACCTGACACCCATGTCACTCCCCATACACGTTCTGTTCAAATTCTCTTGAGATGTTGCTCTGACGGTATATGTAGCTGTCATGGCTGGATCCTGGGTGTTTGGCATGGACATGCCATATGAGGTATTGGGCATCGGCTATCACCTGGACATTGATTGAATGCCAATGCTTCCTATTGCGGTACATGTGCTCTGTCTCACGGGTGGGCTGTAGTGCCACATGTGTGCAATCAATGGCCCCGATGGTGCGTGGGAATCTGGCAATTTTGTAAAAATCTGTCATTGTGTTCATTCGCTGGACCTCCTGGGTGGGTTTGATGATTTGGTTGGCCATGCGTCTCAGGATTGCAGGGACAACCTGGTGCACACATCTGCTAATGGAGGATTGTGACATCCCAGCCAACAATCCGCTGAAAAGAGCCAGTGGCCAGGAAATGCAGTGTTGCCAGGACCTTGATCAGTGGCTGCACTGCATGTGAGCGTTGTGTTGGGCTGGTGAGGTCATCCTGCAGGATTGTGGTTAATTCCATGATGGCTTCACGGTTGAATCTGAAGTTGCGATACACCTCAGAAGCAGTCATGCCAAAGACATCTGCGGTATACCCTCTCCTGTGCCCTCCTCCTCCTCCTCCGTTTCCTCCTCCTTCTTTGCGCCTCTGAAGTCACTAGTATAGTTATGAGCATGGATGCCCCTGGCATGTTGGCAGACAGATTGTAGTCCGGCAAGTGTGTGTGCTCAGCTCTTCCTTAATGGTGTTGCTTTAGCTGACCTTTAAATTGGAAAGGCTCTCGCGCTATCGGTGCTAAATACTATGGGGGGGGGGGGCACTGCTGCAGTTACCTGGAACCGGTCCTGGCTAGAAATGTGTGAATGAAATAGATGATGGTGACTGCGCTGTGTGAGGAAGGGTAAAGAGCAGATGCACAAGGAAGTGAGTAGCAAAAAAACACCACTGAGTATTCGCTAGAGCCAGTGAGGGTGGGAGGTCTGTGAATCAGTAATGGTGAGCATAAATTAAATATTAATCATACACTATAATTAAATTAAATGATGAACATCACAAACATGAGAAGCATGTAAAACCAAACAGCTTAGTTAATGTGAATAGTGCCAAAAAGTTCAAATATAACACAATCCAAATGAGGTCCCAGAAGTCCCAGAAGAGGGAACATGTGGGACCGTAATAGGTGGGGACAGGAAGTACCAGATCCCACACATCCTAACAGGAGGAACACGAGCACGGCGCTCGTTTTGTTTGGAAACATCTTACCATTGGAAATGTTTCTTTTATTAAACCTTTTTATGCGGAGCTGCACCATTGCCTTCCTTTTGTCTTTTGTTTATATACCCCTCCGAGCACCCAATACCAAGTGGATGCCTAGGTGGTAACGAAAGATAGAGGAAGTGCACCTATCAAGACGGATCGCACGAACTCGCTGTTCGTAGGAGATAGGCCCGCTGCTAGAGGCCTCCATGTGAGTGCACGTGCATGTGATATATTATCTTCCACACCTGCAGTCACAGTATTATGCCATATTTGCCCTTGTCTTTCACTTTCAACATGACCATTTGAGTTGGAGATTTTGATGTCACCTCTACCCCGCTGAGCCTGTGAACATACAGTGTGTTAATTGATTTTAGGCTGTCCGTGCTATGGCCTGGAGGTGAGCCTTTTATACCACTAGAGGTGTGCGCACCGAAGTCTGCTCTTCAACCACGGGATACCCCCTTGGGCCTCTATTATTGTTCACAGTGCACTTTAAGATTTCATTTGTGTTATTTGACGTTTTTACCTCATTACGGTCCCACATCTTCCCACTTCTGGGACTCCATTTGGATTGTGTTTTATTTGAACTTTTTGGCACCCCCTTGGGCCTCTATTATCGTCCACAGTGCACTTTAAGACTTTATTTGTGTTATTTGACGTTTTTACCTCATTGTGGTCCCACATTTTCCCTCTTCTGGGACTCCATTTGGATTGTGTTATATTTGAACTATTTGGCACCATTCACATCAACTAAGCTGTTATTTGACTTCTTTACCTATTACGGTCCCACATCTTCCCTCTTCTGGGACTTCTGGGACCTTTAGCTGACCTTTACACGGCTGGAGCAAAGTTAAGGCACCTTTTATAAAGTGTAACTTCCCGCCGGGAAACTAACAGATGCGCACAGGGCGTAGCCTAAGCCGCACACACTTAATTTTGTGGATCGCCTTATCTCCCTCATTTGCATCTTTGCCTATCGAAACAATGGTGTGTCTAGCGTATTTTGCGCTCTAAGATGCGCCGGTGTAATCGTTTTACGTAGGACGAAAAAAAAATGGTTTTCAGGCGTATTTCGTTTTGAGGATACGGCGCAAAAATACGCGCGGCACATTTTTCAATTACGCCGCGCATCTCTAGATACGTCGGCGTAAGTGCTTTGTGAATCTGGCCCAATGAATTTAGAAGAATTATACATTTTTGTATTATAATCTTTGCACGTAGTATCACACCTATATGATTTTTTTTTTATAAGTTTTTAAGATGCATAATGTTTATTACACGCAGTTCCTATGTTTTCTTATTACTCAAACTCAAGCTTAGCCAAATATAGGAACAAACCTTATTTTGGTGTCTTGACTGTCCTTATATTTGGCTTCCATTAGGAAGCTTATATAATATAATAACGTCACAATAACCATGCCCTTTCAAAATACACCCACACTTGACGTGACCAATATTCATAGTGAAAAATTGGCCCTAATGTGAAAGGACCATTTAATTGTATTAACCTACAGACTACAGACAAAAAATGTTCACCTTTTGATTATTATCTACTTTTAATGGAAGAAAATTTCTTCTGCATTGCCACACTTTTGGACCCAAATTAAAACATTAGCCTAAAGCTTGAAAGTCTGCAATCTATAGTTTGTAGTTCAGCAATTTTACTAAATCCTTGCATTATGAACTTCTCATGTCTGGGTATATTACTAACTTTGTGGCAGAATATGCATGACTGACAGTTGCAATCCATTTTGCATGTTGACATAAGAGTTTCATGTATTGACAGCAGGAAATATTATTAGGATGATTGCATGTCCTATCTCAAACCAAATAATGACACAAACGCAAATACGAGAAGCGTCTACTAAAAATGATAAAGGGGTGTAGCATCATAGAAACGAATGCATGTAACATCGGCAACAGAAAATCAATATTGACTTTGTTTAGCAGTAGCTTGCGGAAGCTCAAAAATTTGGTTCTCCAACAGAAAGGCCAGATGGTAAATTTTACAGCTGAAATTCATGGATCTTGTTGTGAATCCGATTTTTTTCCCAGAGGTTCGTCCAGATTGTGGATTGTAACATAACAAAACATGGAGCCTTATTTGAATAGGAATATTTCTCATAAGTAATTCCAGGAAAGTGTACATGGCAGAGTAAAGGTCTTCCATCTGGTCCTTCAGAAAATTAAAAAGCAAGCTGCGTGACTTAAACCAGCTGATCAAACAGACACATTCCCATAACAGGCCCCACATGTATTGTGGGAGCGATGAGTCTGTGTCCTAGGGATTTTATTTGTAATATGTGACCTAAATGCTTCCTGTATGGAACAAATGGTACTGATTTTTTTTTTTTTTTTTACTCAAACTACAGGGTTACTATTTTTAAAGTGGTCAATATTGGGGTTACAAGTATTTTTCAGTACTACTTAAAAGACCTGATATGATTTATACCTCTACATATAGTAACATAGGAAAGCATCTTGTTACCCAGGAGTTGTAATTCTATATTCTCCTACAGCTTCACCTATCAGTAAATTTTAGATCAGCTTGTCTATTCAGGGATATTAGTGATCTGAGGACACCATTATGTCAGCACCTGAGGATTGTAGGTTTTCACAAAATGTCAAAAAAGTAACAGCGGGATGCGTTGATTTTGTCAAACCATGTAGAAACCATGTGGAAAATGTATTTGCTGTCAGGGCAAGAATGCACAGGCATGTTTTCTATCAGCTTTTATACCTTCTTTTACTTCTAAAAGCAGGAAGTAATCTGTAGCATCATATAGTTCATCACATCTTTTACTTTTCCTCATAATGGACACATTGGCCCAGATTCACATAGGAGCTGGGGCGGACTGACCATTTGGTCACTCGGGCACTGCCCGAGGGCCCCATGCCACTAGGGGGCCCCATCAGGGTTGCCAGCCTCAGTAAAACTAGGGACAGTATGTCAAAATATGTGTTTTTTTAAAAAAAAGTTTATAGTTGCCCCACCTCTCCAGTACCTTTTCAGTGTGTGTATGTATACTGTGTGTGTGTATTGTGTGTGTGTGTATACTGTGTATGTATACTGTATGTGTGTGTGTATACTGTGTGGCCCCATAATCTCCTATTGCTCGGGGGCCCCATAATCTCCTATTGCCCAGGGGCCCCATGAGTTGTCAGTCCGCCCCTGCATAGGAGATACGACAGCGTATCTCCTGATACGCCGTCTTATCTCTAAGGCCGGCCGGTCGTATCTATGCGACTGATTCATAGAATCAGTTACGCATACGCCGATTCAGAAACAAATGCCTGCCCGTCGCTTTTTTTTACGTCGCTTGCGTTCGGCTTTTTCCAGCGTATAGTTACCCCTGCTATGTGAGGCGTATCCTATGTTAAGTATGGCCGTCGTTCCCACGCCGAGTTTTAAATTTTAACGTCGTTTGCGTAAGTCGATTCAGAATAAGGCCGGACGCAAGTTACGCTCACGCCGAAACCAATGACGTCCTAGCGACGTCATTTGGAGCAATGCACGCTGGGAAATTTAGACGGCGGCGCATGCGCAGTTAAATCGGCGCGGGAACGCGCCTGATTTAAATAGTACACTCCCCCTAGCCGCGAAATTTGAATTCCGCCGGGGTATTTACGATACGCCGCCGCAAGTTTTGAGGTAAGTGCTTTCTGAATACAGCACTAGCCTCTAAAACTTGCACCGGCGGATCGTAAATCAGATAGATTACGCGGATCTAAAGATCCTCTAATCTATCTGAATCTACCCCCTGGACAACATACATTTTTTCCCTTACAGAATGTTAAATTTTTCATCTTGCTATATGCATTTAATTTTCATTTATGTTTTTATTTTAACCACTTGCCGACCGCCGCACGACTGTGTACGTTGACAACATGGCACGGGCAGGCAGATTGGCGTACAGGTACGTCCGTTTAACAATGCCACCCAGCGGGCACGCGCGAGTGTGGCCACAGGTCCCGATTACTTGATGTTTCCGGGAGGCCCTCGATTACGGTCGGCAAGGGCAGAACAGGAGAATGCCTTTGTAAACAAGGTCTGGAGTGATCTGGAGCTGTCATTAGTGAAGTGTCACGTGTAGCCACGCCCCCTAACAGCAAGAATTACTCCCTAGGGAACATTTAACCCCAACAGCGCCACCTAGTGGTTAACCCCTTCACTGCCAGTGTCATTTTTACAGTAATCAGTGCACATTTATAGCACCGATCGCTGTAAAAATGACAATGGTGTCAAAAGTGTCCGATGTATCCGCCATAATGTCGCAGTCATGATAAAAATCGCTGATCGCCGCCATAACTAGTAAAAAAAAAAAAATATTGATAAAAATGCCATAAAACAGTCCCCTATTTTGTAGAAGCTATAACTTTTGCGCAAAACAATCAATAAAGGCTTATTGCGATTTTTTTTTTTTTTTTTACCAAAAATATGTAGAAGAATACGTATCGGCCTAAACTGTGGAAAAAAATATATATTTTTGGGGGATATTTATTATAGCAAAAAGTAAAAAAATATTGTATTTTTTTTCAAACTTGTCTCTCTTTTTATTTATAGCGCAAACAATAAATACTGCAGAGGTGATCAAATACCACCAAAAGAAAGCTCTATTTGTGGGGAAAAAAGGACATCAATTTTGATTGGGAGCCATTTAGCAAGGCCATGCAATTATCAGTTAAAGCGACGCAGTGCCGAATCGCAAAAAGTGGCCTGGTCTTTGACCACCAAAATGTTTTTGATTAATTTTAAATGAAGCGCGTCCCCGCGCCGAATGAACTGCGCATGCTCCATTTTGAAATTTCCCGCTGTGCTTTGCGCGAAATGACGTCGCACCGACGTCATTTTTTGAAGTTAGACGTGAGTTACATCCTTTCCTATTCACGGACGACTTACGCAAAAAAAATAATTTAAAATTCGATGCGGGAACGACGGCCATACTTTAACATGGCAAGTCTATCTATATGCCACAAAATAGCAGCTTTAACTATACGCCGGGAAAAGCCGACTAGCGACGACGTAAGAGAATGCAACGGCCGCGCGTACGTTCGTGGATCGACGGAAAAAGCTAATTAGCATACCCGACGCGGAAAGCGACGCAAACTCCACCCAGCGGGCGCCGAAGTATTGCACCTACGATCCGAAGGCGTACGAAGCCGTACGCCTGTCGGATCGAAGCCAGAAGCCGTTGTATCTTGGTTTGAGGATTTAAACTAAAGATAAGACGCGGCAAATTTGAAAGAAGCCAGTGTATCAGTAGATATGCCGGCATACTTGCTCTGTGAATGTGGCCCAATGTTACTAAGTAAAATATTGCTCTGGTCAAAGGGTGTTAAAAAAAATAAAAAATCATAAATATATATATAATTAAATAAAAAAGCTAAAAAAAAAATGTCATACTGTCACCAGTCAGTGTCCCTGATCACCACCACACCATTATATGATGACGCTTTACTGCACTGCTGACGGTATGTAAAAAAAAACATTTTTTTTTATTTCTTCATATTTTAAAAACTATTGACAAAAAATTACAACTTTAAAACAACTCACCATGCCTCTTACGAAATACCTTGGACTGTCTACTTTTCAAAAATTGTTTATTTTGGGGGGAAAGTTGTACTGTCCTGAGTCCATTTTTGGGCATCAAGAACTGAGATAGGCTATCAGTACATCAGGATAAATTTTCAGATATATACCATAGTTTGTGGACTCTATAACTTTAATACAGACTAAATAATATACACTGATTTGGGTTATTTTCACCAAAGAAATGTAGCAGAATACATTTAGGTCTAAATTCATGAAGAAAGATTTTTTATTTGCAAAATTTTTTGTCTTTTGTCACTTATTTTGCAAAAAAATATTGAATACTACCAAAAGAAAGCTCTTTTTGTGTGAACAAAATGATAAAAATGTAGTTTGGGTACAGTGTTGCATGGCTGTGCAATTATTTAAAGTGTGATAGCGCTGAAAGCTGAAAATTGTCCTGGGCAGGTAGAGGGTAAAAGTGCTCTGTAACCAAGGCAGATCTTGATATCAAGTATTAATAATAAAAAATTGTGGACTTTTAAGAGGAAGAATATTATTTGGTTTAATGTACATTTCTCAAATCGGGGGGGGGGGGGGGGGTTATTGCTTGGAGGATTGCTTGCCTTGTTGTGGCGTTTTATTGACACCTTTCCATAAATCTGTGAGAGATTGGAGTCCAGAGCCTTAAATCTACATTTTCTTTAAAGCAGACCTAAAATGTATCTGAGACTGAAGACTCATGGGATGTATGACAAATACGTCTCATCGAACCACAGGACATGGTCCCAAAAATCCAAGTCTTTCGTCTGCTTGTCTTCAGCAAAATGTTTGCGGGATTTCTTGGGCATCATCTTTAGAAGAGGCTTCCTTCTGGAACGACAGCCATGCAGACCAATTTGATGCAGTGTATGGTCTGAGCACTGACAGGCTGCCCCCCCCCCCCCCACCCCTTTAACCTCTGCAGCAATGCTGGCAGCACTCATACATCTTTTTCCCAAAGGCAAGCTCTGGATATGATGCTGAGCATGTGCATTCAACTTCTTTGGTCGGCCATGGCAAGGCCTGTTCTGAGTGGAACCTGTCCTGTTAAACCGCTCTATGGTCTTAGACAAAAAAGGCTTCCCCTAAAAATGCATACCAGACCTTTTAATCTTGATTAAGGTTTGGTATGGATGTCAAGAGGAACCTCACACACAAATACAATTGTGTGAGGTCCTCCCTTAAATTCTATGCTAGACGCTTTGCGTTTCATTTACTAAAACTAGAGAATGAAAAATCGGGGTGCAGCTCTGCATAGCAACCAATCAGCTTCCAGTTATTTTTTTTGTCAAAGCTTAATTGAACATTTAGTGACTTACAGTAGTTTGAAGCTGATTGGCTACCATGCACAGCTGCACCAGATTTTGCAGTCTCTGTTTTTAGAAAATCCAACCTCTTTGAGTCTGGTATAGATATTAGGGGAACCACAAGCAAAAAAAAAAAGCATGGGTCCCCCTAGAATCCACACACCGAACCCTTATCCAAACATGCAGCCTGGCAGGCCAGAAAAGGGTTGGTACCATGAACCATGCCAGGTCACATTACCTCAACATAAGGAGAAGTACCTTGCCAGGAGGCATATTGTTCCCATGTTAATGAATACTGTACAAGGACCTCTTCCCCACAACCCTGGCCAGGTGATTGGGGAGGGGAGTCTTCGGGCAGGGGGCTTATCAAAATCTGGAAGCCCCCTTTAAAAATAAGGGCCGCACCCCCTACAATAATGGACAAGGAATACATAGTGTACGACTTTGCAAGAACATTTTAATAGTAAATAAAGACTCAAACTTTTTGAAAAGTCCTTTATTAAATAAATAATAAGCCCCCAAAAAAGTCCCACAATGCAAATCTATTGTCAATCTCTTTATCCAAAGATGCAGTGCCTCATGAATCACAATGAATGGCGCTTGCTGATTTGCAAAAAGAAAAAACCCACCAACTGATGAACACAACTGGACCAAACTGGGAGCTCATCCCTACTTGGGATGACTGGTCAATCATGAATGAAAAAACACAAAAAGCTATGTAATGCCTCATACACACGATCAGGCTTTTGCCTGACCAAACTCACATCGGAATTCCGACGGAATTACATCGGAGGAAAAGAGAAAATGTTCTCTATGGAAAAACTCTGATGGGCATACACACGGTCGGAATTTCCAATGGAAAAAGTCAGTCGGACTTTTTTCATCGGAAATTCCGATCATGTGTACGAGGCATTACAGTACAGATGTAAGAAACAGATACAAGAAATCCAATAATGTACACAAATTATAGGGCATTAGAGTCATAGAAATACAGTAGTGAATAGAGACAAGAAATGTTTACATCACATGTAACTAATGGTTTAAATCCAATTTTAGAAAATGTCCTCAAAATAAATACGGTTATAGCTGCCAAAAAGTACTCTTTAATTGTGCAACTGTTCTGTTTTCATTGCTGTTAGGCTATGAATACGTAACAGTGGCTGCTATCTTCACTTCGTTTTTCAAAGATTTGTGCCTCTGACATTTCTATATCAATGCTGTTGCCAAATATTCACAGATGACTGATCTTAAGAGTTTCAGAAACCAGTCTTCAAGGGTGACAGTATAAGGCAGTAATAGTGTCTTTTCTGATTAGACACTATACCACTGCTGGTTAATCAAATTATAAGTAGGATTTCGTTTAATAATCACTTCCAACACTGAAAAAAACAAGACTTTAGGATTTAGTAATCTTCTGTTGCTGATTTGTTTAGAGTCTAAAAAAAAAGTTCAGTCCATAAGTCACAAAAGGAGGGTTTTTAGGATTTCAGTGATTATACATATGTGTCAAATGCAAAATCTACACATTTTCACCAATTACAGAAAGTAAAAGATAATCAGGATAAATTCTTACATTCTGGTTCAATCTCCAATAAACTAGTGGTTAAGAAAATGGTTTGCCCCAGGATAGAAAAAATAAAAAGGTCTACTACTTTTAGATGGACCCAGTTGTATGGATGTAATTTATGTGTACACAGCTCTTATGGTCATCTGAGAAATTGCTGGCTGCAGAAGTACACAAAGGAATATGGGGGTAAGAAGCAACATAGTGCAGCACATAAAGTTACCATATTTTTCGCTCCATAAGACGCACCTGACCATAAGACGCACCTAGGTTTTAGAGGAGGAAAACAAGAAAAAAAATATTCTGAACCAAATGGTGTACTAAAATATTTTATATTATACTACTACTATAGGTGGGTGGTGGACACACAGCAATACCATCCCACCTATCAAATCAGCTCAGCTACACTATATCTGGTGGTATTGGTGGACACAGCAACCTCCCCCCTTTCCCAGATAAGCTCAGGGTAGCAGGGCAGAAACAAACACCCCTTAAGCCTCTTCTATCACATTAGCTCAGGTGATGAGCAATGGATACCATGCCAGCTCACACCTCACACCTCCCACCCCCTTATCAAGGGCTCACCTCAGGCAGTGGAGGACACTGCCGTTATAATCCCCTCTGGCTGGCTGTCTATCAGCCTCAGATGTACCCAGGAAGCAGCTAGAAATTAGAACTGGGGACATCGTTTACAGCAGCAGCTGTGGGGGAAGGAGCAGGAAGTCAGACAGGACTAGACCACGGCGCTGGAAGGGGAGGGGGGGGGTTCGGCTAAAAAAAAAAAAACCCCAGCAAAGGCTCTCACTGCCATCGGGATGGTGTCACCTCTGGCGGGTGACACCCGACCTGGGTGCAGAGCGCACCCCCATGTTTTGACACCCGTGGCAAAATTTCTCCCCCCGCTCCCTCTTGATATGCCCCTGCTAGGATGCACCTTGCATCCTGTCCTCTTTCCTTCACAGAGAAGGAGAGAGGGATTTTGACACGGCGGTGGCGGTGGCGACGGGATCAGTGCCTGGTCAGTATTCACACTATAAGACGCAGGGACATTTCACCCCTTTTTTTGGGGGGGGGGATGCATCTTATGCCTCGTATACACGGGCAAACATGTACGATGACCGTTTTCAGCGGACATGCCCGCCCGGAGATTTCTGTATGATGGCTGTACACACCATCATACAGAAATGAGAGACAATCCGCGCGGACAGACAGCGCGGCGACGTGTTCACGCCGTCGCCGCGACGCTGAAAGGTCAATGCTTCCACGCATGCGTCGAAGTCATTCGACGCATGCGAGGGATGTCGGCCGCTCGGACATGTACGGTAATTCTGTACAGACGACCGAACATGTCCGACGGACAGGATTCCAGCGGGCATGTTTCTAAGCAAGTTTAGAAACATTTGCCCGCTCGAAAACGGTCTGGCGGGCAAATGTACGCTGGAATCCTGTCCGATCGGCCTTGCACACGACCGCGGACCAGTTTCAGCAGACATGTTCGGTCGTGTGTACGGGGCCTTATAGTGCGAAAAATACGGTATGTCTAGTAAGACTAAAAATTCAGTGATACATATCTTGAATGTCTATTTATCTACGTTTTTGTTTTTTTTTGATTACTTGTTACTATAAATGTATAGTAATTTCCAGTTGACAAAAAATCTGATAGACTGCCAAATGCCCCTTTTTTTTTTTACATATCTATGTTAACTGTTGTATCTGACACTATCTGATTCAGGAGTAGGCAGTAATTCTGGCAACTGATTCAACCTTCACCTTCACTTGAGTTACTTTTGGTACTGGATGTTGCATAAATTCATTATAGGGTTTTGCGTCCTACTTTTGTGACATAGCCCTAAGAGAGACATGCAAAATCAACTATTTTTGTCTCAACCTGATATGACCAAAATACTCAAATAAGAATTATATAATGATGTATGCTCTTTCCATCCTATTTTGCTGCCTAAGGCTGCTATGTGCTTGCATTACTTATAATAAGACCTTTAGATTTAAAAGCAGTTTGACAGCGGAAACTATAAGATGTTAGTAGATCTAATAAATGCTTTACATTAGCCCAGAATAACCTTGTAAATCTGATGAAATGACTTTCATGCTCAAACAGTTTTTAAAAGTGGAGATATAAATTTGGGATAACTTACAGGGCGGCAATCTCATCACAACCTCAGCTACAGAACAGCTTACATGTTCAACCAAAGCTACACTAAATTGTCAAAAGTATTGGGATGCCTGCCTTTACGCGCCAATGAACTTTAATGGCATCCCAGTCTTAGTCCATAGGGTTCAATATTGAGTTGGCCCACCCTTTGCAGCTATAACAGCTTCAACTTTTCTGGGAAGGCTGTCCACAAGGTTTAGGAGTGTGTCTATGGGAATGATTAACCATTTTTCCAGAAGCACATTTGTGAGGTCAGGCACTGATGTTTCTCAAGAAGGTGTGTCTCGCAGTCTCCACTCTAATTAATCCCAAAGGTGTTCTATCAGGTTGAGGTCAAAACTCTGTGCAGGCCAGTAAAGTTCCTGAACCCCAAAACGCGCTCATCCATGTCTTTATGGACCTTGATTTGTGCACTGGTCCAAATCATTTGGTAGAAAGGGATTATGGACAGACATGTACAGTATGTGTGGCACAAATCTGTGGTGGATCCTGCTGCATATGTAGTTCTTGTAGTCTCGCAGCTTTACGCTGTGGCAAACAGGAGAGGGGAGAGTAAAGGAAGTCCACTGTATCAGGGCCAGCCTTACGCAGGGAAGCAGAAGCAATCCCCAGGATATGTAAAAGAAAAAAACAATGCAAGCGCCTCTGAATGTCGACTGTAACATATATAGTACACCACAATAGTAAAAACTCACATTTTCATACTTAATGACAGGCACATCTTCATGTGTATAGTCCAGTGATGCATCCATGGCACTGGTCTGCAGGAAGAGTCATCTTGATCACTCTGACGGCTGTCCTGGCCGGCAAGATGGTGGTGTGTAGGAGGAAAGCCAAGGGAGAGGGGTTAAACGCTCTCTGGACCGCAGCACTGGTCATGATGATGTCACTGGCGTGTTTGCAACGTGTTTCCGAGCGGGTGCACCCTGGTGGTGTGAGGAATGCGCGCTCCTTTCTCAAGTAATAATACAAGACTTGATGTGCAGTGTTTATATTGTACTAGTGCGGCCATCTAGTGGAGAAAGTATAAAATTGCTATAGGCAGTATTTTAGAAGGTGGAATGTGGCCACCTAGTGGTGCAAAGTTACTTGGGAAGGGGCTATATTTAAATTGTAAATTGGTGGGAGCAAATGTATGTGGGAGTGATAGAGGTTGCAGAAAATTTGCCTGGAGATACAAAATGAAGGTCATACCTGGGGTTCAGTTTTAACCAGCAAAGCTCTGGCTTTGCCCTTCCAAAATAAAGGTATCTAATTTGTCAAACCTTTGTTTACACAGTACTTTAGCAACAAAATGTCATTCAATTAGGATTTGAATGCCCTCTTAGTTTCAAAGCTAGATTACATTAATGTATTAAAACACCAATCCAGTTATATGTTCATTAAAAATAATTAAATGTATTTTTATTTCAAAAGAGTTTATGAACAGAAGTCAACAATGTACAAATTTTCATCAGGTATGAAGATGTTACAATAACATGCATTGATACAGTCTTATACACAATGACATTAGGCTTTTTGTGTCAATGCATAAAATGCATTTTCAAACTAGTCGCGCAGACTATGAACCCTACCTGCCCAGAGCCCCCAGAAAATGAAACACAAGAATTCTTAAATTAACTATTTGATTTTTTTTTATTGCCAAAATCGAAAACATTTGTGAACAAATTGAACAGAAAAAAAAAACAACCAACCTCACTCGGCCAGAGCAAGAAGAAAAAAAACACAAAAATACTCTACAATCAATGAAATTCAGTCTGGTCCCAATCACCATCAACACCACCAAAATCATCACCAGAAGCCTCCGAGACAGCAGCACATCACCACATTACATTTTTTCTACAAAACTTCTGAAAGAATGTACCGATATCTTGGCACCCACCATAATCTCATAAATCAACCGTTCAAAGAAGGTACTGTGCCGATCTCCCTCAAGCAAGACATAATCAAACCCTTCCTAAAGAAAGCCAACCTCGACCCCAAAGACCCAAATTACCGCAGACCAGAAACAAGCCTTAACACCATCTCGAAGATCTTGGAGAAAGCGGTAGTACAACAGTTACAACTCCATTTGGACACCTACAAACTCCTGGACCAACTACAATCGGGTTTCCGCCCAGGCCACGGGACAGAAACTGCACTTTTTAAAATATGGGATGACGCCCTTGAAGCAACAGATGATGGAGAATCATGTCTCATGGTGCTACTAGACCTCAGCGCAGCTTTCGACACAGTAGAACACAAAACTATGCTCACTCATCTCACCGAAGTAGCCAGAGTCGCAGACTCGGATCTACCCTGGTTCACATCCTTCCTAGAGAATCAATCCCAGACAGTGAAACTAGGAGCCTTCACTTCAGAAGCACGTACAATTACATGCGGAGTCCCTCAAGGATCACCCCTGTCGCCCGTGCTCTTCAACATCTAACAAACTATCAGAAACTTGTATTTGACATGTGCTTTAGGAATTTAAAAAAGAGCCACAACCCCGTTACGGAACATCTGAACTGAACCCCAATTGTTGAAAAATATTTTCCATGTAGTTGTCCACCCCATTAATTTGTTCAGATCTTCTTGCAAGGTTTCCAAATCCTGCAGAGAAGTTATTGCCCTGCTTAGCTTAGTATCATGCACACATACAGAGATTGAGTTGTTTATCCCATCCTCCAGGTAATTTTTGAATAAATTAAATAGGATTGGTCCCAGGACAGAACCCTTGGGGACCCCTCTTTCCACCCGGACCATTTCTAATATTCCCCGTTTATCACTACCCTCTGAACTTGCCCCTGTAGCCAGTTTTCAATCCATGTACTCACCCTATGGTCCATGTCAATGGACCTTACTTTTTACAGTAAATGTTTATGGTGAACTGTATCAAATGCTTTTGCAAAATCCAGATGCACCACATCTATGGGCCTCCCTTTATCTACATGGCAGCTCACCTCCTCATAGAAGGTTAATAGATGGGTTTGGCAAATGAATCCATGCTGATTACTGCTAATGATACTTCATTACTAAAAACTTGTATATAGTCCTTTTATCATCCCCTTCAAGAGCTTGCATACAATTGATGTTAGGCTAACTGGTCTGTAATTCCCAGAATCTGTATCTTGGCCCTTTTTAAATATTGGTGCTACATTAGCTTTTCTCCATTCAGCTGGTACCATTCCAGTCAGTAGAATGTAAAAATTAGAAACAATCGTCTGGCAATTACTTGACTGAGTTCCTTAAGGACCCTCGGGTGCAAGCCATCTGGTCCTGGTGACTTATTAATGTTGAGTTTTTCAAGTCTATTTCTAATGCTGTCCTCTGTTAGCCATGAGGGTGCCTCCTGTGACATGCCATGAGGGTAAACATTGCAGTTTTGGTTACTGAAGCCCCCTGATTGCCTTGTGAAGACAGAGGAGAAGAATACATTCAATACCTTTGTCATCTCGCCATCCTTGGTATCCAGATTCCCTTCATCATTATTTTTGGGGCCAATATGGTCTGACCTCCCTTTCTTACTATTTATGTACTTAAAGAATTTCTTGGGATTTTTAAGTTAAGAGGGCGATCCTTCGAACGCTGTACCCAGCTTGTCAAAGAGGCATGAATCCTACTCAGTCCTTGTGATTTAATTGTCCTATGTCTTCATTTAGTATGGTAGGTAGAATTTTTGCCAGCAACTTGATGTGCACGTTAAATAGAGATATAGGACAAAAATGAGCTGAATTAGTATAATCAGCATTACAATTATTTTCGAAAAACTAGGAAAACTATTTGACTCAAGTCGAAAATATTTTACTTTAGTTAATCAGAGCACACTGCTATTTACAGCACTGGTATCCAGATCCTGTGAACATGCACGTTGAACAAGGATAACCTGATCAGTGTCCTCCTCTGCTTCATTGTCCAGTTACCGGTTGGGTTCATTGGTCCTGGACAATGCTGTATTGCTGTGAGTGCACATGGGTGTGCTGTATGGCAGGTAACAGTTCACAAATGAGTATTTAGGTGGGTGTATTTATTCAATGTACCATATTTATCGGCGTATAACACGCACAGGCGTATAACACGCACATTACTTTAAGAGGGAAGTTTCAGGAAAACACTTTCCACAGCCCTCTGCATATAACACGCAGGCACAGTTTACCCTCTATTTTCAGGCTAAAAAAGTGAGTGTTAGGCCGCATACACACCATTGGTCCAAACTGATGAAAACGGACTGAAGTTCAGTTTCATTGGTCCAAACCGCCTGTGTGTACGCCCCATCGGTCTGTTGTCCTTCGGTCCAAAAAAAGAGAACTTGCTTTAAAATCAAACCAATGGACGGCTGACCGATAGGTAAAAACCGATGATTAGTATACAAAAGCATTGGTTCAAAACCTGCGCATGCTCAGAATCAAGTCGACGCATGCTTGGAAGCATTGAACTTCGTTTTTTTCAGCACGTCATGTGTTTTACGTCACCACGTTCTGACCCGATCGGTTTTTGAACTGATGGTGTGTACGCACATCAGACCATCAGTCTGCTTAAGTGGTGAACCGATGAAAACGGTCCGTCGGACTATTCTCATCGGATGGACTGACCGTGTGTACGTGGCCTAATACAGTATTTATTTGATTTCTTGGATTTCGGAGAATATATGTTTAAGACATTGCCCCAATATTAAACCATCACATTTAAAACATTTGCTTAAAGCGGAGTTCCGGCCACAAATTGAAAAAAAAAAACTTTTTAAATATAAATACCCCTGTAATACACAAGCTGAATGTATTCTACTACAGTTAGTCTGTAAACTAAGGTCCGTTTTGTTAGGTTGTTACAGCATTTAGACACTTTATAAAATAGAAATTGACTGGGGCCATCTTAAGTGTGGGCATCATGAAGCCAGACTGTATGACTTCCTGGATTTCAGCCTCGCACATGCTCAGTGCTGTACAAGCAGTGTAATGGTTTCAGATCAGGTTTCAATAGCAATGGGAGTGTCAGAGGAAGTTACCGCCCCTTATCTATGCAAACCTCTCCTCCCCTCCTCCTTCCAGGAACCAGTAAATATAATAAATAATTTGTTCCTGTGCAGATATATCTACATAACAAGATGATATATATATCTCTTGTTATATATGTGGTGTGTATACATATACCAGACATGTGCACTGTCAATAAATTCATTTTGTTAGTGCGGTGATGTTAGTGCGGTGATGTTAGTGCTGCGATGTTAGTGCGGTGATGTTAGCGCTGTGATGTTAGTGCTGTGATGTTAGTGCTGTGACATTAGTGCGGTGACATTACTGCTGTGATGTTAGTGCTGTGATGTTAGTGCGGTGATGTTAGTGCTGCGATGTTAGTGCGGTGATGTTAGTGCTGTGATGTTAGTGCTGTGATGTTAGTGCTGTGACATTAGTGCGGTGACATTACTGCTGTGATGTTAGTGCTGTGATGTTAGTGCGGTGATGTTAGTGCGGTGATGTTAGTGCGGTGATGTTAGTGCGGTGATGTTAGTGCGGTGATGTTAGTGCGGTGATGTTAGTGCGGTGATGTTAGTGCGGTGAGGTTAGTGCGGTGACATTAGTGCTGTGATGTTAGTGCTGTGATGTTAGTGCAGTGATGTTAGTGCGGTGATGTTAGTGCGGTTATGTTAGTGCGGTGATGTTAGTGCGGTGATGTTAGTGCGGTGACATTAGTGCGGTGATGTTAGTGCGGTGGTGATGTTAGTGCGGTGACATTAGTGCGGTGACGTTAGTGCGGTGATGTTAGTGCGGTGATGTTAGTGCGGTGATGTTAGTGCGGTGATGTTAGTGCGTTGATGTTAGTGCGGTGATGTTAGTGCGGTGACATTAGTGTGGTGGTGATGTTAGTGCTGCGATGTTAGTGCGGTGATGTTAGTGCTGCGATGTTAGTGCTGCGATGTTAGTGCTGCGATGTTAGTGCTGCGATGTTAGTGCGGTGATGTTAGTGTTGTGATGTTAGTGCGGTGACATTAGTGCAGTGATGTTAGTGCGGTGGTGATGTTAGTGCGGTGACATTAGTGCGGTGATGTTAGTGCGGTGATGTTAGTGCTGCGATGTTAGTGCGGTGATGTTAGTGCGGTGATGTTAGTGCAGTGATGTTAGTGCGGTGGTGATGTTAGTGCGGTGGTGATGTTAGTGCGGTGGTGATGTTAGTGCGGTGGTGATGTTAGTGCGGTGATGTTAGTGCGGTGATGTTAGTGCGGTGATGTTAGTGCGGTTATGTTAGTGCGGTGATGTTAGTGTGGTGATGTTAGTGCGGTGACAGTGCGGTGATGTTAGTGCGGTGACAGTGCGGTGACAGTGCGGTGATGTTAGTGCGGTGACAGTGCGGTGACAGTGCGGTGATGTTAGTGCGGTGACAGTGCGGTGACAGTGCGGTGATGTTAGTGCGGTGATGTTAGTGCGGTGACAGTGCGGTGACAGTGCGGTGATGTTAGTGCGGTGACAGTGCGGTGATGTTAGTGCGGTGACAGTGCGGTGATGTTAGTGCGGTGACAGTGCGGTGATGTTAGTGCGGTGATGTTAGTGCGGTGACAGTGCGGTGATGTTAGTGCGGTGATGTTAGTGCGGTGACAGTGCGGTGACAGTGCGGTGATGTTAGTGCGGTGATGTTAGTGCGGTGACAGTGCGGTGACAGTGCGGTGATGTTAGTGCGGTGACAGTGCGGTGATGTTAGTGCGGTGACAGTGCGGTGATGTTAGTGCGGTGACAGTGCGGTGATGTTAGTGCGGTGATGTTAGTGCGGTGACAGTGCGGTGATGTTAGTGCGGTGATGTTAGTGCGGTGACAGTGCGGTGACAGTGCGGTGATGTTAGTGCGGTGACAGTGCGGTGACAGTGCGGTGACATTATGTGCAGAGTGGGGGAGGTACAGATGATCAGGCATACAGAGCACATCTCGGTCTGTGTAGATCTGTATGTGAGTACAGTGATCTGTATGTGAGTACAGTGATCATAGTACAGCCCCGCCTCCCTGCACTAGAATTGTAACACACAGTGCAGAGCGATGTTGCAATGTACAGGGAGGCGGGGCTGTACAGGGAGGCGGGGCTGTACAGGGAGGCGGGGCTGTACAGGGAGGCGGGGCTGTACAGGGAGGCGGGGCTGTACTATGCTCGGTGCTCTCACATACAGATCTATCAGACAGAGTGAGACTCGCTCTCTCTGCCTGATGATCTGCATCTCCGTGCATCGGAGACAGATGGCAGGTGGGCGGGTGGTGGAGGGAGGAGGACGGGGGCGGCGGTGACGGACGGGTGGAGAAGCTAAGACGGGGGCGGAGCTAGGACGGGGGCGGAGCTAGGACGGGTGGAGGAGCTAGGACGGGGGAGGAGTTGGAGAGGGAGAAGAGGAAGGACACCACCTCTATGGGCGGCACTGCCCTCCCTCCCTCCCGCCCCCCGAGATGTTCATCCACGGCTGCGATGTTCAGCCCAGCCTCCTGGGATTGAAGAGACACATATCCCAGGAGGCATAGCAGCGCTGGATGCGGCGGGGGGGGGGCATTCCGCCGCGGCGGGGGAATAAGAGACTCACAGATAAAAACGTGAGTTTTTAAAAGACAAAAATAAAACATCCCAAATGTATTTAAGGGGGCAGTGTAAAAACGAATGCAAAAAAGTTGTAAAATAGGGTGGAACTCCGCTTTAAGTAAGGTTTTTGCTGAGATCATAATTTGATGTAAAATAAAATTACACAGAGCAACCATGCAACAATGAACTTTCAGTGGTTTTCTATAATCTGTGCTATAGAAAGAGCCTCAAAGTTTGCAGAATGTTCACTTTGTTTAATGAGGTTATAAGAATCAATGGCAGTTATTTTTTATTGCCATCTTTATCTTTAATCATCAAGATGGTTTGGAACATTCTGCAAATAGCTCATTCAGTGTCAAATTTTAATTATTGTTCTGTAGAGCTACAAAACAAAAGCATATCATTGTCAGAGTGCTTTTTTATTATTTATAAGCAGCAAGGCAGGTTACTTCATAGGAATTCTTGTTTATATTTCTATGTGTATTTAAGATTTGAAGATTTTTCCTTACTTCCTGTTTGGTAAAAGTTTGAGAAAAATTGAGGAAAAATCCCTTTAATGCATGGACACTTAAAGCGGGAGTTCACCCTAAAAAAAATGTTTAACCTTAGATCGATGCTCATTTTGTCTAGGGGAATCGGCTAGTTTTTTTAAAATCGAAGCTGTACTTACCGTTTTAGAGAGCGATCTTCTCCGCCGCTTCCGGGTATGGTCTTCGGGACTGGGCGTTCCTATTTTGATTGACAGTCTTCCGACAGGCTTCCGACGGTCGCATCCATCGCGTCACGAGTAGCCGAAAGAAGCTGAACGTCGGTGTGGCTCTATACGGCGCCTGCGACGTTCGGCTACTTTCGGAAAATCGCTCTCTACAACGGTAAGTACAGCTTCGATTTAAAAAAAATTAGCCGATTCCCCTAGACAAAATGAGCATGAATCTAAGGTTAAAAATTGTCATTTGTGGGTGAACCTCCACTTTAACCTGTGGCCCTGAAAAACCAGTCATGTTTGCAACTGTCAGCCTTGCAATGCCTCATGGGATTTGTAGTTCTGCAACAGCTGGAGGGCCAAAGGTCGAGCCCCCATGCTTTAAGACAGTAATGCCGTGTACACACGACCATTTTTCATGACAAGAATAATGCCATTTTTTAAATTGGACATTAAAAACGATCGTGTGTGGGTTTCAGAGCATTTTTCTCGACGTGAAAAATGGGCATTAAAAATTTAGAACATGCTCCTACTTTTTCTCGTCGTTTTTCACATCGTCGTTTTTCACGTCGTGAAAAATGGTTGTGTGTAGGCTTTAACGACGGGAAAAAAACATGCATGCTCAGAAGCAAGTTATGAGACGGGAGCACTCGTTCTGGTAAAACTAGTGTTTGTAATGGAGATAGCACATTCATCACGCTGTAACAGACTAAAAAGCACGAAGACTGAAAAGCGCGAATCGTCTCTCACCAAACATTTACTAACACGAAATCGGCAAAATCAGCCCAAAGGGTGGCGCCATCCGAATGGAACTTCCCCTTTATAGTGCCGTCATACGTGTTGTACGTCACTGCGCTTTGCACAAGCATTTTTTTCACGATCGTGTGTATGCAAGGCAGGCTTGACAAGAATCATGTCGAGAAAAGCGTTGTTTTTTTCCATGACATTAAAAACGGTCGTGTGTACGCAGCATAAAACTTCACAAGGGCTCTGGTACTTCCCCACTCCATTAAAAAAAAAAAGTTTAGCTATAGCTACAGTACACCTTAAGTAATAACCTATATTGGCTACTCTAAAGCCCTGTACACACGATCGGATATCTGATGGAATCTAATCCGATGAATTTTTCAGTCTTGTCTACACACCATCAATCAAAAATCCGACCGCGCCAAATCACGGTGACGTAAAACGCTACGCTACGACGTGCTGAGAAAAATTAAGTTCAATGCTTCCGAGCATGCGTCGACTTGATTCTGAGCATGCGTGGATTTTTGACCGATAGACTTCCACACAGACGATCGTTTTTTTTCTATCGTTTTTTTATCCATAGGAAAAATTTAAACCATGTTCAAACCGATGGGGCCATCGGTCTGTTTTCATCGGACAAACCGATGTGTGTACAGGGTTTTAGTCTTTAAAGTGGTTCTAAAGATAATTTTTTTTTTAACTGCATGCATTCCCTGCATTAAGGAGAAAAAATGGCCCAGTAGTAGTATCACCCTCTTACCCCCTCACTCTTACTTGTGTCCTATCGGAGCATTAGGCTGCCATTGCTGTCAATCAAATCCTGGAGAAGGGAGACAAGGCCAAGCTGTGCTGTGTTTATCTATGGATACACACATCCCTGCTCAGGAGAGAGCTTGCCCCCATTGCAAGCAGCTTGCTGTAGGAGAAGACACAGAAGAGGAGGGGCAGACAGCGCCAGCAGAGGACCCTAGAAGAGAAGGATCAGGGCCACTCTGTGCAGGTAAGTGTAGCACCCTGGTGTTTAGGCAGGGTTGTTCCTAAATTTACCTGCCAGGTGTATTTGCCTTGGCCAATAGTTAGGGATCAATTGAGTTCACCCTAAGTCACTAAGGGATCAACCACCTTATTACCAGGGACCACAGTGAGTAGCTGAAAGAGGTACCGGAACAGTATTCTCGCCAACTGGAGAAGGTGAAGAATTGGGAAACTTTAGCAGGTGTCAAGCCAGAGACCCAGCCAGCGGAGGTGACTCTCGCAGAGCAGCCTTGTGTGCCAAGCCAGGGACCAAGCAGGCCAGTGGGGTAAAGCTTGAGAAGTATCTAGAGTGCCAAGCTAGGGACCCAGCAGAGAAGCGGGGATGACGCTTGAGGAAGATACTAAAGTGAAGATTGGAAGAGCTCATGGGATTCGTGACAGTGAATCAGCAAGTCTAGAGGGAGACTTGGAGCTCAGTGGATTGAAAACCTACAAGAAGTGATTGTAGAAAAGTAAAGGAATTCGTTACTTCTTGTGTTAGGAACTGTTCTAAGACTGTTGCCATAGGAGACAGCATTCCTACACATGCAGATGTGGTTTCCTACTGGATGCCTTTCCTTGCATGGCTGTCTCTACCTGTAGAAATCTTGTGGTGTCTGCCAATTAACATTACAACTAACTAAGGGTGTCCTGGCCCTAAACCCTCTTTCCCACAGTTCTGTTCAAGAACTGTCTGGCTCCCATGAATCTACCTTGCATTACACACTATTAGCTAGATCCACAGAGATGGCCGCAACTTTAAGGCGGCGTAGCTTAAGGCATTTAAGCTACGCCACCGTAAGTTAGCGAGGCAAGTACATGATTCACAATGTACTTGCCTGCTAAGTTACGGCGGCGTAGCCTAAAGCGGGCGGCTTATTCAGATTTGTCTGAGGGGGCATGTTTTATGATAATGAGGCTTGACCCGACGTGATTGATGTTTTTTTCTAACTGCGCATGCGCCGGGCGCCTTCATTTCCCAGTGTGCATTGCGGCTAAGTCCGCCGCACGGTCCTATTGATTTCGACGTGGACGTAAACTACGTAAATCCTATTCACGGACAACTTACGCAAACGACGTAAAATTTTCGAATTTCGACGCGGGAACGGCGGCCATACTTAACATTACTATTCCATCTATTTGATGGAATAACTGTAGGCCGCTAATGCTTTAAGTAAACGGCGTATCTGTACTGCGTCGGCCGGGCGTACGTTCGTGAATAGGCGTATCTACTGATTTACATATTCTACGCCGACCACAATGGAAGCGCCACCTAGCGGTCAGCCTAAAAATTACACTTTAGGATATGAGGGTGTAAGACACTTACGCCGCTCGTATCTGAGCCTAATTTAAGCGTATCTGGTTACCAGAATACGCTTAAATTAGCGCTGACGTAAATTCTGACTTAGGCCGGTGTATCTACTGATACGCCAGCCTAAGACTCTCTGAATCTGGCTATATGCCTTGTAACCCACTCTACACAGAAGGATGTCAGCAGCTCTTGGCCCTGGAGATTCTCATTAGACTAAAGGAGGCCTGGGACTTATATTTTAGATAAATAAATCAAGCTATTACAACCATTTTAAATTCACAAGCTTTCAAAACATTTTTGTTTTCTTTGTCAAGTATTATCAAAGATGGTATCCAAAAACCACATATTTGTAACCAGCGCGATGAAGACTATCTCCAATATAACCCCACTTCTAACCATCATGCATCTATTTACTGTTAGGACTCTTTCACACATGCGGACAATATTTCCGCTTTTTCATCCATCCGTTTACGAATGAAAAAGGGACATACACTGATCCCTATGAGATTGCGGGTGTCAGCGGATGAATGTCTCATCCGCATCCGCAATCCTCCGATTCTGCAGACGGAGGAAAACCCTATTTTTCCATCCGTCTGTGGATCGGATCGGGTGAACACAGACAGACAGTCCGTGTTCATCCGATCCCCCCATAGGGGAGAGCGGAGATCTGACAGGGCAGTCTCTGCACAGTGTGCGGGGACCGCCCTGTCATCTGCCGGCTCAGCGGGGATCAGCAGAGCGTCTAACTATATTTTTGCTAGCCTTATTCCTTTTTTTTTTTTTTCATTTTTCTTCAATTAAGATACTCGATACAGAATAGGTGTGTTTTTCTTCAGTGGCTTCAATCAAGACTTCAAAAGGGGTGTTTGAGCTAGTCTCTTGACAACTGCTATATATTTTAATAAATATATATTTTATGCTCTTTTTTTTTTTTTTAAACTTATGTGCATACATAGGGGCAGATCCACGTACCTTTGCGCCGAGCGCAAGATACACTATGCCGCCGTAACTTTATTCTTTTTTTTCTAATCCTCAAAGAATTTGCGTCGTAAGTTAGTGTATCTTTGGCGGCGTAATGGTGCTGAATTCAAATGGATGTAATGGGGGCGTGTTTTATGTCAATACGTCGTGACCCGACGTAAACAACATTTTTTTTTAACTGCGCATGCGCCGCCCATGGGGGTATCCCAGTGCGCATGCTCGAAATTAACCCGGAACAAGCCAATGCTCACGACGGTGACGTCATTCTACGCAAATCCCTATTCGCGAACGACTTACGCAAACGACGTAAAAAATTTTAAATTGTACGCGGGAACGCCGGCCATACTTTACATTGAGTACGCCTCATAACAGCAGCTTTAACTATACGCCGGAAAAAGCCGAACGTAAACGACGTAAAAAAATGCGCCGGCCGGACGTACGTTCGTGGATCGCCGTAATTAGCTAATTTGCAAACTCTACGCGGAATTCGACGGAAACGCCAACTAGTGGCCGCCGAAAAATTGCAGCTTATATCCGACGTCGTACTAAAAGGTACGCCTGTCGGATCTAGCCGAGATGCCGTCGTATCTTGTTTTGTGGATACAAAACAAAGATACGACGCGCAAAATTTGAAATTACGCGGCGTATCAAGAGATACGCCGGCGTAATTTCGTTGTGAATCTGCACCATAACCTATTGAGTCACATGAGTGTATTAGGACCCCTCCCTACTTTTTAAATTTTTCCCATTTAGACTGGGGTCATACAGGCTTTCATTTAGAGAGAGACAGTCTGACAGGAAACAGCTTCTAGGGTTCTCAATATTTGGAAAGCCTATTAAGTTTTATGGCATCAGTGTCATGACTGTATTTGTTTGTAAACTAAAGATTGTAAATAAAGAATAAAAAAAAAAATCTTTGTTTAACTACCTCAACACTGGGCACTTTCACCCCCTTCCTGCCCAAGCCATTTTTCAGCTTTCAGCGCTGTCACAATTTGAATGACAATTGTGCAGTCATGCAACGCTGTACCCAAATGAAATTTTTATTATTTTTTCCCCACAATAGAGCTTTCTATTGGTGGTATTTGATCACCTCTGCGTTTTTATTTTTTTTATTCCCATAAATTTTTCTGCGTTTTTTTCTTGTGCTATAAACAAAAGAACAGGGACACGTTTGAAAAAAAATACAACATTTTTTACTTTGCTATAATAAATATAAATTTTTTTTTTAAACAAATTTTTTCCTCAGTTTTGGCCGATACGTATTCTTCTACATATTTTTGGTAAAAAGAAATCGCAATTAGTGTATATTGATTGGGTTGCGCAAAAGTTATAGTGGCTACAAAACAGGGGATAGATTTATAGCATTTTTATTTCAATATTTTTTTTACTAGTAATGACGGTGATCAGCAATTCTTTTTAATTTTTTTTTATTCTGACTGCGATATTGCGGCGGACACTTTTGACACATTTTTGGGACCATTCACATTTATACAGCAATCCCTGCTATAAAAATACACGCCCCCCCTATTGGCTTTGGAATGCGCAACGTCATATGACGTCCGCCCAGAAAAACAGGCTCTTCCTCCCGCCATCATTTGACGGTGGGCGGTAGAGAAGTGGTTAAAAAGCTTAAACTAAACTAAAATGTATCAAAATATTATAGTTTTCCTGAAATAAAGCCTGGTCCAGCATAGTGAAATGCTCCTTTAACACAGCCACATTGGAGGCTACCTATAAGGTCCTCCTTTCGCTGGTACTGGGTTCCAGTCCGTATTGCCAAGTAAAACCCATCCCATAGTGATAGATTCTTCTGGGGGGTGTGGTCAGTGAGGAGATAAATTACACATTTGGTGGTCCTGCCCCTGCCTTGTGGGATTTTGGTCAAGGGTCTTTGGACTCCTGTCTACCCTCTTCCACGTACACTTCCACAAGGACCCTAAACTTGCATTGCTTCATTGCCCAATCCCAGGCCTCTTCTCTTACCAGCAGGAACTAGCTACTTAACTGTTTATTGCAGCTAAGCGCACAATAGCAAGGGCCTAGAAAATGTAGGCTGTATCATTTTCAGAGGTGAAAAGCACCATGACAACTCTCATGATCCACAAAAAAATTACAGTATTCTCCAAAAAACCCATGCCTGATTTTTTAGAGTATGGGCCCCATCGTGGTCCTATGCATTTCCAACTCTACACCCAACCAGCCTAGGCCTCTCAAACTAACATAATCTTGACCTCATACCCAGCCTGGGGGAACTTCCCTTCTCTACCTCTTCGCCTCTCTTACGTCGGCAGAATGTACGTGTACGTGATTGTTAAATGCCCAGCCGTGGGTCGCGGGCGCATGCCCGCGACCCGGTCCGAAGCTCCGTGACCGCGGCCGTTTGAGTCCCCCGATCTGTCCCTGAAGCTGAAGAACGGGGAGAGGTGTGTGTGTAAACACACCTTCCCCATTCTTCACAGTGGCGCTGTCATTGATCGTCTGATCCCTGATATAGGGAAAGGCGATTAATGACATCACACGTCCAGCCCCGCCCTCCTACAGTTAGAAACACATATGAGGTCACACATAACCCCTGCAGCGCCCGCTAGTGGTTAACTCCCAAACTGCAATTGTCATTTTCACAGTAAACAATGCATTTTTATAGCATTTTTTGCTGTGAAAATGACAATGGTCCCAAAAATGTGTCAAAATTGTCGGATGTGTCCGCAATAATGTCGCAGTCACGAAAAAAATCGCTGATCCCCGCCAATTAGTAGTAAAAAAAAAAAATTATAATAAAAATGCAATAAAACTATCCCCTATTTTGTAAACGCTATCAATTTTGCACAAACCAATCGATAAACGCTTATTGCTATTTTTTTTTTTTTTTTTTTTTTTTTTTTTACCAAAAATATGTAGAAGAATACATATCGGCCTAAACTGAGGAAAAAAAATTGTTTTATTTATATATATATATTTGGGGGATATTTATTATAGCAAAAAGTTTAAAATATTGAATTTTTTTCAAAATTTCGCTCTATTTTTGTTTATAGCGCAAAAAATAAAAACCGCAGAGGTGATCAAACACCACCAAAAGAAAGCTCTATTTGTGGGAAAAAAAGGACGCCAATTTTGTTTGGGAGCCACGTCGTACGACCGCGCAATTGTCAGTTAAAGTGACGCAGTGACGAATCGCAAAAAGGGGCCTGGTCCTTTACCTGCATATTGGTCCGGGTCATAAGTGGTTAAGCATTATTAAAATCACTGCTTCTTTAACCAGTAGAGTACCGTGCCATCGTCAAATGACGGCTCCACGGTGACTCTGAATATTCAACAGGACGTCATATGACGTCCTGTATTCCTGCGGCCACTAGGGGGCGCGCGAGCGCGCCGGCGCCGAGATGCCGATGCGCGTGCCTGGCGGTCGTGATGTCCGCCAGGTACCCGCGATCGGTAACGACAGAGCAGGGACGTGGAGCTCTGTGTGTAAACACAGAGCTCCACGTCCTGTCAGGGGAGAGAGGAGACCGATCTGTGTCCCTTGTACATAGGGACATAGATCGGTCACCTCCCCCAGTCACCCCCCTTCCCCCCACAGTTAGAACACAATACAGGTATACATATTAACCCCTCCCTCACCCCCTAGTGTTAACCCCTTGAATGCCAGTCACATTTATACAGTAATTAGTGCATTTTTATCGCATTAATCGCTGTATAAATGTGAATGGCGCCAAAAACGTGTCAAAAGTGTCCGATGTGTTCGCCGCAATGTCACGGTGACAGTAAAAAAATCGCAAATCGCCGCCAATACTAGTAAAAAAATTAATAAAATAAAAATGCCATAAATCTATCAGCTATTTTGTAAACGCTATAACTTTTGCGCAAACCAATCAATATATGATCAGTGCGATTTTTTTTTTTTTACCAAAAATATGTAGAAGAATACATATCGGCCTAAACTGAGGGAAAAAAATGTTTTTTTTAAAAAAATTGTGATATTTATTAAATAAAGTAAAAAATAGTGTTTTTTTTTTAAAATTGTCACTCTTCTTTTGTTTATAGCGCAAAAAATAAAAACCGCAGAGGTAATCAAATACCACCAAAAGAAAGCTCTATTTGTGGGAACAAAATGATAAAAAAATTGTTTGGGTACAGTGTAGCACGACCGCGCAATTGTCATTCAAAGTGCGACAGTGCTGAAAGCTGAAAATTGGCTTGGGCAGGAAGGGGCGTAAGTGCCCGGTATGGAAGTGGTTAAAAACTATCTTTTTTTTAAAGTTTTATTTTTTGCATTGGTACATGTCCCCCAGGGCAGTACCCAGGCCCCCCATACCCTTTTTATGGCCAATAACTTGCGTAAAATCCTTCAAAATGGGCACTTTTGATTTTTCAAGTTCAGGTCCCACAGACTTCAATATGGTTCCGAGTTCGGGTCCGAACTTTTGCGATGTTCGAGACTTCTGGCGCAACCCGAGCCAGGGGGTGTTCAGCCCAACTCTACTAATCACATACAAAGTAATCAGTTGAATAAACCAGTTATATGAATGAATAGTGTAATCAAATGACTAATTAACAGCTAAATTCTCTAATCAACAGATATGCTACAACTTGCAATAAGTAAATTAATTAACAATAAATAAATCTAGAAGGTCAGCCTATGTTTGGATCAGCATAAAATCAGTTGACAATCTAATTAACCTAGCAAGTAGCAACCTAAATTGTCTGCTATATAATTAGTACCAAATCAATTAAAATGTGAATTTATCAATTAATACTTTGCAATGTTTCTCCAAATTGCACAGTATCTATTTATTTAATGGAATTTTAACAATCTAAAAAATAAACTTTAAGCTTAGCATGTGAAAAGTTTTAGCATCCTTCCAACTCTCCACTAATGTTATTTTTGTAAGGTGCCAGCATTTTATTGACTCACTAGGCCTTAATCCAGGTCAAGTGAGGACAATTCCAGAGCTTAATTAATTTTGATCTTTGGAACCTCTCAAAGTGTTATGTGTACACTCAACAGTCATAGGCTGATAGGAGGTTTGGAAATAAGATAACTGACTCTTGAGAAAGCAAGGTAAATTTGTAAAAGCTGTTAACATATTTCTAAATGCCTTCTGCTTGTAACTGCTACTGTCTGAAATGCCATTAAGAAGTTAAATATAAAGTGAGTTAATAAAGTGTAGACAAGGGAGAATTTAACAATGGTCTCTTTGTTAAACAATACATTTATATCACTGCTACAGTACTTACAGGAAGGTTTAACTCTTATGAGTTATTCAGTAGTCTGTTGTTCAGATGCAGAGCATTGCTTCCATGAATATGATACACAAAGATAAGTTATTACACGGAAAGTGTATCTAAACCCAAAACCAGAAAAAACATATGTTGTAGTTAGATGGCTGGTGGCTGCATTGGTTTTTATGCTTTCAAACCTTTTCCCTCCATTTTTAACTGGTAATCCTTCCAGTAACACACAACCGGTCCCTGAGTGGCTACGTTCACTCATTATACTGTATCTATGGAAGATCAGTATTGTCACCCTAGGCTGCTCTCCTGATGTGGACTTACCAATATGTTCTCTGTTGACCTCTCTAAGATGGAAGCAAGGGTGGTTTTATAGTTAACAGAAGATAGCTGACAAAGCAGATAACATTGTTGAAGGCTGGCTTCACACCTTTCGACAGATGCGACTCGCAGCAGGGGTCCAGTGTGTCCCTGTTCTCCGTTTCAGGAACAAATAAGGGCTGTATTTTTGCCTGAATTCGGCCCTGAAACAGAGTCAAAGACACACAGCATTCCTGTCCAGCCGCCCTGGAGATATGTAAACCAGTTCCATAGAGAGCCGGTTACAATCTCCTGTCATGCAAATTGGATGCAGGGAAATCCACATCCAATTCACATAGGTGTGAATCCAGCCTAAAGATATTTTAGGTCAGCTCACAAGAGACGGCAAAGACTCTGCATTTCTAGCTAGATTGACAGGTATTTTCTGTACTTGTAAAAAATGTACTAAAGCTAAAAAAAAAGAAGAAAAAAGGAAGACAACTTATGTAGCCAGCACATGTATGGATTGGTAAGCTTTACTTTATTACATTTTTGTTCTTGGGTTTTGCTTTACAGTAGTTCTGCAGACAGAAATAAAAATGATAGCCTATTAGAAGATATAACAATTGCTAGACATGTGCACACTGAAATATTTTGTTTCGTAATTTCGTTTTCGTCCGAAATTTTTTTTTATTTAGTTACTCTCGAAATTCGTTTTAATCTATTTCGTTTTTCGTTAAAAAAATGCATTCGTCCGAAAATCCAAATTAAGGTCGAATCTGTCATTGAAGGCTTATGGTGTCTGTCGAATGTTCTAAGAAAAAAAAAAAAGAAGATTCGACAGAATCTTTAAAAAAATAAATAAAAAATGTTTACTCTTTATGTCGAATCTTTATGTCTCTCTATGTCGAATCTGTCATTGAAGGCTTATGGTGTCTGTTGAATGTTCTAAGAAAAAAAAAAGAAGAAGATTCGACAGAATCTTTAAAAAAAAAAAAAATGTTGACTTCTTATGTCTCTCTATGTCGAATCTTCATGTCTCTCTATGTCGAATCTTTTCTCTCTATGTCGAATCTTTTCTCTCTATGTCGACTCTTGTTCATGTCTCTATAATGTCGAATCTTTTCTCTTTATGTAGAATAATATTGGACTAATAGAGTTAAGGTTAGGCACATTCGACCGCAACGAAAATAAAGCATTTGTTTATGTCGGATCTTTCGGTTTTCGTTTTCTATGCTTTCGTTTTCGTTTGTTAAAATGATAACGAAAATACCTTAATTTCGGACGAAAATGCATTCGGACGAAAACGAATGCACATATCTAACAATTGCTGCAATACTCACCTTCTCTCCAGGCCTGCCAGTCAGTCTTGCAGACAACCATTATCATTTAACTCACATGAACTGATTGACTCCCACTTCTTCCTCTCCCAGACTGAGTACTGCTGTACAAGGTTGACACAAAGTCTAATTCAGATACTTGCAGTTCTTGCATTAAAGAATGTATAAATAAATACAGAACTGACTTAATTTTTGTCTTTTATATCCGTTTTATCTTTTATATTAGGTTATATAGCTTTGTGATTTTCTCAGACTTGCATCTAAACTCTGTTTTAGAAGTTGACATGCTACTTTGAGTGGATTTTCTCAATGTAATGTTTGCACAAGCTGTCTTCTAATACAAGGGGTACAACTAGCTTAATTATTCACAGGTTTTTGCGAAGAAATGATACACAGTCACACCAAATTTCAAATCTGACAGCTGCTCTGAGGGAGAAGAACCTCTGTATTCTGTCGTAAGGGGGCCTTTTTGGGGACGGGGGAATCAGCTTGGCACAATACTAGATATTTCACCGTACAGTAAATATGGATGTAACAAGTACCTAAAGGTGGAGTTAGCCTTAAACCATAGATTGTAGAAAGAGTTATTTACTGTTAGATAAAAAAAATTGAAACTCCCTCCCCTAGGACGTGGAACCAGCTGTGTTTCTTATGCCGCGTACACACGACCGTTTTTCGGGTTCTAAAAAATTACGTTTTTAAGGGTCTAGAAAAAACAACGTTTTTTTCAACCCGATCATTAAAACGGCCTTGCCTACACACGATCGTAAAAAAAAAAATGCTCTAGCAAAGCGTGGTGACGTACAACACGTACGCCGGCACTATAAAGGGGAAGTTCCATTCGGATGGCGCCACCCTTTGGGCTGCTTTAGCTGATTTTGTGTTAGTAAAAGACGATTCACGCTTTTCTGTCTGTTATGCCCCGTACACACGATCACTTTTTGTGATGGAAAAAAAATTACATTTTTAAAAACGTCATTTAAAATGATTGTGTGTGGGCTAAACATCATTTGTTGTCTTCTGAAAAACGACCAAAAAAAAATTCGAACATGCTTAAATTTTTTATGTCATTTTTTAAAATGTAATTTTTGGTGTCGTAAAAAATGATTGTGTGTGGTCTAAAACAATGTTTTAAACCCGCACATGCCCAGAAGCAAGTTATGAGACAGGAGGTAAAACTACCATTCATAATGAAGTAAGCACATTCATCACGCTATAACAGACAAAAAAGCATGAATCGTCTTTTACTAACAAGTAACCAGCTAAAAGCAGCCTCAAGGCGAATAGAACTTCCCCTTTAGTGCCGTCTCTTTGTTCATCATTTTTCAAAAACGATGGTGTGTGGGCAACATCATTTTTAATGATGAAGTTGGAAAAATTTCATTTTTTTCATGATAAAAAATGACATATTTTTTCATCACAAAAAGTGATCGTGTGTACAGCGTGATGAATGTGCTTACTCCATTACGAACGGTAGTTTTACCAGAACGAGCACTCCCATCTCATAACTTGCTTCAGAGCATGCACGGTTTTTTCACGTCGTTAAAGCCCACACACGACCATTTTTTACAACCTTAAAAAACGACAACGTTAAAAACGTTGTGAGAAAAAAAAGAGCATGTTCGAAATTTTTAATGTCCATTTTTTAGATCGTGAAAAATGCTCTGAAGCCCACACACGATCATTTTTAATGACATAAAAAAAAACGTAATTTTTAAGAACCCGAAAAACGGTCGTGTGTACGCGGCTTTAGATATCTTCCTCAGCAGAATATATAGGGCTATGGGAATTGTTCGAGAATAAGAATCACATACATGAACACATGAACATTGAACTGGATGACCTGTATCTTTTTTTTTTTTTCAAACTATGTAACTTTGTTCATCACAATTGGAGGAAATTTTTGGTATTTTTAATGTATGGACAGGAATATTGAAATATGTTTAACACAGAAATAGAATGATGATTTTTTCCTTAGCAAAATCTTCTTGAAGTGTACACGTCTTATTTTTTAAGGGATACATTTAGAGCAAGATATTTAATTTAGTGTTCTGTGTTTTTTTTTTTCCCCTTTTGTCTATTTTTTTTGTATTACTTTATTTATTACAGTTATTATTATACATGATTTATATAGTGCCAACAGTTTACACAGTGCTTTACAATATAAAAGGGAGACAGTACAGTTACAAAAAAAGAGGGTCCTGCTCATAAGAACTTACAGGTACTTTTATTGTGCTGTCAATTTACGCATCGCTTTACACATATATACTGTAAATTCACATCAGTCCCTGTCCTCAAGGAACTTTTAATGCAAGGCCGCGTACACACGATCGGTTAAACCGATGATAACAGTCTGATGGACCATTTTCATCGGTCCAAACCGATCGTGTGTGGGCGCCATCGGTTATTTATCCATCGGTTAAAAAAAAGGCAACTTGTTTTAAATTTAACCGATGGATTCCTAACCGATAGAAAAAAAAACGATCGTTAGTAGGCACGACCATCGGTTAAAAATCCATGCATGCTCAGAATCAAGTCGACGCATGCTTGGAAGCATTGAACTTCGTTTTTTCAGCACGTCGTTGTGTTTTACGTCACCGCGTTCTGACATGATCTCTTTTTTTAACCGATGGTGTGTAGGCACAACTGACCATCAGTCAGGTCCATCGTACCGTTTTCATCGGATGGACCGATCGTGTGTACAGGGCTTAAGGTCCCTAACTCACATTCATATATACAGTACACATACTAGGACCAATTTAGACAAGAGCCAATTAACTTAGCAGCATGTCTTTGGAGTGTGGGAGGAAACCCACGCAGGCACAGGAAGAACTTTCAAACTCCAGGCAGGTAGTGTCACGGCTGGGATTCGAACCCTAGTGCTGCTAGGCATCCACTTAGCCACTGTGCTGCCCCTACAACATCTTTATTAAATCTAGTATTAAAAACGATTTGATTGTTATCTGCTTACTGCATTTTAAACTTTGTATTTTCCTTTCTTTATTTTTATCTCTGTGAAGAAAATAAAATAAAATATAGAGACTATTGAGGGGCTCTTTTTTTGGAACAAAAATGGGTCTAGGATAGTTAGAAGTTGGGAGCCATTTAAAGCCCATTGCACCCTGTTACTTTATAGTACACCTGTAAAAGAAGAAGGTCCATGTATTGAAAAGCCACTGCATCTCTGTTTCTCAGCCACTACAATTATTCAGCCATCGCATGAGTCCAATACTTGCTCTCCTGCCAGCTGTTGTGGTTTCTCCCAGCGGTTTATATGCCCTGTACATAAAAGCAGATGGGAAGAACCACAGCAGCCTGTGGGGGAGCAAGTATTCTACACACCCTGAAATGCAGAATACATGCAGTCACTGGAAAGTGGAGAAGTTGTGACTTTTCATCCACAGGTCACCATCAACATTTAAGCACATTTCTCTTTTTACAGATGACCTACTATTTAAAAGTGATATTGTGGTGACTTTTGACTTCCCGGTTGACTTCAATGCAATTAACAAAAACGGCAAAAGTTTATGAAATTCACCCCATTTTAATTGAAATTTCGGGAAAATTTGTACTTTTTGTAAAATTTGGCTCATCCCTGCACATTAATTACGTACACTGGCCCAGATTCAGGTAGATTTGCCCATTACTTACACATGAGCTGCTCAGCTGAATTTCTCTGCGCTGGAGCAATTTTGCCAAATTGCCACCTGATTCAGGAATCGTTTGTTCAGTTAATTTGCTCCTGTTTAAGGCAAAGCTGAGGGCGCAAGGCCGTGCAAGTCAAAGTGGGTGTGCCCCTATGTAAATGAGGAATTTTCGGCTCAGCAGAGGTTTGCGCCGGGCGCGCGCATGCGCAGTTAGAGCGCTGCCGTCTGCGCATGCGTCAAACTGCGCCTAGCATAATTTCAGGGCAAATCCTGCTCAGCTGCTTGGACTGAGCAAATAAATAGGAGCAGACTTGCGCAGGTTCTTTGCTGAATTTCATCCTGCTTTTTCCTACCCCCCCTGAGCAAGGAAATTCAGCCCATTTTCAAGAGATGGCACCTCCCAAAGGGACTAAAAAAAGGAAGGCCAACTTTGTGGCTGCGGAGATGGACATCTTAATTGCTGCACTCCAGCAACATAAAGAAGTTCTATATGGTGCCCAGCGGGCAAACACCACCGTTGCCCAAAGGAGGGCTATATATGAAGCCATAGCCCTGGACATCAATGCCCTGGGTAATGAAGAGCGTACCTGGGATGACATCCAAAAAAAACTCAACGATATGAGGCGCAGGGTCCGGGATAAACTGGCTCTTATCAGAAAATATACCGGTGGCACGGGAGGTGGGCCGCGATGTAAGATCCGGCTAAATCATGAGGAGGAGCTTATTGCCCAAACTTTCGTACAGGAGCAGGTGGAGGGACTTGAAGGGTACGACTCCACTGTTGGGAACTTGGGGACTGGTAAGTTATTTTTGTTTCATATCTGCTGTGCATCATGGGAGGGGGTAGAAGTGAACATATTTGTGGGTAGAAGTGAAGATGGAACTATTATTTTTGTTTCATATCTGCTGTGCATCATGGGAGGGGGTAGAGGTGAACATATTTGTGGGTACAAGTGAAGATGGAACTATTATTTTTGTTTCATATCTGCTGTGCATCATGGGAGGGGGTAGAAGTGAACATGTGAGCAGTGTGTTGCACCAGCAAAATATTTCGTTTTGGTGTCATCCACAGGTGGTGATGAGGAAGATGAAGCTGGGCCGTCTTCGGCTGCGGGTCGACCCAGCCCATCCATACCAGAGCCAGGGGTCCAGTCAGGCCCCATGGACATTCTGTCTATGCTGGTCCAGGAGGAGATCCTACCGGGGCCAAGTATGGAGGAGGAAGTGGTATTGGAGGAGGATTCCTTTTTCCTCATCCAGGAGGACTCTGGCTCCCTCCAGGAGGATACCACCATCCCTGGGCAACCCACCACCCCCCCGCCCAGCACGTCATCCCCCTCCAGGGCAAGCCCCTCCATTGTGGACCCCTCCCCTTCTCCCTCTGTCCGTGCCCGAGCCTCTCCTCCCAGGAACGCTCAGTCCAAAACGAGGCATTTATCCTCCAGCCTCCGTGACGGTCTGCTGGAGGAGCAGGCCCTGCAGACCCGCCATATAGGGGCCATGGTGGGAGAGGTGCGTCGTCTGGCGGACAGCATGGCATCCACCTCCACCTCTGTGCAGCATGCCCTCACCCTGCATGCGGACCGGGACAAACATGTCTCACAGAGCCTGGGGGAAATAAGTGGCAACTCTAAGGCCATAGTCACCTGCTTGGTGGCTCAGGAGACCACACCCACTTTATTAAGCAGGATGGCAGCTGCGGTGGAGGCCAATACTGCTGCTGTGCAAACCAACACCGCTGCAGTGCGGGAGGAGGGGAGAATGACCCGCCGTCATCAGCGGGATACCACCACCCGCCAAATGAGGATGTTGGCCCAGACCAACACCATCCTCGCCCGCCTGGCCAACGCCATGGAGGGCATGCAGCCACCACCTGCGCGGAGTCTGGAAGTAGGGGTTGATGCTCCTCCCCCCCTCAATCCCCACCCCATGCCTCCTCCGCACCACGGAGATTGAGGAGCCAGAGCCGGGGCACCCTTGGCCCAAAGAAAAAACAAAAAAATAATATAATTTCAACATTTATTTTATGCACAGAATATGATTTTTTTTTTTTGTTGAGATATGCTCAGGATATGAGCTTTTATATTTATTTGTAGTCCCTACACACGGTGAGGAGTGTATACTACAGTGTGACTGGTGTGTGAATGGGGGGGGGGTGGCACTCCTGCTGGAAAAGGGGTGTCACCCTCTGCCATGTGAAAGGTGTATGAATGGACAGCAACATAATTGGAGCCTTGACGCGGCGTTGCTGCTCCCTAATACCATGGGGTATTGTTGGGTCTAATCCAATTTGGGGTGCATGTGTCGGGTGTGTGCTAGGGACTACAGTGGTGTGCATACATGCATTATACTTGTGACAAGATCAGGGTGTGTTTAATGTGCAAAGAGACGTTCCACAAGACCATTCCGGATTGCTCTTCCCTCAGAAGATCCGGTAGTGTTTCTTGGGGGGGGGGGTTGCGTGGTTCGGGGGTAAGGTCATTGCGTAGCTCAATGTGCATGCCCCTTCTTTGAACTAAATTGTGGAGAATACTACATGCCCGGACTATTTGGCACACAAAGTTGGGTGAATACAACAGGGTCCCCCCTGATTTATCCAGACATCTGAATCGAGATTTAAGGATGCCAAATGTGCGCTCCACCACCGCACGGGTACGTGCATGGGCTTCGTTAAATCTTTCCTCTCCTGGTGTTTGAGGGTTACGAAATGGGGTCATCATGTGAGGTCCCAGGGCATATGCAGAGTCACCTGGAAGGGAAAAGACAGGAGGATGTTAGTCGTGCATGTGCCCCTTGTGATGTCTGCATCATGGGGGGGGGGGGCAGTCATACCTGACACCCATGTCACTCACCAATCAGCCAGCTGTCTCCATACATGTTCTGGTCAAACTCGGTTGGGATGGGGCTGTGTCGGTAAATAAAACTGTCATGGCTTGACCCTGGGTGTTTGGCACGGACATGCCATATGAGGCCATGTGCATCCACAATCATCTGCACATTTATCGAATGCCAATGCTTCCTGTTGCAGTAGATATGCCCGAGGAGCCGGGGGGGGCGTAGTGCCACATGGGTACAATCTATTGCACCCACAGTGCGTGGAAATTTGGCTATTGCATAAAAATCACTGATTGCCTTCTGCCGCAGGTCAGCCGTGGTTGGTTTGATAAATTGTGTGCCCATGCGTCTGAGTATTGCAGGGATCACTTGGTGCACACACCTGCTCATGCTGGATTGGGACATCCCCGCCACCATTCCACCTGTGCGCTGAAATGAGCCACTTGACAAAAAATGAAGGGTTGCCACTACCTTCACCAGTGGCTGCACTGCCTGTCCCCGATGGGTCGGGCTGCTGATGTCATCCTGCAGGATTGTTACCAACTCAAGGATGACTTCAGGGCTGAAGCGAAACATGCGATACACCTCATTATCACTCATATGAAAAAGGTTGTAGCGCCCTCTGTAAATCCTCTCCCGTGCCCTCCTACGAGTCGGCTCAGTCAATAGAATATCAAGAACCATAGCTGCCCCTGGCATGTTGGTGCACAGATGTGAGGTCCCGAAAATGTGGGTGCTCTGCTTGTTCAGCTCGTCTGTCTAGGTGCTGCTGAAGTTGCGCGCTCCTTCAGATGACATTTGGCCATCTTTTGCTAACTTGCCCCTGCTTTTAGCAGGAGCAAGTTTGCCCGGGGAAAAGAGCTTGCGCGCTTCCAGCGCAAGATGCGCATCACACGCGCATGTTTCTGAATCATCGGCAGTACCTAATTTGCATATTCGCTGAGGGAATTCCATGAAGGCGCAACTTACACCCCGCGCAAAATTGCGCCGGAGCAGGTAGGCTGCGTGCGCGGGAAAATGGCCGCAAAACAGGCTTAACTGGTTTACAGAATCAGCCGCAATTTTGCATGGGAGCAAATCAGTACTTGCGCCGCGCAAATCACACTTGCTCCCGCGCAAGTGCTTCTTGAATCTGGGCCACTGTATATACTCGAGTATAAGCCAAATTTTTTAGCCCTTTTTTTAGGGCTGAAAATACCCCCCTCGGCTTATACTCGAGTCAGTGTACCTGAATGGCCGCGAGTGTCCATTGTTTAAAAGTCGCAGCTTCCCCCTGGTCCCTTCCGTGATAGGCGTTTCCCAGCAGACACTGTGTTCAGTGTTCGGCCAATCACGGACGTCTTTTCATCCTTGGACAAGAGAACACTAAACAAGTAAAAAAGGCGCAAAGCACAGGTACCTCAAGTAGTAGTACCCAATAGTCCAAGGGCAAAGGTAAGAAGGTGTCTATATACACATTAATATGCACACATAGAATTATATGGCAGGGTATCAGTCAGGGCAGCCTCCAAGAAAACCAAAAGCCGGTTCCAGTATACTAGAAAAAAAAACAAGAAAAGGGGCGCCTCTGAGTATATATCATAAGAATAATTTAATAAACAACAACATCAACTCACATGGAGAACAGGTAATTTGCATTCAAATCCGGTAGCTGGGCTGAAGAGATGAAAGTGGGACTGCAAGTCACAGCAAGTCCTGTAAAGCTGGCACCACATCAGATCCGTGCAGGATGGAGTGGGATGGCTGAGCACAGCGTGGTTTTCTTCAGTGATCCAGGCTGTAAAAATTTCAGGTACACTGACTCGGGCACAGGGAGGCTGCAATGGGTACAGTGGCAATGGGCACAGTGGCAATGGGCACAGTGAGGTGGCAATGGGCACAGTGGCAATGGGCACAGCAGATGACAATAGGCACAGTGGCAATGGGCACAGTGAGGTGGCAATGGGCACAGTGAGGTTGGGCACAGTGACGTTGGGCACAGTGGGGTTGGGCACAGTGAAGCGTGCAAATGGGCACAGTGAAGCGCGCAAATGGGCACAGTGAGGCGTGCACATGGGCATTGTTGACCCTCTTTTCCGCTTACAGTAGCTGCTGCATTCTCACCCTAGGCTTATACTCGAGTCAATACGTTTTCCCAGTTTTTTGGGGTAAAATTAGGTACCTTGGCTTATATTCGGGTCGGCTTATACTCGAGTATATACAGTATATATATATCATGTCACCTGACTGTAAACATTTTTGATCAAGTATTGATGATGTGAGGCATGTCTAAAACTTTAAACACTGTTTTATGTTTTTAATGCTTTCTTCATACTTCTAATTATTTTGATGTTGTCCAGGAGAAAAGAACATTAAAATACAATAAATAAAATTTGTTGTATTTCAAGATAACACAACCATGCTTTGATCTCCCAACACTTCATCTGAGATGTTTGTTGATTAATTTCTTTCCTTCTGTGTTTTATGATGAGAAGTGTTTTAATCAAGGCGAAGAAGGGATTCCAGAGACAAGATTTAATTATCCTGGCAACAACATCAGCCAAATGTCATTTTTCATTGGAGTGCTTTTGCACTAGAGTACTCTTTCCCTCTTTTAATGTGGTGTTGCATTATAATTATTGTATTGGAAATGAAGTGCTTTTTTATACATGTATATATTTACATTAGTGTATGTAAGCCCTAAGAACGAACTTCTCGTATTCACTTTCTTTTATTCAATTTTTTTTTTTGTAATTGGTTTGATAAATGCAAGAAAAATAACTGTTAAATCCTGCCCGAAATCACGTGCTCTGCATTCTGCTGTGTTATTACAGACAGTGTTATCAGCTTTGCCCAGTTTATCTCAGTGAACTACAGAAACAACACTTCCCCTCTTAGGAAATTACATAGGTTGAAAAAAAATCATCCATCTAGTTGAAAACCAGTCCTACCAACTAGTGTAAACATTTTACAAAAATTAATAAATAGCAAATCTCCATATAAAGAATCTTCAACCCAGTTGATCCAGAGGAAGGCAAAAAATGATATAAAGCATGCTCTAATCTGCTCCAGAGGGGTAAAATAAATTACTTCCTGATTCCCCTGGAGGCAATTATTACCTGTAAATGTTAAAATCTAGTTACATTTTGTGCAACCAGATCTTTATTTAAAATAATCTACTGAGCTGGCCAGAACATTTTGTCAATGGAGTATATTCCTGTCCTATCTTATGGAGCTAATGGATGGGGGAGGTGTTTTATAGTCCTTACACACTTTCTGTCCTAGGGTTACAATGTTGCCCACCTGTGGCAGTGCGTCCATAAGGGCGGATGGGTGCCGCCCCCTCTCTCCAGCCACCCCCTCTGTGACCAATGCATAAATTCATGCATGGCATGAATTTATCCATGGCTGCCGCTGCCACCATTTATTCAGGCGCCCGGACCTGAATTATAGCGGCAGGGGTGTTTATGAAGCACCTGATTAGAGCCATAGGCGTCAAAAAGGGTGTCCACCCAGGTGTGTTAGAAAAGCAAATGAATATTCGCTTACCCGTCATCTGATTAGCTGAAACGACAGGCGCTGTGATTGGACGCCTGATGGGAGAAGAGGTTGGGAGGAGACGCCGTCACCCGCTGCCCCACTGAGACAGAGTAAATGTCAGGAAGCCGGCGAGCCGGCGGGGGGGGGTTACAGTGGCAGCATTCAATGGCACAGTGGCAACATTCGATGGGCACAGTGGCAGCATTTGATGGCACAGTGGCAGCGTTTGATGGGCACAGTGGCAGCGTTTGATGGGCACAGTGGCTGCGTTTGATGGACACAGTGGCTGCAATTGATGGGCACAGTGGCTGTGTTTGATGGCATAGTGGCTGCATTTGATGGCACAGTGGCTGCAATTGATGGGCACAGTGAGGCTGCAATTGATGGGCACAGTGAGGCTGCAATTGATGTTTTTTTTCTCCAGAATTTTTCAGTTTGTTTGTGCCCCCCCAAAGATTTTGAGTACCAGCTGCCACTGCTGCCCACCATACATTACAGCAAGTGAGGATTGTCACCCTAGGACAGGGAGTGTGTTACTGACCGGGTTACAAGTTAAAAATAAGGGGGAAAAGGTTTAAAAAGAGACAACTAATGCAACCACTACATTTTCTCTGTCCTTGTGTGACAATGCTTAGCCACTGAACTGTATCTATTGAAGAGCAGCATTGTCACCCTAATGGCCCGTACACACGATCCGAAAACACGGATAAAAAATATCACTTTTGACGCGATAGTACGATAATCGGAATGGTTAGTACAGAGCTTTCGAGAGCTGATCACGACAGTTCATCCGATATTATTTTATCAGACATGCACAAACATTTTCCTTGTACAATACCAGATCGTACAATTTTAGTTTAATCAGTACAGTTTTCGTCCGAAAATACAATACAAATATGCTACAACAAATTACATCACCTACAATTTTTTTTTTTCTGTCGTACGAGAATTTTCGTGACTTTAGTAACCTATTCAATCTCTACTTGCAACTAGTAAGCAAAAAAGGTCAGACAATCTGTTGTCCTATTTTCGGATCGTGTATGGGGCATTAGTTGCTCTCCTCATTTTGATTTTAAACATGTCCTCCTCATTCATTTCCTTTACATAGGCAGAAGGTGTTGTGGAGTTCACAAAGGATAACTGGGAAAGCTAATTACATTGATTGAGATATCAGTTCAGTGCACAGGAGGTTACACTGGTACTAGAATTCTGGCAAGATCATTAAGCAGTTTTTCTGTACTTGTATTTAGCAGGAAATTTAAAATTTAAATAAAGCTAATGTAGACACCAAATCTAAAGACTGGAAAGCTGCAATAGATAAAACAAATTTACTGGGTGTAGAAATTCTTCAACGATATGAATAATATACCAGTAAACACAAATAGTAAAAGCCAACACATAATCATGTAGATATACAGTATGCATGTACTGTTTGGGCACATTTATGAGTTATAGCATAGTGCACATTTACAGTATATTAATCCCACTTCTGGTGCTATCTCTAATGTTCGATAATTGGTGCTAAGGCCGGTCTACAGTGCTCAGGGGATTTACTGCTCTGCCCTGTTTTCTTTTTTTCTAGAAATAATTAAAACGACTCCTAGTTGCTTAGAGAAAATATTTAAGTATTAAATTTGAAGCACTAGGAGGGCAGGGCTAGCCACTGAATGAGATGGCTGCACTGTGAGGGAGCTCCAATATCACGAACACCCCTGAGCGACTAACAAAGCGACACAGAAGCCCGGGAGACATAACTCGACTCCAGAAAGCGGCGGGAATGACAGTAAAATGAAAATCAAGAGGGGAAATTAAGTGAATTCCTCAGGCATACAGAGGAACAAAGATGGCGCTGGCTCCTCCAGCCCCTAACATCAAAGGCATAATTATAGGATGACAGGAGCATAAATTAGGATTATTTGCAGATGATATCATACTTACATTAACCAATCCTGACTCATCCCTGCCAGAAGCTCAAAAATTATTAGAAAAATTTGATGAAGTGTCGTATTTCAAAATAAATCAAAACAAGTGTTATACTCTCCCTATGAACCTTCCTACAACGTAAACTAATACGCTACGTGAGAAACATGGCTTTAATTGGGATAACTCCTCAATAACTTTTTTGGGGATACAACTCTCTTTCCCACCAACCAAACTATACGACGTTAACTACCCCCACCTTTTAAATCTATTCAGCAAAGACCTACAAAATATACAAAAAACACAACTTTCTTGGGTAGGGAAAATAGCCGCATTTAAAATGCAAACCCTCCCTAAAATATTATACTATTTTAGATCTTTACCCATCCCAATCCCTACCAAAATTTTTACACACTTAAATACAAAACTAAAAAATTACATATGGAATGGAAAAAAAAAACAGGGTGGCATTGTCCATCTTAACCACCAGAAAATCTTTAGGAGGAATGAATCTACCGGACATCAAGAATTATTATTATGCATCCCTATTAGATCAGATGAAATTTTGGTTCTCTACCACGGAAGACAAACTTTGGTTAAACATAGAAAACGAAGCCACAAAAAGACATGACTTGTAAGCCCTGGCATTAGCTTTTGCTATACTCCCAAAGATCAACATACCCAATATACTCAGTATCAGAGTTACACTAATAGCATGGAAGCATATAGGGGCAGATTCACATAGAATTCTGGCGGCGTAACGTATCTCATTTATGTTACACCGCCGCAAGTTTTATGGGCAAGTGCTTGATTCACAAAGCACTTGCCTGTAAAGTTGCGGCGGCGTAGCGTAAATCCCCCTGGCGCAAGCCTGCCTAATTCAAATGATCCGGGTAGGGGGCGTGGATCATTTAAATTAGGCTTTCCCACCCCTATCGTACTGCGCATGCGCCGTCCCTAAATTTTCCCGACGTGCATTGCGGTAAATGACGTCGCAAGGACGTCATTGGTTTAGACGTTAACGTAAATGGGTTCCAGCGCCATTCACGGACGACTTACGCAAACGACGTTAAATTTTCAAATTGCGACGCCGGAACGACGGCCATACTTAACATTGGATACGCCACCTAGGGGGCATGTTTATCTTTACGCCGCGTATCTCTTACGCAAACAACGTAAATTTACTACGACGGGCAATCGTACGTTCGTGAATCGGCGTAACGAGTCATTTGCATATTCTACGCCGACCGCAATGGAAGCTCCACCTAGCGGTCAGCGTAAATATTGCACCCTAAGATACGACGGTGCTGGCCGTCGTATCTTAGGCATGTTTAAGTGTATCTCAGTTTGAGAATACACTTAAACATACGACAGGCTTAGATTCGGAGTTACGTCGGAGTATCTACTGATACGCCGGCGTAATTCTATGTGAATCTGCCCCATACTTTCTAAAACTAAAGTCATCCAAAATAGAGTTACACTATCTATACCAACAGGAGAAATTAATTATTGCACAATACGCCTAAATGTTGATGAATGAGTTAAGGAAGGATACCATCTTTATATAAATCTACCCTTGCATTATAAAAAGATCACTTTAAGCAAACTAGGAAAGTACACCTGATTAAAAGAGTTCAATCCCAATAATCCAATTGAAATCCCCTTGACTCTGTGGCAATTCTTCACCCAAGAAAATAACCAAACAATAAAAGGTATTTCCTTTTTTTACGAAGTACTGACTAATTACCCAAATAATATTAAAAACACACACATGATTAAATGGGAGAAAGATTTAGCTAATTTATGTCAAGAATTTTCTTGGGACCAATGGAAAAAAGACATTTATATATCCTGTAAGTCTTCAGCGTGTATTGAACACTGGAATAATGCACAAAAAATATTGAATAGTTGGTATTTGACCCCTTATAAATGATCAAAAATGTATCTCTCCACACCTGACATATGTTGTAGATGTGATGATCAGACAGGCAACCTTCTGCACATATTATGGAGCTGTAAAAATGTGCAAAGCTTCTGGAATGCAATAGCCTCCTTTATAGAGGATCTTACGGGGAACCTAACTAAATTTAACCCAGCCACAGCCTTACTAGGTCTTAATTTGGACATATACCCTAATTTATTTAGAACAATAGTAATTCACACACTAATAGCAGCAAGGCTCACTATAACCAGCCTCTGGAAATCCAGGGACGCACTCAACTTATCGACTGCTATAGCCAGACTAAATATTCAAGCTCAGTACGAACTTATGCTTGCTTATAGAAACGACTCCACTAACACATTCAAAAGGAATTGGAATACATGGATATCTCATCCTAGAGCATCCAACTACTTAAAAGAGGGCAATTTGTAAATTTTCAAATTATCCCTAAGTTTGAAATACCCCTAAGTTGAGAAGCGCGGGGGGGGGGGTACATTCAAGTTGCAAAGCGGGGGCGGGTGCTACTGACTTTCTAAATTTTTTGAAGAAGTTGAGAAGCAGGGGGAGGGGGGGGGGTGCTGCTGTTTGGTTGGTTACAAATGACTAAACGTGAATGGCAATCTGTATTGTTATTTAAAAAATTGCAATAAAAATGTATTGTTGAAAAAAATATGTGAAGCACTAATAGAAATACAAATATTTTTAAGCTCTGGCTGCCCTTGTTGATTAATCAGCAGTGATAAATTAGTGGTATTGCTCCTTTTTTACTCTATGACTCTGCAATTGACAACCTGACGCAGATCAAGGCTCTCAATACTGCTAGACATTGTAGATTGTTTATGGGTTGTACCTACAATAAATGTAGTTTTACATTGTAACATTTAATCGGACATTGACAGACCAGTTAAAAACTTAGCTTCCAATAATTACTTTACAATAATTACAGTCATTATCATTTCCCTAATTTTTTTATGTTTCAATATTTTTATTGAAAAGTTTCACTTCAAAATAATACAAGAATCAAAAAGCTGTAGGAACGATATGGATAAGAGGCATTACCTGTCAACAAGTTTTATGTCAAGCAAGTCGTAAACATATATAAGACCGTTAACAGAGTCGTTTCACAAATAGTATCAATCATAAACGGGGGGTAACAATACAGCAGTAACTATAATCAGGGTGAATTCCAGTGATAAGTCATACAACAGATAAGGCATTTAGGATCTGTAGGCAGTTAGTCCTGGTGGGACCAACTGCTGGGACAAGGAAACATGTTAATGAAAAGGGGCATTTCCCTATTTTTATTGTTAGGGTGTATAAATATACACTGATCAGCCATAACTTTATGACCACCCACCTAATATTGAGTAGGACACACTTTTACTGCCAAAACAACCCCTTGTTTCACTAAAACAGCCCTGACACATTGAGGCGTGGACACTACTAGACCTCTGAAGGTATGCTGTGATATCTGGTACCAAGCCATCTGTAGTAGATCCTTTAAGTCCCATAAAATGCAATGTGGATTGTCCATGGTTTGGATTTGTTTTTGCAGCAAATGCCACAAATGCTGAATTTGATTGAGATCTGGAGAATTAGAAGCCCAAATAATCAGGGATGTACTTGGTCAGCAATAATGTTTAGGTGGTACATATCAAGTAACATGCATATGAAGAGCAGGACCCAAGGTTTCCCAGCTGAACATTGCCGAAAGCATCACACTGCCTCTGCCAGCTTTCCTTCTTCTACTGCATCCTGGTGCCATCTCTTCCCCAGGTAAGTGACACACACACCCGGCCATCCATATGATATAAAAGAAAACATGGTTCATCAGGCAAGGCCACCTTCCTCCATTGTTATGTGGTCCAGTTCTGATGTTCACATGCCCATTGTATGGCTGTGGACATGAGTCAGCATAGTCACCCCAACTGGTCTGCGGCTATGCTGCCCCATAGACCAAAAATTGAAATGCCCATTTTTCTGCATTCAACACATCAACTTAAAAAAAAAACTACTTGCTGCCCTATACTGTATCCTCCACTGACTTTTAGATGCCATCATAACAAGATAATTAATGTTATTCACTTAACCTGTCTGTGGTCATAAAGTAATGTTTGATCATTGTATAGTGCTTTATGTATCAAAAGTGCGCTAACAAGAAAATGTCTTGTTGCCAATGGCAACCAATTTGAATCTCTCTCTCATTTTGTTCTGCACATTACAAAACTAACATTTATAGGCTGATTAGTTGCTCCTAGCAAAAGGAAATGTTCTTATCAGCATGCTTTTAATGTATAAGCCCCTTTGTGTTTTATCAAACATTCACAAAGGCTTGGCTTCTCAGTTTTTTTCCTATAAACCACAGTGATTTAAATGAGGTATGTGACTTATAATCGTTCTTGTCCAATTCAATGATGCTGCTATCTAATTAACCTTCTTCTTCTATTCTGCTGCTTTTCCTTATCACTTCTCTGCCACCTTATGGTTATCTATTGTTCATTTATAACTGCAAAACTTCCTGCTGCTTTTATGGCACACTGTTAAATAGAACAAACGGTCACATTAAACCACTGTAGAAAAGTTGTATTAATGATATTTTACCATTTAAAAAAGCAAGCATTTTGGTGTGCAGTTAGAAAGGCTCTGAGTTATGAAAATAATGCTAAGGCCACAATGCCTAATGGGTACTATATTTTAACAAGGAGGGCAAGTGACCAAATGTTAGCGACAGGTAGACAAATAAAACGACATAGCACACTCTTTGCGACCTGTTTGATTGCTTATGGCGCCGCTCAAAGTAAAGGTAAAAGCATATTCCTGTTTCCGAGAAAAGGGTCACCCTATGGTTAAGACCCGGTGATCAAGGCAAAATGCATCAGGTTATGTGGTTTGGCGGAGAAATGTAGGCTGAGGCTGCTCTTCATTGTTTATTCACCTGGGCTAATCAGGAGTAGCAGCAATCCTTTCCTCATTACATAACACACTCTTTGCTTACATTGGCTATTCTTAGATGCCATACCATGCCAGTGTTTAGCCTATCATAAAATTTACCCAGTGACCAATTTTCTTTTAATTACTCAAAAACTGCCATTGGCTTTTTCATTATGTATCTAAAGGCTCTTGTTTGTGCAAAATCTTGAGCATACATTGTGGTTACATGTTTTCAGACTTTTGCCTAAGAGTTCCAAACAGGCGTCCAACAAACCAATGCACTCATATGGCTAAGGCCTCGTAGACACACGATAGGTTAACCAGAGGACAACGGTCTGAAGGACCGTTGTCTTAGGTTAACCGATGAAGCTGACTGATGGTCCGTCATGCCTACACACCATAGGTTAAATAACCGATCGTGTCAGAACGCGGTGACGTAAAACACAATGACGTGCTGAAAAAAACGAAGTTCAATGCTTCCAAGCATGCGTCGACTTGATTCTGAGCATGCGTGGATTTTTAACCGATGCTTTTGCATACTAACGATCGATTTTGACCTATCGGTTAGGCGTCCATCGGTTACATTTTAAAGCAAGTTTCTATTTTTAAATAACCTATGGGGCCCACACATGATCGGTTTTAACCGATGAAAACGGTCCTTCAGACCGTAGTCCTCTGGCTATCCTATCGTGTGTACGAGGCCTAACACTCCAACAATACAGTATATAACAACAAAAAGTAGAAAACCACCATCACACACATTGGCCTTAGCCAACACTGCAGCCAGTGCCATTTCTAATTTTGTTTATATAACAAAATTGAAGATATCAGTCCCTATATCTTTCAAGTGATTACACACTCACCAATCTCCCATACAAATTTGCACACTAATTTTTCTCCTGCAGTTTTCCCATTTTTATCCTCATTTGATTTTCACATACTTGGTGAAGAATTATGTGATCATAAGATTCTTAAACACTTAAACACTGCATAGCAATGAGAAATTTTATTCTTAATAGCCATCACCATGTCAAAAGACCTAATTTCACTTAACCCCCTATCAATGTAATCTGGCTGCCTGGGAAGGTACACCTAGATTCAATCCAAAGTTTCTTTCTGCCACTCTCTGACCTGCCGATTGGATATACCAATCCCCAATAATTTCAAGCCAAGACAGGGACCAAACCAACAAATAAACATGAGGTCTAACATATATAGAAAAACAGGTCAATTCCCACATGCCCAAATGTTTAGGTTCTTCATCTGAAGATCTCCTTAAAGAGAATGCTGTAGCAGCCCTTATCCTGAATGAATAGGTTTAAGAAGTCTGATGTGTGGATTTGTGAAAGCATATACAAAGTTCGTCCAGGTCCATTTTTGATGCATCCACATGCCCTGTAAGTATAGGCACAAGCACATCTGCTTCTCCTTTAAGCCCCCTAACTCAGCTGAGGATGCTGGCCTGGTCCACAAGGTCAGTCACTTGACTATGAGCCTGTTGCAGGACTCACCACTCTCTGTATAACTTGTGAAATTAATAGTGTGGAGTACAATAATTTGGCAAACATGAAGTGCAGCAGCATGGCTTATATCAGGAAGTTCATAGGAAAGCAAAGAGTTCAAGGTTCAAGACAATCAAGGTTCTAGACAGGATAATCCAAGGAATTGTTCAGGGAACTGTCCAGCATTCCGGGCACCACTGAAGCTTTGGGCAACTCACCCTTTTTATAGTTAGTGGGATGGCTTATCCAAAAGGCCTCCTATTGACCCTTTTAAGCCAGCTGACTCAAGTTCAAAGCCCAGGAAGTGTATTATGTTTAGTTGGCTAAAATAGCAGAAAAATTCCTCATTAGTTTGGTGAACTGCGAATAGGCCTAGGTTCGCCTCAAACCCATGATAGACTGAACCCAAGCATAATCTCTAATTATTAATTGCTCCTCCCTTAGAAAACTAGTTTTAATTTAGGGTTCTGGGTCTTTTAAGATTTATACTTGCAGTCAGAGTAGTTATATTAAAAGTAAACGTTTGTAGTCTGCTATGTAACCAGAGGTATTCAGATGCTAAATATCTTTGTTCCTCTTGCAAAACATTTTTGGAAATGGAATAGCTTAGAAACATTTTAATGGGTTTCTTTCATTTAGGATGTAGCCTGCATTTAATCTTACGAGTTAAGGTTCTTCAATGTTTTTTTTTTCTGTCACTGTTGGTGAATCGTGTTGAGTGTCTTAGTGGCGACAAAACATTTCAGAATGAGAAATGTTATCAGCCTCAAAGTGCCCTTAAATCTATTAAATTACCATTTGTATCAGAGGGATATTTCCAGGAATAGAAATATGTGCACATGGAGTGTTATTGCTTTTGCTTAGAGGAAGAAATTATTCAAGATGACTTACCTGTTTTTTCTGTGGTTGTTATTGTTAATAAGATTGTTGCTGCATCAAACTACCCGCAGGAATGCAAGCCGTAAATGTGAAGTTATTCAGGGGAATCTGTCATTAAGCAAAATAGCAGTTGATCGAAGAGGCCATTATCCAAAAGATATGTCATATTAAAGGTGCTGGTAAAACAAAATTTTCCAATCAAAACTGCAATTTTTTTTGGTGCATATAGCAAGCTTAATTATAGGAGGAGAACCACCATAGAGAATAGAAAAGATTCTCAGTTTAACATTACCAGCATCCCAAAATGTGTTTTATGTAGAAAACCAAAAAAGGAAAAGTACCCCCCGGTACAATGCGACTTTATGGGCAAACAAAATGTATACAATGTATCGTAAAATCATTACGTTTATTAATATACAAAAATTAAGAGCATTTTAATGAGGAGGATCCTTGTAGTTTCAATAAGAAAAAAGAAAAAAAGCGCACCTCATCCCAATTAGTTAATATATAGAAAGAGAGAATGGTGGGATTAGAACGGTGCTTAGTTATTGAGATATCAACATCACTCCATTTTGTTGCTAATCTATATTAGAGAACATCTGTTCGTGATGCAGAAGGGTAATTCTCAAACACACTCACATGAGACTCCTTCCAGTCTCTCACATATGGAAAACCTCATGTAAAAAAAAATATGTTGTGAGGTTTCTCACTGGCACCAATCAGAATAAAATCTGCATTACATAAATTGCATGTGATTGCTAAAGCAGAGAGAAAAACTTACACAGCAAAACATTCATTTGTCCTGTGGGTAGCTCTCAGGATTTTGACAGATTACATAGAACAAATATAAAGATAAACCAAAATGACTTTATGGTTTCACTACTTTTTAGCATAGCCACAGTGTTTGCTGGCTTACACAGGTAGCCCATTTATTAGTTTCAACTGTTGCCTGAAATTACTTTGTATACCTAGTCACTCAGTCTCAGTTCACACTGGTGCGATTCCCGCATCCCAACTGAATCGCAGGCATTTCACACTAACATCTTTGAACCACTGCGGGTGTCAATAGAAATTTAAGGGCTCTCCCAAAATTGATTTGTCGAACGCAGTGCGAAATGTGGAATCGGATCACATGAGTCTGAACAACCTTGCGATCCAGTGTGGACCAAAAAAGGGTCCTGCACCATTTTGGTGCAAATGCGATGCAATTTCTGCCATACAAGCTGTATAGCTGAATTTGCATTGCACAGACATCGCATATGATTTGCACAGCAATACGTTGAAACTCACATGCAATGTCTGGCATTGCATAAGTGTGAACCCAGCCTAAATATTTCATAGGGGGTTATTTACAAAAGGCAAATCCACTTTGCACTACAAGTGTACTGCAAGTGCACTTGGAAGTGCAGTCGCTGTAGATCTGAGGGGAAGATCTGAAATGAGGGGAAGCTCTGCTAATTTTATCATCCAATCATGTGCAAGCTAAAATGCTTTTTTTTATTTTCCTTGGATGTCCCCCTCAAATCTACAGCGACTGCACTTAAAAGGGCACTTGTAGTGCAAAGTGGATTTGCCTTTCGTAAATAAATAACCCCCATAGTCTACACTAAATCAGCTAATATGCAGCATGTAAGTGTTTGAGTAAAGTGCTGATCTAGTCCAGTATTCCCACACAAGTATTTGTATGTATGTGATACATACCAATGAAGTTTGGTTTAACAAAGTGGTACACTTTCTGTAAGCCATAGCTTCAAACAACAGATCATGTCGGCCAGTGGTTCCCACCCGTAATTGCCATTACACCACAGATGATATATTGCCTGCTGGCTACAATCACCCATCCACTGCCTGTTATCAACAGCTTGCTTACAGACGTTTTAAGGGAGCACATGACTGGAATTGGTAATATTAAAGGATGTGGCGCTTTGCTTATATTTAATTGGTTACAATATGGAATTCCACAAACATTAAAAATAAAGTTAAATTGGGATATGTGTCTAAATATTGTAAATAAGACACATATGCCAATTTCACTTTGTTTTTTGTTTTTGGAATTCCATATGGTAACCAATTAAATATAAGCAAAGCGCCACATCATCTAATATTATCAATCCTAAGTATATATGTGGGGGCACGTTGTGCCAATGTCAGCAGGTGCTGGGATCTTTAATTGCTTTTCCCTGTACCCTTGATTGGTAGCTCATAGGAATCCTCTCATTCTACATGGATGGAATGGATGTCCCTAGCCATGTCATTCCCGAGACCATTATACCTCCAGTTTTTTTTTTCCGTATTTTAATCAATTTACCCAGCTCTAGCCTGGTTAAACCTCTTTTGCAATACTTTATTTAACAATGAGTGTTCCACAAAGGCTGCTAACCATAAAGTGATCACATACATGCATACTGTGCTCCTGGAGTAGCGCTGGAAATTTCACATCACTCAAGACCTGCTGAGTTCCCTTACAAACACTTCACCAACATTGTTGACATTATCAAGTTAGGCGTCATTTGTTCCACACATTCCTGCCTGTCTTCAAGAAGGTTTGTGCCAATAAGATCCAACATCATGCACAATCCTGTGCCCATATTTCACAAACATTTTTTTGTAAAATGGGATACACAGTTTTGCTTGTTCACATGCCAGAAAGGATATAAAGTCAAGCGATAATGGGGGCGAAAGTGTTCCTAGAAGGCAATTGCTGGTATTTCTATCTATCTATGTTGCCAAACAAAGCAAGGGGGGGGACTTTCCTCTGTCACCGCCAGTTGTTATGGCAATTTGATAAACAATCGGCGATACAGCCGCCAGAGCATCGCGCATGCGCAAGATCAAGAGGTGCCTACCCAGCAAGCACCTCTCGGTATGTTATCCAGGAAGAGGTTGCAAGTGGGCTTTATATGCCCACACTCATCATGGCAACGGGCAGAAGAGGATCAGATAAATTGTAAGTAAAAACAAAAAATAGGATTACTATCCACTAGCATATACACATAAAGTTTATGTGTATTATTATGTAGTGGGAGGGGATGCCTGTAAAAAATTAAAAATAACAAATTGTTGGTGGCAGGAACTCCGCTTTAGGATAAAAAACCTTCTGTGTGCAGAAGCCTCCCTCAGCCCCCCTAATACTTACCTGAGCTCCATCTGGATCCAGAGATGTTGCACAAGAGACTTTTCTGTCTGGGACTGTCCCTCCTTAAAGCGGAGGTTCACCCAAATAACATTTATATCAGACCAACTTCTTTATACTTCTAACATGTACAGTCCGCAATTTTTTTTTTTTTTAGGCTGTACATACCTTCTAATCTATATTTGCAATCTGGCTTCCGGGTACTTCTCCCCGCGGGAGTAGACGTTTCTATGCTGAGGAGGCATGTCATCTGGGAGGTCGCCCAGATAATTGACGTCTTTTCAGAAAAAGTTCCCCCGGCAGATAAGGCCCCGCCCCCCGTATTGCGTAGGCGCGTCACGAGTCACGGCATTTCCGAAAGAAGCCGAACATGCAGAGTCGGCTCTATTCGGTGCCTGCGCACCGACTAGGAGCCGTGTAGAGCTGACTGCGCAGGCGCCGTATAGAGCTTCTTCATGTTCGGCTTCTTTCGGAAACGCCGTGATTCGTGACGCGCCTACGCGATACGGGGGTCGGGGCCTTATCCGCCGGGGAGAACTTTTTCTGAAAAGACGTCAATCATCTGGGCGACCTCCCAGATGACATGCCTCCTCAGCATAGAAACGCCTACTCACGCGGGGAGAAGTACCCGGAAGCCGGATTGCAAATATAGATTAGAAGGTATGTACAGCCTAAAAAAAAAAAAAATTGCGGACTGCACATGTTAGAAGTATAAAGAAGTTGGTCTGATATAAATGTTATTTGGGTGAACCTCCGCTTTAATTGGTTAAGACACACAGCAGGCGCCATTGTCTACTGTCAAAGTTAGTGAACAAATGAGGTGAAAGAGGGGTCAGGGCTCCATGTCTGAATGAACACACAGTGGCTACTTGCTGTGGGGGCACTCAACAGGAGGGAGGGCAGGGGACCCAAGAAGAGAAGGAACCAGGCTGCTCTGTGCAAAAAACACTGCACAGAGCAGGTAAGTATAACATGTTTAATATTAAAAAAAAAAAATACTTTCGTATCACTTTAAAGGTTTTGCATTTCCTTGACTTGTATAGGAATAGAGGGCCAGATTCACAGAACAGATACGACGGCGTATCTCCTGATACACCATCGTATCTCTTGTCCTATCTATGCGGCTGATTCGTAGAATCAGTTCCGCATAGATAGCCCTAAGATCCGACAGGTGTAATTGACTTACACCGTCGGATCTTAGGATGCAATACTTCGGCCGCCGCTGGGGGGAGTTTGCGTTGTATTCCAGCATCAGGTATGCAAATGAGGATTTACGGCGATCCACGAAGATTTTTCCCGTCGTTACGTCGGCGCAAGTCTTTTTTTCCCGTCGCAAAGTTCGGTGTGCTATTAACATGGTGTAAAATTACTCCTCCATGTTAAAGTATGGCCGTCGTTCCCGCGTCGCTTTCAATTTTTTTTTCCCGGCGTAAGTACGTTACGCACGTCGCGATTCAAAAACACGTCGGGCCGCCGTAAGTTCGCGCAAAGCACGTCGGGAAAATTGCGAACGGAGCATGCGCAGAACGTCCGGCGCGGGAGCGCGCCTAATTTAAATGGTGCCCGCCCCATTTGAATGGGGCGGGCTTGCGCCGGACGACTTTACGTTATACCGCCGCAAGTTTCCAGGTAAGTGCTTTGAGGATCAGGCACTTACACTGAAAACTTGCGGCAGTGTAACGTAAACGGGTTACGTTACACGGCCGCAATTATTCGTGAATCTGGCCCAGAAAACCTGTTCGAAGAGAACAAAAGCCCATCGACAAGAAGTTTAAAAAAGGAATAACATTATTTATTGTCATAAACGTTAACATTTTGCTTACCAGAAATATGTATAATATACAGTGGGGTTAATTTACTAAAACTTGAGAGTACAAAATCTAGTGCAGCTCTACATAGAAACCAATCAGCTTCTGCCCCCGTTTACATCGGCCCGACTTGACATGCAATTTGGCATGTCAAATTGCATGCAAAATCAGAGCCTATTGCCGGCAACGGCATCGTCTGAATCTTTGCGACGTTGACTTTGCAGCACCGCACCGATTCCCAAAAGTTGTTCCTGCATTCATTTTGACGACTTCAGGGGTGATATCAATAGACACAGATGTCTTTCAAATCGCCCCTGAACTTGCACTGAAATGCGGGTTTGAAATCGTGCCAGTTCAGCTGTACTGGCACAATTTCAAACCCGCCCTTAGTGTGAACAAGGGCTCCAGGTTTTATTGTCAAAGCTACCTTACACAGCTGCACCAGATTTTGCACTCTTCAGTTTTAATAAATCCACCCCTGTATGTCTGTACTGCATTGGCCATTTTCTTCAGCTTGGATTGCATCAAATATACCCCCCCCCCCCCAAATATCCACAATGGTCACCAGGGGCAAATAATGGAGACACAGACAGCATTAAAACCTGACAGGTGTTCCAATCCCGAAAACTAGGGGGCAGATTCACAGAGCTAGTACGCCGGCGTATCTACTGATACGCCGGTGTACTTTCAAATTTCCCGCGTCGTATCTTTAGTTTGAATCCTCAAACCAAGATACGACGGCATCTGGGTAAGATCCGACAGGCGTACGGCTTCGTACGCCTTCGGATCGCAGATGCAATAGTTTGGCGTCCGCTGGGTGGAGTTTGCGTCGTTTTACGCGTCGGGTATGCAAATTAGCTTTTTCCGATGATCCACGAACGTACGCGCGGTCGTCGCATTCTCTTACGTCGTCTGTAGTCGGCTTTTTCCGGCGTATAGTTAAAGCTGCTATTTGGTGGCGTATAGATAGACTTGCCATGTTAAAGTATGGCCGTCGTTCCCGCGTCGAAATTTGATTTTTTTTTTTGCGTAAGTCGTCCGTGAATAGGGATGGACGTAAGTCACGTCTAAGTTAAAAAAATGACGTCGTTGCGACGTCATTTAGCCCAATGCACGGCGGGAAATTTAGAAACGACGCATCCGCATTTCATTCCGCGCGGGATCGCGCTTCATTTAAATGAAACCCGCCCCCAACCCGCCCAATTTCAAATACGCCACCAGAAAAACACTACGCCGCCGTAACTTACGGCGCAAATTCTTCCTGGAATCGATTTTACGCCAGGTAAGATACGGCGGCGTAGCGTATCTTTGATACGCTGCGCCTGTCCAATTGTCTGTGAATCTGGCCCAAGGAGAGTAGTTTCAACTAAACCGCTAGTGTTGAGAAACAAGCTTTCTGTTGAAAAGGAAGTTTAATTTAATATGAAACAACCAAATACTTTGCAGTCTAATCTACGACTGAAATGTTAAAGCCCCATCTTACCCAAATCCCAAAGAAATAAAACTTGGAAGCAGCAGGAGCTAGGCTCCATTGTAATAACTCCTAGTGGTGTATGGCAATGTGAAATCACATCTGCAATATGCATAATGATGTGCAGTATGCATAATTATGTTACCAAGCAACACACATTCACATTCACATTATCGTGATTGATTGCATAGTCTTAGGCATCCCATGCTAACTTGGTTTTATGTTATTTCGCATAAAGCAATGTACCTTTGTAAATATTACACAAACATTGGAAGAATGGCCTAAAACACTATATATTAACAGTGAAAACATATTTTAATCTTGCAAACCTAAAACCCTAGCAGTACTGTAATTTAACTTTAGAAAACAAAGCAACTTTACAACTGCTTACATGCAATAAAACTACTTTGGCTTTGACAAATCATAACAATACAGAGCAGGGTTGATAAAACTGTATAGCGCAAAATCTGGTGCAGCTGTGCATGGTAGACAGCTTTTAGCTGATTGGTTTTTATGCAGAGCAGTCCCAAATTTTAAACTTTTCAGCTTCAGTAAATCAACCCCAGTGTGACACATACAGTGCCTTAAAAATGTATTCATACCCCTTGACATTTTCCAAATTTTGTCATGTTACAACCAAAAACTTAAATGTAAGTGCAAACTACAAGTGCACTGAAAGTGCACATGGAAGTGAAGTCGCTGTAGATCTGAGGGGGACATGCAAGGGAAATAGAAAACAGCATTTTAGCTTACACATGATTGAATGATAAAATCAGCAGAGCTTCCCCTCCTTTCAGATCTACCCCTCAGATTTACAGCGACTGCACTCCCAAGTGCACTTTCAGTGCACTTTGCACTTGTAGTTTGCACTTGAAGTGCAAAGTGGATTTGCCTTTCGTAAATAACCCCCATTTATTTTTTTTCAAAATCGTTGCTGTTCTTTTGTTTATAGCGCCAAAGGTAAAAAATGCAGAGGTGATCAAATACCACCAAAGAAAGAAAGGACGCAATTCTGCGCAATTGTCAATTAAAGAAACGCAGTGCTAAATTGTAAAAAGTGCTCTGGTTGGGAAATCTTCCGGGGCTGAAGCGGTTAAACTTTTCCACAACTTTATCCCTGACCTTTCTGGTGTGTTCCTTGGCCTTCATGATGCTGTTTGTTCACTAAGGTTCTCTAACAAACCTCTGAGGGTTTCCAAGAACAGCTCTATTCATACTGAGATTAAGTTACACAAAAATGTACTTCTGAAGGCAATTGGTTCCACTAGATTTTAGTTAGGGGTATCAGAGTAAAGGGGGCTGAATACAGATGTACGCCACACTTTTCAGATATTTAATTGTAAAAAACAATTGAAAACCATTTATTATTTTCTTTACACTTCACATTTATAAGCCACTTTGTGTTGGTCTTTCACATAAAATCCCAATAAAATACATTTACGTTTTTGGTTGTAACATGAAAAAAGTTGAACATTTTAAGGGGTATGAACAATTTTTCAATGCACTGTATTATTGAACTTACAAAACTCTCTGAAGTCGCAGCCAAAGTCGGAAAGATAAAACAAACAAAACAACTTCCTTCGCCCAGACGGAGTTTGCTATACGTCTCCAGAGTGATGATCTTGCATTGCCACCGGATGCCTTTGGACTGGGACCACATCTCATGAGGCCATTCCCTCAGAGGATTCTCACCCCGGAGAGGAGGGTTTTCAATTACCGGCTGGCCAGAGCCCGAAGGGTTGTTGAGAATGCCTTTGGGATAATGGCCAGCCGGTTCTGCCTGTTTCTCACTTCCATCCACATGACGGAGTACATTGTTTTTTGCTGCTGCATCCTGCACAATTATTTGCGTAAACTTTCTCCAAATTATATGGCCACGATTGGGCCTGAGGCCAGACTTTCAGATGACAATACCCTGCCAGGCCTAGAATCTTGCCGTCCTGGCTTGCCCCCCAAAGCGCCCGTGAAGTTCGGCAGCAATATGTTGAGGGGGGCCATTCCTATGCCAGCCAATGTCTAATCAATTTACCAAAAAAAATCTGGTTAACTATGGCCGCAAGGTGGCTCTAATCTGCCGGGAGGCCGTCTATATACAGCCTCCGGCCGCGCGCCACTGGTGCCGTCATGTCCGTCGAGCACCCGCAATAGGCAGTCACAGAGCCAGGGATGTGGATCTCTGTGTGTAAACACAGAGATCCACATCCTGTTAGGGAGAGGAGACAGATGGTGTGTCCCTTGTACATAGGGACATCCATCGGTCACCTCCCCCAGTCAGTATCCCCCCCCCACAGTAAGAATCACTCCCAGGGTACACATTTAACCCCTTCCTCGCCCCCTAGTGTTAACCCCTTCCCTGCCAGTCACATTTATACAGTTATCAGTGCATATTTATAGCACTGTTCGCTGTATAAATGTGAATGGTCCCAAAAATGTGTCAAAAGTGTCCGATGTGTCTGCCGTAATATCGCAGTCGTGACAAAAATCACAGATCGCTGCCATTACTAGTTAAAAAAATAATTAAAAATATAAAAAAAAATAATAATAATTCTATCCCCTATTTTGTAGGCGTTATAATGTTTGCGCAAACCAATTACTATACGCTTATTGCAATTTTTTACCAAAATAATGTAGAAGAATACGTATCGGACTAAACTGAAAAAAAAATTGCTTTTTTTTTTAAATGGGATATTTATTTTAGCAAAAAGTAAAAAATATTGATTTTTTTTTCAAAATTGTCGCTCTATTTTTGTTTATAGCGCAAAAAATAAAAACCGCACAGGTGATCAAATACCACCAAAAGAAAGCTCTATTTGTGTTAAAAAAAGGACATCAATTTTGTTTGGGAGCCACGTTGCAGGACCGCACAATTGTCATTCAAAGCATGACAGTCCCAAAAGCTGAAATTTCGCCTGGGCAGGAAGGGGGTATATGTGCCCAGTAAGCAAGTGGTTAAATTTTGTTTTTGATGTATTGCTTGTGTTTCTTTTATCTATCTCCTAGTTTCTCCTAGTGCACTTGTAGTGCCAAGTGGATTTTCCTTAGTAAATACCAACCATTTCACTGGTAACACCAAAACTAACCACAAAACAAGGTTATAGCGGATTTGATAAAGAAGCCACACTTTTATTATTTTTTTGCCATAAACAGGCATGTTTCTTTATATGAAAATACACAACTCTCATTTTAACGTACAACAAACTACAACATTGAAAACCTCTAGGCAATATCAGACATTATAGTATGTAAAAAATGTCTCTACCTGCCCTTCATAAGATGGGGTGTTGTCATCCCTGAACAAGCCAAATTTTGAAGATGCACACCATTTTTGGGGTTAGAAAAATGGGTATTTCCCTCCTGATCCCATGCCTATTGTTTTGGGGGTGCAACCCCTTCTTCCTTTCACCTACTTGAGTTGCGAGGAAGGGGCTGCACCCACAAAACACGTACATTGAGATCCCATGATGGCAGATAGCACATGTTGACACACTACCTGAAGCTGTGGTGACAGACACTGACTGGTTGTGGTGATAAGTTCCACTACATCATCCGCCTCTCCTTCCTCCACTTCTCCTTCCTCCACTTCTCCTTCCTCCACATCCTGGGTTTGGGGTTCTTGCTGAGGTGTGGGGTTCCTGTGCTCCTTGGAGTGGTGTCCTCCCAGTCTTCTCTCCCCTGTGAGAATGAAACAAAAGGTATACTTAACACACAGATATTTGAGGGGAAAAAAGGAATATGATACATTGCTTGGAAGTGGGGTACAATTGTTTGGGCAGAGTTCAAAGCTAAAGACATTATTTTTCACTTCCCAAAGTTTCACACATGTAGACACCCCAAGTATCCACTGGAGCACCTGTGTGTGACACCCTCAAAAGGTTGTTTTGGTGTCCCCTCACTATAGTGCTCCAGAGTCCAGATGTGTAAACAGCTGCAGAGTGTCCTCTCCTTTACACTTGCATTTCATTCTAGTTACAAACACATAATCTAGACAACAATGTAATAACATTTATGGAATACAAACAGGCATGTCCAAATTATTTTTACCCTGTATCTTCCAAAAACATTGTATGTAGTGGGTGAACAATGTGTCTCTAACGACCGATTTTACTGTGCCCAGTAACCTTGGAAAGTTGACATTTTCAAAGGTCCAATAGTAAAAAAAAAAAACACATGGAGCAACATGCAAGTTGTGATAATAAAATAAAATAGGAACACAGGACAAATACTTACTTTTTTCAAGCATTCTATTGATACTCCTTAACTGCTCTGGCTCCCTCAGTTTGAGGTCAGACCACCTCTTTGTAAACTACTCTTTCGACCTTAGTACCCCAAAATGTTTCTGCAGACTTTTTACAACTTTCCTCATTATTTTGGCCTTCCTTAGATTAGGGTGGGTATACGGCCCATGCTTGCCATCATAATCCGACTTTTTTTAATATGTCCAACATCTATGCCATCTCCGCAAAGGACATATTAGATGCCTTGTATCTCCTCCTTGATCGTGATGTTTCATGCTCCAGACTTGTCTCGTCGTTAGACGAATTAGCAAACACCTGCTGAATCTCCGCCATGTTGTCTGTGCGCCAAAAGAAAAGGGGCGGTGAATATTCGAGAAAGAACGTCATGGGCGGGCGACGTGTGCAGAGTTTCATGCATGCATAGTGTATATAAAGCTAACACGCATTTGTCGTAACTACTTTCGGTGTGCGGAGATAGGAGTAAAAGCGACGAACGTGAGACCGAAGGTATAGTTTTAACTTGGGACATCAGTGGCCTATACTGCATAGAGATTGAGGCCTATATGGGGGATAAAGATTAGACTGGCATTAGTATTTTTGTCTTGTGTGTTGTCTTGCAGAAAGAATGAATGCATTCAAAGATAAAGACTTTATGATTGAGTTCATAGATAGGTACAGGGAGCTGCCCGCTCTGTGGGAGACAAAGAATCCAATTCATAAGAAAAAAGGGGCAAGGACAGCAGCGCTGGAGATCCTGCTCCAATTTGTGCATACACGGATGCCCCGAGCAACCCTCCTTGAGGTGGATCATAGTTGGGACCTTGAGAGGCATATACAGAAGGAGTGCTTTAAGGTCCTGAAATCACAGAGGTCAGAAGCAGCAGCAGCAGATGTGTATGTCCCGAGTTTGTGGTACTACAACAGATTAACCTTTCTAAATGACCACCTTGAAGCGAGGCCATCACTCTCTAGCCTTCCCTCCAGCCTTCCCTCCTGCCTTCCCTGCAGCCAAGCTGAGCCTTCTCTGGAGCAAGAAGAGCCTGACATCCTGGAAGAACCGGGTGTGGACTTGTGGAGCCCGGTATAGTATATTTCAAAATATTTATTGTGATAAAATGTATGATGTAAAATAGATGTTAATATTGAAAAAAAAATAATGTTTGATCAAAAAGTGTCTGGCATATCAATAGACAGTAGTGGCATAAAAAGATTGGGACAAAAAGGAAAACTGATAATCAGAATGATAGTCTTTTCGATTTAATAACATTCAATTTGCAACAGTCATGAGATGAAAAATGTGTGTGATTAATGAACCAAAAACTAAAACTATGTCCCTTTTTTATACACAGGGAGAGCTCAGCCAAGATGAGGGTGTGGAAAGTGTCAGGCAGGAGGAGGCAGGGCCCACTGTCAGCCAGGAGTAGGCAGGGCTCAGTGGCAGACAGGAGTAGGCAGGGCCCAGTGGCAGACAGGAGGTGGCTGGGCCAAGTGGCAGAACAAGAACAACATGTCAGGTGCCTCCCATCCATCTTACAACAAGAAGGGCCAGGAGGGATAGGAGTATGAGTGAGGCAGCAATGGCCCTGATTAGAGAGGCACATGCCATACTTCAAGAGCCAACCATCACTGAAGAGGGCTATGCTGCCCTAGTTGGTGCCAAAATGAATCAGATGGTGATGGGCCAACGCCTCCTATGTGAGCCCCTTCTTCTAACCTTAATAAATAAGGGGTTGATGTGGACAATTACTCCAAATACTTCAATTTGTGAGGTGGCCCATCCTCCTCCAACTCCTTCTCCACCACCTCTTCCTCCTCCACCTCCTTCTCCTTCTCCACCACCTCCTCCTCCTCCACCTCCTTCTCTTTCTTCACCACCTCTTTCTCCTCATCCTGACACAAGTACACCTCCAGAGGCACAGGCTACAACAAAGCGTACAAGGAAGGCTGCAGAGAAGGCTGCAGGGAAGGCTGCAAAGAAGACTACAGGGAAGGCTACCAAGAAGTCTAGAACATGATGGCCTTGCTTCAATGTGGTCTGACAGAAGGCAGGCTGTTGTAGTACCACAGACTTGGGACATATATATCATCTGCTGCTGTTCCTGACCTCTGGGAGTCCGGGACCAGATTGTGCTCCCAACTGTATGTGCTTCTCAAGATCCCAATTTTCTGGTCTACACAGAGTTCATGTGTGCCCTGGGGTCACAAGGCTGTGCAAATTGCAGCAGGTTCTCCAGCCCTGCCTTCATATTTATTTTCTTATGAGCCAGAATAAATGAAATTTATTTTTACAGTTAATACTTGCCTATGTGTTTTTATCAAACTAAAAAAAATAGCTTGTGAGTAGGCAGGTACATTTAAAACAAGGTATAATTAAAAAGGGACAGATAACACCAAACAATCTCCTTGAAGTTCAAAAAATACAAGATAATAATGTTATTGTGGTAACGTGACACAACAAAATTGAGAATGAAATCATGGCGATCACTAGAAATTAAATAATAATTAAAAATGCAGATCTGGATTCCAAATTTTGAAAAACTAAAAAAAAAAAAATTATATTAAGGAGGTCTTACTCTAAAATATAAATAAATATTCATGAGATTGCCATAAAAATGTTGCAAAAAGTTAATCAGAACTCTGTATGAATATCAGCAGCAAAACAAGTTCATTATTGTTCATTATTGTACCATTATAAAGAAGATTTTAATGTGCAGCATTTAAATGATGCAATAATTTGCAGCATGTGGGGAATGTGCTAGCTCCATTACGAATGCTAGTTTTACCAGAAGGAGCACTCCCGTCTCATACTTGATTCTGAGAATGCGTGTTTTTTTAAGCCTCGAAAAAGCATACACACAACCGGTTTTCTTGACGGTAAACATTTTGACGGGAATCCCCAGGGGATTCCTGGCTGTTTTCCTGATGGGAAAACTGCTAGGGTGCATACACACGGCCAGGGTTCCCGGCCAAATGCTCTCCTGGCAGTTTTTCTGCCGGGGAAATTGGTCGTGTGTACTAGGCTTTAGTGTGGTTGCCTGTACTATGATCATTGTAGACTGGGATCTGAAAGAGCACTTCCAGGTACACATACAGCCCTCCCCCTCCCCCATGTCCACCTCCCTTCTCCTGTGCACATCAATACTGTATATGTACCCTGCACCCCCCCCCCCCAATGTCCTGTGTGGATGGGGCTTTTTATTTCTTAATTTTCTCATTAATTAGGATGTACAATGACAGAACACTGGGCAGGAACCTATGATCAACTCCTCCCATCCTGTAGAAGGTAGAAAAACTGTGATTTTTCTATTTTGAGACATAAGGCTGAACTTAGCTCACATTAATGACTGCAGGGGAGAATTTAAGTGTTATGCCGCGTACACACGATCAGTTCATCTGATGAAAATGGTCTGATGGACCGTTTTCATCAGACGAACGGATCGTGTGTGGGCCTCAACGTTTTTTTATCCATCTGTGAAAAAAATAGGAACTTGTTTTAAAATTATCTGATGGTTAAAAAACTGATAGAAAAAAACGATCCTCTGTGGGCACGTCCATCGGTTAAAAATCCATGCATGCTCGGTATGATAGAACTTCATTTTTCTCAGCACGTCATTGTGTTTTACGTCACTGCGTTCTGACACGATCGTTTTTTTAACTGATGGTGTGTAGGCAAGACTGATGAAAGTCAGCTTCATCGGATATCTGATGAAAAAATCCATCAGACCGTTTTCATCGGATGAACCGATCGTGTGCACAGGGCATTAGGGTGGTTTTCAACCTTAATGCCGCGTACACACCATCACTTTATGTGATGGAAAAAAACGAAATTTTCTGTGAAGTAAAAAACGACGTTTTTGAAACTTCAATTTTCAAAAACGACGTTGCCTACACACCATAGTTTTTTCACAATGCTCTAGCAAAGCGAGGTTACGTTCACCACTTTTTTCCATTGAAGCTCGCTTCATAACTAGCTTCTGGGCATGCGCGGGTTTAAAAACTTTGTTTTAAACGTCGTGTTTTGCTACACACGGTCAATTTTTGTGAAACAAAAAACAACGTTTTGAAAAACGACACAAAAAATTGAAGCATGCTTCAATTTTTTTTTGTCGTTTTTCACAAGACATAAAACGACGTTTTCCCCCACACACGGTCATTTTAATTGACGTTTTTAAAATCGTTGTTTTTTTCATCACATAAAGTGATGGTGTGTACGCGGCATAAGAATAATTTAGTCTATTTCAGAAAGTGAGCATTTACTACAGTAATTTATAATAGGGTCTCAAAAGCTTTGTTAACATAGATTTACATATGTACCCCCATACTTACACAAAATTATGTCTACTTTAAAGTCCAGATTTAAAAAAAAATATTATCATTATATTTACAAACGAAGGTTAAAAGAAAATTGTTTGCCTTTAAACTTTAAAATCATATGCAGATTAAATACCCTTAATGGCTCATTAGATTCACAGCCTGCAACATTTTCAAATTCACAAGTTAGCTCAAATATCTCCCATATCCACATATGAAAACATTTATCCTCTGTTAATTTGTTTCCAAGTTAAGGCTGGATCATATTTTAAATGTGGATTATGTCCAAGCATACAGACAATATTCCCTTAAACCTGACCTTGGATTTATCATGATCTCTTCTATGGATCATGACATTAATGTACTGTGCTCCAGTAAAAAAAGGTGTTTTATTTTTTCAATAGTAAATCAAAAAGTGTTCCATTGGATCTAGATTGTAGTACACCACAATTAAGCAGTGATGCCAGATAAAGGCTTACTAAAAGCAGACTGCGGTATTAACAGATAAAGTAAAACCTTTGCTCAATAATATTATTCACAGAACTTTGGAATACTTGGTGGTACAATATGTTCTAGCTTGATATGAAGACATGCATCAATAGGAGCATTCCATAAATTTTGCTAAGCCTCAATTCTAATTCTGTTGCCAGGATAATTTCCCTATTACTTTAAATATCCACTCCAGTCAAGCAAAGAATCTTTACATTTAAGCACCATTAGGAGATCTCTGCAGGCAAAAAGACAACAAGTCGAGTTTTCTCCCTGATTATAAGCACTTGTGTCCCAGAGAGAGAGAAGTTATACGGCAGAAAACATGTGACAAGTGCCCGCAGCCTTGCCTAGAAGCTTATGACAATGTTGTCAAATTTCTCTAGAACAGATTCGCTAAAATTCAGATTAAAGCGTGTGTACACCCTAAATCTATTTTTCTACAAGGATTACGTTTAATCTTGGAACATTTTTCTAAAAAAAGTATGAAGATAACATCATGGAATGTGAAAGGCCTGATGTCCCCTGTTATAAATATATGAAGATATTGAGACAGTTAAAATGCTTACATGTAGATATAACACTTCTACAGGAAACTCCTCTCCCATGTGAGGATTTTCCTCATATGGGGAAATTATGGGTGGGATAGGTTTTTGTGTCACCTTCTGTGGTTCATATAGTATGAGTGTCAGGCCTCGTACACACGACCGAGGAACTCGACGGGCGAAACACATCGTTTTGCTTGTCGAGTTCCTTGTTAGGCTGTCGAGGAACTCGACAAGGCAAGTTTCTCCATTCCCGTTGAGGAAAAAGAAAACATGCTCTCTTTTTGGCTCGACGGGATCCTCGACAGTTTCCTCGTCGAAAAATGTACACACGACCGGTTTCCTCTGCAAAAAAAAAATCCCATCAAGTTTCTTGCTGGTTTTTGCCGAGAAACTCGGTCGTGTGTACGAGGCCTCAGTTCTACTTCACAAGAACCTGCTCTCAACAGTTCAATCGGTCAGACAAGAAGGGTAAGGTCGTAATGTTATGACTCTAACTTGCGTTGACAAATATCTATGCCCCTAATATGCAGGGACACTTTTTCTGTCAAGAGGTAGTTTCATGGGTAATGTCTGCACCACATACTTCCAGGGCTTTTTTTCAGGGGGAACTTGGTGAAATGCAGGGCTTTTTTCTCAAACAATAGGTGCTGGAACTTGACCATGGCCCCACAAAACCCCTCCCATTACACACACCCTCCAAATCACATCAAATAGTGTGTGTGGTCAGTCAAATTTCACAAAAACAGCAGGAGGGTCTTAAAGGGACATTAAATACCTGGATTGCATTACATACAGAGTGCAGAGCTGTCACTTGTAAACACAGAAACCAGATTTCTGTGTTTACAAGTTATTGTGGTGAGCAGGCACCAAAGGGTCTGAGCCAGGTTCCCCCTGAAAAAAAAACCCTGGAAGTATGTGGTGCTGACATTACCCATGAAACTACGTCTTGACAGAAAAAGATGGAAAAAAAACGATGTGGCCCACACACGATCGGTTCGTCCGTTGAAAACGGTCCATCGGTCCATTTTCATCAGACAAACCGAGCGTGTGTACAGGGCTTATGAGATTGTTAGGGAAACTGTTGCATGGTCAGATATGACTATCTGTAGGGTTGTAGGTGTTCCCACTCAGACCAACATTGTAGATATACACAATAGATAATACAACCTAGACAATGATTAATGAACTTGGGAAAACGATTTAAATCCTCTCGCTATGGGATAAAATGAGTGTTAAACTTCAGTAACATTCAAGGCTTTAACTACCGTATTTATCGGCGTATAACATACACTTTTTCCCCTTAAAATCAGGGGGAAATCCTGGGTGCGTGTTTTACACCGACCCCCGCTGTCTGTGAGGGGAAGAGGAGCGAGCACCGCCGATATACACATAGCCGAGTGTACTGTGTACTCAGCTAGGCTCGGCTCCGCTCGCAGTCACACCCAGTCCTGCCATTGGACCTGTGTTATGTCCATCATAGGAGCCTGGGCAAGGGGCGGGACTGCGAGAGGAGCCGAGTACAGCCGAGTACACAGGACATCCGGTTCTGTCTATCTCTGCGCCGCAGCGGTAATTTTAAATGTTCAAGGTGCAAGGACACTGGGCAAGGCTGCAAGGACACTGGGCAAGGCTGCATGGACACTGGGCAAGGCTGCAATGACACTGGGAAGGCTGGAGATGACCACTGATCATTCTTCAACGATGGACAAGGCTGCAGATGGACACTGATAAGTCTGCATTGATGGGCATTTAAATGTACGTTTTTATCCCTAAACTTCCCTCCTAAACGTATTAGCCGATAAATACGGTATATTAAAAAGTGGTGTTTTTGAGATGTTAACTCCCATTTTAGCTTTATTAGCAGGTAAGGAAGAATAGAGATAAAAATTGCATTATTTGCAGATGATGTATTAATTTTTTCATCACATGATATCCCAGTCATTCAAAACATATTCAAACAATATAAGGGGTAAGGTTGATCCTGGGAAAATCCGATTGTCTGTCGGGGGACCTGGGAGGAATTTTTTCCCCTGCTGTAGCAAATTGGATGATGCTCTGCTGGGTTTTTTTGCTTTCCTCTGAATCAACTGTCGGTGAAGGATATGGGATTGTATGATTTTTTTTTATTTTATTGGTTGAACTAGATGGACTTGTGTCTTTTTTCAACCTGACTAACTATGTAACTATGTAATATAGTAGACTTTCTTGTTTGCGTATCAACTTTAACAAAAGTGAGATGCTACCAATTACAACTTTGCCACATAGAAAATGGGAACAGCATGTTTGTGGTAGTGAAGGAATATCTAGGGATAAATATAAGTAAAATGCCATCTTCTCTGTAGGCTTAGAATTATCCACCACTGATAAATAAGATAGTTAAAAAGTTGGAGATGTGGTCTGTTCTTCCACTCTCATTATTTGGCAGAAGCCATGAGTTTAGCCCATTTTCTCTATCCTTTACAAACAATACCAATTCTTCTTAAACATCTTTTCTTGCCTAAAATAAAGGTGGTCTTGGTCTCCCAATATTAGTATTTACAATTTAGCTTGTTTATTGAGACATATCTTGGACTGGCTAACATCGTTGTCAATGTTCTAACTTAGATATAGAGATAAAACAGGCCTCTCCCTGGAATCTCTCTACTTTATTACACATTAAGATGAGAAATCTGCCTCCAAGTCTAAAGTCTAACTTATTTATAGAGATACAATTGTAGTTTGGAGAGAGTTGAGAAAAAAACAAGGAATGTTTTTCTATATATAAAAGTTCCTACCAATTCAGGATAATCCATCATTTCCACAGAGTAGAGATTATGTCGTTTTTCAAACCTGGAGGCAGAATGGGTTGATTGTAGCATACCAACCATACCATACAAATTTTTACTCATTTATTTATTATAGATACTTCTATAGTGTCATGAATTTACGCAGCGCTTTACACATATATATATATATATATATATATATATATATATATATATGTATATATATATATACTGTATTGTACATTCACATCAGTCCCTGCCCTCAAGGAGCTTACAATTTAAGGTCCCTAACTCATATTCATACATACACCAACTAGGGACAATTTAGACAGAATCCAATTAACCTACCAGTATGTCTTTGGAGAGTGGGAGAAAGCCAGAGTACCCATAGGAAACCCACACAGGTACAGGGAGAACATGCAAACTCTGTGAAAGTAGTGCCATGGTTGGATTTAGCATAAGTGACCCTAGTGCTGCTAGACAGAAGTGCTAACCACTTAGCCACTGTGTGGCCCACTCACTAAAGTATTTTAAAGTATTTTGAAACAATCTGTATGGAATGTAATATTCCGAGCCAGCATTATCTCGACTAATTAGAAATATCTAGTTACCTAGGGTACTGTTGTGATGATATGTTCTATGCATTCATGCTGACTTTTTTGGATAGGTTGATAGGATATGATATCTATGCTATATCTAATATATCTGATACATACCATCTTTTGAATAATATCTCCTCTAAATCAGTGAACAATACAAACTTAAAAAAACTGGTGAGCTGATTTTTTCGCATTGAAATTAGCTGGAAAAATGAGTAAAGGGATAAAACAAGGTTTGAAGAATCCTTATAAATAAGAGCTGGAGAGAAACAAAAAATTAGAGCCATTATGAGGCACTGGATTACTAGTGCCTCTCCTATAGTGGCAGAATTAATAACAAATATGAAAACTGCTATAATTTAAGTTTTGAACTCTCAAATCAGACCCAAGTTAACAACTTCTTTAAGAGGTAGAAACAGATTATAAACTGCATTCTTGGAGATAACAATTTATGATCACATTTAAGTATACAAAATGGTATATCAAAGCTGATACTATTACTTGTTTGGGTATTAAACTTAACTCATAGTAAAAACATACTTTTATTTTTTATTTATTAATTTAATTATTAGAAGTGGAAGCTGGGCCCTCCTGCTCTTTTCAGCCAGAGAGGCTGCCTATTTGGTCTGCAGCTGCCTTGGTGCTGCACGTGCGGTCAGTTGTGGCACCCGCTATTTGATGGTTTGGCATTTTGGTTGAGAACTTATGCCGCGTACACACGATTGGTTTGTCTGATGAAAACGGTCTGATGGACCATTTTCATCAGACTAACCGATTGTGTGTGGGCCCTATCGTTTTTTTATCCATCGGTTAAAAAACTAGGAACTTGTTTTAAAATTATCTGATGGTTAACTAACCGATAGGAAAAAAACGATCGTCTGTAGGCACGTCCATCGGTTAAAAATCCACGCATGCTCAGACTAAATTAGGGGACGGGAGCGCTCCGTCTGGTAAAACTAGCGTTTGTTATGGAGATAGCACATTCATCATGCTGTAACAGAAAGAAAAGCGCGAATCGTCTCTTACTAACACAAAATCAGCTAAAGTAGCCCCAAGGGTGGCGCCATTGGATTTGAACTTCCCCTTTATAGTGCCGTCGTATGTGGTTTACGTGACTGCGTTCTGACCGATCGTTTTTTTAACCGATGGTGTGTAGGCACGACTGATCATCAGTCAGCTTCATCGCATAACTGATGAAAAAATCCATCAGTCTGTTTTCATCGGATGGACCGATCGCGTGTACAGGGCATTAGACAGGTGTGTCAGTTGGTATTCTCAGCGTGTCAGGAATGTGGTGTTTTTAGGAACGGAATCAATAGGTTTAGTTCTAATTTAAGATATATGATATAGGGAAACTAGACATCACTATACTAGGTACCGCTACTACAGTGGTTTCCACCAGCCTCTAGATCCCATGCCAAGCAGTTTATCTGTTGCATTGTGAGCACTGGAGATTGCCTGTTTGGCATGGCGCCATTCAGAGAACATCCTGCATTTTCTCAATGAATGCAAAATGTTCTATGATTGGACGATATGGAGACTGCCCCACCTTTCCACCTCATCCAATCAGAGACTGTTTTGCATTCTTTGAAAGATTGCAAAGTTTTCTCTGAATGATGCCATTCCCAAGCAGGTGACCTCCTGTGTTTACAATTCAGCAGGACAGCTGCTCAAAATGGGACCTGCAAGCTAGTGAAAATCACTGGGGTAGCAGTGCCCAATACAGTTATTTCCAGCTTCCAGGGGGTCGCCCAGGTATAGTTTATGTAGAGTTACATTGGTACAAGCTGGAGTAATATTACTATGTAAAAGTATTCATACCTGGAGTTCATCTTTAAAAAGGTAAATTAATATATACACACTCACCGGCCACTTTATTAGGTACACCTGTTCAATTGCATGGTAACACAAATTGCTAATCAGCCAATCACACGACAGCAACTGAATGCATTTAGGCATCTATACGTGGTGAAGACGACTTGCTGCTGAAGTTAAAATTGAGCATGAGAATAGGGAAGCAAGGGGATTTCAGAGAATGACCCGGAAAAGAGAAAATGTCCAGTGAGCACCAATTGTGTGGCCTTGTTGATGTCAGAGGTCAAAGGACAATGGGCAGACTGTTTTGAAATGATAGAAAGGCAAAAATAACTCAAATATTCACTCGATACATCCAAGGTATGCAGAAGACCATCTCTGAATGCACAACACATCAAACCTTGAAGCAGATGGGCTACAGCAACAGAAGACCCACTAGGTGCCTCTGCTGTCAGCTAAGAACAGGAAACTGAGGCTACATTCCCTTAGGCTCACCAAAATTGGACAATAAAAGATTGTAGGGTCAGAATTTGGCATAGACAACATGAAAGGATGGATCCATCCTGCCTTTTATCAATGCTTCAGGCTTGTGGTGAAGGTGTAATGGTGTGGGGGATATTTTCTTGATACACTTTGGGCCCCTTAGTACCAATTGAGCATCGTTTAAACACCACAGCCTACCTGAGTACTGTTGCTGACCATGTCTACAGTGTACCTATCTTCTGATGGCTACTTCCAGCAGGATAATGCATCATGTCACAAATCTCAAATAATCTCAAACAGGTTTCTTGAACAAGACAATGAGTTCATTGTACTCCAACGGCCTTCACAGTCACTAGATCGCAATCCAATAGAGCACCATTGGGATGTGGTGGAGCAGGAGGTTGGCATCATGAGTGTGCAGCCAACAAATCTGCAGCAACTGCGTGATGCTGTCATGTGAATATGGACCAAAATATGGACCAAAATCTGTTTCCAACACCTTGTTAAATCTATGCCATGGAGAATTAAGTTCTGAAGGCAAAAAGGGTCCAACCTGGTACAAGTAAGGTGTACCTAATAAAGTAGCCGGTAAGTGTATATATATATATGAATATCTATATATATATATCTATCTATATATATATATATATATATATATATCTATATATCTATATATATATATAAGAAGGCCAGTATGGTGGCCTGAGTTTATGGGAGGAGCCCGGAGGGTATTTAAGCAGCCCACTCACACATGCTCTTTGTCGGTTCAGTGTGCGGTACTACACGTCACTGGGCCGACTCTTTCCAGCTCACCTCATGTCCGTGAGTCTGCGCATTCAATCGCATTCGTCACCCTCCCGCCCTTCCCTTTTTCAGGGCACTTCTCAGCATATCCTTCTTCAATTAACTACCCATTACTTACCTTGGGTATGCCCCCTTTTCTTGGCATACTGACCAGACCACCAAGGCACACTTCAGGTCTATTTATGTTGTAAGTCTTGTCGCGTGTTAATGTGATCCACATCTCTCTCGGTCAGAGGGTAACGACCATAAATATATATATATATATATATATATATATATATATATATATATATATATATAGATATAGATATACATATATCTATATATCTATATATATATATATATATATATATTATATATACAATATATATAGAAACATGTTTCTATGTTTTGTGTGAGAGACAGCGAAGAGCTGCCTGTAGTGAACATGATTGCAAACATCTGTACTTTATACCCATGTTGCTGCAGCGTTCAGATATATTTGCAAATGTTAAATTGTCAGACAGTCAATTTTTATTTTTTTGGCATGCTTTCAGCTGCCATTGTGCTGTTGCTAGGTGTCCAATGTGTCCCCGTGCCTTTAAGAAAGAGTGTGCTCTCTCCAGGCAACCCTGCTCTTAATTTATCCACTACTACATGTGCTCCAACTTGGAGACTCTCAAACTATAGAGTTAGGAGCGCAGGATACCTAGGAATCTTGGCAAGGCACTGTGGCCTTCACATATAGTTGCAAATGTGTGCAACTAATCCCTCTGTTTTAAACGTGAATTGTTAGACAGGGTCAATTTGTTTTGTTTTTTGCAGGCTAGCCGGTAAGTGTGCTGGGAAATTTTATGTTGTTTGTGATGCAAAGAGCACCAGATGACTTTAAAGTAATAAAGGAGTAACATTCTAAAGCCAAGACACTTATTATTTTGAGCATTTTGTATTACTAATAACATATATCATAAACGTATGAAAGTATTTTGCAGAACAAATTTGTTCTGTAATGTTCCTGTGCCCTTATTGTGCCTCTGACTGCATAGATTGATAGGGTTTATCCATTAACTGATTTTGTGTGTCACATTTCATGCCTGCAGCTACGGTTTCATCCTCAGAGCTTAATTAAATTTGACATCCATTGTTAATTATTCCTTCATAGACTGTCCATGTAATTTTCCACTGACTACTGTGGTTTTAGTTTAAGGTAAAATATGTACAGTATATATATTGTATATCGAAATGTGACTCTAAACCTGTTCTATACATTCATCTGTATTTCCCGTAACCAGTAATGTACCGCTGCTTTTCCATCTAGTATCTGTCCTTAACCACACCAAACTGGAGACTAGAACAAGTCACTGATGGTGGCCAGCATAAGTAAGCAGGTGGTGAGTTCATTTTCACTTATTATGTTTTATTGGCCATCATAGGCTCACATCTGGAGGTGGCAGGAGGCAGGGGTTCTTAAAAAATAGGCAATAAGCCCTGCAGGTGCCAAAGAAACAGACAACAGTCATACTTGTTGCCAACCACCAATATTGACTTTTTGTATTCTTAAGGGTTGTTTCCTAAATGGATAGAGACTGCTAACTTTGTAAACTGAATGTTCAATTTGTAAAATTAATATTTAAGGAGTTCAGTAAATAGGGTGTAATCTTATGGAAGAAAAAAAATAAAAAAAATTCCCCAATGTACTTTTTTTTTTAGTATACACTCTTTTTACCTTTAGTAAATCAGTGCCTTTTTTTAGTTGTATGCTTTTACTGGAACAAGTACAAATACAAAGTACAAGTACAAAGAAAAAAATCTACTAGTATTATTCTCTATAAATAATATATTTTCTTATAAAAGACTCAGACAAAAACGAACCCTCTCCAAAGCCGTATGATTTTCATTAATAGCAGTAAACAATACATTTAAATCTGTATATACTTTAATCTAGAACAATCCAATGTGAAGTGGAAATTCTGGCTTACACTGTGCTAGCACTACTACCAACTATTACATTGTAAAATGTCTACTATTAACTTAATGAAGCTATGATAAGATATAAGCTAGCACGGGTCCATGTGTGTTGTTAAATTTTACTTTATATCTACAGTAGGTGCACGCGATATTGTATCAATCTCGCTCCCTTTCTCGGCGAGATTGAGCACCTACGAGCCCCATCGCGGGAGCCAGCGCCGAGCTAGCTTGCCGCGATAGAGACAAAGCCGTCATAGAAGCGACGGGAGATCCGACTTGGATTTCCGCCAATTCTACACGTGTGCGGCGTTTGTTATGAATCCTGAAGGGGAAGTCCCCGCCGGATTTTAAATAAAAATTCGGCATGGGTTCCCCCCTCAGGAGCATACCGGGCCCTTAGGTCTGTTATGGGTTGTAAGGAGAGCCCCCCCTATGCCGAAAAAACGGCGTAGGGGGTCCCCCTACAATCCATACCAGACCCGTATCCAAAGCACGCAGGAAAGGAGTGGGGACGAGCGAGCGCCCCCCCCTCCTGAGCCGTACCAGGCTGCATGCCCTCAACATGGGGGGGTTGGGTGCTCTGGGGCAGGGGGGCGCACTGCAGCCCCCCACCCCAGAGCACCCTGTCCCCATGTTGATGAGGACAGGGCCCCTTCCCGACAACCCTGGCCGTTGGTTGTCGGGGTATGCGGGCGGGAGGCTTATCGGAATCTGGGAGCCCCCTTTAATAAGGGGGCCCCCAGATACCGGCCCCCCACCCTAAGTGAATGGATATGGGGTACATCGTACCCCTAACCATTCACCTGGAGGAAAAATGTCAAAGTTAATAAACACACCACACAAGGGTTTTTAAAATAATTTATTTTTCTGCTCCGGAGGCCCCCCCTGTCTTCTTTATTAGCTCTTTTACCAGGGGGAGCTTCTTCTTTGACGTCTTTGGGTGGGTGGGGGCCGCCGTCTGGTTCTCTTCCACCGCCGGGGGGGTCGCTTTTAAAAAAGCCCCCACCCCCGGCGGGTTTCCTCCGGCGTCTTCGGCGGGGGGGGGCTTCTTCTTCCGCTATCCCGACGGGTCTTCTCCGCTATCCGGGGGGTCTTCTCAACTCTCCGGGGGTCTCCTTCTATGTTCGCCGCTCTCCGCTGATGACTCGGCGCACCCCGGTTCTTCCTCCAGCTGTCCGGTGCCTTCTTCTTCAGCGCTGAGACGTATTCTTCTTCTTCCGGGCTGTGACGTCATCTTCTTCACTTCTCCCGATGTTGACACGCCGGTGACTTAACAAGCTGGTTCCACCTATGGTATTTGTTCCACTTAACAGCTGATGATCAGCTGTTGCGTTTGGCTATTTCCGTAGCCTGCTACTGCGCATGCCTGGAGTCTGCACAGTCGGTTGTGGAACAAGCTCGGCGATGGTCATCTCCTCCTCCCTCCCTGAAGCCTCCCCCGCCCGGGTGCTCGCTGACTGGTGCCCTGGATGGGCCGCTCTATTGTCAGTCAGTGAGCTCCTCCTGCTCTGTCAGCCCCATAAAGCCGCACACAGCCCCCCCCTCTATGATCCGTTTCAAACCCGACGTGCTGCACCGGCCAGATTGCGATTCATTTACACAGAAACACAATTTAAATGATATAATAAATATACATGTCTGGAGGAAATGTTATGAAATTGACGGTGTGGTGCAGTGAAGCTTTCCGTCCTCCCCTGCTGACTTTTGGTACGCTCCACAAGCCGGGTTTCCTGTCTCAGCAGCTAGCTGCCGATTCCGTGTTCCACAGCTGACGATCAGCTGTTTTGTTCGGCTATTTCCGTAGCCTGCCCGCAGAATGTTACTGCGCATGCCCGGAGACTGCGCAGTCGGTTGTGGAACTTCCCCCATAGGGGAACATTGAGGACAAGTCACCGGCTCTTCTCGCTGAAATGGCAGGTGCGCTGCTTTCATCGGACCTATATAGGCCTCACAGTCCCATCATGCTCTGTACCTACCCATGTGATACCTACCCACGTGGGTAGGTATCACATGGGTAGGTACAGAGCATGATGGGACTGTGAGGCCTATATAGGTCCGATGAAAGCAGCGCACCTGCCATTTCAGCGAGAAGAGCCGGCGTGTCAACATCGGGAGAAGAGAAGAAGAGAAGACGTCACAGCATAGCGGCCTGAAGGGAGAAGTAGAAGTCACAGAACAGCGGAAGAAGAGGAGAAGACGTCACAGAACAGCGGAAGAAGGAGAAGGCACCGGACAGCGGGAGGAAGAACCGGGGTGCGCCGAGTCAAGAGCGGAGAGCGGCGAACATAGAAGAAGACCCCCCGGAGCGGAGAAGACGTCACAGAAGAGCGGTGAAGACCCCGGAGAGCAGGAGAAGACCCCCGGAAATCGGAAGAAGAAGCTCCCCCTGGTAAAAGAGCTAAAGAAGACAGGGGGAGCCTCCGGAGCAGACTAATAAAATATTTTAATACCCTGTGTTTTTTATTTGTGTTTTTACCACTTTTCCTCCAGGTGAATGGTTAGGGGTACGATGTACCCCATATCCATTCACTTAGGGTGGGGGGCCGGTATCTGTGGGCCCCCTTATTAAAGGGGGCTCCCAGATTCCGATAAGCCTCCCGCCCGCATACCCAGACAACCAACGGCCAGGGTTGTCGGGAAGGGGCCCTGTCCTCATCAACATGGGGACAGGGTGCTCTGGGGTGGGGGGGCCGCAGTGCGCCCCCCTGCCCCAGAGCACCCAACCCCCCCATGTTGAGGGCATGCAGCCTGGTACGGCTCAGGAGGGGGGGGGCGCTCGCTCGTCCCCACTCCTTTCCTGACCGGCCGGGTAGCGTGCTTTGGATACGGGTCTGGTATGGATTGTAGGGGGACCCCCTACGCCGTTTTTTCGGCATAGGGGGGGCTCTCCTTACAACCCATAACAGACCTAAGGGCCCGGTATGCTCCTGAGGGGGGAACCCATGCCGAATTTTTATTTAAAATCCGGCGGGGACTTCCCCCTCAGGATTCATAACAAACGCCGCACACGTGTAGAATTGGCGGGAATCCAAGTCGGATCTCCCGTCGCTTCTATGACGCGCACGTTGGAATGTGCTGTCACTATTCCAGTGAGTGCGAGATCTCGGCACCATGTCGCCGAGAATCAGCGCGATGCTGTCATGCTAAAAACACAATATCACAAACACCTACTGTATCCTTGGTTGGTTTTGTCTAGACCTTCTCCACCTCTAATATCTATATGACAATATGAATTGTTCTAAATCCGTAAAAGTTGCTGCCACAGATTAATTACTGGTATGTGAAAGTTTACAGAGCAGTAGCTAGCAGATTTATGTGTTTTTTCCTAATAAGGACTCCAAAAGCTCTTGGCAAGCATGGTGAGGCAGATATCAGAGTTTTCAAAATCTATGATGTGCTGGGTTCTTTCTACCTGCCCTTCAGCAGCAGAAGAAAGACAGGTAAAGAGTTTGATCAAATGAGGTTAGTAATTACATGACATTTTAGATTTCTGGTTGGAGGCTTTATCTTTTAAAGTATAAAATGTTTATAGGAAACCAAATACTAATATATAGTATAAAACTTTATCTACATCTATTGATCTCACAAAAAAAATCCACGATCTAGGTTTATATGTTTTTTAACAGACTGTTCTAAAATAGACTAGAATTGTAAAAAACATAACTTATTGAATTTTATTAAACAAATTGTTTTATAAAATTTACAAAACAGAGGTTGACAACCAACAAAAAAGTTAAAAAGTTATGTGAATAGTAAGATAGCAGGTGCTACAATGTATGGGTTTGTAAACAATCTTGACCCATGTCTGGTAAATGCCAGGTTATCTGTATTGTTTTAATTACAAAAAATTATAATAAATACGTTTTTGCAGGTTTTACTATGCATGTTTCAGGAATTGCTGTGGAATGACATCAGAAACCCAGCGTTCGAATGAATTAAGGCAATTTCCACAAAATAAATCAACGTTTGCATTCAATAATGTTTCCTGAAGTAGTAAAATACTTACCAGTTCAAAGGATTTTGACACCATTTGCACCCGTTGTGGATAGCATATTGCACTGTGAAAATTGTGTCCTTGCAAATTCTATTGGTCGAACACCATTTAGCATATGCCTAAATGTCTTTAACATAATTAAAGATTCAGTAATGGCTGGCAGACTGATATCTAATGCCTGGTCCTCACAATCCTTCATCTTCTGATGTGGGTCTGTGAGTTTTTAATAATTCATTATACTCACGTTGAACAGTTCACCTACAGATTGACTCTCTTAGAGAGGCTTAGAATCTTCTTCAGGGTTAACCCTGATCTATGCAAAGCAATCCATGTAATATACTGTATATTAAACAATGATTAACACCTTAACAAAGTCTCTGTTTGCCTGATTTACTAAAGTAGTTGAAAATCTTCAAACAATAAATTGTGTGAATATTTACTTCAATTCTCTAATTAAGTGCAGATTACGCAAGCATGAATTTGCTTTTCACATGATTGTAGTGAATAGTCTGGCGATTGTTGTGTTCTCAACTCCAATTCTCAGTCACTTAAAGAAGTTGTAATGGCAGAAGGATTTTTTATCTTAATGCATTTGTTGCATTAAGATAAAAAAAACTTTTGTGTGTAGCAGCACACCGTAATTACTTACCTGAGCCCCATCTCTCTCCAGCGATGTCCGAGAATGTCTAAGCCATCCGGGACACTCCTCCTGATTGGCTCAGCAGTGGTGCCATTGGATCCTGCAGCTGTCAATCAAAGTCAGTCAGCCAATCAGGGAAAAGAGGGGGTGGGGACGGGTTGGGTCACCATGTCTGAATGGACATGTGGAGCTGTGACTCGGCTCCAGTGCGCCCACAGATAGCTGCTGACTGTGGGGGCACTCGATAGGAGGGAGGGGCAAGGAGCAGAAAAGAGGGACCCAAGAAGAGAAGGATGCAGGCTGCTCTGTGCAAAACCAACTGCATGGAGCAAATAAGTATAACATGTTTGTTTTTTTGTTTTTTTTAAACAAGACTTTACAATCAATTTAAAGCAGTATTTAAACCAAAAAACAAAATTATAAAGTAGAATTATAGTCAAAACTTTTTTTTTCCAATTTAGATGGAGCAAGAGAGGTTTATAACCCCTGTCAGATTTGTTTTTGCCATCTGTGTCCCATTGTGGAGATTTACCTTCACTTCCTGCCCCCATAGTCAAACAGAAAATCAGAGGAAATCCCCGCAAAATTCCTTGGGGACCCCCAGATGACCAGAACTAGTGTCACCATTGGCATATTCTCCCTCTATTACTTTTCTGAGGAAAACCCAAAATCTGGGTTTTCTTTCACATTCAATGATAATGGTAAACAGGACAAATAGAAAGGGCAAATTGCCTTAATGTGGGCACAGAGAGCAATAAAAACTGGCAAGCGTTCTGTTCTCTCTCCACTCTATCCAAAAAAAAAAAAAAAAGGTTTTGCCTTTAGTTATAGTTTAAATATTGCTTACCAGTCCTTTCACCCATTTACACTGAGGTCCATATATATTTGGACACAGGCACAATTTTGGATTTTTCAGGTATTTACCAAAACGTATTCAAGCTATAGTGATATAACGGATATGGGCTGAAAGTGGACAGTTTCAGATTTTAATTTGAGGGTATGTACATTCAAATCAGAGGATAGAATAGCCACCCCCCTCTTTCAAGGGACCAAAAGTAATTGGAAAATTGAATCAAAAGTTGTTTCATGGCCAGGTGTGGGCAACTCCTTCGTTATTTCGTTATCAATTAAGCAGGTAAAAGGTCTGAAATTGATTCCAAGTGCAGTATTTGCATTTGAAATCTATTGCTGTGAACATACATCGTGCGTTCAAAAGAGCTGTCCATGCAAGTGAAACAGACCATTGTAAGTCTTCAAAAACTAAACAAATCCATCATAGGGATAGCAGCAACATTAGGAGTGGCCAAATCCACAGTTTGGTACATTCTGAGGAAAGAAGAATGCACTGGTGAACTCAGCAACATAAAAAGGCCTGGCCATTCATAGAAGACAATAGTTGGGATGATCACAGGATCCACTCTATGGTAAAGAAAACCCATTCACAACATCCAGGTAAGTGAAGGACACTCTCCAGAAGGTGGGTGTATCACTGTCAAAGTCAACAATCAAGAGAAGACTTCACAAGAGCAAATACAGAGGGTTCACCACAAGTTGCAAATAGAAAAGCCAGATTAGACTTTGCCAAAAAACATCTAAAAAAGCCAGACCAGTTCTGGAAAAACATTCTTTGGACGGATGAAACTAAGATTAATCTGTACCAGCATGATGGGAAGAAAAAGCGTGGAGAAGGCTTGGAACAAAGCACATATTGTCATCTGTAAAACATAGTGGAGACAGTGTGATGGCATGGATAAGTGGGGAAGAGGGCGCTAGTGAAAAAATACCTGAGATTGGGACACCCTCAGTCCGAGGGTCCCAATGGTATGAGTGGGAAAATTATAGAAAATATTATAAAAAAATTAAAAAAAATATTATTAAACACTCTGGTGACCATAGAAATCATATATATAATGTATCTCCAATAAATCGTGTACAATATAAATCATACAGCAGCTAAAATAAAGGCAACAAAGCCGCTATCGCAATCAGTGAAAATGCAAGAAACACTAATCGATAGTGCGTCTCATAAGTGACAACTCAAATAAGTAGGATGACACAACTAAACAGAAAAAAAACAGTCCATAGGTGATTGTTTCCATAAGTGAATTCAATTCAACAGAATGTAGATCAGGGGTCTCAAACTCAAATTACCTGAGGGCCACAAGACAAGTTTTCATATGCCATGGGGGGCCGCATGCAAACTTTCAAACTTCAAAAACAACAGTACTGGTGTCAGCGAACACATTATTAACCCCCAGCACTGGTGTCAGCGAGCGCATTATTACCACCAGCACTGGTGTAAGTCAGGGTTTGACAAATTTGCTTGGAATCTAGGAGCCAGCTAAAAAAGTTAAGAGCCAGAAAACGCACCCCGTCCCGACGAGCTTGCGCGCAGAAGCGAACACATACGTGAGCAGCGCCCGCATATGTAAACGGTGTTCAAACCACACATGTGAGGTATCGCCGCGATTGGTCGAGTGAGAGCAATAATTCTAGCTCCTCTGTAACTTAAAACATGCAACCTGTAGATTTTTTTAAACGTCGCCTATGAAGATTTTAAAGGGTAAAAAAGTTTGTCGGCATTCCACAAGCGGACACAATTTTGAAGCGTGACATGTTGGGTATGTATTTACTCGGCGTAACATTATCTTTCATAATATTAAAAAAAATGGGGATAACTTTACTGTCTTATTTTTTAATTAAAAAAAGTGTAATTTTTTCCCAAAAAAGTGCGCTTGTAAGACCGCTGCGCAAATACGGCGTAACAGAAAGTATTGCAATGATCGCTATTTTATTCTCTAGGGTGTTAGGATAAAAAATATATATAATGTTTGGGGGTTCTAATTAGAGGGAAGAAGATGGCAGTGAAAATAGTGTAAAATGACATTAGAATTGCTGTTTAACTTGTAATGCTTAACTTGTAATACCAACGGCCACCACCAGATGGCGCCAGCTCACATCTGGTGGTAATAACTTGTAATACCAACGGCTCACCACCAGATGGCACCAGCTCAAAAAAAAAAAATTTTTTTTTTTTTTTTTTTTTTTGCTCCCCTCACTTCCACCCTGCCTGAGGGCCATTTATAACTGGTCCGCGGGCCGCAAATGACCCGCGGGCCGGTACTTTGAGACCACTGATGTAGATCATGCAAAAGGTCTTGAGTGCTACTGCAGCCACCACCATACACTAGGATTACACCCGAAGTGATCTTGTCAGGAGATAGGCTTACCAGATGCGGTAGACCCCTTTCGTGAAAAATGGGTCAATGGGTCAATTGGGCTGAGCAGGTATCAGTGCCTGCACACTGTTCGACCGTTCAGACTGCAGATCTTATAACCAGTGATACCCAGGAAATCCATCCAAAAAATATCAAAACAGGAGAGAGCTAAGTGCATTAACTTTTATTAAAAAAAACACATATAAAAAACGCTGATTGGCCCCTTACTTGAAGGGTGCCTGCCCGGCACTAGGACTGCATGCGTCTAATCAGGACCCCAGCTGATTCTCGTGGGTCACTGCGTATGGAAGGCGCGTTTGATTGTTGCACAGTGTCGGCGTGTCGGCGTGGGTTCAGCTGGTATGTGAAGATGTCAGACTATCCTCCGACAATTGTTTCGTGGATTACCACGTCATCAGGGGGGCACCCTCCAAGTAAGGGGCCAATCAGCGTTTTTTATATGTGTTTTTTTAATAAAAGTTAATGCACTTAACTCTTTCCTGTTTTGATATTTTTTGGATGGATTTCCTGGGTATCACTGGTTATAAGATCTGCAGTCTGAACGGCCGAACAGTGTGCAGGCACTGATACCTGCTCAGCCCAATTGACCCATTTTTCACGAAAGGGGTCTACCGCATCTGGTAAGCCTATCTCCTGACAAGATCACTTCGGGTGTAATCCTAGTGTATGGTGGTGGCTGCAGTAGCACTCAAGACCTTTTGCATGATCTACATTCTATTGAATTGAATTCACTTATGGAAACAATCACCTATGGACTGTTTTTTTCTGTTTAGTTGTGTCATCCTACTTATTTGAGTTGTCACTTATGAGACGCACTATCGATTAGTGTTTCTTGCATTTTCACTGATTGCGATAGCGGCTTTGTTGCCTTTATTTTAGCTGCTGTATGATTTATATTGTACACGATTTATTGGAGATACATTATATATATGATTTCTATGGTCACCAGAGTGTTTAATAATATTTTTTTTATTTTTTTATAATATTTTCTATAATTTTCCCACTCATACCATTGGGACCCTCGGACTGAGGGTGTCCCAATCTCAAGTATTTTTTCACTAGCTCCCTCTTCCCCACTTATCGATTCTAGTGCACAATATATTTTCTTATATGTTTTGTCACAGAGGAGCAGCTTGTCACTTAAGTAATAATTATTTTTTCATTTGTGATTAAATTTTTTATATACTTATTTAAGTTTGGCGCGGAAACACACCCTATTCACAGTGTGATGGCATGGGCACGCATGGCTTCCAATGGCACTGGGTCATTGGTGTTTATTGATGATGTGACAGAAGACAGAAGCAGCCGGATGAATTCTGCAGTGTTTAGAGATATACTATCAGTCCAGATTCAGCCAAATGCAGCAAAGTTGATTGGGCGGCGCTTCACAGTACAGATGGACAATGATCCAAAACACACTGCAAAAGCAACCCAGGAGCTTTTTCAAACAAAAGTGAAGTATTCTGCAATGGCCAAATCAAACACCTGATCTCAACCCAATTGAGCATGCATTTCACTTGCTGAAGGCAAAACGAAAGGCAAAAAGACCCACAAACGCAGAACAACTGAGGACAGCTGCAGTTAGAGCATGACAACGCAACAGAAAGGAGGAAACCGAGTCTTTTGTAATGTCCATGGGTTCCAAAATTCCAGCAGTCATTGCTAGTAAAGGATTTTCAAAAAAATATTAAACATTTACATTTTATTTATGATTATATTAAAGCGGGGGTTCACCCTTAGAGGGCACTTTTCCCCCTTAGATTCCTGCTCGTTATTACTAGGGGAATCGGCTATTTATTTAAAAATATGTGCAGTACTTACCCGTTTACGAGACGCATCCTCTCCGTCGCTTCCGGGTATGGGCTTCGGGAATGGGCGTTCCTTCTTGATTGACAGGTTTCCGAGAGGCTTCCGACGGTCGCATCCATCGCGTCACGATTTTCCGAAAGAAGCCGAACGTCGGTGCGCAGGCGCAGTATAGAGCCGCACCGACGTTCGGCTTCTTTCGGCTACGAGTGACGCGATGGATGCGACCGTCGGAAGCCTCTCGGAAGAATGTCAATCAAGAAGGAACGCCCGCTCCCGAAGACCATACCCGGAAGCGACGGAAGAAGATGCAGCTCGAAAACGGGTAAGTACTGCACCTATTTTAATACAAATAGCCGATTCCCCTAGACCGAACGAGCAGGAATCTAGGGGAAGAAAAAAAAATTTTTTAGAAATGGGTGAACTCCCGCTTTAATGTGTCCAATTAAATTTAATTCCCTGAAAATGGGGGGACTGTGTATAAAAATGGTTGCAGTTCCTAAAATTTGTACTTGATATTTATGTTTAACCCCTTGAATTAAAGCTGAAAGTCTGCACTTCAAATTCATTTGGATTGTTTTGTTTTCATTTTATTCTGGTGGCATACAGAGCCAAAAGTATGAAAATTGTGCCCGTGTCCAAATATATATGGACCTAACGGTATATACAGTGTCTTAGAAGAGTCATATATGAATATATGTGTAAAAAAGTATGGCAGTGCTGTGATAAGCCTTATATAAAGTGCTATAAATCGACAACAATGCTCTAATGCAAAACATTTGTAAACAATTCATGTGAATAAATTATTATAATTTGTTTGCCACAAGCAAGATTCTGGCATGTGTGGTGACGTCACATCCAATCCCTGCCCTACATGTTTTGTTACTTGATGTCTTACTGGGGCTGTGGAATGTGCACCACCAATTACGCTTTAAATACACATATATATGTACTTCTCATTTGTGCTGGAAGCGCACTACATATTGTGTTCCCAACTAGACATGTGCACAGAAATTTTTTTCATTTTTTTTTGTTCTGTTTCGTATCGTTCCGTAGGTTCGTTCCCGTTCGTTTTTCGTAAGACGCCCGTTTTCCTGTTCGTTCCCGTTCGTTTTTCGTACGACGCAATTTTTTCGTATTCCGATTGTTTCGTATTTTGGTTACCGTTTTATTTTCGTACATGCGGGATGGTTCGTTATTCTGTTTAATTCATGTTCATTACTTGTTAGACAATAATTTTCGTGAATTTTTGTCATTTTGTACTTTCGTAAATATATCGCGGGATTCGCTGCACTTTCAACACGCGGCTCATCCATATTAACTATTGTTAAGCCCCATACACTTGGTCAGACTTTTTTAACAACAAACATAAAAACTATCATTTTACCGAACGTTCGTTCGTTTTTAAACTCCATCAGAAAACCATTTTTGGGTTCCAGGTTCAAAAGTCTGGCCAACTGATCTCCCTTCAGATGAAAATCCACAGAAAAGTTTATTTGGCTTTACTGTACTACTGTACTCAGCACAAAAGAGAAGCTGCTTCACTAACTAACTACACTCACTGCCCATTCAAAAAAACGAAAATGACATCTTATAACAAAAGATTTGCATTCTGTATTTTGAAACCAAATTACGAACAGAAAAAAGGAATTCAGAATACAGAATCCAAATCTTTTGTTATAGATGTCATATGAACATACAAACATAAAAAGGATTCAAACAAAATACAGAATGAAAATCTTTTGTTAGATGTCATATGAACATACGACTGAAAATCAAAATACGAACAGAACAAGGATTCAAACAAAATACAGAATGCAAGTCTTTTGTTATAGATGTCATATTCGTTCTTTTGCCGTTTTCGTTTTGTTGTATTTTCGTCGGATCGTTCGTTCGTATTTGCGGTTGTTCGTTATGCGACTCATTCGTAATCCCGTCGTTTTCGTATTTTGGTGCTTACATTTTTTCGTATGTACTCATTATTCTGCGGGTACAAAAATGAACATTTTCGTACGAAAATAACATTCGTACGAACGGGAATGCACATATCTATTCCCAACTGAAAACCAAGATGTCACTGACAGCTCTTGGTCTCCTACTAATGATCGGAAGTGGAAGTTGGTAGAATTGCCTCTCAATCACATGATTTCTGTGATAGCCTGTGATTGACTGTCACAGTGATCACTCAGTTAAACCCTGTACTATCTTTCTCTATGAATAAATAGATAAATTGGGGGTTATTTACTAAAGACAAATCCACTTTGCACTTGGAAGTACAGTCACTATAGATATGAGGGGGACATGCAAGGAAAAACAGCATTTTTGCTTGTACATGATTGTATGAAAAAATCAGCAGAGCTTTCCCTCATTTCAGATCTTACCCTCAGATCTAAAGCGACTGCACTTGTAGTGCAAAGTGGATTTGCCTTTAGTAAATCAACCCGTCGTCTCTTGACATTGTATCAATAAAAGTGAGTGTAAAAAAAATATATAAATATAATAAAGATAAAAGGGCTACATCAGGGCTTGATCTAGGTTAGTGTCAGGATCAAGAGTCAAAGTCAAAGGTCCCCATCAAGAAAAAGAAAAATGCACACTATTGTTTCTTGACCCTACTATGGGTACAAACATCAAATAATAGGCATATATATGGTATTACCATGAACGTCAGGAGTAGGTCATGGTCATAGCAAGAAATTTACAGTCAGATTAAAAAAAAAATGTACTATTTTGGGCCAATTTTTTCATTACCATTTATCACTCAAAGAAGGTCCAATTTGTCCTGAAAAAAAAAACAAGGTATTATTCACCTGGCTACACTAATGACGTACAACACGTACAACGGCACTATAAATGGGAAGTTCAAATGGCACCACCCTTTGGGCAGATTATGCAAATTTACCTTCTCATAACTTGCTTCTGAGCGTACACACGACCATTTTTCATGATGAGAAAAATGCCATTTTATAAATTGATCATTAAAAACGATTGTGTGTAGGCTCTAGAGCATTAAAAATTTAGAACCTGCTCTATTTTTTCTTTGCATTTTTCACGTCGTGAAAAACGGTCTTGTGTACGCTTTAACGACGGGGAAAAAACGGGCATGCTCAGAAGCAAGTTATGAGAAGGTAAATTTGCATAATCTGCCCAAAGGGTGGTGTCATTTGAACTTCCCCTTTATAGTGCCGTTGCACGTGTTGTACGTCACCGTGCCATATTACATCACGCTTGAGAGATATCATTATATGCTTCACCAAGCATATCTAAGGTGAGAGGCTAGAGACCACAGAGGTGACACGGGAAGAAAGGAATACAGTCACTTTATACTACGGTCATTCACAAACAATGGTGAAGGCATACATCACACATAGATTCTAATAAGGACATTTATAATTGAAGGAATTCAACAAATAATTGAAGGAATTCAACAAATGTTTGTTTGTTTGTTTGTTTCATGGATATTGCATTCATTTCAAGTTTGTGAGTGGATCTATTTGTGTCCATCCTTGAGACACATGGTTTATATTACTGCACAGGAATTACTGTCCCTCAATATTATATATATTAAATTGTTTTATTGCTTTGGTTGCTTTAGCGCATCTCTACCCACTGATTACTTTATTACCAATTAGCCACAGATTAGCTATTAGTGAGAGCAGCTGTCTCATATAATTTGCACCATTTATACACAGTGGTAGTGCGAGAGTAACACATTGTACACTTACCAGCGTCCATCAGTGCAGCATATCAGTACCGCGTCATCAGTGCAGCTTATCAGTGCCCATTAGTGCAGCCTCATCAACACACATCAGTGAAGAATTAAAATGACCTATTTGCAAAATTTTATAACCGAAACAAAGGAAAGGTATTTTTTTAATTTTCGGTCTTTTTTCGTTTGTTTAGCAAAAACAAAGCAGGGTGAATAAATACCACCAAAAGAAAGCTCTATCTGTCCCTCATTTCGGATCTTACTATATATGTATTGGACCAGTTTGTCCCTAGCTGAGACCAAAGGTGAGAAGGGAAAGTCCCAAATCTCCCTCCTGTCATCCTCGTCCAGCTCCGGTATGTCCCCCACCCATTTCCTGCGGATGGGGGACCCTGTTTGTGTATTTTTAAACTGATGTTTCATATCTTTTTCTGTTTATTATACATATACAAACATAACATTACAAACAAACATCTAATACATAACAAAGAATTTCCAGAGCACTATGAGTTAACTAACAAGACAGCACAGCAGTAGCTGCATACCAGGAAGCAGGCTTAGTCTGACTAAAACCACAGATGCAGTCATTTAATAAGGGAATCCCTTGTCTGTTTCATTCACTTGATTTTCAGACCTAGCAGGATCACTAGGATGCATGCAACTACAGCAGGCTGGTAGGCCACAAGATGTTACTAGACTCAACTATTTCAGCTATCTCTTCAAACTCAGACCAGATGTCTGTTGTCACCCTGATCACATCCCTGCCAACCAATTTTTCCTGGCCAAAATGTTGCTGCATGTAGAACAAATTCTGAAATCAGAAATTACTTCCATACGGACTGAAGTACCCCATGCCTTGAAGAGGGTAGAGGAGATTGAGGATTGATTAGATTATCATGCCAAAACCATCAGCTTTATAATCAGATTGCCACCAGGTCAGTTTACTATAAAATTGAAGACCTGGAAAATAGAAATAGATGCAACACTTTAGGTATCCATGCATTTTCAATGCTCTTCTACAGAGGTCACCTTTAATTTGAAATTCAACAGAGAGGACCATGCTTTGTGTCCTCTTGAATCATTGGGTAGAAACTCATGTGACAACAACGCCAGACTCCACTATTTGGAGACATCACTGTTTTTATGGACATACTGAAATCCTCATCAGAAACAGAGTATGATAGTGCTAAACTATATTGTTGGAGAGAAGAGAGAGCAGCTTGGCAGTGCTAAGATTCCCTAAAAGATTTTCTAGATTTCTGCACCATATTAGACATTGATCCAACTGCACTACCTGAAAGTTGGATCAATGTCTAATTTGAAATTTGATCAATGTCTAATTTGGTGCAGAAATCCAGAAAATCTTTGGGGAATCTCAGCACTGCCAAGCAGCTGTCTCTTCTCTACAATATTATAGTTTAGCACCATCATACTCTGTTTATGATGAGGATTTCAGTAATTCCATAAGGACAGCGGTGTCTCCAAATAATGGAGTCTGGCGTTGTTGTCACATGAGTTTTTACCCAATGCTATAAGAGACTACATTCTGCAATAAGTGTCACTCCTCTAACAGCACTGGAAAGATTTGAGACCCAAACCCTCATGTACAAAAAGACATAATTTGCACAAGCCTTCACTCTCATGGGTGAGATGTAACCCATTTTTTTCCTTAACAAGTACTTGAATCTCAGCTGTATTGGGTTTAACATACAGAAGCTGTAATCATGATCACTGGACTTTCTTTACTGTTAAATATTTAACCACTTCAGCTCCGGAAGTATTTGTCCCCTTAATGACAGGCCATTTTTTTAGATACTGCACTGCGTTATTTAGCTGACAATTGCACGGTTGACGCTGTACCCAAATAAAATGTATGTCCTCATTTCCCGGAAATAGAGCTTTCTTTTGGTGGTATTTGATGACCTCTGCAGTTTGTTTTGCGCTATAAAAAAAAATGACAATTAAAAAAAATACATATATATTTTCTGCTATAAAACACACCCAATAATTTATTTTTAAATTGAATTTTCTCATCAATTTAGGCCAATTAGTATTTTGCTACATATTTGTGGTTACAAAAATCCCAAAAAGCGTTTATTGATTGGTTTTCACAAAAGTTATAGCGTCTACAAAATAGGGCATAGATTTATGGCGTTTTTTATTTTTTTTATTTTAAAGAGGAATTTATTGAAAGGCAGTACAATACAGAAAAAATTCCCCATGTCACTCTGGGGTACATTACATTGTCCAAAGTAACAATTGCAAATAAGTGGATAAGCAAAATACAACAAAGTAAAGAAAAAACAAAAATAATAAAGCCATATTGTGAGAAAAAAAAAGATAAAAAAAAAACTGACCGTTTCTTATGATGAAAATGAGAACGGTTACTAGTAACTTCCTCGATTCTAAAAAGTATTGTCAAACCGCATTGAGGGATTCTTCGGAGGAGAACAAAAATAATAATCGTCAAACCAGACACCCCAACTGGGGACACATATGTCTGAGGTCAACTAAGTAAACCTTATTATCAAACTCCCCCCTTCTAAAGGGTTCACTCACCAGGCCCCAGAATACCAGAAATCTCTGGAGCCCAGGAAGCGATCCACACCAAAAAGAAATAGCCAATTGACATTCAGACGTTCCCATAAAAATGAGGAAGAACGTACCAACACTGTCCAAGATTCCCCACAAGGGTACAATACCAAAGTAGCGAATCACAGACAGTAATGAACAAGGTAGAATCTAACCATGGCTTCCATTTAGTAAATTTACTAGAATGAGATACAAAGAAAAGTGTAGAAAAGAGAAAGAGAGGAAGAAGAAATAGATAAAGGGCGAAACAGAAAGAGCCAGCTCACAACTTACACAGTGCTACTCTTGTGTGAAACATCAATACCAGGAATCAAGGATATTCCCACATAATCAGCCCAGGGTTCCCACGTTGCCTCAAACGTTTTGGTGGAGTTCGACAAGGAGCTAGCTAGCTTTTCCTGTGACATTATCCAAGAGATCTTCCTTTTAGCAGCAGTTATTGAGACTTTCGGAAGTTTCCAGGCCCTGGCTATGACAAGTTTTGCCCCTAGCAGTATAAACGCTATCAATTTTCGGGTGAATTTAGACAGCTTAGGAATGAATGCGTTCAGTAAAGCTATTTGAGGGGACTGTATCACTGGGGCACCCGAAACCTTCCGAATAAGGCTAAACATTTTGTTCCAAAAACTCCTAATCTTCGAACATTCCCACCAGATGTGCAACATGGAACCCTGAGCCTGACAACCCCTGAAACATAAAGGAGAAGTGGAAGAATACATCAAAGCAAGTCTGGTGGGAACCAAATACCACCTCATCATGACCTTCAAGTTGGCTTCTATCAATGACACATTTACTATACCTTTATATGCTCTTGTTCCCGCTCTATGCCATTCGTCCAGGTCCCAGGTATCCCGTAGGTCTTTCTCCCATGCCTCCATGTAAGGAAATTTAGCAGTGGGTTCCACTAGTGATAGGTAAATTATAGAAATACCGCCTTTATGTTCCATTCCCTGACCACACCATCGTTCATACTCAGTGAACTCCGGGGATTTCATTTTTTTCCGCCAAATCGAATTTAAAAAATGAAGTATTTGGTGATGTCTAAATTTCTCAGACTCCGGTAAATCCAATTTTTCTAGACAATGCTTAAGAGTAATAGGGCCAGAGGAAGTGAAAAAGTGTCCAATTCTGTACATCCCATTGTCTAGCCACCATTTGAACGCCTTTATATCCATTCCTGGACTGAAAAGCGGATTATGGAATAAATGGGAAAGTGGTCTAATGTCAGAAGTCAACGAGGGAAGGCGTATCAAATCATCCCAGAGTTTCAGGGACTGCGACAGTGTGGGCGCGAGGATCAAAGGTCTAGACTTGCGGGGGCACCAAAGTAAAAAATCAATAGTATGCGACGGAACCGCCTGCCGTTCTATATAGACCCAGTCAGGTCTTTCATATCTAGAATAAATAATTGATAGCTGTGCAAGCCTAGCCGCCTGATAGTATCGGAATAAATTGGGAAGGCCCAAACCCCCCCGAGTTTTAGGACCAAAAAGGACTTGTCTGGAGAGCCTATATCCCTTTTTCCCCCACACAAATTTAATAATCTTCCCCTGGAACGAATTAAGATGTTCTCTAGTGATTGCTATAGGGAGAGATCGAAATAGATAGAGGAGTCTCTGGAGTAAAGTCATTTTTATTAAGGGGATTTTACCCAACCATGAGATCCCATAGAGGGACCATGTTCTGAGATCATTTTCCAGAGCACGGTACATGGGGGGAAAATTTTCTTTATATAATTGTTCAATCCTAGGGGTTAAATTTATGCCTAAGTATCTAATTGAGGATGTGTTCCATTTGTATGCAAAAGAGACGTTAAGTTGATCAACCACAGCGGGTCGAAGGGATACATTCAGCGCATGGGACTTAGACATGTTTACTCATAAGCCCGAAATCGAGCCGAAGGCCTCTAATATTTTATTTATGTTGGGCAATGACGTAAAGGGTGAGGTGACGAAGAGGAGAACGTCATCAGCGAATAGGGCACATTTGTGGACCGTTTGACCACAGCTGACACCTTTAATTACTTGTTCTGAACGTATCGCTACAGCCAGAGTTTCGATCGCTATAGCAAAAATTAGAGGGGACAGCGGGCAGCCCTGTCTTGTCCCTCTAGAAATAGAGATAGGTTCAGAGTAGTACCCCTGCAACTTAATCCTAGCCTCCGGTTTAGAATATAGAGCTTTTAACAGATTTAGATTTATGGCATTTTTTATATATATATATATATTGTTTTACTAGTAATGGCAGTGATCAGCTGTTTTTAGCCTTCTAGTTCTGGAACATACAGCCCTTTATTTACAATGATACTCTGCTTGCCTTACTGTAGTTTAATGCAGTTCAGGAGGCCCTGGCCTTTACCTTCTGCAGTGATTCTTTTTCACGTTTGCTTTGAAAAATTTGTCTTTTGCACTGTAATCAATGTTCGTGAAGAAGGTCTCATTGCTAGTCATATTACTTGTCGCGCCTGAGTCTATGCACCAGCCTCGTAGCTTGCCGCTCTGTGTCACTTTAAAGGTGCCACTCCATGATGTGTCTGCAGTTTCCTTGCTTTGACTCTTTCTTTTGTGGATAGCTTTCGCTGCTTGGATTTCCAGATAGAACAGTCCCTTTTTAAATGACCGGTCTTTTTACAGTTAAAGCAGGCTTTGCTTTCTTTGTTATGCTTTGTACATCTTAAGATCTTTGTCATCATGGTGTCTATTTTGTTTCCTTCTGTTATATTAATTTATTAATTTGCCTTTGACATATTCCAGTGTCAGCTCCTGCTCGGTATGGTTTCTAAAGTGTTAATAAGAGTAGTATATGTCTCTGGAAGGCTTCAGAGGAGCAGGGCAACAGTATGGTTATCTTCAATGTCCTCTCTGATAGCACACAGCTGCTCTATGATTTCTAGAATAGCATTTACGTGGTCACACCTATGCTGGCCTTTTTCTAGTTTCATCTTGTACAACTTTCTTAGTAGAAACAGATTTCTGTTTAGACTTGAATGCTCATACAGTTTTTGTAATGAAGTCCACATACTTTTGTCCGTTTTCTCTGTTCTTATGTGGATAAGCTGGTCATCTTCTACTAGCAAGCTTATAGTTGCTTTTGCCTGTCTGTTTTTCCTGTCCCATTCCTCTGTCTCTCCATTTGTTGGTCTGTCTGTATTCAGCACTTGCCAAAAGCCATCCTTGCTGAGAAGCATTTCTAGCTTAAACTTTCACATCTGGAAATTGGCATTGTTCAGCTTTGCAATTGCAAACTTCACATCTGAACCACTTGCCATTTTTCTGTAGCTTGTATACAGTATGATTTTCAGTATCTTTTGCTCCAGTGTCCGCTGGATGCCTGGGCCCATAACCTGTTGTGCAGAGTATTTAAATAATGCACTGGAAGATTCTTGGATGCAGAGAATACTTTACTTTCATAAAGGAATATCAGACCATGTCTTACAGAATGAGAAACAGGAACAGGAACTGAACACAAATAAGTACACACAGAGGAAAAACAGTACTTCCTCCCATTACTTCATATCAAAAATACAAACTATAATACTGCAGAGCCACCTGCTGGTATAGACAGGTATAATGAATATGTATAGTTTGCAGTATATAAAGCTACAATGCTGTTGTTCATCCAACACTCTACTCACTGGTAAATGCTACCCTGAGCTAAACAACCCCTGAAAATTACAATCTTCATTACTCAGGAGTGCGCAGCCTGCCTACAGGTGTCATGCTCAGTGTTTAAAGAAATTAACTAGCAAGCCCCCAATAAAAATTAAAGACAGCATGAAGAAAACCTAGGAAAAAATCTACTAATACTAATGTCACTGTAAAAATATAAACTTGGCTTACCTTAAAAGTTAGCTTCAGTGAGAAACTCAACAGTCAATTTTTTTTATGTTTGAGGAGAAATTGGTTGACCCCCATTAGTTTGATGCCGGAATTCATCATTAAAGCAGAACATCTGGTACTGCAGGCTGAACTAGTTTCAGGCCTGACTATCTGCTCTGATTTCTGGCCAGTGCAAGTAGTATGTGGGGCAGCGTCCCAGGCTTAGTAGTCGGTAGGGCAGTGTACAGAGGTCAGTAGTAATTAGGGCAGTGTACAGAGGTCAGTAGTAATTAGGGCAGTGTACAAAGGTCAGTAGTATGTAGGGCAGTGCACAGAGGTCAGTAGTTTGTAGGGCAGCATATAGAGGTCAGTAGTAGGTAGGGCAATGTACAGAAGTCAGTAGTAGGTAGAGCAGCGTACAGAGGTCAGTAGTTTGTAGGGCGGCATACAGAGGTCAGTAGTAGGTAGGGCAGTGTACAGAGGTCAGTAGTTTGTAGGGAAGCATACAGAGGTCAGTAGTAAGTAGGGCAGCGTATAGAGGTCAGTAGTAGGTAGGGCAGCGTAAAGAGTCCAGTAGTAGGTAGGGCAGTGTACAGAGATCAGTAGTTTTTAGGGTGGCATACAGAGATCAGTAGTAGTTAGGGCAGTGTACAGAGGTCAGTAGTTTGTAGGGAAGCATGCAGAGGTCAGTAGTAAGTAGGGCAGCATATAGAGGTCAGTAGTTTGTAGGGAAGCATACAGAGGTCAGTAGTAAGTAGGGCAGCTTATAGAGGTCAGTAGTAGGTAGGGCAGCTTAAAGAGGTCAGTAGTAGGTAGGGCAGTGTACAGAGGTCAGTAGTTTTTAGGGTGGCATACAGAGGTCAGTAGTTTGTAGGGCAGCGTTTAGAGGTCAGTAGTAGGTAGGGCACCGTACAGAGGTAAGTAGTAGGTAGAGCAGCGTACAGAGGTCAGTAGGATGTAGGGCAGTGTACAGTGGTCAATAGTATGTATAGTAGGGGTCAGGAGAATACTAGTGTTAGGAGGGAAGACGTTTTTTTAATGCAGAGTGGCGCAGGGAAGGTTCAGTGGCGCTTAACCCTTGCTGGCAATCCTATCTCACCTTCCCACATGGTATCCTTGGATCGGGCAGGAGGGCCGGTGGTGATCAGCATGCAATATGCATATTAAGCTCAGGCATGTTTAGAGAAGAGCCCAAACCTGCCCAAGCTATTCCAGAGGCTTTACTACTAATGTAACATTTTTGCAAGAGACTAGCTCTAGGCTGCTCCTCTAATTTGCTAAAAGTCCATTCCTTCTAAATAAATAGCCGATGAAACTTCTTGCACAAAATCAAATTAGTAGATACTTGGCATATGCAATATCCTGGTAAAAGAGATTATATTGACGACCCACAAGTACATGGGTCTTATTTTAATATCAATCTAATACTCCTCAATAATGTTCTACTTGACAAGCCCATTGTAATTTGAATGATATTTATTATTATTGCATTCTTTTTTACAGAAAATAATTTCTACAAAAAACAAACAAAAAAAATATCGTCTTCCTCAATCCGAGAGATACACAAGTGCCCATATTTGGTGGCACTGCCTAATTGTGTTTTAAGATTGGAATGCATTCTTTTTTTTTTTCAAATATAAATTTTATTGAATAACACCAAGGAGAGAGGTCTCCAGGAATGCAATTCTTAAACTCATCTCATAAACGGCATCAACATCCCTGTTAATCCATGGATTTGCCTGTTTGATAATATCTCATCTCCCAAATCATATAAACATACTATGATCCTGTTTCTCACTAATGCTGTGAAGAGTTGTACACCTTTCTATTGGAAATCAGTTTCCCACTATAGGGGAATGGTTTGAACAGGTGAATGAAATCCTTCTAATGGAAAAATGATTTATGCCCACTGGCCAAATACGATACATTTCACGCTACCTGGGACTGCTGAATTGATTAAAAAAGATATGTGAAGTACATATCCCATTAATCAAAGACAAAGTGGTGGCTCCTGAGCCAATTACAATATTCACTTTGACTAACACCCCTTTTTTGCAATTGTTATGTTTCTCAAAATACAGGCTGCAACTTCTCACTCATCCCCTCATCGTATCTATTCTTCCCTGTGTGTTTTCTGTCCTGTGCTTCTCCCTTGTTCCCCCACCCAACTAGACAATAAAACTTTTTGACATTCTAGTTCTCTGTACTGTCAGAATTCCTTTGTGATTTAATCATACATCTTATTGTATGTCATATCAATGTGTTAGCTTATAAAAATGAAAACAAGAATAAGTTAAAAAACATATGAAAATAAAACAAAATTAACCCAAAACTACTATGTTTTCCCTTTAACTATTTGTATTAGAGCATTACTAACACTGTCATGCCTTGTGATCCTTGAAGTTAAATTAATTACCCACTAAGTGATGGTATGTATGAAACTCTGTGAATGTAAATTAATATATAATATAGTAGGATGGACCATCTGTGCAAGCTATTAGCATATTTCCACATTACTTTTTTAAAAAATTTGAATCATCTTCTATATATAGCCCAGTTTATAATATATTACATTGCTTGTACATATTTACATTTCTTCTGGGAACACACACTTGGCTACAACGTATGATCCAGTGGAAAAATGGAGGTCACACCAACTCCTATGAGGATACAAAAAAGTAATTTATTGAATGATTATATTTTTTGTCAATTTCTCATGAAAAAGGGCAAAATAATCAATCAAATATGTCAGCACTACAATATTATGTTCTACAATAATTTACACGGTGTCCATATAAAAGCTCCCTAAGTATTATCTAAACCAGGAGTTCTTAGCTGAGGTTATTTGTGCCCTTGGAAATATGGAAACCAAATGATGGGAGTCTGGATTTCTGAATAATTAAGCACAACATTTGCTAATACATTAGGGTCTAAATAATAATCTAAATATCTCAGCAATATTGAACCTAAAATCAAAATGGAAAAATCACATTGTTAGCGATGTTTTTGAAATCACACTGGTACTTAAGTGATAACAATTAACTTGATGATATCAACACTTTAGCAAAGGGGTATAGTGACATATTGGGCAATCCATTGGAGGATTGAATAGGTAAAGCATAAGGGACCTCTGATCTAAAAAGAAATTGAAACCAAGCCTTACATTTACACAAGTAACACAACCTACCTGCTTAGTATTTTATGCTTCTCTCAATGCTGTAGACCAGTGGTGTATTTAGGTTATGTGCTGCCCTAGGCCTAACTAAACTCATGCACCCCCTAATTTGAATAAACCCCTACCATGCCCGCCCCTAAACACGTTCTTGTAAATTATCTCATGAAATGACACTGTTAAATGTTTTATGCAAAATTAAATTAAAAAAATAATTATTAACAACTTTTGAATAATCAACAGAAAGCTTATCAGTGCCCATCAGTGCAACCTCAGTAGTGCCCATAAGTACAGCATATCAGTGCACCTTAAGAGTGCTGCCTTATCAGTGCCGCTCCACTCTGTCTGGGACAGAGAGGGACGCAGTGCAATGAGGACAGAGGTGGACACCAGGGACAGAGAGGGAATCAGTGCAATGAGGACAGAGGTGGACACCAGGGACAGAGAGGGATGCAGTGCAATGAGGACATAGGTGGACACCAGGGACAGAGAGGGATGCAGTGCAATGAGGACAAAGAGGGACGCCGGGGACAGAGAGGGATGCTGGGGACAGACAGAGAGGGACGAAGTGCGATGAAGACAGAGAGGGCCGAAGTGCGATGACAACAGAGAGGAACGAAGTGCGATGACGACAGAGAGGGACGAAGTGCAATGACGACAGAGAGGGACGAAGTGCGATTACAACAGAGAGGGACGAAGTGCGATGACGACAGAGAGGGACGAAGTGCGATGACGACAGAGAGGGCCGAAGTGCAATGATGACAGAGAGGGACGAAGTGCTATGACGACAGAGAGGGTAGCTGGGGACAGACAGAGGGGTGCAATAAGAATAAAAGGGATGCCGGGGACAGAGAGGGATGATGGAGGCAGACAGAGGGACGAAGTGTGATAAGGACAGAGAGGGTAGCTGGGGACAGACAGAGAGGGGTGCAGTGCAATGAGGACAAAGAGGGATGCCGGGGACAGAGAGAGAGGGACACAGTGTGATGAGGACTAAGAGGGACTCTGGAGACAGATAGAGAGCCATGCAGTGGGGACAGGGGATACTGTGGGGGGGGGGAGAAGGTCACAGGGGGACAGGACACAGGTTGGCACTGAGAAGGGGGGGCACAGGGTGACACTGAGGAGGAGGGGAAAGGACACAGGGTGACACTGAGGGGGGGAAGTACACAGGGTGACACTGAGGGGGGGAAGGACACAGGGTGACACTGGGGAGGAAGGGGGGAAGGACACAGGGTGACACTGATGAGGGGGGACACTAAGAGGGGGGAGGACACAGGGGGACACTGAGGAGGGGGGAGGACATAGGGGGACACTGAGGAGGGGGAGGACACAGGGGGACACTGTGGAGGGGGGGGGACACTGAGGAGGGGGGAGGACACAGGGGGACACCGAGGAGGGGGGAGGACACAGGCATTAGGCTCCGCCTCCACCAGTTAACATGCACCCGGTTTAGCCAGTCATCATCCATCTTATGTCGCTCCCCTCCCCTAGCCATGTACACCCAAAGACTGCTTAAGCTGTGCTACAGGGGGAGGGGGTGGCTGTTTTGCCGCCCCCTGCAAAGTACCACCCTAGGCCTGGGCCTTGTTGGCCTAAGCCAAGAAACAGCTCTGCTGTAGACCACCAATCTATTCAGCTTCCTATGGTTATAATCTAATGATCAAAGAATGCATTATGTAATTCACAAGAAGAATTATTAAATGCACCCACGTATGCTTTTTTCTGTCTCCCACTTATATTTTTATTATTATTATTATATAGTACTAATACATTTTTAATAACCACCAATTGGATTTAAAGTTTTGATTTATAGGAAAGCAGAGATGGTCAAAGATCAGGTCAGCTGGAGAGGGCAGCTAAAATGCAAGTCATTTAAGATATATACAACAAGTGTAGCGCTGGAATAAATAATGAAACCATATATTACAATGAGTGTAAACGATGTGACAAAAAGTATAAAAAATCAATCAAAAAATCAATCAATAGTGATAGATATCGTCCAGCGAACAAAACATGTAATTAATTTGTTGTCCATAGTCTAGACACAGGTTCACTTTAAGCTGTTCGCATTTCTATGATACGTGAATTCATCTCTCCCTACCATCTTGAATTCTGCAAGACTGTCATGGGATTTCAACAAAATTTCTCACTCCCACACTTGGCTCCTTGCAGGCTTTATTTTGTGTGCATGCCTCTTCATTTAGATTCCTGGCTGGCTGGCTACCTGCTGCATGATGCCACACATACATACACTCAGATGAGAGGCCAGCATTCTTGAAAGACCCAGTGAAAAGGGATGGATGATCCATCTCCCCTTAATGTCACAGGTTGTGTGGTTATGTGTAAGCCAGGTGCAGCCAGCAGTGTGCACCAAGAAGGCCAAGCACATTCATAGGGGACATTGTGGGGTACACAGTTTATTGCTTTACTGTGCTGAGTTATAACATAGTTATTGCTGTGCTAATCTGGTTTCCTCAGCATGAGTCCCTCTTTAGTCAAAAATACGGTACACTCTTTGGGCCAGATCCACATAGATCGGCACCGGCGCAGCGTATCTAAGATACGCTACGCCGCCGTAACTTACTTGGCTTTGTTTCAAATCCACAACGAATAACAACGTATCTCTGGCGGCGGAATTCAAATCGGCGATTAGGGGGCGTGATTCATTTAAATGAAGCATGTCCCCGCGCCGAATGAACTGCGCATGCTCCATTTCAAAATTTGCCGCCATGCATTGTGCGAAATGAAGTCGCAACAACGTCATTTTTTAAACTTAGACGTGACTTACGTCCATCCCGATTTACAGACGACTTACGCAAAAAAAAGAAAAAATTAAAATTTCAACGCGGGAACGAAGGCCATACTTAACATGGCAAATCTAACTATACGCCACAAAATACCAGCTTTAACTATACGCCGGAAAAAGCCGACTAAAGACGACGTAAGAGAATGCGACGGCCGCGCGTACGTTCGTGGATCGTCGGAAATAGCTAATTTGCATACCCGACGCGGAAAACGACGCAAACTCCACCCAGCGGACGCCGAAGTATTGCATCTACGATCCGAAGGCGTACGAAGCCGTATGCCTGTCGGATCAAACCCAGATGCTGTCGTATCTTGGTTTGAGGATTCAAACTAAAGATACGACGCGGGAAATTTGAAAGTACGCCAGCATATCAGTAGATACGCCGGCGTACTCTCACTGTGGATCTGGCCCTTTGGATTTAACAAGGAAAAATCTAAAGGCTGTGATAATTGCAGTATTGATTGGTTACAGTAGGCTATTCTAGCTTTGCCAGGTTCATGAACATGCAAATTGGAAACGGACAGAAATCTTGAGATGTTTTGTAGGTAAAGAAACTTTTCTTCTCAAGTAGCTTTTAGCATTATTTAGTGCAGCTTATTATACTGTACAAACAGTATTTAAAGTAAAGACTCCAAACCAGCGGAGGTCAGTCTTCTTCATATTAATCCATGCAAATTCCAGTGTAACCTAACAAACCCCACTTTATGCTCTGCCACATGCTCTTCACCAGACTTTCTACCAAACCTAAAGTTGGAAGGTTTTGAATCTGGCTTGAACATGGGCCCCTGATGATTAAAGAAGTATTTAAAAAAATAAACAAACATACTTGCCTACCTGCTTCAGCATCACATAGATGCTGCAAGCTGTCCCCTGTCAGCTTTAATCCCAAGAACTGAGCGATCTTGTGATCTAAGCGCACTCCTGTTGCTCACATGAGAAGTATGGCCAAAAGAACTTTGACAATACTTCTCTTTTAAGCTTTTATTGACCATGGGCATTGACCATTTTACAAAGTACTGCTACAAAACCAAAATCGCAAGAACAAAAACGAATTAGATTAAACAGATTATTATTATTCTATACAGGCATATGGTATATGTGCATAATGTGAGATGGATAACAAGCTCTCTTTTTACAAAGATAAAAGTAAGCCAGCTTCTAGTTCAGACAGTGAAGATGGAACACAGTCCTATGCAGTATGTATATGAAAAGCTAAAGAATCCAGTAGATGTAATTCTGTATGTCTTACTCTAAATGGGAGGTCTGTTCATCCTAATGCCATCCTTATTTTTACCATTTTTTTAAATAGTAACAGACTGTAGACTGTCATCTAAAATATACTGCTTTGTTAGCCGGCAAATCTCCTGTGTTTAGTGAGAGCTAAACAAAGTTGTCAGGGATGTGACTGATAGTACTTTCAAACATCAGCACTCTCCAAAGAGTGGAAATCGGGAGATCTGTATACATAAGTTAAAAATACTGTACCAGTTGAACATTTCCACACTCCGTGAAAGACATTTGCAAAACCAATATAAAGCATGTTAATGACCATGAATTTCTATCTGTAGGCTCTTAGAAGAGTGAAACCTCACTGACTGTAAGGACATAAATACATTTTAAAGTATGTAGATAGTAGGATGCTTACTAATTGGGCAAATTAAAACACCATTGCCGCAAATCAGAAACTGCAATCCGATTGGTTGCTGTTTGTTACCGCACTTTGGACGATGTCGCTTTTCATGTTTTATTAACCTCCTTACAACAGCAATACACATTTATGAAGTGGCAGGGTGGATGTGCATGTATGTGTCAATGTCTTTTTCTGGGGCGTGCTCCATTGTTACCCTCAGATCTCTGATCCAGCTGTCACCAAAAGCTCATGGTCACTACTGATGATCAGCAGCCAGTAGGAAGAACTTAAAGGGGTTCTAAAGGTTTTTTTTGTTTTGTTTTAAATAGGTTCCTTTAACCACTTGCTTACTGGGCACATATACCCCCTTCCTGACCAGAGGACTTTTTGCTTTTCGGCACTGCGTCGCTTTAAATGACAATTGCGCGGTTGTGCGACGTGGCTCCCAAACAAAATTGACGTCCTTTTTTTCCCACAAATAGAGTTTTCTTTTGGTGGTATTTGATCACCTCTGCGTTTTTTCTTTTTTGCGCTATAAACTCTATAAAATAAAGCGACAATTTTGAAAAAAAAAATATATTTTTTACTTGTTGCTATAATAAATAGCTCAATTTTTTTTATCAGTCTAAGCCGATACGTATTCTACATATTTTTGGTAAAAAAAAAAAAAAAAAAATCGCAATAAGCGACTGGTTTGCGCAAAAGTTATAGCACCTACAAAATAGGGGACAGATTTATTATTATTTTTTTTACTAGTAATGGTGGCGATCTGCGATTTTTATCGATACTGCGACATTATGGCGGACACATCAGACACTTTTGACGCATTTTTGGCACCATTCACATTTATACTGCAATCAGTGCTATAAATATGCACTAATTACTGTATAAATGTGACTGGCATTGAAGGGGTTAACACTAGGGGGTGAGGGAGAGGTTAAATGTGTACCCTGCCTAGTGTTACTAACTGTGGGGGAAGGGGACTGACTGGGGGAGGTGACCGATCTGTGTCCCTATGTACAAGAGACACAGATCGGTCTCCTCTCTCCCTGACAGGACGTGGATGTGTGTGTTTACACACACACATCCATGTCCTTGTCTCTTTAACCGCCGATCGCGGGAGCCTGGCGGACATCGCGGTCACCAGGCACGCACATCGGCATCCCAGTGATGCGGCAGGCACGCACGCCGCCGGCGCGCTCGCGCGCCCCCCAGTGGCCAGGAGGAGCGGAGCCCGTAAAAAGACGGCAGCTCAGAGAATTAGAACCACCCTGCGGCCCTAGAAAGTCGTACGGCCGTCGGGAAGTAGTTAAGCTAGTGCATTGTTGGTTCACTTACCTTTTCCTTCAATTTCCCTTCTAAATGTTTTTTTTCTTTGTCTGAATTTCTCACTTCCTGTTTCTCCTCAGTAAACTTTCCACCATCATCCGAGCGGTGGTTAGTCAGCCAGAACAGCTTACTGAACAGCTTACGGGGGAGGAACAGGAAGTGAGAAATTCAGACAAAGAAAACAAAGAAAAAAAACATTTAGAAGGGAATTCGAAGGAAAAGGTAAGTGAACCAACAATGCACTAGCTTAAAGGAACCTTTTTAGAAAATAAACAACAAACCTTTACAACCCCTTTAAAGGGGTTGTAAAGGTAAAAGTTTTTTCACCTTAATGCATTCTATGCATTAAGGTGAAAAAACATCTGTGCATTAGCGGCTCCCCCGAGCCCCCTTTACTTACCTGCCCCCTCGAAAGTCCTGCACCGTGAACGAGCAGGCTTCTCGGCCATCTTCCCGGCTCATTCATTGGTTGATTGAAAGCAGCGCAGCCATTGGCTTGCGCTGCTGTCAATCACATCCAATGACACGGCGTGCCGAGGGGGGGGGCGAGTGATATCGTGAGCGGCTGTATCACAGGAGCAAGCCCGCAAGGACTCAACACCATGCGAGAGAGCTCGTATGAAGGTGTTGAGTCCTTGCGAAGGAGGGGCCGAGACAGCCGCCGAGGGACCCCAGAACACATGTTTGTTATTTAAAAAAATATATATATATATATCTTTAGTGACCCTTTAATTAATTTACATGTGAAGAAATAATTCCGGACGGATGTACTTCCAAAAATCCTTTTATTGAAACTTCATATGACAAGTGGTTGACAGATGGAGCAGGGGACAAAGCGGTAGACGCGCTTCGTGAAAATATCAGCGCTTAGTCATTACCAGAGGTAATTAAGCTTCAATAAAAGGATTTTTAGAAGTGCAGCCATCCGGAATTATTTCTTCACATTACACAGCATGCGAGCTGAGCTGGCACCTGACTAGTGTGTGTGGGTATTAACCAGAGACTCACTCACCTGGAGCAGCTTTTCTTGTTTCATTAATTAATTTACACCAGAGCTGTGCAGCCAGTCACAATGCCACATAATCAGATGGGCCCCTTGTATCAGCTTTGAGCGTTACAACCTGTTTAAATCTCCTATTGGTGTAAAGAGGTTACAGCTGTTCTCTAATCCAGTGGTCATCAACCCTGTCCTCAGGGCCCAATAACAGGCCAGGTTTTATGTATTACCTTGGGGAGATGCAGACTACAATACTGCAATCACTGGGCAGCAAATGATATCACCTGTGATGTATTTCAGTTATCTTGCAAACTTGGCCTGTTAGTGGGCCCCGAGGACAGGGTTGATGACCACTGCTCTAATCTGCTCTAAAAATTGACAAGGCAGTGCACCTGTGCAAAGGCTAGTCATTTCGATTACAGGATCAGGTGATGTTACGATCACTTTGAATACAAAAACAATGTACAAGGAAAAAAAATATATTACTTAGTACGTGATTTATGCTGTACAGCAGGGGTCCTCAAACTACGACCCGCGGAGGACTTTTAACCGGCCCACCCCACCCTGACAAGCAACGTCGGTTACACGGCAGGTTGTAACACAGCGATCCCGCTGTGTCACGGAGATCACAATGTTAACAGTTCGGGCGCGCTATGATAAATGTCCCGCCCTCCTCCTCTTAGACTATCTTGTGTGATAGAGCCAGTGTTCTGTCTATCACACAAGCTGGTCTAGGAGGAGGAGGGCGGGACATTTATCACAGCGCGCCAGAACTGTTACCAACACTGTGAGCTTTGTGACACAGCGGGACCGTCACACAGCGGGACCGTGACATCAGTAAGGAGTAAGGCTGTGAGGGGCTAAAGATGGTGAGGTGAGGGAGGGAGGGGGGCTTGCAATGGTGAGGGGGGCTGATGATGATGTAATGATGATGATGATGATGATGGTGGGGGGGCTGATGATGATGAAATGATGATGTAATGATGATGATGGTGGTGGGGGGGCTGATGATGATGAAATGATGATGTAATGATGATGATGATGGTGGGGGGGGCTTGCAATGAGGGGCTGATGGTGTAATGATGAAGTGGGGGGGCTTGCAATGAGGGGCTTGCAATGGTGAGGGGGGGGTTTGCAATGAGGGGCTGATGATGGTGAGGGGGGGTTGCAATGAGGGGCTGATGATGATGTAATGATGATGGGGGGCTTGAAATTATCTTGATCGGCTTGCAATTAGTGATTGTGAGGGGGGGCTTGCAATGAGGGGCTTACAATGATGATGGCGAGGGGGGGCTTGCAATGAGGGGATGATGATGAAGTAATGATGATGGTGAGGTGGGGGGGCTTGCAATGATCATGATCGGTTTGCAATTAATGATTGTGAGGGGGGGCTTGCAGTGAGGGGTTTATAATGATGAAGGGGGAGGGTTGCAATGATCGTAAGGGGCTTGCAATGGTGAGGGGGGGCTTGAAATGATGGCTTGAATTTGAAATGGTGGTGAGGGGGGGCTTGCAATGATGGTCTGAAATGACGTGATGGGGGCTTGCAATGATGGTCTGAAATGACGGTGAGGGTGGGCTTGCAATGATGGCTTGTTCTTCATTTTAAATATTGTATTTGTTACCATTTTGTTTTTTCACTTCAAAATAACATATGTGCAGTGTGCATAGGAAATTGTTCATAGTTTTTTTTATAGTCAGGCCCTCTAACGGTCTGAGGGACAGTGAACCGGCCCCCCTGTTTTAAAAGTTTGAGGACCCCTGCTGTACAGCTTTGAATAATTAAAGCAGATCTTTACTCTGAAAAATTACTTTGCACTATTGGATTTATCCTGTCTCTATAATGTAAAAAAAAACAACCTCCACAATGTCAAAAAGCAAATCTTTTTTTGAGTGTTCATTTTGATTTTGTGTTTTTAATTATTTATTTATTTGTTTTACAGCCCAGCTAGCCCAACACCTTCATTCTTGCCTAAGTGAGAATAATGTCCCAGCCTTCCGTGCAGCTACCTGGGACAATTCTGCATCCAATGGACTTGTGAGAATGTTAATTGCATCTAACTCAGCACACGAGGTGCTCCACAATGTCAAAAAGCCAACCTTTTTTGTGCTTGTATTTACCTTTTTTTTACAGACCACCCCCTACCTTTGTTCTCACCTAGGTAAGAATCATGTCTCAGGCTTTCCCATTTGCAGCATGTGTATGTTAATTCAGTTAACCCAGCGCCCAAAGTAAGGTGGTGGTGGTAGAGGATCCTCCTTAAAGTGAACACAGTTTCACCTTATTCACTATGGTAAGTGAACATTTACTTTCTTTTATATTCCTTTGGTAAAGTGACCCCACTGTCTTTTTTTTTTCTTTTCGCTCAGACTTAACAATCTTGGCGACTTTCTCATGGATGATGGACCCCCATCGTCTCCGTGAGAGTTTAGCATCATATGCGGAAGAATAATTACTTTTAATTGCATTTTTCATGCTTTTCCCTTTGACCCCACTGTCTTTTAACTGCTTCCCGACCGCCGCATGTAGATATACGTCGGCAGAATGGCACGTACAGGCACATTGGCGTACCTGTACATCCCTGCCTTTCCGCGGGTGATCAAATACCACCAAAAGAAAGCTCTATTTGTGGGGAAAAAAGGATGCCAATTTTGTTTGGGAGCCACGTCCGCGCAATTGTCTGTTAAAGCGACACAGTGCCGAATTGTAAAAACCCCTTGGGTCATGTAGCAGCATATTGGTCCGGTCCTTAAGTGGTTAAAGGAAATTCTACAGCAACCAATCAGATATTTCTTTTTTTTTAGACTATAAAAGTTAATTGTTTTCTCTGGACATCACAAAAACCTTTCCTCAGTTTTTATAATCACACCTATATTTATTCTGAAACAAATTAAGAAGGCTGTATAGGTTTAAGCATAATCTAAGTAAAATATTGCATTGATGGGTGTGACACACACACAGACCTATGAAAACTGTTGTATACACTTTACAGGTCTTATTATAGCAGACCTTAAACCCCCTCCCCCCAATATGACGCCAAAACAAATGAAATGTGTACAATAAAATAAGTTTACTTATCTACTGTATAGTAACAAGCTTCTTCTTAGGCCCCATACTCACGAGCAAACATGTCTGCTGAAACTGGCCCGCAGGCCAGTTTCAGCAGACATGTTTGGTCGTGTGTGGGCGCGAGCGGGCCGAATTCCAGCAAACATTTGCCCGCCGGGCCTTTTCCCAGCAGACAAATATTCCTGGACTTGTTTTAAAACAGTCCGCTGGAATTCTGCCCGCTCGGACATGTACGGTCGTCAGTACAGACCTACCGTACATGTCCAGGCGCCCGCCGTCCCTCGCATGCGTCGAATGACTTCGACGCATGCGTGGAAGCATTTTAAAGGCGGGCCGCCCACGTCGCCGCGTCATTGTCGCGGCGACACCGCGTCATCGACGCGGCGACACCGCGGACACGCCCCGCGTATTGTTTACGCGCGGACTTCTGTACGATGGTGTGTACAACCATCGTACAGAAGCCCTCTGGCAGACATGTATGGTGAAAACGGTCCGACGGACCGCTTTCACCATACATGTTTGGTCGTGAGTACCCGGCCTTAGGCCCCATACTCACGAGCAAACATGTCTGCTGAAACTGGCCCGCAGGCCAGTTTCAGCAGACATGTTTGGTCGTGTGTGGGCGCGAGCGGGCCGAATTCCAGCAAACATTTGCCCGCCGGGCCTTTTCCCAGCAGACAAATATTCCTGGACTTGTTTTAAAACAGTCCGCTGGAATTCTGCCCGCTCGGACATGTACGGTCGTCAGTACAGACCTACCGTACATGTCCAGGCGCCCGCCGTCCCTCGCATGCGTCGAATGACTTCGACGCATGCGTGGAAGCATTTTAAAGGCGGGCCGCCCACGTCGCCGCGTCATTGTCGCGGCAACACCGCGGACACGCCCCGCGTATTGTTTACGCGCGGACTTCTGTACGATGGTGTGTACAACCATCGTACAGAAGCCCTCTGGCAGACATGTATGGTGAAAACGGTCCGACGGACCGCTTTCACCATACATGTTTGGTCGTGAGTACCCGGCCTTAGTCTTGCACACTGCAATTGGTCTTCCTGCCCACACTGCCATTATAAAATAGATTTTATCGGTGGCCAGCTTCTTTTTCATGGTTCCCTACACCAGTCCACCAGTGATGTCTGCACCTGATCTCGAACACTGATCTCTTGACAAAAAAGAAGACTTTTTTTCCCCCCAAAGTCTCATGAGATGTAAATATTGTGTGATCTTGGGGGGTAGGTTTTATTTCCCTTACATACAAGATCGCCCTAAAAGAGCATGAAGAAATTTTTTTTTTTGTTTAGCCCACAGGCCAGCTTAAGGAATGGCACATGCCTTACACAGACCTTTAGGGCCAGATCCACAGAAGGGATACGCCGGCGTATCTACTGATACGCTGTCGTATCCCTGTTTCTATCTATGCGACTGATTCACAGAATCAGTTACGCATAGATATTCCTAAGATCCGGCAGGTGTAATAGTTTTACACTGTCGGATCTTAGGATGCAGTACCTTAGCCGCCGCTGGGGGCATTTCTCTTCGAAATTCCGCGTCGGGTATGCAAATTAGCACTTACGGATATCCACGAATCGGTTTCCCTTTGTGAAGTCTCCGTAAGTTGTTAGTTTGCAAACGCAAAATTAGGGCTACTTTTACAAAGTGTAAAGTTAGTACACCATGTAAAAGTAGACCCTTCTTTCCCGCGACGCTGTCAATTTTTTTTTTTTTTTTTTTTTTTCGCCGCATCTCTTTTTTTTCCCGACGCAACTTTTTTTTTACCCGGTGCGATTCACAAAACTCGCAGCGAAATGTAACTTCGCGCAAAGCACGTCAGGAAAATTGCGTCAGGAGCATGCGCAGTACGTCCGGCACGGGAGCGCGCCTAATTTAAATGGGACTCGCCCCATTAGATTGGGCACGCCTTGTGCCGGACAGATTTAAGTTACACAGCCGAAAATTTCTAGGTAAGTGCTTTGTGGATCGGGCACTTAGGTAGAAATTTTGCGGCAGTGTAACTTAAATAGGAAGATTTAAGTTAAGCCCGCTGGCTGTGGATCTGGCCCTTAGTCCATAAAGAGGAGCTTCAATCTCCCCCAAAAATTAAAATATATCAGCTATACTGCTAATACTATTGCTGCTGACTTTTAATATAAGCACACTTACCTCTCCAGGGATCCAGTGATGTTCACACCCGAGTCGATACTTCAATCGGCTTTGAGTGCAGTCACCGGCATCTTAGGTAATGGAAACTGACAGTGAAGCCCTTTGGCTCCACAGCCTGTTTCCTACTGTTCATGCGTGAGTCTCGCTGCGCTTTGTGAATGATCCAGCAGTCTTCTGGGACCTATGTGTGTACCAGAAGGCTGCAGGGGGAAGGAAGAGGGGGACGAACATCCTTGTAAATTGCTGCAGAGATCTCACCCAGAAGTGGACGCAGGTACCTGTCAAAATCAGGTACCTGCTCCGGATCAAAAAATGCCAAATGGGACAGTGGAGGGGGGAGGATGCAACCATGCAGAACTTCCACTTTTAGGTGAAGCTCTGCTTTAAGGAGAAAGTTTACCATGGATTCAGGGAACCCCTTAACCCATAGCCACTGTGCACAGCATTATAAAGATCGAAACCATAAATGTATGATATTTAGTTTGCTAAAGCAATGTGTATCATAATCAGTTTTATGAGTTTTTTTTGTGTTGCTGTGTTGACTTTTTTAGCATCTTTTTGCTGCTGCCTCAGCCATTTTTAGCCACTTTCTGTTCACATGCATTCACTCCAGCATTGTATAACATCATTGTTTAGGCCTGGCTTCCTGAATGATCGTGACAACAGTGGACCATGCATGTAAAATATGCATGCACATGGCAGCTTATAGCCTCTAACAGGAGTGCATGTGACAGGGTGACTATGCAAACATACTATCATCATCATCATACACATTCCCTTAAAGTGGCTATACTGTAGATGTTAAGGGGTGCTGCAGCGACAATCGGCTGGAGCTGAAGGTAATCAGAGTAAGAGAATGTCATCAGCACAGCAATGATCTACGAAGCAGGTCCAAAGCTTTTATTCAGCGATCACATCATTAAAACAGAAGGGTGACAATGCAGGAACACAAAAGGAGACAGTTGTCATCTATAAAAGAACGTTTCCAATCAAGGCCTTTTCACAACAGGATTAGTGTCCTTTCTTTTAATTAAAGCTGCATATTTAAAAAGATAAAAAAAAACTTTTTCTAATTACATTAGCATGTCAAAGCTCATAAGAGTTATACATATATATTACATGAAAGTATTTTGAATTAACACAAATTTTGAAAAGTATAATGTGAAAATGTTCCATTTTGTGATGGGTTTTCTTCCTTTTGTTTATGATGTATCATTGTAAATTGTAAAACAGCTAAAGAATGCATACATGTGTTCAAGAATAGGTGAACATTAAAGATAAACTGAACTCTGGAAGCTGCACCCAAAAAAGTCAGACAGTTGGCATAAGACTAGTCACCATTATTGCCTGTGGTCTCCATGCTGCAGATCTTTCCCTATTACTTACTTACAATGTCTTGTTTGGCACCATGTCACTGCGTGGAGGTAGCTATCTTGATAGAGGCAGGGCTTTGCAATCTGATGTCTGTAAGGCCCCATGCACACGAGACGCTGGTAAACTCGAGTTCAGAGACGTTTGGGCATTTTTTTCAACTGCCCCTGAACACATTTATTGTTATCCTATGTGTCCATGCACACAATCAAGTTTTTTGGTGTTTTAAAGCAGTTGGGTTTAGGCTCGTTTTTCCGGACGCAAAATTTTGGGTTCTGCCACAAACGTTTTTGCGTTTCAAAGCTTTGGGAGGGTCTACAATGTCTTTGTTATGAAGGCTGATAGCCGCAAACGCGGTAAAACGCTGCTAAACGCCGCAAAATTCGCGGCAAAAACGGGCGTTTTAAACGCCACTTTTTGCCTTAAAAACTTGAGTTTACATTTGCTTCTCGTGTGCATGGGGCCTAAGCCTCCAACAAGGAGGACAGTGACCTGTGACCTGTCCACTAGTGGCATCACAAAATCTCACTCTAAATCACCTGAGACTTGCAGGTGATCTCACACTGCAGAAACACAGTTGTGACATAGCTCCCAATTGTTGTGGAAATTTTATGAAGATGTATTTAATACGTATTGTCAGTGTTAGTACTCCCGCAGCCCGCTCTAAAGAGCTGACAGGGGCAGACTGGTTGAGTCCTGTCTGGTAGTGGAAAACTTCCTGGAATTGGAGAGAGGTGTTTGCAGAGTGGGGATATGTCCGCCAGCAAAAGGGCCCCTGTGCATTGCACTTAAAGACCGTCTGGGGGGGGATATGTTCGCTCTGCAAGGACATTATCGGTTATAGGCAGATGTACGCTCTTGTCTCTGCTGTGTCTGATCAGCACAGGTCAAGATTCGTAGCATACACCTGCAGATAGCCTCCCATCCACATGAACGGTAGTATAATCCGGGTATGCGTTGTTCTCTGGAACAATGCAGAATAAGGATTCCTATCAGTGATAATACAGGAGTCTTTGGGTTGTTATGCTCAGAGACAGAGTTTATGTTTGTTTAGCCATGTGGCTTCCTTTGTTTAGTTGAGCAACATGGCTTCCAGGTAAAGACATACACCATGGCTTCCAGGTAAAGACATGTTTGTTCAGCCATGCGGCTTCCTTTGTTTAGTTGAGCAACATGGCTTCCAGGTAAAGACATATACCTCTGCTCAGACAAACCTATAGGACTCCTTTAGCCATTATTAATTGGTTGTTTGTATTAGCTCATCCTGTTGGAAGGATTTCCTATTAGGTCATTTCCTGTGTGGAGGTTACTTCCTGTGTGGTCACTTCCCATGGAGGAAGCAATTGGCTGCTGGAGCCATCACTTCCTGTTTGTCATTTGCTTTTCTGATTTGATGAATAAAAAGCCAAGCACACTCATCGCTGGGTAGTCATGCTGATGGAGCTGAGACGTAAGCTATGGTGATGTCTGATTACTTGGGGATATAAGGGAAATAGAGTGCTACAGTAGGTGAACCCGATTTTGTGTCAATCTCGCTCTCTTTCTCGGCGAGATTGAGCACCTACGAGCCCCATCGCGGGAGCCAGCGCCGAGCTGGCTTGCCGCGATGGAGACAGAGACGTCATAGAAGCGACGGGAGATCCGACTTGGATTCCCGCCAATTCTACACGTGTGCGGCGTTTGTTATGAATCCTGAGGGGGAAGTCCCCGCCGGATTTTAAATAAAAATCCGGCATGGGTTCCCCCCTCAGGAGCATACCGGGCCCTTAGGTCTGTTATGGGTTGTAAGGAGAGCCCCCCTACGCCGAAAAAAAACGGCGTAGGGGGTCCCCCTACAATCCATACCAGACCCGTATCCAAAGCACGCTACCTGGCCAGCCAGGAAGGGAGTGGGGACGAGCGAGCGCCCCCCCCCCTCCTGAGCCGTACCAGGCTGCATGCCCTCAACATGGGGGGGTTGGGTGCTCTGGGGCAGGGGGGCGCACTGCGGCCCCCCCACCTCAGAGCACCCTGTCCCCATGTTGATGAGGACAGGGCCCCTTCCCGACAACCCTGGCCGTTGGTTGTCGGGGTATGCGGGCGGGAGGCTTATCGGAATCTGGGAGCCCCCTTTAATAAGGGGGCCCCCAGATACCGGCCCCCCACCCTAAGTGAATGAGTATGGGGTACATCGTACCCCTACCCATTCACCTGCAAGAAAAGTGGTAAAAACACAAATAAACCACACAGGGTATTAAAATATTTTATTAGTCTGCTCCGGAGGCTCCCCCTGTCTTCTTTATTAGCTCTTTTACCAGGGGGAGCTTCTTCTTTGACGTCTTCGGGTTGGTGGGGGCCGCCATCTGGTTCTCTTCCACCGCCGGGGGGGGTGGCTTTTAAAAAAGCCCCCACCCCCGGCGGGTTTCCTCCGGCGTCTTCGGCGGGGGGGCTTCTTCTTCCGCTATCCCGACGGGTCTTCTCCGCTATCCGGGGGGTCTCCTTCTATGTTCGCCGCTTTCCGCTGTTGACTCGGCGCACCCCGGTTCTTCGTCTCGCTGTCCGGTCTCTTCTTCCGTGCTGTACGTCTTCTTCGCCTTCCGTGCTGTGAGTTCTTCTTCCGCGCTGTGACGTCATGTTCTTCACTTCTCTTCTTCTCCCGATGTTGACACGTCGCCTTTCCTCGCTGAAATGACGGATGCGCGCCTTGAATCGGACCTATATAGGCCTCACAGTCCCATCATGCTCTGTACCTACCCATGTGATACCTACCCACGTGGGTAGGTATCACATGGGTAGGTACCAGAGCATGATGGGATTGTGAGGTCTATATACCGGCTAGATACTGACTAGTTCAAAGAAATATCTTTATTTCAAAGGAGCTGTATTGAAGACCCCCCACTGTGTGAGGGGGGGGGCGGAGATTTGTCATTGTAACAGTTGTAACCACATATAAGCTCTGGTTTCTTACGATTAAAACTCTGTGTTGTTCAAGCAGTAAGCTTGTCTCATGTGTGGCTTTCTGGGCGATTCCAGGGATATCCCTCCTCGTGGAATATTGGGGTGATTTTCGTTATGGGAAGAAGGGAACGTTGACGGGGATATCATACCGATACCGTCACAATTGGTTGGTAGCAGTGGGATTTTTCCCTTCTATTCCCCTTCACACCCGGATTCCAAGCAGACACTGGAAGAACTACTGGAAGTTCGTGGAAGGATTGCTAGCAACAAAACCAAGCGGGTCATCATAGCAGAATCAATGGAGCTAGACCAGGAGGACGGGATTGCAGCAACGCCAGCAGTACAAGAGATGGAGACACCAGTGATTCAGGAAGAGGAATCGCCAGCCAACAAGCTAATGAGAGAGAAGCTAGCGTGGTTCGGCCCGAACCCAACGGCAGATGTGGTGCTGAGAGTGATGGACCTGTTAGCGAAGGAGGCTAAAGAAATAAGGGACGCAGAACTACAGGAGGCTAAACAAATAAAAGACGCAGAGCTACAGTTAAAACTGGCAGCAGTCCAACAAGCAGCCGCACATTCTCCAAACAGTGAGTACAGCACAGCAGACGCAAGGAAGATTCCGTTTAGCGCTTTTAAAGCTTTTGATGAAAAGGACTGTGAGATTGATAACTTCCTGGCGGATTTTGAGCGACAATGTAACCTGCACCGAATAGCTAGAGGAGAGTGGGTTGCAATATTGTCAGGCAAACTGTCAGGCAAAGCTTCTGATGCTTTCCGTACCGTGCCAGATCAGGATATCCATAGCTACGCCCGGGTTAAAGAAGCGCTCCTGGCTCGTTATGCAGTAACCCCAGAGTCCCACCGACAGAAGTTCAGGGACTCACGCAAAACCACGAAAGACTCTTATGCGGAATGGGCATGCCAATTGTCCCGGTCGGCCTCTAACTGGGCTAACAGCAGCCAGGCCACCACCGCAGAGGACATTTTTACAATCACATCCAGACGGACGTCAAAGACTGGGTGAGAGATCGCAGGCCCATGACTCTACCAGAGGCCGCTAAGTTGGCGGATGAATATGCAGATACTTGCAAGACGAACCAGGTCACACCACAGGAACAACCTCCACCACAAACGGTGCCCTCACACCCACCAACCGCTAGATACCAACCTCCTAACAGACCGGTGACATCTAGCCCTCGCTATCCACGCCAGGAGGGCAACGAACAACGCTGCTTCCGGTGCAAACAGCTGGGTCACTTCAAGCAGAATTGCCCCATGAATGACAACACCAGGTCAAATTGGTCTCAACCTGGGTACCGCCCACCAGCAGCAGCCCATTGTGTAGACTCGGCTTGGGATCCCCAGGAGCTGGGTCAGGAAGAACCATTGGGCACCCCTTACGAAGCCCTCATGGTACAATCTGTTATTACGGACAACAGGGAACACCATTGTCCGCTGGTCATGGGCTCCAGCCCTGAGCCGGAGGGGCCCTGGAGGGAGCTGGGCAGAAAGAGGCACCGCCGGCCACCCTTCAAGAAGAAGAGGTCCTGGAAGCCGTATAACAAGCTGACCTGGGAGGAGAAGAAGCGACTGGAGGAGATGGAATCGCAGCGGGCGCCCCAGATGCGGGCCGAGATGTTCGCCAAGGGCCCACTGGTGGCCCCTTACACCACCACCCAGTTCCTGATGATGAAGGACCACGTGGAAAGCCTGCAGGACATGAGCAAGCAGGATCTGATCCGTGAGTACATAGAGCTGGAGGAGTGCATAAGCCGCATGGAGGAGGAGAACAACCACCTGAGGTCACAGCGGGCTGACCCCCCTAGGCTCCATGAACTGGAGATGGAGCTGGAGAAGCTCAAAGAGGAGAACCGGCGGCTGCGGAGGGAGCAGGGGGTGGCTGACCTTATGGGGCTCTGAGTCCCCCCCCCCCCGGACTCTGAGCACCAGTGCTACAGCATTTCAACAAATATAACTTTTTCTTTTTATGAATCTCCTGTGACTGTCACTTCAGAGCCATAACCTGCCCCTCCCATAGCGGGACACCTAGATGGCGGCGCACAGACCCATTCGCCGTCTTCACACTGACTTCTGGTGACTTTGCAGATCGCACAAAGACTTGGGGACTGACCGGCGTGTGATCTGACGACCCGGTGGCATACCTGAGTCTGAAGCAGTTGCCAAGGGAGGTCAGTCATGCCAAACGGAGTTAACCTCGGACTAAAAGCTCTGAACCCGTCAACCCTACTGGACCAGGGAAGGTCCAACCGGGTTTTCCGGAGCAGGGAGAAAAAGGGGGGCCATTGTGATACATTTGCCTATATGTCTCAGTTTAATTCTCCCTGCTTGTTTAAGGCTGTTAATTGTATTTACTCTTCTGCAGCTAGCCCTGTTTCAAATGTTAATTGTTCTAGCCCTGTGTTTACTGGTTACTGTGATTAGATAAGTGGCTCATGTTAATTATGCTGATTGCTTCCTTGTGATAATTATCTCTCTATATGCGGTGCCGAACCGGCTAGATACTGACTAGTTCAAAGAAATATCTTTATTTCAAAGGAGCTGTATTGAAGACCCCCCACTGTGTGAGGGGGGGGCGGAGATTTGTCATTGTAACAGTTGTAACCACATATAAGCTCTGGTTTCTTACGATTAAAACTCTGTGTTGTTCAAGCAGTAAGCTTGTCTCATGTGTGGCTTTCTGGGCGATTCCAGGGATATCCCTCCTCGTGGAATATTGGGGTGATTTTCGTTATGGGAAGAAGGGAACGTTGACGGGGATATCATACCGATACCGTCACAATTTAACGATACCGTCACAGGTACGATGTACCCCATACTCATTCACTTAGGGTGGGGGGCCGGTATCTGGGGGCCCCCTTATTAAAGGGGGCTCCCAGATTCCGATAAGCCTCCCGCCCGCATACCCCGACAACCAACGGCCAGGGTTGTCGGGAAGGGGCCCTGTCCTCATCAACATGGGGACAGGGTGCTCTGAGGTGGGGGGGCCGCAGTGCGCCCCCCTGCCCCAGAGCACCCAACCCCCCCATGTTGAGGGCATGCAGCCTGGTACGGCTCAGGAGGGGGGGGGGGCGCTCGCTCGTCCCCACTCCCTTCCTGGCTGGCCGGGTAGCGTGCTTTGGATACGGGTCTGGTATGGATTGTAGGGGGACCCCCTACGCCGTTTTTTTTCGGCATAGGGGGGCTCTCCTTACAACCCATAACAGACCTAAGGGCCCGGTATGCTTCTGAGGGGGGAACCCATGCCGGATTTTTATTTAAAATCCGGCGGGGACTTCCCCCTCAGGATTCATAACAAACGCCGCACACGTGTAGAATTGGCGGGAATCCAAGTCGGATCTCCCGTCGCTTCTATGACGCGCTTGCTGGGATGTGCTGTCACTATTCCAGTGAGTGCGAGGTGTCGGCGAGATCTCGGCACCATGTCGCCGAGAATCAGCGCGATGCTGTCGTGCTAAAAACACAATATCACAAACACCTACTGTAGGTAAGATACATTATATCATTAGACAAAATGTGTGCTTATTATCAAAGGAGATAAGGTGTGCGCTCTGCGTACAGCCTTATCTCCACGACACAATTGTTACTCAATTTGGGGAACTCAAGTCCATAATAGCGATGATATTGACATAGCCCCAAATTAACCATTATGGCTCAAAATTTACAGGGCCCAAAAATATTTAGACAGAATAAAGGTGATTAAAGTATGTGGACCAGATGGCATACACCCATGTGTCCTAAAAGAATTGAACTCTGTAATTTCAAAGCCATTGTTTCAAATTTTTAGGGACTCTTTAATGACTGGCGTAGTATAACTGGATTGGCGTTAGGCCAATGTGGTGCCTATATTTGAAAAGAAGTCAAATAGCCGGATTCAGGTACAGTTATGACGGCGTATCAGTAGATACACCGTCATAACTCCGATTCCACGCCGTCGTAACATTAAGCGTATTCTCAAACTGAGATACGCTTAAAAGTTGCTAAGATACGACCTCCTACGCCGTCGTATCTTAGCTGCCTATTTACGCTGGCCGCTAGGGGCGTGTACGCTGATTTACACCTAGAGAATATGTAAATCAGCGAGATACGCCTATTCACGAACGTACGCACGGCCGTCGCAGTAAAGATACGCCGTTTATGTAAGGCGTTTTCAGGCGTAAAGATAAACCACCAAAAAGATGGCGCAGCCAATGTTAAGTATGGACGTCGGGACCGCGTCAAATTTTTCACGTTTTACGTCGTTTGCGTAAGTCGTCCGTGAATGGGGCTGGGCGTAAGTTATGTTCACATAGAAACCAATGAGTCTTTGCGGCGTAATTTGGAGAATGCGCACTGGGATACGTCCACAGACGGCGCATGCGCCATTAGTAAAAAACGTCATTTACGTGGGGTCACAATGAATTTACATACAACACGCCCACATCTTACACATTTGAATTAGGCGGGCTTACGCCGGCCCAGTTACACGAGCGCAACTTCTTTGTGAATACAGGACCTGCTGCTCTAACTTACGGCGGCGTAGTGTATCTGAGATATGCTACGCCCGCCTAAATCTCTCTGAATCCAGCTAAAAGTCTTTACCAAGTATCTATAGACCTGTTAGTTTAATAAAAGACCACATGCTGTAGATGAGTTCTCGCTAGAAATAAATATTTTGATCAACAGACAGCATGGATTCATGAAAGACAGAAGTTGTCAAACACATCTGATTTGAGGAGGTAAGCAAAACGTTAGACAAAGGCGTGGCTGTGGATATAGTGCACAAATAATTTTGCAAAAACATTTGACACAGTTCCCCACAGGTAAGGTAAAGTCTACAAGCCTGGAAAAATCAGTTTGTAAATAGATAGAAAACTAGATAAAAGACCGTATTCAGAGAGTAGTGGTTAATGATTCATACTCTGAATAGTCTAAGGTTATTCGTGGTGTACCCCAAGGTTCAGTGTTGGAACTCTTACTTTTTAACATACAGTATTTCTAAATGATATAAGGTGTAGAAATAAAAGAACCATTTTAGTGGTTGCAGATGACACCAAGCTATGCTGTGGAATATCATCATTACAGGATGTCTCCAACTTACAAGCCAACCTCAGTGCACTGTTTAATTGGACAACTATGTGACAAATGAGGTTTAATGTTGATCAATGTAAAAATATGCACTTGGGAGCTAAATACACGCATGCAACATATATAGTAGGAGAACAGCTGGAGGAATTAATGGTGAAGGATCTGGGTATACTGGCAGATCATGGACTTAATAATAGCATGCAATGCTAAGCTGTGGTTTCCAAATTAAGCAAGATCATTCCTTGTATTAAGAGGAATGGACTGCAGAGAGAAAGACATCATGTTACCCCTGTACATATCATTAGTAAGACCTCATCAGGAGTATACGGCTCCATTTTGGACACCATTTTACAAAAGGAATATTGGGAACTGGAGAAACTGCAGAGAAGGGCAGCCAAACTGATAAGAGGCATGATGGAGCTTAGCTATGAGGAAAGATTAGCTGAACTGAATTGATTCTCTCTTGAGAAGAGGAGATTAAGGGGGAATATCATCAACATGTAGAGGTTAAATTCTACCATTGGTCTACATCTTACCTTCTAGCCTTGGCTACAGGGCCTCGGAAGTTCTGCCCAATCAGACAGACACTGACTGAAGAGCAAAGAATTGTTTATTTTGGCCAGTGTTTCATCTTAAGTACACAGGATGAGAGGGGTGTTATCAATTATTTTCCACCAATAAGGGGTACATGTTAGGATGACATATTTCCTTTATATTCATTATCATTATCCAATCGTAAAATACATTTATTAGAATATTTGAATTATACATGAGATATACAAAAATTTGAACTAAACTTTTCCATCAGACAGCTGTCTCGCTGCTATGCTAGTCTTGAATTTAGTTAGTTAGTTAGTTAGTTAGTTAAGTTAATTAAGTTATTTTATTAAGTTTCACAATGACTTTAAAGTGGAGTTCCACCCATAAATATAACATTACATCAGTAGTTTTAAAAAAATGTCATTAGTCCTTTAAAAAACACTTAAAGACCTTAGGTGTTTTTCAGATTTGGTGTTTGCAAAACTAAAACAGTTTTTTCTGCTAGAAAATTACTTTTTTTTTCTAACACCCTAGAGAATAAAATAGTAGTCATTTCAATACTTTTTGTCACACCGTATTTGCGCAGCGGTCTTACAAGCGCACTTTTTTTGGAAAAAAATCACTTTTTTTAATTAAAAAATAAGACAACAATAAATTTGGCCCAATTTTTTTATATTTTGTGAAAGATAATGTTACGTCGAGTAAAATGATACCCAACATGTCACGCTTAAAAATTGCGCCCGCTCGTGGCATGGCGTCAAACTTTTACCCTTAAAAATCTCGATAGGCGACGTTTAAAAAATTCTATAGGTTGCATTTTTTGAGCTACAGAGTTGGCCTAGGGCTAGAATTATTGCTCTCGCTCTAACGATCGCGGCAATACCTCACTTGTGTGATTTAAACACCGTTTTCATATGCGGGCGCTACTCGCGTATGCGTTCGCTTCTGCGCGCGAGCTCGTCGGGACGGGGCGCTTTCAAAAAAATTTTTTTTGTTTTCTTATTTATTTTTATTTATTTTATTACTTTTTACACTGAAAAAAATAAATAAAATTTGATCACTTTTATTCCTATTATAAGGAATGTAAACATCCCTTGTAATAGAAAAAAGCATGACAGGTCCTCTTAAATATGAGATCTGGGGTCAAAAAAACCTCAGATCTCATATTTAGACTAAAATGCAAAAAAAAAAAAAAATTGAAAATGTCATTTTTTCAAATGACAAAAAAAAAAAAATGTTTCTTTAAGAGGCTGGGCGGGACTGACGTTTTGACGTCACTTCCGCCCAGCAGAGCTATGGGGACGGGCGAAGGATTTTTCCTTCAGTCCCGTCCCCAGTCAGCTGCCGAACGGTCCCGATCGCCTCTGCCGCTACCGACGGCTACGGTAAGCGGCGGAGGGCGCAGGAGACCGGCGGGAGCAGGGGGCCCCGCTCCCGCCACCGATAACGGCGATCTCGCGGTGAATCCGCCGCGGAGACCGCCATTATCGTGTACAGGACCGCTCATGCTAAAGATAGATACCTCGGTTGTGGCAGCAGCTGCTGCCGTTACCGAGATATCCATCTTTAAAATGCCGACATATATATACATGAGCAGGTCTGGAAGTGTTAAGAATTTTTTTTTTTTTTTAGATGCCTTCAAAGTGTTGTTGCTAGGCAGAATAGTTAATCTTCCCACTTCCTGCACCTAGGTGCTTAAGCTTCCTAACCTACACCGCACAGACTCCTGGGAATGTAGTGGGTGTAACTTTCCAGGAGTCTGTGCACTCCCCAGTCTCAAAGAATCATGTGACTTGGACATTACAGGTGCTGAAACCTGATCTGAAACCTATTACACTGCTTGTGCAGCACTGAGCATGTGCAAGATCTGCAAGGCTGAAATCCAGGAAGTCATACAGTCTGGCTTCATGATGCCCACACTTAAGATGGCCCCAGTCAATTTCTATTTTATAAAGTGTCTAAATGCTGTAACAACCTAACAAAACGGACTTTAGTTTACAGACTAACTTTACTAGAATACATTAAGCTTGTGTATTACAGGGGTATTTATATTTAAAAAGTGAAATTGTGGCCGGAACTCCACTTTAAGTAGCACTCTACCGCCTAAAAAAATATTCATCATTATATTAAAGGGGTGGTTCCCCCTAAAACAAATTTCTAACAATACATTCGTAAGACCCGTTACACTGCGGGTAGGCTGGCTTTTGTTTTTGTTTTTTAGTACATACCTCGATCTTGCCGTTTCGTCCCTTGGCGGTGGGCGTTCCTAGTTGATTGACGTTTCTCCGACGGGCACATACGTGACGTCACGACTTTCCGAAAGAAGTCGAACGTCGCTGCGCAGGCGCCGTATAGAGCCGACTCTATACGGCGCCTGCGCAATGACGTTCGGCTTCTGTCGGAAAGTCGTGACGCGCAGTATGCGCCCGTCGGAGAAACGTCAATCAACTAGGAACGCCCACCGCCAAGGGACGAAACGGCGAGATCTCGGTATGTACGAAAAAACAAAAACAAAAGCCAGCCTACCCGCAGTGTAACGGGTCTTACGAATCTATTGTTAGAAATTTGTTTTAGGGGGAACCACCGCTTTAAACAATTATTTAACTCTTTACAACATGAATAAATACATAAGTGGTCCATATAGAATAAATACATAAGTGGTCCATATAGTGAACTTGGTGTTGAGTTATTTACTTTAAGGTAATCACTGAGTACAAGGGGGCACTCTTTACGTCTGGAGGAAAAGAGATTTAACCTCCAAATATGTGAAATAGACTACTTCAAGAGGTGGTTCTGGCCAGCTCAGTAGATTGTTTTAAAAAAAGGCCTGTATTCTTTCCTGGATACACATAATATAACTGGATACTAATATTTATAGGTAAAATGTATCCAGGGAATATCTATTTGCCTCTTGGGGTATCAGGAAGGGCTTTTTTTCCTCTGCTGGATCAAATGGTATAGAGCTAATTTGGGTTTATTTTGCCTTCCCCTGGATGAGGATTGTGTATATTTTTTTTCCTTCTGTTGGTTGAACTGGATTGATATGTGTTTTTTTTGTTAATCAGACTAATTACTTAACCGCTTCTCCACCACCCGCCGTAAAATGACCGCAGGAGGAAGACCCTCTTGTTCTGGGTGGACATCATATGACGTTGTTCCTTCACAAGCCACTATGGGGCGCGCACGCCCGCCGCGTCACTGGGCACCCACGATTGCCCAGTAACTGAGAAGGACCGTGGATCTGTGTGTGTAAACACACAGATCCACATCCTGTCAGGGACAGGAGACCGATGGTGTGTCCCTTGTACATAGGGACAACCATCGGTAACCTCCCCCAGTCAGTCCCCTCCCCCCACAGTAAGAATCACTCCCTAGGGAACACATTAACCCCTTGATCGCCCCCTAGTGTTAACCCCTTCCCTGCCAGTCATATTTATACAGTAATCAATGCATTTTTATAGCAGGAATCGTTGTATAAATGTGAATGGACCCAAAAATGTGCCAAAAGTGTCTGATGTGTCCGCCGCAATATCGCAGTCATGATAAAAATCGCTGATCGCCGCCATTACTAGTAAAAAAATATAATAAAAATGGATATTTATTATAGCAAAAAGTAAAAAATATTGTGTTTTTTTTTCAAACTTGTCCCTCTTCTTTTGTTTATAGCGCAATAAATAAAAAACGCAGAGGTGATCAAATACCACCAAAAGAAAGCTCTATTTGTGGGGAAAAAAAATTCAGTGTTGCACAACTGCGCAATTGTCAGTCAAAGTGTGACATCGCTAAAAGCTGAAAAATGGCTTGGGCAGGAAGGGGGTGAAAGTGCCCTGTAGGCAAGTGGTTAACTAGGTAAGAGTCATGGGCACTGGAAACATAGGAAACATCAGCTCTTTTGGGGGTGATCCCTACACCAAGCTAATCTTTAATTTCTGAGACCAAATCCATTTTATCAAAAATTTAGTATGGCCCGGATTCAGAAAGACTTACGACGGGCGTATCTGTAGATACGCCGTCGTAAGTCCGAATCCACACCGTCGCAACTTTAAGCGTATGCTCAAACTGAGATACGCTTAAATGTTGCTAAGATACGACCGGCCGTCGCCGTCTCCTACGCCGTCGTATCTTAACTGCATATTTACGCTGGCCGCTAGGGGCGTGTACGCTGATTTACGCCTAGAATATGTAAATCAGCTAGATACGCCTATTCACGAACGTACGCCCGGCCGTCGCAGTACAGATACGCTGTTTACGTAAGGCTTTTTCCGGCGTAAAGTTACCCCTGCTATATGAGACGAAGCCAATGTTAAGTATGGACGTCGGGCCAGCGTAGGATTTTCCCTCGATTATGTCGTTTGCGTATGTCATTCACGAATAGGGCTGGGCGTAATTTACGTTCACGTCAAAAGCATTGGCTTTTTGCGGGTTAATTTGGAGCATGCGCACTGGGATACTTTCACGGATGGCGCATGCGCTGTTCGGAAAAAGCGCCATTTACGTGGGGTCACAATAAATTTACATAAAACACGCCCACATCTTCCACATTTGAATTAGGCGGGCTTACGCCGGCCTATTTACGCTACGCCGCCACAACTTTGCTTTGTGAATACTGCACTTGCCTGTCAAAGTTGCGGAGGCGTAGCGTAAATAGGATACGTTACGCCCACACACAAATATGCGCTCCCTACCTGAATCTACCCCTATAAGACTGTGCTCCCTTGTACTTATCTAGTCTTTGGGCTGATAGGAGGCAAAAATGGTCCATTGGCTGAAAAATTCTAGAGCATCGTCAAGCCTCGTACACACGGCCGAGGAACTCGACGTGCCAAACACATCGAGTTCCTCGGCCAGTTCAGCACTGAAGCCGCCGAGGAGCTCGGCGGGACGAGAGCTCCCATAGAACAACGAGGAAATAGAGAACATGTTCTCTATTTCCTCGCCGAGCTCCTCGTCGGCTTCCTCGGCCGAAAGTGTACACACGACCAGTTTCCTCGGCAGAATTCAGCCAGAAACTCGGTCGGAAGCTGAATTCTGCCGAGGAAACTGGTCGTGTGTACGAGGCCTCAGACTTTTCCCTGCCTGCTGTCCTTGGGGTCATGGTCATCTGCTGTGTTTCTATGTTTCCTAAACACAATGCAATTGTCATAGATACTGGCTGATACCACATGTTATGAAGCAATGATGGCTCTTGCCTTTGGGCACATCAGATCATGGAAAACATGGCACCTATAAAGATGATTATTGTGGCTTTTTTATCACAAAGTTATTTAATAGATAAGCAGTACTAATATAATGCACCTACATTATAATTTTCATCCTCAGTTCCTTGTTTTTTCTCCTTTGTATGCTATACCTATAAAATATAATAAACTCAGATTGAACTAAAAAAAAAAAATATATAATTTTCGACTTTTTACAGCATTTAAGCCAAATGTCTGCATGTTGTCATCACATCTGATCCATCTTCTGGCTTGTGTTTTGTCTTTCCTAATCTCATCTGGAGGACCAAGTTATTTTTGTAACACATCAGCACAACTACAAAGCAAAACTGTCACCAGTTTTATTCCTACATGTTTTTTATGGCACCCTTTTCACTTCATCCATCTGGAAGTATGAGAAAAAGGCAATCAATAAAAAATGGAGACTTTTCATAAAGGTCACTGTGAGAACAGAGACCATTGGATCTTTAAATTATCCAGACACTGCAGTTAGCTTTAAGTAACATTTTCTTCAAGTCTCTATTTAGCATACAGTGCCACTTCCTATCACGCCAATGGAGAAAAAGCAAGTGTCTTGTTCCATTAGCTTCAAGTTTCTGTATTTCAACCCTTCAGAGTATATTTTTCTAGGAATATATGACGTATTCCATGCAATGTATATTTTGGGCATTTGTGCAGTTATACACAGACAATGTATTATTGCAGAGGTATTTTAATTTAATTTCCATATGTATAGAAAAGAGGGCTAAAGTGCTACTCTGTTTATGAATTCCCAGGTTGTTTCAACAATCAGTGCAGTGAATTAGATGGGAAGTTACTATTTTTAACCAGCATTGACCTTTACAGAATTGTATTATTTGTCATTTGCAGTGGAGAGATAGTCTTATGCCCCGTACACACGATCAAACCTTTGTTCCAGAATTCCATCGGAGGAAAAGAGAACATGTTCTCTATGTAAACTCCAATGGAATTCATCGGAATTTACGATGGAATTACTCCGATGGGGCATACACACTGTTGGAATTTCCGATGGAAAAAGTCAGTCAGACTTTTTCCATCGGAAATTCCGACCGTGTGTACGGGGCATTAGTTGATGGTCAGATGAGTGGGAACTAAACTCTAGGCAATTATTAGGACTACTTTAATAGTTTAGAACATTGTTTCTCTATACAGTGGGGATCGAAAGTTTGGGCACCCCAGGTAAAAATTTGTATTAATGTGCATAACGAAGCCAAGGAAAGGTGAAAAAATGTCCAAAAGGCATCAAATTACAGATTAGACATTCTTATAATATGTCAAAAAAGTTAGATTTTATTTCCATCATTTACACTTTCAAAATTACAGAAAACAAAAAAATGGCGTCTGCAAAAGTTTGGGCACCCTGCAGAGTTAATATCTTGTACTGCCCCCTTTGGCAAGTATCACAGCTTGTAAACGCCAGCCAAGAGTCTTTCAATTCTTGTTTCAGGTATCTTTGCCCATTCTTCCTTACAAAAGTCTTCCAGTTCTTTGAGATCTCTGGGCTGTCTGTCACGCACTGCTCTTTTAAGGTCTATCCATAAATTTTCAATTATGTTGAGGTCAGGAGATTGTGAAGGCCATGGCAAAAACTTCAGTTTACGCCTCTTGATGTAATCCCCCGTGGATTTTGAGGTGTGTTTAGGATCATTATCCATTTGTAGAAGCCATCCTCTCTTTAACTTCAGCTTTTTCACAAATGGCATCAAGTTACCATCCAACATTTTCTGAAATGTTATTGAATCCATTTTTCCTTCTACTCGTGAAATGTTCCCTGTGCCACTGGCTGCAATACAACACCAAAGCATGATTGATCCACCCCCATGCTTAACAGTTGGACAGAGGTTCTTTTCATTAAATTCTGTGCCCTTTCTTCTCCAAACATACCTTTGCTCATTCCGGCCACAAAGTTCTATTTTAACCTCATCGGTCCACAGAACTTGTTTCCAAAATGCATCAGGCTTGTCTATATGTTCATTTGCAAAGTTCAAACGCTGATTTTTGTGGTGAGGACGTAGAAAAGGTTTTCTTCTGATGACTGTTCCACGAAGACCATATTTGTACAAGTATCTCTTTATAGTGGAATAGTGTACCACAACTCCAGTGTCTGCCAGATCTTTCTGGAGGGATCGTGCAGTCAAACGTGGGTTTTGAATTGCTTTTCTCACAATCCTGCAAGCTGTTCTGTCTGATATTTTTCTTGGTCTTCCAGATCTTGCTTTAACTTCCACTGTTCCTGATAACTGCCATTTCTTAATTACATTCCGAACAGAGGATTTTGACATCTGAAAAAGCTTTGCTATCTTCTTATAGCCTTCTCCAGCTTTGTGAGCGTCAACTATTTTCACTTTCAGTTTTCTAGACAACTGCTTAGAAGAACCCATAGTGCTGATTGTTGGGCAAGGTCAGATGAGTCTGGGCATTTAAAACCTTTGAGATTGAGATCACCTGGTCTTCCCAGACGATGATTGAGAACAATCCATGACACTGGCAGGTCCCAGCTTTGCAAAGTGGGCAGTGCATGCTATAAATTCTGCAGGGTGCCCAAACTTTTGCAGACGCCATTTTTTTGTTTTCTGTAACTTTGAAAGTGTAAATGATGGAAATAAAATCTAACTTGTTTTGACATATTATAAGAATGTCTAATCTGTAATTTGATGCCTTTTGGAGATTTTTCCATCTTTACTTGGCTTCGTTATGCACATTAATACAAATTTTTACCTGGGGTGCCCAAACTTTTGATCCCCACTGTATACTGTATGTTTCCTGTTTGCATCAGCAACAAATCTTGTTTAAAAACCTGCTATGTACTGGACAAATGTGATGCACGTTAACATAACCTACTAGGTGGAAACAATACAGTTGTTCTGCCCTTACAATGTGTTTGTAGTACAAGGTTTGGCAGACAGCTAACAACTTCCCAATAAAGACTGAGGCCGAAGGGTTAACAGCTGTAATTTTTACTGAGAATTTGATATTTTTTTTCGTTTTCGAAATCTTTTAGGTTGTAAAACTGCAAAATACAAATTATAAAAATATGCATTAGCATTAAACTTTACATTACAAAATGCAAGTACTGCCAGGCGTGTTACATTAGTGTAAAGCATTAGCCAACAGAAATTAGGCCTAGCTAAAGGAACTCCCTGGCAGAAACTACTATTAAACAAACATAAAATGCAATTGAATTAGTAGAACACATACTACTTAATTGAATGCTAATGACAGCCTACTTACAGACTTCCAAGGCCAGGTTTAAGAAATAGTGGAGCTAATCCCATGCTTCTTCACTGCAGGAGGTATTAAGCAAAATGTCTGCTGGACAGGAAGTGGGCATAATATACTACAGTTTCCTGCCAGCAATGGATGCCAATTTAAATTGTATCAGTAAGATATTTAAATACAGTATATACTGTATGGAGATCAGAACAACAGTATGATAGAAACCCTCAATCAATATAGAAAAGATTTACTAAACAGATAATTATTCATCTGCTCTTCAAAATGTTAATCTGCCTATTTTACTTACATAATGTACTACATTAGCCAACTAGTCAGATACATTTCTAACAAACGGCTCCTTGGTTTATTTTGCTGACACATTAAGGATATACTGTAGCTCTTATGCATTGCACACTTACAAACACTTTTTTTAAACAGTAAGTGTGAAATACTATATATAGAGCTATATCCTGTGCCATTTAATAACCCTAGAAAAAAGTTTCAGAAAGGAAAAAGGGAAAGTTACCCTGGGGGCTTTGTATTGCAGCAAAAAGTAAATAATGTTTAATTTGTACAAAAGTTTTATTTTTGTTTTATATGTCTCACAGGAAACATATCTATTCTATTTAAACCAAAGAATAGTCAAGTAGTCACAATAAAAGCATGTACGCATGAATTGACAGCATATTGATCAAACCGGGTAGACCAACAAGAACATGGCATAATCTTATAATAATGATAAACATGATGATCATGAAAAATCTCTGACGCGTTCCGACCTTGTAGAGGGTGGTCATCTTCAGGGAGTAAAATGGAGATGCTCAAAAAAGAAATACATTGTATAGGTGAAGTTGTTAAAAAACAAAGACACTCTCAGCAAAGAAACATCTACAGTATTGACAGTGTTGTAAATAATGAGTATATGTACCCTTTAACGGCTAGGGAAAAGGAAAAGAAGGCTTTCCCATGTGCTGTGTCTGTGAACCAACCAGGGACCCCGTAGTTGCAGCCAATGCATCGCAAGACCCACATGGAGGTGGGAGGAGCTAGGTGGAAAAGGGCTCGGCTGGGTAGATGGACCAAAGGCTCCGGGCCTACGAGAGGCCACACTGGTACCCCACGCGTGGGGGCGAATGGGGGCCTATTTCGGAGGAAGGGACCCAGAGGACCAAGCCGGTAACCATAGAGGACTTGAACCAAAAACAGGCACCCCATGTTGTAGAGATGATATAAGGTGGAGAAATGTATACAGAGATAATTAGAAGGATATGATATTAGTGTCTTAATAGTAGAATGGAATATATAAAACATATAAAAAAGCTTATTAAAACCATAATCAAATGCCATGGCAAAAAGTAAAAGTTGCAATGGGAAATGTGATTAAATAAAGAAGCCTAGTGAGGTATCAAAGTGAATAAGTGTGATGTGCAAGGAAGAGTTAAATGTGGGATGGTGCATGTGAAATGCGACTGTGATGGTGAATGGAGTGAGGGGAGGAAGTGTAGAGTTCTGAAAGGTGTTGACTAAAAACTACAAAATATAATGAAAATGTACTAAATGTGCAAAAACGCATGATGGAGAGAAGTGCAAAAAAGGACGTGTGTATGATCATGTATGAATGATGAAAGAAAGATAGTGTGGGAATAGAATAATGAAGTACCTACTGGGAGGTTAGATGGAGGAGTAGCAAATTGTCTTGGAGAAGTCCCTATGAAGGGAAAGTCTAAGATAAGTGAATAAATAAATCAATGCATGAATAGATAAGGGGGTACCCAGAGCCCAGAGGTTCTGGAAAAAAGGTTGCAAGATAAATGGAGTAAAAATATATGCTAGGGAACAGAGCTCCAGTGAAAGGCCCTATACAATTTCAGGCATTACTTACTTTCATCTGGATACCGGTTGAGGTCTGTTCATTGTGGTGGCTTTCTGGGATCTGAAAGGAATCCCAGTAAGTCCATCTATTAATATATAGGTCATGCTATGATTGGGCATACCTGAATGAATGAATGAATGAATGAATGAATGAATGAATGAAAAACTTATAAAGCGCGGCGCATGCGAACTGAATCGCTTCTGGGTGCTAGTTGTTCGTGTCTCATGACATCAAAAGAGCAGAGTTTTGATCCGTCTTCTGAAAGTCAGGTGGTTTTCCTCCAACCGAATGCTGGTTGGTAAAGCGTTCCATAGTCTAGGACCCTGAAAAGCAAACCTTCTTTCTCCTTTGGACTTGTATTTGGTTTTTGGTACCCTGACCAGATTTTGGTCGGTGGATCGCAGAACGCAATTCGAATTGTGAGGTTCTATCTTGTTGCAAAGATATTGCGGAGCCTTCCCATGGATGCACTTATGTGTCAGGCAGAGTGCTTTAAATGCAATTCTGTCTTTTACTGGCAGCCAGTGAAGGGTTCTCAACGAAGGTGAGATTGATTCCCATTTTTTTTTCCCAGTCACCAGTCTGGCGGCCGTATTCTGAACGACTTGCAGACGGGAGATTTGGTACTTTGGGAGTCCGAGGTACAGGGCATTAGCATAGTCCAGTCTGGAATTCACGATTGTTCCCACCACGACTGCTACGTCTTCTTTGGGGATAAATGGAATAAGTCTGCGTAGTAGGCGCAACAGATGGTGCGCTCCGCTGACTACTGACCCTATTTGTGCGTCCATTGTCATGAAGATGTCGAAGATGACCCCGAAACTTTTGACTTTGGAGCTAGGGGTGATGATTTGGCCCAGAATGGGCGGGGGTGTCCAGGTTGTTGCCAGTTGACTCTTTCGGCTGGCGTGAAACATAAGGAGTTCTGTTTTTGAACTGTTGAGTTTAAGATAACTCTTAGTCATCCAGTTTTCTATCAAAGAGAGACATTTCTCTAAACTGAGATGATGATCCTTTTTGTTGCAGATGCGAAAATACAGTTGCGTATCGTCTGCATAAGAGTGATAGAGTAGTTCTTGGCTACTGATAATATCAAAGAGAGGGCGAAGATAGATGTTGAAAAGCACCGGTGACAGGGGGGATCCTTGGGGGACTCCACATGACACCGTGCGCTTTTCCGACGTGAAACAACCCAATTTAACTGTTTGTGATCGGTTTTCAAGAAAGGAAGAAAACCATGGTAAATCACCTTCTGCGACTTCTGCTACCTTGGCTAGTCGCATCAGTAACAGTTTGTGGTCTACCGTGTCAAAGGCTGCGCTTAGGTCCAGCAGAACCAGGAGACAAGATTCTCCTTCGTCTGCGGCCTCGAGGGCATCGTCCCATATTTTGAGTAAGGCCGTTTCTGTCCCGTGTCCCGGACGGAAGCCTGATTGTAATGGATCCAGTAGATTGTGGGTATCTAGATGCTGTTGCAGCTGTTGTACCACTACTTTCTCCATTATCTTGGAGAGAATGACTTGTTACCTGATAGGTAACAAGTCAAAGGACCCCCAGGGTCCTCATGTGAGCTCCCCCCCCCCCCGGAAACACCCCCCCAAACCACACATTAGCGCAGGGGAACAGAGGCTGCCGGAACGCAGCCCTTGTGCGGCCTTCCCGGTGTTCCAGAAGGACGAAGCCCCGACCCAGTCGTCACTTCCGCCGCCAAAACGGCGCAAAGTCACGATGTGCTGCGCATGACGCTGTGCGCATGCGCGGCAGATCGAATGACGTCCGGAAAGATCGAGGGACGCTGCCGGTGGGTGAGAGCTCCCTCAAGCAGCCAATTAGGGATGGCCACTGTGGAGCATATGGGGGATACCGGGGAGTGCCCCCAATAGCCCCCTCCACCCGCCGTTAGGCCCAGAGGAAAATAGGGTCCCCACAAAACCACACCAAACAGTGGGTCTGTGTGCATGGCAACAAATAAACAAGGTCCTAGTGGGAGCAGAGGCAGCACATAATGGGTGAAAAAAAGTAAAACAAAGTTTAATTATTGTGTAGTAAATATATGTAAAAAAAGATATATGTAACGTATTGGCATGTTAATAGTTAATATCAAAGTAACTAACATGACCATTGCTACTTACTACAACAAAAATGTAAATACCTATGACATGATAATGTATGTCTAAAACAAAACATATTAGAGGTAGAGAACTAATAAGCTTCAATACCACTGAACACAGTGCATCGAAAGTACGAAACCTTAAACCAAAGGAAGCGGAAGACATGTATTTGCGTCCGCTCACACTGTAAAAGAGAAATGTATTTCAAACGCCGTCCATGACCAGAAAAAGTTTCATGCTCTGGTTGTGTGACGAATCTTTCATATTCTTGGTACTTAGACGACTCATTTTCTGAGAAATTTTGATTGACTGTGTTGCTTATTTATTGCCATTTTCTATTGTTTTATGTGGGTTTAGACTATCACCCGATGTGTTTTTCTCACACATCCTCCTACCTACATTGATATAAATTTGCAAGTTTTAGCAATACAAGCATGCATGTTTTAGTCAGCGTCTGTTTGAAAACTAGTTTACATTTAACTAAACTCTTACCTTTCACCCCCTCCCACCCCTCCATATTTAAACTACACTAAACACCATCCCAGCTGCTATCTTACCTCCTTTACAGAGCCATGGCCTCCTTCCGTGTTTACAGCCTGCTCCATGAAAAAAAGTCCCAATAGGTTGTAATGGAGCCAAATACTGAGTCTTGATATATGGCCTGTTTAAACCTATGGGGACACAAGAGAGTTTTGTGGTACAGGGTACAAATGCCACAGGCCACTGTTCTTCATTGGAAGTAAGATTTTTGGGTGAGGAAGGTGTTAGTGCAGTTTAGCTTGGGAGGGGTGTGTTGGCGGTTAGTGAAAGTTTAGTTGCCAAATCTTTGTAGAGATTTCTTCTCCCTTCCTGTTGTGTCTCAGGAAATTAAAGTGGGGGTTCACCCTAAAAAAAAATAATGTTTTTTTGTCTATCATGCCATGCAGCATACTAGCGTCAGCTACAGTATGCGTTTATTTTATTTTTTTCCGCTGTACTCACAGTTTAATCCGTTTCAGACTCCCTCGGGGAGTAGGCGTTCCTATCAAGAGGGGAACATTATTGACAGCCAGCTATGGCGCGTCACGCTTCCCGAAAATAGCCGAAATAGGACTTGGCTCTTCACGGCGCCTGCGCAGTCAGCTCCTAGTCTGTGCGCAGGCGCCGTATAGCGCCGTGAAGAGCCGAGACCTTCTCCGGCTATTTTCGGGAAGCGTGACGCGCCATAGCCGGCCGTCAATCATGTTCCCCTCTTGAAAACAAAACTATTGGATTACACTGTGAGTACAGCGCAAAAAATAAAATAAAGGCATACTGTAGCTGACGCTAGTATGCTGCATGGCATGGTAGAAAGTAGTTTTTTAGGGTGAACCTCCGCTTTAAGAGACATCTTCATAGCTGGAATAAGGTAGAAATAAACATAACAGGATAGCCCCTTTCTATACCCCCTATCCTAGTCCTCTAACCCAGCCTTTCATAACCAGTGTTCCGCGACACACTGGTGTGCCGTCAAAGGTTCTCAGGTGTGCCGCGGGGTCAGTGGAGAGAAGGCTGTCAGATGAGCTCTCCTGACGAACTGTGAGAAGCTCTGTCGGCTTCAAAAGTGAAAGTAAAATGCAGAGGAGTGTGCTGTGCTCTCTGCTTCCCCCTAGAGTGCAGTACCCGGCTGAATGAGGAACCTGGAAAGGTACTGAGCTAGAAGCTAGATTCATTTTAAAATGGCTTTATACATGTGTCTGAGTGTGTGTGCACATGTGAGTGTCTGTCTGTATGTGTGTGTGTATGTATGTATGCGTGTGTAAGCATGTGTCTGTACTGTATGTATGTGTGTATGTTACTTTTAATCCTGACCCCCCCCCCCCTTTCCTGTACCATCAGAATGGCTTTTGTAGGGCTTGTTTGATAGCAGCAAAGACTGCTGCTCCTTTGAAAAGCAATCCATGCACAGATCGCTTTTCAAAGGCATTTGACAGGTGGTAAAGAGGCATTATGTTGCCTCTTTACCACCTGTTTTAAGCCCAGAAATGCAGCATCGCTACACCGCAACCGTGCAATGCACACAGTTGCGGGGTAGTTGCATTGCAGCCCCATTCACCCTCCAGTTGCAGCCACATCACGTGCACACCCTCAGCTGCTGCCTCTGCAGCTAAAGGTGGAGAAGTTGGGGTGGTAAAAACAGCTCAACCATGTGGTTTTACCGCCCCTATGACATGTGAACAAGCCCTTGGTTCACATCTGTGTAGCTGCATGTAGGGCAGTCCATTAATTTCCGTACCCACAAAATGCAGGGAAACAAGTCCCCAAACTTTTTTTTTTTAAATTGCACTGCAGCAAAAGCACCCCACGTTTTCCAATGTGTGGGGGTACCATTTAGAATTAATGGTACCCCTAAAGAGCAGAGCATTTGTCTGTGTGTCAGGAATGAGCACGATTTTGCGCGTGTTCTGCGCCACACCGTAATGTGAACCAAGCCTTGGACTGGGGTGCCTCAAGACTGAAAATACTTTTTAAGGGTGCCCCGACTGGAAAAAGGTTGAGAAACACTGCTCTAACCTATTCTAAGCTGAAACCTAGCTGCCACTATACCTCTTTCCATTGGCAGCAACCTCCCACTGTGTTTACAGCCAATTGTCTCACACTGCCTGTGCTGTAACTTCCTTTAGAATTGAATGGGGCCTTGTTCCAACTGTATGGGTATGGCCCATTCAGGTCTACAGTAAGTTACTCTGGAGGAGCGGGACGTGCAGGACAAGTATTCTGTAGCTTAGCACCATGGCAGATTGCCAGCTTTGGAAATAAGTAAATACTTGGGTTAAGGGTTTTAATTTGGTACTGCTTAGTAGTTTAGGAAGGGGTGGATGGGGAGTTTTTTTTTTTAAAGTGAACCTGTTTACATGTATGACATATCTTTATGTAGATGCAATTTTTTGTTACTTTACTAGAGTAAATCACAACTGTGTTTAGTGATAAAATTACTATATTTATGACAAATTTAGACTTATGTCATGTTATCAATTTCATTGCACTACTTCCAAGCATAGTAACATCTAATTTTTTTCTATGCCAGATTGTTCTGCACAATCATAAAGAAATTCCCATTTTCACGTAGTTGTGGTGATCACTGCATCTTCCAAAGACAATAATTACAAGCTTCTTTAAAACTCCAGGAGGCTCTTACATTTCTTTAACGTGTCAGCTACAGACAATATACAGTTTATTCTTTGTTTCATCCTTGAACGCACAATTCTGCTTGCTGGGTTCGTATGATGAGCTATAAATGGAGTATCCTTATTTATTGTTATAAGCAATGCAGCGAAAACAGCATCTACTTGTCTTAGTTTTTTATTTAATGGAACTAGTCAGACCTGCTGGGAGCAGCAGACATGGAAGAATCTGGCTTGTCTGAAAATAGGGTAGTAGGCACCACACAAATAACGTCATTATGAATCTGACACATTTTTAATTTACACTGAACATATTTGTTTTTCTGAGAAATTATAATTTGATTTTTCTCACCTTTCACTCCTCTTCTACTTTTTTCTGTTTCTTCTCATTTTCATCAAGTATGCAAAATAAAAATATACATAGTGTGGGAGACATGGGATGTGCAAGCAATTTAACTGACAGAGGCAGCACAATAACTATGATGGAACCCTAGAGCAAATGCCTTTAGTAGCTCTCTTCTACTTACGGGCTGCTTGCTTCTTCTGTGCCAGTATCTTAGTAAGTATTAAAGATAGTGTTGGCCAATGGCCAGTCAACATGCATTCTCAGGTGCAGATCAGGAGTGCTTCTGTGTTTCTTTCATGTGGAGTTACCTTGAAAGTGTCTTCTTCACTGAAATAAAAATTGCAAAAAAGTCTTTGGGCCAGATTCACGTAGGAGAGCGTATCTTTTTGTTGGGCGTAACGTATCCTATTACGCTACTTAGACAGGCAAGTGCAGTATTCACAAAGCACTTGCTCCGTAAGTTGCGGCGGTGTCGCGTAAATCGGCCAGGGTAAGCCCGCCTAATTCAAATGTGGAAGAGGTGGGCGTGTTTTATTAAAATGAGCCGTCACCTCATGCAAATGAAGCGCCGATCGTACGGCGCATGCGCGCATGCTCAGTATCACATCGAATTTACTCCATAAGATACGCCAGGCCCAATGCCTGTGATGTGAACCTAACCTACGCACAGCCCCATTCACGTACGACTTACGTAAACTACGTAAAAAGATATGCTTGCCGACGTCCATATTTTGCAATAGGAAAACATGTAGGCCCAGGCACCGCCCACCACCGACCACAGAAACACTCCCACATGTTTTCCTATTTAATCAGTGGAAGTGTATGGTCATGTCACTGCTGGGCTCTGAGGAAGAGGTCTCTGTCACCTCGAAACGCGTCAGACAGCAGCAACGCACCTCGCCACCCCCCCTTCAGTCTGGAGTGTGGTTTGAGGGGTATTTCAATTATCGTTTGACAAGCCTTTTATCATTTCATGTTTGTGAGTAGTTTTCATTATTTTATTATTCTATTAAAATTTGCCAAACGGTAGTACACGAGGCTGGTGCGCCTTTCTTTCTCCCTTTTTGTCTTCTATCAGGATTCCCCCATCCATGAAGGGCAGCAAGGCCTCTGTCACTACGGTTTTTTGGACATTTAAGGAGAACTGTATGTAGACATCTGACTAATTATCAAGGATCCCACTTGTGCGCAGGAGTTTGTGTTTTTTGTCTATATGAGCATTCAACCCTTTCTGTGCGAGGGCCCCACTGATGTGGAAGTACAATATATATGTAAAGAGCTGCATAAATTGACAAAGCTATAAAAGTACCTGTAGTACCTGGGCTTTAAAGGGGATGTTTAATGGTTTTGTTCATGTTTTTTTTTTTTTTTTGTCATGATCTGTATTAAAAAATAATAAATAAAACTTATATTCTATCATTTATATTTTAACATTTATACTTTTTGTCAGGTAGATATGAAATATTGCACCAAAATATAATGTAGTCTTCTATCCAGCCTTCAGATGGAGCTCTAGTCTACTTCACATTATTAGCATAACTTTCAGCTGTGCTGGAAAAATTTCCTAATTTCCTAAATTTTCCTAAATTGAAATGAGTCAGAGCTATTACCCTGGCTGATCGATTTATAGTTTTGCAAAAAAAAAAATGTTTTAAGTATTTTGTAAAAATAGGCAGACAAAAAACCCTTTCAAATTATTCTTCCTTGGTTTAGTTCCATAAATGTAATTTGGCCTATTTATTTGTAACCTTTTTATGAATTGTACTCAATGTAAAGTGAATTTGTGCCGTAATATGTGCTTTATGATCATAGGGATCAAGACTGTGGCTTGTGGGAGGGACCTCTCTACCCCTCTGACAACACCTAGAGCAGTGGACACCAATGCTCTAGGCCAGTGGTCTTTAAACTGCGACAGTTTACTTGCTTTTATCTGGCCCTTTGAGCACCCTTTCATCCACTGATACCAACATTATCCCCCCCACTAAGACTATTAAAAGGGCATAATTCCGCTCAATTACACCAACAATGGGGCACAGTTCCTCCCAATGACACCAACAATTGGGAAAAAAGACACCAACGATGGGGTACAATTCCTCCCACTGACACCAACAATGGGGCACAACTCTTCCCACCAACACCAACGAAGGAGCACAATTCTTCCCACTGACACCAAATAAGGAAAACTGTTTATTCTCACTGACGTAGGAACCTTTTCTACTCCCACTGACCATAATTCGGCCCCTAAAGTCTGAGGGACAGTTAACTGGCCCCACGTTTGAAAAGTTTGGATAGCCCTGCTCTAGGCGATTCCTCCTCATCGTTGGCTATTCACAGAGCCGGAGCACTATGGTGAATTGATGGCATGGGAAACTTGAAAAACAGGTATTTTTTAAGATGACTTTTCTCTAAAATGTATGCTTCAATGGGAAGCAATGGGAAGGCCACATTTAAAAGTAGATTAATTGTTTAGCCTTGCCTTTTACTTTAAGCATAGGAACTTACTGAAAGATCTACATTAAGGAGTTGTAAAGGCAGAAGGTTTTTTATGTTAATGCATTCTATGCATTAAGGTAAAACGCCTTCTGTGTGAAGCAGCCTCCCCAGCACTCCCTAATACTTATCTGAGCTCTCTCTCTGCCAATCAATTCCAACGAAACCCTTGGCCGTCCTGGACTCTCCCTCCTGTTTAGCTGAAGCACAGCAGTGACGCCATTGGCTCCCACGGATGTCAATCAAAGCCAGTTAGCCAATCAGGGGAGAGAGGGGTCGGGGCCGAACGGCAGCTCCGTGTCTGAATGGATACATGGAGCTGCAGCTTGACTCAGGTGTCCCCATAGCAAGCTGCTGGCTTTGGTGGCACTAGACAGGAGGGAGGGGCCAGGAGCAGCAAAGAGGAACCTGAGAAGAGGAGGATGCGGGCTGCTCTGTTCAAAACCAACTGCATAGAGCAGATAAGTATAACATGTTTGTTATTTAAAAAAAAACAGGACTTTACAATCACTTTAAGATTACAGTATATGAAAATTGGAAACAACACTTTCTCTATGGTTACTGTAAATTTACAGACACTAAGGCCCCGTACACACGGTCGGTTTGGTCCGATGAGAATGAACCGAAGTTCATTTTCATCGGACCAAACCGACCGTGTGTATAGGCTATCGGTCTGTTCTCCTTCGGTCCAAAATTTTAAAACATGCTTCAAAACCGAACCGATGGACCACTGCCCCATCGGACCAAACCGATGGTTAGTACAGAAAAGCATCGGTTCAAAACCCGCGCATGCTCAGAATCAAGTCGACGCATGCTTGGAAGCATTGAACTTCGTTTTTTTCAGCACGTCGTGTGTTTTACGTCACCGCATTCTGACCCGATCGAATTTTGAACTGATGGTGTGTACGCACATCAGACCATCAGGCCACTTCATCGGTGAACCGATGAAAACGGTCCATCGGACCATTCTCATCGGTTTTGTCCGACCGTGTGTACGGGGCCTTAGTAGCAGTATGGCCTAACTAAGGTTATACCACTTATTTTCAAAACCAATAAACGCACACATTTGAAAAGCAATGTTATGTGTCTTACAGACCTTCTTTCCCTTTTGCTTGCATTGGGATTCTGAAGCAAGTGAAGCTCAGTTTGGTAGGAAGAGCAGACAATCTGTTATGCAACTTTCTTAAGACATTTGACACGTGAAAGTGTTTATGCAGAGAATACTACTAAGAACACTTCAGACTCCACACTGTGCCATGCAATTTATGAACAACATTTTTAATTTAGATGCTGAATAAATACAGTGATGCCTTGATGAGAAAATATTTTTCTCTCAATTCTGAAACAGTACCTTAGCATTGCTGAAACACTATCAGTAGTTTCTTATTTTCCGTGCCCATTTTACACAGCTCTTCATTTATGACATTCACTGGGCTCAGGAGTTAATTATCTATGCCATAAGCGACAATCCTAACGCAGAAGAGAGCAGAAGAAGAGAGCAGGAGGAGAGAGCAGTAAAGCATTGCAGTCTGTGGAGAAGAGGGATTTACATAGAGGGCAGTAGTTATCTATTCTATCATTGGGCTACATGCACCCTGACTTTGTCTCTCTTCCAGGGCTGTCAAGATGTGACAGATGTTAAAATTTGGGTTTGAACTGTTGTTTTTTTTTTTGCCAAAAAAGAAGAAAACACTAGAAAATTGTATTACACACAACATATTCATACAGATTTTTGTGTTTTCGCCTGTACACAAGAGCCTGCCAAGTTATGCATTTTACATTTAGTTCCATTGAAGCAGAATGTTTCCTTTATTAAATACTAAACCAAATAATTGTGACTTCTCCAATTGGCTTAATGCCGACATAAAAATTATACAGGTGAGCAGGTGGTAGATAATATTTCTTTCTCATTTTATTAGAGCGGAATTAATTATAATTAGCAAATACCATTTGCTGAAATATTGTGATTTAGATCTATTCTATTGCCAGCCTTTTTTTGTTGGTTTGCACTCTGGCATGGTTTACATTATTTTTTGTTCATTAAACTTTGGAGTTGATTCAATAAAGGCAAATAGATTGCGCACTTTGCAAATGGCAGTTGATGGAAGTCGGCAGAGTTTCTGACAAAAATTTAAAAGGTAAATCAAAAAACTTAAATAATTAAATAATCGGATATAGCATGGTTTTACTAGCTATGTAAATTCATTCAGCTAGGTTTCATTCTAGCAAAAGACTTCCTATGTAGGTAGTAGTTGAAAATGGCATAACATTTATACTATGTGTTGTGTTAATGACCTGGTAGTGCACCCAATGCATGAAGAAATAGACATATTTTTTTTCAAAATAAAGGACACTGCAATGCACCATAATGTGGTTTGTGCTTTGCAGTAAGCATGAGGCCCCGTACACACGACCGAGTTTCTCGGCAGAATTCAGCCAGAAACTCGGTCGGAGCTGAATTCTGCCGAGAAACCCGGCGTGTGTACACTTTCGGCCGAGGAAGCCGACGAGTTCCTCGTCGAGCCAAATAGAGAACATGTTCTCTATTTCCTCGTTGTTCTATGAGGAAAGTTGGCTCGCCGAGATCCTCGGCGGCTTCACACAGAACTCGACGAGCAAAACGATGAGTTTTGCCCGTCGAGTTCCTCAGACGTGTGTACGGGGCCTGAGTGTGAATGGATCCAAAACACTGTCCCTTTTAGAAAGGCTCTAAAATAAAAATATTCATATCATTTTTAGTGTTTTCCTGTTGTAAGAAAAGAAGCAGTGACATAACCTTTTCATGTAGCAAGGATCAAAGTTAACACCAAGATAGATTTTTTTCCATTTGGGTGTGCATGGTGAGATTTGACGCCTTTGGAAAGATTTCCCCTTATTTGTTTTCTAAAGACATCCAAGGCATTACTGTGAGCTGAACTTATGCCGCGTACACACGATCGGTCCATCTGATGAGAACGGTCTGATGGACCGTTTTCATCGGTTAACCA